>NC_140070.1:689468-1368937 GCF_964194135.1 Talpa europaea | reverse complement strand
AGCTAGGGTACAGGCCAGATTCGCGGGAGGGTGAGAGGATTCACCAGAGACAGAGCGGGGAGCAGAACAGGCAGACTGACGAAATACACTGCTGAGGGGAGCAGCGGGCGAGACAGGAGAGGTCTGCCACGCCATGTGGGTTGCTTCATGGCCGGCGGGAATCGAACTGGCGCTGCAGAGGCTGCGGACAGCTTCACAGCGCTGCGCTCAACTGCCTGAGCCACCAGGGAGACCCTTGTCAGCATTTTTTATCGAGTCTCTGCCATTTGATAATTTGTTGTAATGTATCTCATAATTCCTCAAGTTTACCTTTAGCCACATCAAACGTATTTTAAGGCCATCTTTCAGTTCTCAATTTTTAGAACTGTGTTTTTAACTTTTACTCTCTGTTTTCCTAAACCTTGTGTTATAGTCATTCACTTAGATACATTCAAGTTTTTTTTTTTTTTTTTTTTTTTTTTGCTATAACTAGCACAACCTCTCACTGAGAAGGCCAGTTCCTGTACATTTCGTTCTCTTATTCTGTTTATGCTTGAAATCTTTCCCAATGGACTAATTTGGAACAACTAAGGGGCATTGAATCTGAAGATGCAGGTGTGAACTCTGTCCCTGGTGTTGGACTGGGTGGGAACCCTGAATGTCAAGGGCTTTACCCCTTGGTGGCACAGCTGGCACATATGGCCACACCTGCTCATCCAGGTGGTTCAGCCCCATCCCCGGCTCGTTTACCATCTCCATCAGGAGGTTTTCAACAGATCAAAGGGAATCAGTCTTATGGCACCATTGCCAGGGCTGGGAGAATGATGCCAGCACCAGGCAGAAGCTGCAGGTAGGAATCAGGAAGTTTCTGGATTCTTAATGGGTGTCCTTGAAAGAGCTAAGGGGCCTCCCTAGTGGCCTAGGGGCTAAGTCTCAGCACTATCAGCACCACGGTCTGAGTCCATCCCCAGCCAGGGAGCTACCCACAGGGCGCAGCAGACCTCTCCTGTCTCCCCGCTGCTCCCTTCAGCAGTGGATTTCAGTAGCTCCACCTGCTCTGCTCCCCACTCTGTCTCTGGTGGATCCTCTCACCCCCCCACCTCTGGCCTGTACCCCAGCTCTTCTACACAATGAATAATATTAAAAAAGAGAGAAATAGTTAAGCTCCCTGGCAAAGAGGGGGCATATCTTGGGCAAGCCCCGCTGTCTGGCAGGCCTAGGGCTTCCTCCTGCTGCTCGGCAGAGTCTCGGTTGGAGTCTGCTTGAGAGCTCTGAGAAAAGAGCCCCAGCTCCTGGCTGTGACATGCAGCGAGCACAAGAAGGAACGGGACGGGTGCGGGACAGGCCGGAGGCAGAACCACCGTCTACACAAGCAGGGCTGATGTCTACACAAGCAGTCCTGCCATCTATACAAGCAGACCCACCGTCTACACAAGCGGGGCCGAGGGCCCAGACACTGTCCACTGGCCGAGCCTCCTCCAGCCCTGGCTCGGTGCCTGCCATCGGGGCGCGAGCAGACCTTCCTGCCTTCTACCGGCTCCTTTGCTAGTGAGGCCGCCGCGCTGGGGCAGGTGCGCCCAAGACTTTGCATAGGGTTTTCTGAGATTTGACCTCATAATTTTATCTTAGATTGTAGGTCTTTGATATTTACAATTTTTTTTTGATACTTTAATTTTTTTAAAAAATTCACAATGGGATGCTGATAGGAACGGAATCCTGCTGCCTCTCTTCCAAGAGGGAGGTGTTCTCCATTGTAGACAGACGGTGCAGCGCCCTCCCACATCCTCCCGGGTAGATTAAAAATAACAGAAAAAAATGTTACCACAGTAAGTGCATTTTTGAATTGAAAGTCTCCACTGAGGATGTAAAACACCGTACAAAAATCAGTGTGTTATTTTCATGCCTTTAATGAACTTGAAATTGATATCAGTATTTTTTTCTGAAGTGGAGGCGATCCCGGTGACTTTATCCAGCACATTTTCTTCTTTAAAAGAGATTTTCTGTACCTGCAAAATAAAGGTACATGATGAGGGAAGAGATTGAAACAGTAAGACAAAGTCAGGAGACTGGACTGAGCCAGGAAAAAATGATCTAACCACAGAATAGAGCAAGATTCCTTTTCAGATCCAAATAAAAATAAGACACTCTCGCCCTTGAGCAAGTCTGAAGAATCAAAATGTCCTCATACAGACACCTTTGAGTGCTGGCGAGGAAACCTGTGATTCTCTGGCCTGGGGCAGTGCGGGCCGCGCTCCAGAGGGGCCGTCCCAGCGCCGCAGCCCCGCTCCCAGCCACGAGAACTTGCATCTCGCCGCAGTCCGCCTCATTACCACAGAGGAGTCCTCGTGCCCAGAATAGTTCTGATTAAAATATTTCAACCTACACAGAAAGTCAATGACAAGTTAGAGCCCCGTGGAGTTCGCTGCTGCCTCTCTGCCTCCGCCTCGGACGGCCCAGCGTGCCGAGTGCTGCTCCCCCTCCATCCTGTCCAGGTGCCTTTTGTAAAGTGAGACGCTCCGATTTGCTGCCGTGGGACTTTATGTGTCTTTGTGAGACACACTTGGCTCTGCTCAGATTCCTACGGTATATAATCTTAAGAAGTTAATTAGATGAAAAAGTGAACCCAGGGAGAGTTTTCTGTAAAATGAGGGGACATGGGCCCTTAACAGGTGTCTGTTAGCCTCGCTGTGGTCCTGGCCACGTGGGTCTGGGTCGTGGTGCCCCCAGCCACGGCCTGCGGCCCAGACACTGCTGACCAATGCGCACTCAAAGTGCCTGCCCTGATGGAGCTGAGAGAGCCTGGGCAGCTCCCCCCCAGCAGGATTTCCGAGAAGGAAACACCAGGGGCCGCCGGCTCAGGTGAGGGTTCGGAGTCTTAGCTGGTTGTCCCTCGCCAGCTCGTGTCCACTCTCACCCCCACACCCCCACCCCGGTGCCAGCGTCTAGCCCCCTCACCGTCTCCTGATCCAGAGGGGAGGCTGCTGCCCTGGGGCGCAGGGACATGTGTCGTGTGCACGTGTGCATGTGTGTGTGCCGGCAGCACGCGCGTGTGCACGTGTGTGCTCTGCATATCTATCTCTGCGTGTCTCTGCTTCTGTCCCTTCTACACAAGGCAGCCCCTGACACGGCTGAATACCCGCCCTGTTATTTTCTGTAATTGCTGGTGAGGGTGGAAGGGCCCACGAGTGGGATGTCAGCGTAACCTGGGGGGTAAGCGCCGTCTAGGCTGAGTCAGCCTTGGCCACAGCGGCTGCCGTCCAGAGATGCTTGTCACGGGGAGAGCAGGGGCGGGGGAGAGCCGGAAGGTGGGTGCGGATCCCCGGCTTCCTCTCCCGCAGCCCCCTCTGGACAGCGGCCCAGGGCCCTGACGGACGCCCTCTGAGGCCTCCCTCCCCAAGCGCGTGGCTGCAGCGGCCACACCTGCTCTGTGGCCTCCGGTGTGGTCTCAGCAGCGTCCCTGCCTTGACTTGCCCCACGTTCTCAACCCTCTCCCGGGCCGTTCCCACACCCCAGACAGGCACTGCCACAGCAGCTAGGCAGAGAGCGCGCTCAGCAGAGATCGCGACTGCATCTTTATGATATATTTGAAACAAGGAAATGTGAGGATTCCAACTTTGTGCATCTTTGTGAAGATGACTTTGGTCATTAAGGACCTTTTGTGGCTCTGTGTGAATTATAGGATTCTTTTCTTTCTGTAAAAAATGTCATTGGAATCTTAGTAGGGATTCATTGATTCTCTAGAACATTCTGAACATTTTCTATGGAAATCTTGAACTCATGGAGATAGGAATTGCCCGGGCTGGAGGAGGGGGCTGGGCGCTGCTGTCGGTGGGTGTGAGGTTGCCGCTGTATGGGAGGAAGATGCTGGAGACCAGCAGTGCTGTGTTGGGTGTGCAAATGCGTGTTAAGAGGGCAGATGTCATGTTCAGTGTTTTTGACACGATGATAGATGAATGAAGAGCCAAAGGGAAGGAAGGGCGGGAGGGAGAAAGCGAGAGTGAGGGAGAGAGGGGAGGGAGGGAGCGAGGAGGGGCAGACTTCCAGCCTGGGCTCCCAGCCCCTTGGGCTCCCGCTGGCACCCGCAGCCCCTGCAGCTGACCCCCGAGTGCACTGGCATGTTTCAACAAAAAGCAAAGCAATCAGCGGCAGGTGATTAGAAGTGATTATCCATCTGCCTCCTGGATGTGTCTGCAGGGAAAGCTGAATCCTTCACAGCGACAGAGCTTGGCAGGCTGTTGGGGCTGCCAGCCCCAGCGATGTCACTGTGGTCAGTGACTGTCCACAATGCCTTCCCTTTTCAGGGTGACCAGGCACAAAAGAGCGCGTGTGGTGCCCGCGTAGCAAATGCAGAGGTGCACATGACCCTGCTGGACAGGTGCAGCCACAGGGCGGCGTGCGAGGGGTTCGAGGCCCTGCGAGTCTTGAGCTGCTGCGGTGGTGGGTGCGTCATGCTAATAGCACCCGACGGGGCTCCTGTTCTTCCAGTGTGCAAGTGGAAGGGTGAGCCAATTACCCTTAATTAGGTAAATAATGACGATCCCCCCCCCAGTGGGCAGCTCTCCCTATTCAGGGAGGAGGACCCCTGAGCCCTGCCTTCCCTGCAGGGGCACCTGCAGGAGCCAGGGGGGGCAAGTGCACTACAGGTGAGCTGGGAGGAATCAGGAACAAGTGCAGGCGTCCAAGACGGATGCGTGTTTCCTCTGCATCTGGCATGATACACACGCACACGCACACACATGCAGGCATACACACACACATACACACACGCACACACACATGCACGCACACAGTGGGACTATCCAGTCACACGGAGGGAATCCTGTGTTTGGGCAGCACAGGCGCCCTTGGCGGCGTTGTGCTCAGCGAGATGAGCCAGACCGGGCAGAGACTGTGATTTCATTTCTATGTGAAGCTACAGCCGCTGAACTCATCAGTCCGGGCGCGGAGCGATGGTCCCCGAGGGCTGGAGGAGAAGGTGCCGGGCGATGCCGGCAGCCCACACTTGCGGCCCGTGGAGAAATGGCTCTCCCATCTGCTCAGCACAGCACCCCAATCGACAGCACTCTGCTGTCGACTGCCAAGCTGCTGAGACTAGATCAAGGCGCGCCCCGCGCGAGCAGCGTGGCTAGGTGGCGTGGCGGGGCGGTGGGCATGGCAGGGCTCAGACCAGCACAGCCTGCTCTGGAGACGCACCATCGCCCGGGCCGTGGTCTCTGTAGGTCTCTGTAGGTCTCTGAACTCACTCATTCCCACGCTTGCTTGTAGTATCACATGTAGATTTTTGCTCAAACCCGATCAGAAAGTCAACAGAGGAGTCTTTGTATTGATTGTGTGTTAGAATCTTCGAAGGTCAAGATGTAGCTGTAGGTTTTGGAGGGAAGCACCCTGGTCTGGCCAGGTCATTATTCACGCGGCTCTCCCAGCCCTGCCAGTCCTCGACCTTTGGTAGCCACCGGCGGCCGTGCTGGAGGGATGTTTTCCCCAGTACAGTGGCCTCCTGCCTCGCTCAGCGGCCTGTGTCTACCCTTTTAAGTTGGACATCTAAAAACACCGCATTTCCTAAAGTGCTGTTTAACCCTCCCGCGGTGTATTGAGTTCTGCCTGTTGATTTAATTTGAATACACAATCCCGGAGGCCTTCAAATAATGATGCATTTTTTTACAAGAGGGAAAGCATTTTTTTAAAGTTTATTTTGCTTTTGTTCTGCTTTTCAAGTCAAAATCTGACCCGGGGAAAAGCTGTATCTGTAAACCAGAGCAAACACCCCCAACAGTCAAGTTATTTCTTAATTTGCAAAAAGTTTAATCCAGTTGGGAATTAGGAGAGAAGAAAAGAAATATAATGACTTGACCCTGCTCCCAGGGCTGTTGGGGCGAAAGGAGAAGAAAATAGAGCCATTAAGGGTGGTGGTTTTGTTACAGAGCAGCCCCCATAGAAAACGGGGTGCCTGGCTGTGGGTCCTCACCCGCCCCCTTAAAAGGGACTTATGAATACTCCACGGCAGGCACACACAAAGGGTTAATAAAAGGTTTATTTACAAGGGAGAGGGAAATGAGGAAATGTACAACTCAGGGAGAAAATAGGGAAATAAAGTCTTTCATGCGTCTTACCCGATCCGCCAACCTGGAAACCCAAAGGCACTCTCAGAGCTGGCCGGACGCTGCGAGCTGGCAGGGGGCCAAAATGGGGATCCCCCAAAGCCCATGTGTCTGGGTTTATACCAACCTGGCTGCTTAATTCCACCCTCAGGTGCCAGCCACCTTCCCTTTGGTGGTGACAGGATTTGTCTTTCCCAGTGTCCTGACGGCTTTGGCCTGGGGTGGGGGTGGAGGCCACAAAGCCTGTATGGGATTAACTTTAGGACATCCTTTCCCCCTAACATTTTCAGTGATGATTTCAACTCTTGGAGCAGAGAAAATCCTGGGGTTCTGCTTTGGGGGAGGTGCCCAGAGGTGGGATCTGCTGTCACTCGCAGGCGTGGGACAGGCTGGGACAGCGAGCACATAAATGATCGGGTGAGAACAGGAGCCCCCCGCTCGGCCTGCCCACAGGGCTGAGCTTGGGGGCGCCTGGGGAGGCGTCCTGGGAAGCCAGATAATCAGGGCCTGCCTGGAGCCAAGGCCCCAGGTCTTCCCGGCACCACCACAAAGTGGCTTTCCTGCAGCAACCCGAGGCGGCCTATAAAAGTTTTCTAATTCATTTATCCTGGAAGGCCTTCATGGTAGCTGCCGTTTGAAGAGATTATAAAATGCAGACTTAAAAGAAACATATCTGAAATGGATAAACGTGGCAAATGAGATGTCTTATAATTAAACTGTAGAACTCGCTGCCACAAGTTATTAAGACTCGGGAATCTTCAAACAAGAATTAAAACAAGGGGCACATCGGCAATCCCATTACCAGAGATAAAATTAGAAGGGAGATCAATCATTCCACTTGAGGGCAAACTCCGAGGACAGATAAGGCTGGGAGGTTTTCCTCCGAGGTGGGAGATGGCTTAAGCTTTATAATTTCACACGTGAAAGAAACTCTTCAATCGCTGAGCCACAGCCGCTCCCCCAGGCACTCTCTTTTGATATCTGCTGCATATTTACCACAAATTCACCTTGCTCCCTTTTCCCTACCCAGGCCCTACCCTCTGCCACCTTCGCAATGGTTCTGACAAGCTGGTGCCCCGGGGCCTGCTGGGGATTTGAAATCGAAACAGCGCACTAGGAAAATTGCTTGAATTGAAGGAAAAATGGCAGGTTCCATACTGTTATTCCCTCTAAGGATGATCTGCAGAAGCCTGCATATGAAAAGGGGAAACTAAACCTTGATATTTTTTAATTTGCTTTTTTCCGAAGGATCTCGGGGTACATTGGTTGCAGGATTTGCCTGTGAATGGTTGATCCTTATTTTTTTCTTTCAAGCAGCGGGGAATCTGCAGAAAATGTCTCCTTTCTGGGCTGACTCCAGCGCCTCAGAGGACAGGGCTGCAGTGTGTGTCTGCAGGATGACTTAATGCATTACAGCTTTCCTTCTGCTGCCCTAATGGGAATCAGATCCTTGGGATGATATATTCATCTTTAATTTTTACATGGAATTAGCATATACCTAGGTTGAGTACTTTGCAAATAGAAATTTCAATGCCATGACTTGCAATCTTGGGACAAAGACTTGGTATTTAAAAAATCCAACAATGTTGGGGAAAAACTTTTGTTACTTCATTGAATACGCAGCATTTTTTTTTTTTTAAGTTTCTCTTAGACATTAATGAGAGCACTCTGAAGAGAGGAACCTGAAATGCAGGGTTAATATTTTCCCTCTGGTTTTCAAGAGCATTTCTCCTAGAATTTAGGACGTGGGTATAAAGGATGGTGGTTACGGATGTGATTATAAAACACAGATTTACATCCTAAGACCCGACTGGTTCCATGTTGGAATCATAGAATGTTTCTATACCCAGGAATGAGCCTCATTTCAGATTGTTTGATTTGTGCATCAAGACTGTCCTATATAGAGAAGGGTGTTAGCACCCGTGGTGCAGATCCTGAAAATGCAGAAATACCCACAGCCTCCCCGGGCACAAGGCAGCCCTATCAGCCTGCACTTCAGAGGCATCCAGCGGAGGACGATCAGGGGAGCAGCGAGAGCACCCCGACCCCTCCCCACCCACCCTCACTGAAGACCTGGGGGGCCCTGAGCACCTGCAGACTGCTCCAGGCTTCCCAGCTCCGGTGGGGAAAGTAATCACCCGGCCTGCAAAGATTACAGACAAAGGAAAGTTTTCCAGGTCATTTCCAAATAGACTTTTTTCCTCTGGCATCTTAAGTGCTCTTATCACAGCAAAGAATATAACATCAGTAGCTTACAGAGCTGTTTTCCTCTGTGAATAAGTGCCCGTATTTAAGCCGTGTGCCCGCCGCGCTCCCTAATCCCAAATAAAGGGCTGTCAGCAGAAAGGGGGTATTACCTGCCCGAAGAGCGGAGGCCCATGCACTTTGTTGCAAAAAATAAATGGGTATTTTTCAAGGACAGGTTGGAAATGACTGCAACCTCAAGGCAGCTGTAATTTGTGCACCATAAGCCTGTCTTGCTTTGCTGTGCTGTTGCCATGGCGAAGCGGCCGCGCAGGGGCTGCGAGGGGGTGAGTGTCCGCGGGTCACTCGTCTTACGTCGTCTTGCGACGCTCGGGGCGCAGTGTGCATACCATGCTCAGCGTCTATGACACAGACGTTACTATCATATATGATACATACGTGGCTTTTTTTCTGGCGTGTGCGTGGGACTGAGGGGCACCTGGTTCCGAGTTGGTGCCCGCGCACCCTGCCCCGGGTTCGCCGCTGCCCACCGGTGAAGGGACCCCATGGGAAGGCTGGGTTACGGCGTCAGTGGCGAATGCACCTGCTGTTTCACTGCAGGGCCCACCCCCTTTCTCAGTATTAAACCATCACCCCAGGGTTGATGGTTTTAAGACACAAGTGACTTCACCTGGATTCACTCCATAGTCTAGAGGAATCCAACTTCTACTCAGAGCGGGAGGGGGACTCACACGCTCTGCTTGCCTTTGGAGACCCTGGCCGCAGAAGCAGCTGAGAACGAGATATTGAGGAAAATGCTGACGGGCACGGTAGGCTGGCCCTGGGCACCGCTCGCGTGGGTCTGGGAGCCACATGCCCGCGGGTGTGGCCACCGCCTCGCCTGCCTCATTGATTCTTCCCGGACCTTCGAGGGCCGAAGAGTGGGCAGTGAGATCTTCAGCACCTTCAGAGGGGTTCTGAGGCACGTCCCTTGACCTCCTCCTTCCAGTCCCTCTTCAGATCATCCCACGTGTGGCACATCCGACACGCGGCTGTGTCCTAGGCCCGAGCTCGCTCGCCCAGCCCACGCGAGATCTCCGCTCCTTGCAGAGGATGGAGCGGCGTCCCGGGTGGGGAAAGCCCACTCGGTCACCCCCAAGCAACCTTTTATTTTCATCCATGCACTGAGCTGACCAGGCCCTGCGGTGCAGACGGGGTGTGGGGCCTGCTGTGGGGCTCCGGCTGACTTGGGGCGCTGGGAAGCGAGGAGGGGCACTGGCATCTTGGCTGGCACGCGGCACGGCTGGGAATTAGGTCATGGCTGTTGCAGGTGACCCGGCAGCTGCGGTTGCCGCTACGCGGGATGTTTTTGGCCACAGATGATTGGGACGAGACCAGCTGAGGCTTCTCACGCCCCTGGGTGCCTCTGACTACGGCTCTGGGGGGGACTTCAAGCCGCAAGGCTCCGTCTCCTCACAGTGTTGACGTAATTACCATAAACAGCCTGCACGCTGGCCCAGGGGGAGTGCTCCTCTCACCAGCTTTCCACCCGAAGGGCGCGGGGTGATCAGGAGCAAGGCCGGGGACCTCGTGACGCGCGGGCCGGGGATGCGGAGCACGGCGTGAGGGCCGAGGGCGCAGCAGCTATTTAAAATGTAGGTGACACGTCCTCGTATTTGCTGTTAGCTACAGGAAAATGTGCATCACAGCCCACATCATCTTTTCGTGTGTAGCTTTATGTTGTGCTCTTAGTTCGCTGAGCTACGCCCCGAGCACCTCACAAGCTGTGAGAGGTTCCAGCAGCCACCGTGCGTCACAGGAGAGCCAAGAACCCTGACTCCTGGAGCTAGAAATAATGAATAACAACTATATTTGAGCAGACGAACAATAATCTCACACCCGGCTCCTGAAGGTACAGTCACACCCTCTCCTGAACTCTGAACGCCGGCGGACACGTGTGGAATTTCAATGACCAATGACGACGTGTGAAAAATGTCACCGGTGAAACCCCAAACGACGAGCCAGGCTTAGTAGAAAGACGCCTGGGGGAGGTCTGTGGGATGCGCGTCTTGTAGCGCTGGGAAGACGTTTGCTGGCCGTGAGTCCACAGAGCCAGACCCAGCAGGCGAGCCCAGAGAAATCTCTCGCCCAGCGACGCATTCCTGTAGGAAACACGAGAAGATCTGCAGCCCCACCTTTGTAGAGAAAACACCTTGATGACATCTGTTCAGCCTCGAGGACACCATTTGCGTCAGGGAGGCTGTCCGGGAACAGCTCTTTCTCTCTCAGCCAGAGCCGCGCTTTCCCTCAGCAGCGGGCGCCGTCTTGCTGACCGCGTGTTGTGGGAGAGCTGGACGGCCCTGAGGCGGGACTTGCTTCGCTGCCCGTCTGTACATCTTTCTGGTCTCTGTTGTGCCCTTTCTCCCTCTCAATGGTCTTTATTGGGCTCCTAGTGAGCGGAAGGTGCTGTTTCAGCTTCGGAAACAGAGACCCAGGTGTGTGGGGTCCTGCAGGCGCTCAAGGGAGGGGGGCGGCAGGCAGGGGGTTGGCCCTGGCCTGCTGTGCATCCTCCCTCGGCTGAGGTGAGGTGTCCTGTAGGGTAAGGTAAAAGGTGTCAGGCTTTTCTGCCCTCCCGCCATCAGGATAGATGAGGGAACCCTGTGGTCCTGACTGCAGGCCTGATGGCGGCACCTGGAGTGGGTGCACCTGGGCTAAGACTGTGCTTTTAAGGGCGGCGTCACGAGGACGCCAGGAGAAGCCGAAAGAAGCCCGAAGCAGAAGCAGAGAAGGCTGGAGAGCCCAGATAGAGTGAAGCTTTGCTGGGGGCTGGGTGGCCAGCCAGCCTCCCAGCCCCCCAGCACCCCTGCCTGCCACGTACCCGCTGAACCCCAATAAAAGACCTGCAAAACACCACTGAGGACTCTGGCTCCTCCTTGACCCGGTCTGCATGGGATCAGAAAACCTGCACCGTGTCCTTCCCTGGCTTTACATGTCCCCTTCCTGCCCCCCAGCCTGCAAGGCCCCATGACACTGAGCCCCAGAGCAGCCCTTCTCACTGCTGTGGATGGAGGAGCAGCTGAAACAGGTTTTTCAAGTTCGAAGGCAGATTTAAGAGGATGAACCTGTGAGCAACCTTCAGCTCTGACAATCAGAGAGGCATTTTAAAAGATTTCTCAGACTGGAGGGAGTGATGCTAATCGAAGTAAGTCAGGAGGAGAAAGAGAAATCCCAGATGGTGTCACTCACCTGTGCAACAGAGAGAGACGAAACCAAACAGACCCCGGATTCAACTCGGAGCTGAGGTGAGGGTGGGGTGGAGCTCAAGGGGGGGTGGGGGCTGCCGGGGAGGGTTCCAGGGGCCTTGGTAGTGTCAGTCTGTGCCCGCAAATCACACAGTCTTGTCAACCCACGTTACCTCAATAAAAATAATACAAATAGGGCCTCCCTGGTGGCACAAGGGGTTAAGCACAGCACACAGCACTGTGAAGCTGTCCGCAGCCTCTGCAGCACGAGTTCCATCCCCGCCAGGGAGCTACCCACAGGGCGCAGCAGACCTCTCCTGTCTCCCCGCTGCTCCCCTCAGTGGATCTGCCTGTTCTGCTCCCCACTCTGTCTCTGGTGAATCCTCTCAGCCCCCACACCTCTGGCCTGCACCCCAGTTCTTGTATGCATAAATAAATCTTTAAAAAAATAATACAAATAAAGATGTCTCTGTCCCTTGGGTGAGACACTGTGCTGGGGACATCCGTGGGGGCGCCTGTGAGGGTCTGATATATGCAGCTGGGTGGAGGCTCCCCGTCCAGTCTGGGCGCCCTGGGCCAGCCGTGTGGACGAAGCAGCCATTTGGGCTTTGAATTGGGGGAAAGCTTCCCTCAATCACAGCATCGTTGGACCGGAGACTGCTTGGGGGCTGCTCCTAAAGGGAATGTGTCCTTGGTGGCTGACAGGCCAGCGGCTGGCAGGTGCCCATGCCTGCTGCGGCCGTGTCTGTCCCCACCGCCGCCCTCAGGACTGCGGCATGTGGGGCTCCCGGGGCCCTCCAGGCAGCCACGCTCTGGGGTCCCTTCCTGGTTAAATCCCACAGTTCGCTTCCGCACGTGGGACGTCTCCAGGGACTGGTCGTATTTCGGAGTTTTCCTACAAATGAACTTCTGGGGCCTGACATAGACCCAAATCTGTCCCATAACCAAAAAAGTTGACTTTAAAAATGGAGTAAGAACAACAGGCGCTGAGAGATCAATGTGCTTGGCACGCGCTGCCCGCGGCGAGGTCAGGCCCCAGGTCGAGCCCCCACCCGTGGCCTCTGTGTCCTGCAGGCGTCTTGGGGGCCCGAGGCCCGGAGAGGTGCCTGGTGCTGAGCTGGTCTTGCTCGTCAGTAAGATTTAGAAATAAAAACTTCCATTTCCTCAGGGCTTAATGTGGGTCAAGTGCGTTTCGTACAACACTTCATTCAGTTTATAACAACCGTCTAAGCAGCCTTCACTCTCCTTTTAAAAGACTAAGAGATTTTTCATTTTCTGAGCAGTTTTAGTTTCACAGCTGCCTGAGAAGAAGCAGATTCCGGGCCCCGAGGGCCCCCCAGGCTCGCACGGCGCCCCGTGACCCGCCCCCACCGCAGGCGGCGCGCGGGCATCACTGCCCGGTCCGCGGTTTCCCGTCTGGTGGCTCGTGGGGTCCGCGCCGGGGCGTGGGCGGGGGACGAGGCATCCCCCGCCGGGAGGTGTCCCCCCGCCCGCACCCCAGCCCGCCTGCGCCCCCCCGTCCGCGGCCCGGCCTCTTGCGGGCTGTGGGGTCGGCTCCGGGCCATGGAGAGGCCGCGGGGTGGCCTCCCCGGCGGTCCCTCACTGCGCACTGACCCTGCCCCCGTGCCCCGAACCTTCCCTCCGGTCTCCCCTCAGCCACCGTCCGAGTTTCCGTCACTGGCCACTGCACACATGGACGTGACTTGCGGTGTCCACGCCCAGGCCGTGGTCAGCCGGGCCGTGGTCAGCCGGGCCGTGGTCAGCCGGGCCGTGGTCAGCAGGGCCGTGGTCAGCCGGCCGTGGTCAGCTGGGGGCCGAGCCAGCAAGACCCGCATGGGTCTCACGTGTCAGGCACGAGCGTCAGCAGGTACGCGGGGAGGTGGGGTCTGGTTTCAGGATGGGGGGCGTGGGGAAGAGCACCCCAAGGCCCTGGCTCGGCCACTCCAGAAGCCGGTGTGGGGGAGCCCCTCCTCGCCTCCCCCCGCTGGGCCGCAGAGACCCCCTGCTCCCCGGGAGCGCCCGTGTCTGGGTGAAAGGGAGCTGTGAAGGGTCCGTAAGGCAAAATGGCTGTTTAAATGATAAAACAGTGGAGTAAATATGTGGGTGCAGTTCTGGGCCCCGAAACCCACAGCCGCGCAGCGCCCCAGCCAGAGTGCCTGCTGGGGAGGGCCACAGACTCGGGCGCAGGCCGGGGGAGCCACGCGGGCGCTCAGAGGGTTCCAGCCCTTGGTGTTTTGATCGTCGTTAATTTTATGATCTGCTGTAAAGCTACCTTGCTAGACGACTGTGCTCCCCGCATCGCATCGCCGTCCACCTGCCCTGGTGTTTTGGTTGCACGATGCTTTTGTTTTAATATGCGAAATGACAGGATTACAAGGTGGGGCCAACAGCTCCTCTGCAGCAGATTGTGGGGGTGCTGAGGGGTGGTGACTCCTCGGGAGGGTGTCCCGGAGGAGAGACCCAGGGGTGGACGGATCCCCCACCTGTCAGGAGGGCTGGAGGGCTGCATGGAGGTGGCTGGGAGGCCCAAGCAGCGGTGGCGGGCTGAGTGCTGGAGTGGACATCTGGGCTCCTGCTGCCCTCCGGGCTTGTTGAATTAACGGGCAGTGCGTGGCCTCCGGTTTCAGAAACCATGGAGTCAGCCTGGCCCATCTGCCCCGACCTCCCCCGCTTGTTTCCATGTGAGTTCTCAGAGGCTCTTTACCCGAGTGTGAGCGTTATTCTCTCTCCACCATGAAGCACCTTACACGTCCTTTTTGCTACTTTCCATTTTTTCTTTAAAATATACATCTTGGGGATTTTCTCTATTTTTTGATGCTGAATGCTCTGGAAGTATTACGACTTGCTTATTAGCCTCCTATTGCTATTTTATTATTTTTTCACTATTACAAACAGTATAAAATTATCAGTTTGCATATAACAGGGGGACCTAAAGAATAGATTGCAGGAATTAGGGTTGCTGATTTGAGCAGATACTGAATTTCCAGTTGTGATTGTTACCGGCCTTCCTCGTCTGTAGGAGCGATATCAGGTTATATTCTACATGGTGCTTCTTTTTTCAGCAGTATTACGGGCCGTGTGCTCTCCATCTCTCAGGTGCTGACAGGCTCATCGGTGAAAGAAAAGCAGCTTAGGGTAGTTTAATAATCAGTTTTCCTAGTAAGAGTGGATTTGAGTGTATCTTTTTGTATTTGAGGTCCTTGTATATTTATTTTCCATAAACTCACTATTCATGGTACCTGCTGATTTTCACCAAGGCAAGTCGATTTATAAAATTTATTTATAAACTTAAAGGTGTTCACTCTAAGCTGACAATCAAAGCACTCGAAGGCGACATGACCTGCAAATATTTTTTTCCCATTTGAGTGTTTGCCTTTTGACTTTGCCCAGGATCTGCTGTTGGTTTGTTTTGATTTCATGCATTTGCCGTCGCGGCGGCCGAGGAGCGCGGCTTCCGAGGTTATGCACACATCCTGCCACCCTCACCCACGAGCGCTTTTGCCTCCTATCAGCTCATACACCCTGACCCACCTCTTAGTTTATGTGGATGCAGAATGGGAGGAATGTAAGTTGTTGGAGGACCTTTGCATGTTACACCCGTGTTATTTTTCTTAGCAGTCTAGTATTTTTCTTTATCGTTGACATTTTTAGCGATCACGCGTCTTGATGTGAGTCTCCGCGTGTACACACTGGGTGTGCTGTCAGCTCCCCGGGCATCGGTGCTTAGCTCTTGCCTGCAATTCTTGATGTCCTCAGCTCTTATCTCTTTGACGAATCCCTGCTCCTTGCTCTCTCTTCACCTCCGGGAGAGCGAATATCTTCTCTCTTCCTGCAAAGTCTGATAATTCTAGTCAAGTTTCTTCATTTTTTCCTAACTCTTATTTCTTTCTCCTCTTCCATTTGAGTCATCACTGGAATTTTATCATCGGTTTTGCTCTTTCTTCTGCAAGACTGAGGCTGCCCTTGGCCCTTGGAAGTTCTCATTTCATTCAGGGGATTTTCATCTGCAACGTTTCTGTTTAGAATTTGCTTTAGCTCAGTCTCTCTGCTGAGGAATTCCTCTGTCCTTTCTTACTTCATTAACGTTTCTTTCTGTGGTAGAATGCATTTGCTGAGTTTGATTGGTTTTCCTCATGCTAGTTATTTTAGACTCACTGTCTGCTGGACTTCCCATTGCCATGCCGCTGAGGGTTTATTCTGCATACTTATCTTTCTCTTTCATTCTGCCTCAGGATTTTACCTTTTTTATTTTTATTATTATTATTTTGCATTGGCTGCTTTTCCTTTGGGTGGTGCTGGAGTGTTTTGTTTGCTAGGGCCTGACTGTGTGTAGGGAGAGGGCTGTGTGGTGAGGGTCTCCATCAGCCACTCCCAGGGTGGGGTTCAGCCTAGTTCTAACACTCTCCCCTGAACTCTCCCCTTTGCCACCAGAATGGATCTAGATACGAACAAAGTCGGGGCCCACAACCCTCCCCCACCCAGCAACAGGGTTTGCGGCTCATGTCAGCCTGCCCCAAACAGACTGACTGGGCACCCCAGGGCAGGGGGCAGGAGCCAGCCTGTCGTGCTGGCGCCTGCTGGCATCACTGAGCTTTGTTGACGCTCGCGCTGGGGAGAAAGTACGTCCCCTGAGGAGCGCCCGTGGGAGTCTGCAGGTGCAGCCCTGCCCTGCTTGCCTGAAGTAGGCGCTCCAGGCTGCGCACTGTCGGGTGGAGCTGTAGGGCGAGTCTTGTAATGGTGCGGCCAGAGGCTGGATGCTGGCAACAGACTCCACTGCTCCTCCTAGGGCGTGGGCCGGGGGCTGCACCTGCCACTCGCCTGCCAGAGGTCTCCAGGTTTCAGAGTCAGCGGGTCTTCCCTGCAGCAGGTGTGTCCTACTCTCCTCTCTGAGGAAGCGCCAGCACGTCCCCAAGGCCGGCTTCTCCTGCGGTCCCAGCCTCAGCGCTGCTGAGGTCAGCGCCCTGTCACCTCCACGCTTTCAGCGCAGCTCTCCCTCCCAGCTCCCCGAGACAGGGCGCTCACCCCCTACTTCAGTAATGCAGCTGGGGGGTCTCCCTGGTGGCGCAGGAGTTAAGTCTCAGCCCTATCAAGCTATCGCCAGCCACGGATGCCTGAGATCCATCCCTGGCCAGGGAGCTACCCACATGGTGCGGCAGACCCCTCCTGCCTCCCCGCTGCTCCCCTCAGCAGTGTGTTTCAGTAGATCCGCCTGTTTTGCCCCCCACTCTGTCTCTGGTGAGTCCTCTCACCCCCGCACCTCTGGCCTGTGCCCCAGCTCTTGTGTGCATAAATAAATAAAAATAAATCTTAAAAAAATAGTGATGCAGGTGCGGGGTGACCAGAGGGTGCCTGGTGACGAGCTGAGCCGAGGTGCATGAGCTGTGGCGTCGGTTTCCGGCTCTGCCTTAAGGAGATGTTTTCCTGATGGAGTTTCTTCTGCCGGAGTTTCTCCGCATGTCCATGTTCTTTTGAAACTGGTATTTTTCTTCTAACCAATATTACTTCTGCTATTTCCCATTTTATTTTTGTGTGTTTCTCTCTTCACTGTCAGGTCCTGTGCTCTCTGCAGCGTCTTGGGTCTCCCTTGGACTTGCCCCAATTTTCTGTTCCATCCTGAGCTGGTTTCTCCCTTCCGAACCCCTCAAGCGCTGGCCCCGCATGGTGACTCCCTCTCCCCGGAGCCCCTGCAGGGCGCCCAGCGGCCACAGCCCTGCAGGCGACTCTCGGGCGCAGGGCAATCTTGCTCCGGCTTGCAGAGGCCGGGACACCAGTGCCCTGGGGAACGCGCTCCCGCGGGTCTGTTACACTCGCTGAGGTTTTACTGATGAGATTGTTTTCCGAGCTTAGCATTTCCCCAGCCAGCTGTTTGTGGACGTGCCCGGGGGCGCGGGCCGGTCTCTCTCGGCTCCGCCACCCGAAGACGCCCCCTTTCCTGGTGGAGAAAGACAAGGCCGAGGTCCCCGAAGCTGCGTGGGTTCTGGAGCGACGCCCCTGCCCCCCTGCGCATCAGGCGACCACGGCGGCTGTGGCGCTGTTCCGGGCCGCAGCCTCGCCCGGCGGGGAGGAGCGCGGGTGTGAGTGTGGTCGGCGCCCGGTGTGGCCCAGGGAGTGCGCGGCCGGAGCCCGCCCGGGACACTGTCCCTCAGGGAGCGTGGCCGGCGCCTGGGTGCCACCCGCAGCGCGCCCGCTCCTGCTCTGTCCCGCCTTGCCGAGCTGCCAGCATGTTCTCCGCACGCGATGGGTTTGCGGCCGGTGGCTGCAGGGCCGGGGAGGCCAAGTGTGTGCAGACGCTCCCACCCCACCCGCAGCGGCTAACCTCACGCTCCGAGGGGCGCAGCGTGACCTGCAGGTGGCTGGCGGCTGCCATGGCTCTGCTCTTAGCTGGTTGCCCGGAGTTTGCGGCAGGCAGGCTGTCTGGACCCAGCGGCCAGGGGGCACAGAGGACGGGCGGAGGAGGGCAGAGCCCCACTCACTGCTGCGGCTGCCCACCGCCCCCCCGTGGCTCCCGGGCCTCCTGCTGGCGCGGACCTGAGCTGGGGCCAGAGGGGTGGGCATCCGCAGTCCTGCCCGGGTGCTGCCGCGCCAGGGGGGTGAGCTGAGGCCAGGTGGCGCCCCCAGGGCTGGGACAGTGTCTGCACCCGGGCCGCATCCCCGAGCGTGGCGCGGCAGGACGAGCGCTGCTGCTGTGGGTCACAGGAGCTGTGGACAGATGGCACGTGGGTGGCGAGAAGCCGGCGAAGAAAGATGACTCAGTTTTCTAGCTGGAAGATGATTTTAGTCTCCAGAACAACAGCATCCTTCAGAGGAAGACAGCCGGGCCGCTTGGAGATTCTGGGGATGAGTTTCCCATGTGGTTGCCGGGAGCCCCGGGGGAGCCCTGTCGCCCTGCAGCCCGGGCCCTGCCAGCGGCCGGCAGGGAGGGACCCTGGGGCGGAGCGCGGGGCTGCTCCACTCCTCAGACGTGCGGGCGGAGACTTGCGGGGGGAAGGGGAAGACCCGGGAGAGCTGCCGGGGAGGGAAGGGATCCGGCCTCGTTCTCTCGTCCCTTGGACAGTGGAAGCTGGGGTTCAGGTGGGCCCCCAAGCTGCGTGTGACAACAGCAGGAGAAGGAAGGTCTTTAGCCTTTCAGGGTGTAGGAGACACGCCTGCAGGTTGGAAAGAAGCAGACGGTTCTGTTTGCTGATTTCTGTTAAGAAATTCCACCTGCATGGGGCCTCCCCGGTGGTGCAAGGTGTTAAGATGCAGCTTTAGGAAGCTACCAGCAGCCGCTGCAGCCTGAGTCTGATCCCCCCCCCCACCCCGCCAGGGAGCTACCCACAGGGTACAGCAGACCTCTCCTGTCTCCCCGCTGCTCCCTCAGCAGTGTGTTTCAGTAGTTTCGCCTGTTCTGCTCCCCACTCTGTCTCTGGGGAGTCCTCTCACCCCGCACCTCTGGCCTGCACTCCAGTTCCTTTATGCATAAATAATATAAAATAAATCCTTAAAAAAATTCCACTTTTGGGGACCGTGCAGCCCCCCTCACCACACGTGCGGCTCTCTGAATGTTTCCTCTGACGGCAAGTTCAGTTTCAGAAACCAGCCTTCCTCTTTCTGACCACCCCCAAGAGTTGCTTGTGTCCTGTTAATTGAGATTCACCCTGCCTCCCTTTATCTGCAAACCCTGGGTTAGTTCTACGCATGATTTGAGTAATAAAGACCACGGCTTCGACCCCGAAATGGGAGTTTCGCCCGCCTGCATCAGGCACTAAGGGTGGGGAGGGCCGTGCAGTCTGGCGAAGCCCTGAGCTGCTCTGCCGAGGCTGGGTGCTCCGCGGCAAGTGCCCATCAAGTGCCTTTTGAAGCAAAACATGGACACTAACAAGGTCAGTCTGAAGCAGGGATTGACACCATCTCAGAACTGGGTCGCCAGCGTGCTCAGCCCTTGTCTTGCCTTCACGGGGGCCTGGAGCTGACTCCACGTGCCTTCCTCCTCCTCCAGAGCGAGCATTCACGCCCGTGGGGCCAGCGTCGCCCGGCTGTGTTTCTCAGTAAATGCACGTGATGCAAAGATCTTTAGGCCCAGGAAATGTCAATGATGCCCTCGGGAAGTGGGACAGTTGTATGGGAAACGAGAGGCATGTTTTGGGCATTCTCAGAGGGAGAGCTGGGGAAATGCCCGAGCAGGTCACCAAGGCCGTCTCCTCTGACCAGCAGGTGACAGAGGCTTGAGGCCTCTGGAATTTGGGAGCTGGAAAGGTGAGTCCAGCTGCCCATGCCAGGGCCCCCTGGCCAGGCCCCTGCTCTCTGCTCAGGGCACGATCCCACCGGCCCAGGGTCTGCCCCGGGGCTGAGTGTGGGCGGGGCTGTCGTGCTAACGCCTTGCTCCTGAGTGACCCTGCCTGCCCTTCTCGATGGAGAGCGGAGTCTGATCTGCCGGGCGGAGCTGTGGTGCGTCCTCCCCAGCCTGTTCTGGTGCTTTTCTCTGGCTCTTTCACCATAGTCTCCCGTCTCGTCTCGTCCTCTTTTCTTCATTTACATCTTTTTTTTAAGATTTATTTATTCGTGCATACAAGAACTGGGGGACAGACCAGAGGTGCAGGGGTGAGAGCCAGAGCGGGGAGCAGAGCAGGCAGACGGACCGAAGACACTGCTGCGGGGAGCAGCGGGGAGCCAGGAGAGTCTGCCGCGCCCTGTGGGTAGCTCCCTGGCCGGCCGGGATGGAACCTGCGCTGCAGAGGCTGCGGGCAGCTTCCCAGCGCTGCGCATAACCCGCCGCGCCACCGGGGAGGCCCCTCTTCCTCTTTTCTAAGAACCACACATAGATCATGGTAAGTGCATGAAGAAAACAGTCTGTTTGTGGGAGCCCAAAGTGCACGGAAGAATGTCAACAGTCATGGAACAGAGAGCCAGTGTCCAAGGCTTGAGTCCACCTTCTGTTTCTGCAGGACTCACCCAATCGCTCCCACTGATGTGCGTCCTCACACGCTATGTGGCAGCAGGAGCCCCGTGTGGGGCGCGAGAGCCCTGTCCCGTGGGAGCCGCCTCGGCCGTCCCCTGCGCAGAGGCCCCCGCCCGTCCCGCCGTGCCCCTCCCGCACCTGCTCGGGCCCGGGAGCCGTGAAAGTTAATTACATTCTCCAATATTTCTTGAAAGAAGAACAAGGTATCGTGATTTTAAAAATAGATCTGTAAACAGAAGTAATGAAGAGTTTGGGAGACAAAACTTTCATGAAATAAGAGTGGGGGTGCCGTCAGGGGAACCGAGGGGGGTGGCAGCGGTCCCCGAGCCCCTGCAGGAGCTGCTGTTATGTAAGGTGGCAGCGTCACCGCCCCCGCGGGCAGAGCTGCGGAGAACCTTGGGCACTCCGACGCGTCATTCTTTTTCTTTTTTTTTCCAGCCCACTAGGGTACTCTTGGGTGCTTTGAAACAGTGATTTCCCTACAGTCATCTTGAGCACAGAGGCTTCCAGACTGTGAGAAAATTAAGCTGGGCCTTAGGAATTACGCCAAATGGCCATGGACCTGGGGTACTCAAGCTTGTAACTCTGGAAATTCAATTTTGACCATTTGCCCAGAAGTGATCAGGCCCTGGGGAGCAGAGAGAGGTACCCCGACTTATGGGCCACAATAAGAACTTGCCGGCGGGCGGGCGGGTGCTGGAACAGGCACGTCTGTGCGGCCCCGGCTCGCAGCAGTGTGCAGGCCGCGCAGGTACAATCTTGGTCGCTCCATCCCCCTCGTGTCCTCCAAGGCCACACAGAAATACCAGCTATGGCAAGAGCATTTTCTCTTTCTCCTCGCACATTTGCGTTCATGTTCTAACTTGACAAGAAATCTCTGTCTTCTCTGGGGGCACCGAGGTTCAACACCCAGCTTCCAGGAACCCCTAGTCCCCAGGACAGCAGCGTGGAGGGGAGGCCTCTGGACGGCACTGAGATATAGCAGAGCTCAGGGCCCTCTGGGGGGGAGGGAGGGAGGGCAGACAGGAGATGACAGTTGTAGGCAATAAAAGAACAATATATTCTCAGAAATTAGTTTTCGTAGGTCAAACTTGTGTTAGAAGTGTGGAGATTCCTCAAGAGACTAAAAATGGATACGCCAGCTGACCCAGCAAATCCACTCCTAGGTGTCCATCTGCAGCACAAAACACTAATTTGAAGGGAAACCTGCATCCTCTGCTCATAGCCGAGGACAGAATACAACAGACGAGTTACCGAAACAACCCAAACGCCCGGAACAGATGAGTGGGCCCAGGAGATGTGGTCTAGATACACAACGGAATACCAGTCAGCCATCGAAACGACGAAGTCATGCCATTTGGGCAACAGGGGTGGACCCGAGAGAGATTATTTTAAGCGAAGTGGCCAGAAGGAGACAGCTGGATACTGGCTGGTGTCATTTACTGGTGGACTCTAGAAAAACTCAAAAGGGATCAGACAAAAAAAAAACATGTAAGACAAACCTTGAAAGCAGACTGCAGCTGTGAGGCACTCAGCGGGGAGCGGGAGGGGGAGAGAGAACAGCGTGGGAGCAGAGTGTGGCGGAGGGTGGTGTCCCCAGGTGTCACTCCAGGTGCCTGGACTTCTGGGCATAGTTTCCTGAGCAGGACCAAGCAGCTAGTGGGCCCAATTCCCTCACAAGTTTGAGCCACAGCCTCAGGCATGTCGAGTGGTCAGAGCCAGCATTCCAGGTCAAGGGGTTTTCATGGAGTAAGCATGGAGAGGTCATGGCTTAGTCTAGAGTTCTGTGAACAATGTCAGCAAGAGGAGCCAGGGTCAAGGAGTAAGATAACCAGATATTTGAATCCAAAGGCATAAATGAGGAAAGGTGTGCCTTAAAGGGAAGACGGGACAGGGACATTATCCTTGTAAATGAGGACACAGACACTCAGCTCTGTCTGTCTGTCTCTGTCTATCATCTATCATCGCTATCTACCTGGAATCTACTCATCCATCCGTATCTATTGAGTCATCCATCTGTCTAGCAACCATTTATCAATCCATCCATCTATCACCTATCATTATCATCTGTCTCTCTTTCTATCCATCACTCTCCATCCATCCATCATCATTCCATCATTCATCCACCCATCAGCCATCCATCCTCCATCCATCCATCACCCATCCATCACCCATCCATCACCCTCCATCCCCATCCATCATCCACCCATCCTCCATCCATCATCCGTCCACCCACCCATCTAGAGGAGAAGACAGGAGGGTGCTGATCACCTGAAAGGGTACTCAGGAGATCATATCATCCATTTTTCTTGCCTTCTTCTTGAAACAGCAGCAGCCCCATGCGTTGTCAAATCTACTTGGTTCCTGCCACATATCACAGCTCTCCTGTCTCTCCAGTCTGGCATCTGAGGGGGAACCTCACTACCTGAAGATGGGGAGTTATTTCCACGGCCTCTGCTCCACATCCCCACATAGGGACCCTGCGGTCTGGTGGGAGGCTGCAGGCACCAGGCCTCCCTTTTACCACCGAGGGGGGTATTGTAAGGACTGGCTCAGCAGAAGGGGGATTTCCTCCAGCAGGGTCTTGAGTGAACTGGTCAGGCCCACGTGTCTTAAAGGAGATGCTATATTCTACATGCTCAGAAGATTCACACACACTCAGAAATTAAAAAAAAAAAAAATCTTAGACAAATCCGGGCATTAGGGTAGATTATCCTGGTTGCCCCTGCCAAGTCCGGGCTATAGCAGGCCCTGAGGGGCTCAGACACCCCTGAGCTCTGAGAGGTACTGGCCGCCCTCATTTAAATCAAACCCCGGAGAAACAGAGCATCAGCCTGGGCAGCCCACTCCAGAGAACAGCTTCCGTGCAGCGCGGGTCCGTGCCGCAGCCCCTTCTGAGAGTCTTTAATCACACACAGCATTTGCTCCGGTCTACTAAGGAAAGCAGGTTGCATCTACTATTTCTCGGGGGTAAGAGTTAAGAGAACAGAAAACCTACTTTTCTGTTAGAGAGGCTAAAAAAAAAAAAACGAAGTAGCATTTCTGAGCCATTCTTCAATTATCCAGTCGTTATTAAAGAAGTTATACATTGGATTAAAAACCGTTCCATATTCTTTTTTATCACTCAAATTAAATAACACTTGAAGATCAGACACTCGTTGTCACCTTTTTCTAAGCGAAGGTATTTAAAATTCTTCACAAATGCTCATTAGCCTCCTTACCATTTGGGGGGCAGAAAGGCCAAGGATCTCACCCTCCTCTTGGGAAGAAAATCCAGGTAAATGAACAATTGTCACCCAATTTGTATTCACTTCCTGGCAATTCAGTAATACGTTCTTTCCATTTCTAGCCGAATGTAGGGTAACACAGTTGACTTGCGGCTGCTAATTTCTTATATTTTGGGAAGCACTCGTTTGTAATTAACCTCTGGACACATTTTAGTGTGTCGTTTTGGCTTGCAGCTCAGATCAGGGTGTCCCTCAGAATACGGTATTATTTGGTGCAAAAATGTAAGCTGAACGAAGTCACTAGCTTTAAAAGATGACTCACCGCTTGCCGGTGACCTCCTGCCAGGTAATCACAGGGCACACTCCTTTGAACAAACACATACCCTTATAATCAATATCCTAATCGTCAGAAATTTTCAGAACTTTTCCGAAATGTCTCCCCGTTATCTGCTTTTCAATGTAGGGTTGCAGGGGCCCAGGGAAGACTTAGCACATGCTAATAAACATGCCCAGCACTGCAGCGCCACAGCTCCACTGGGAAGTGGCAGGTAATGAATAGCTCAACAGAAGACTGACAGGCAGACGGACAGACAGAGAAGCTGGCTGTGTTTCGGAGCCTCATCCTGTGTAAATATCTGAGGCCCATCACTAACTGGACAGACACTGATCAGGTCTAAGTCTGCTGGTGCTGAGAGGGTTCGGTTACCTTCTTGGGGCTTGGTGCTGGCCACCAGCAGGACAGCCTGGAGCTGTGTCCACCTGCTCAGCCTTGGCAGCCACAGAACCAGACCGCACGCCTCTTTGCATATTTCCTGTGGCCCCTTCATTTGGCAGTCGTTGTTGACCAGCCGCTCAGCAGGGTGTGGAGGACGGGAGAGGCCCTGCCAGGTTGGCCGGCCCACACGGACAGGAGCACGAGGCTGGGCCTGAGGAGTCCCCTCTCTGCTCCCAACGTGCCCGGGCTGGCTGTCCCGTTGCTCGGCTCTCTGGGGCGCACCGAGGTGGGCTTGAGCAGACAGTCTTCTCTGCCTTGTTAGTACTGTGACCTTGGGGTCCACATATTGGGTCTTCACACTTAGAATGAAGATGGTAAGAGTCTCCTCAACAGGCCGTCTCCAGGGCTTGCGGAGTTAATGCTCACTGCCTTCTCAAACATTGGTCCTTGGAGGCGCCTTGTACTTTGTAGCAATGCCCCTGGGGTGAAGGTGAACTGGGAGAGGTTCCCTGTGCACCTGCCGTGGGTCGTGAGGGACAGGCCGGACTGTGAGCCTGCTGACTGGTTACTGTCTATCCTGCTGCCCCCAAAGAGGCCCTGAGAATGTCTTCTAGTGTGAAGCTGCTTCTGGTTTGAGCTCGTTCTGGTGTGAGGTGGTTCTGCTATGACCTGATCTGTTCTAAGCCGGTTCTGCTCTGAGCTGGTTCCGGTGTGGGCTGGTTCTGGCATGGAGTGGGGTTGGGGACACGGTGGAGACGTGGCCATCAGTTTACACTGACCCCGAGAGGCGCCTGGCCCCACTGACAGCGTGACGTCCTGTCCTGCCCTCTGCGGCCCCTTTCAGACCGCGTGCATTTAAATTCTCTTCATTTCATAAGCGATTGTAGTGATAAGCTTTTCAAAACGCGCTGGAACCTAAGAGCTGCTCCGAGACAACTTTGCGGGGCTCCATCCTCACAGCTGGAAGTCAGGGGACCGGCCCCTCCAGCATCTGCTGGCGCTGGCGGGTGCTCCCCGCTCGCTGCTGACAAGTCTGCAGGCTCTGGCTGCCAGGGAGGTGCGGGCGGTGCGGCTGGGCGCTCCTGACGGGGAGACAGCTCCAGCAGGGCCAGGAAGGCCTGGGAGGAAGCTCTTGTTTTTGTCTCTTCTTGTTTTTGTCTCCGCATCCCCAATCTGAATTGCAAAATGCTGCAAAAAACGCTGCCACCTGGGAGGAGGGTTTGATGTGAGAAGCAGGAAGGAAGGTTTGGAAAACCCAGCCGTCCTCAGCCTGCTGCAGGGAGGTCCCGCCCGGGGCTGCCGCCACAGCCACAGCCCAGAGGTGCCCACCGCAGCCCCAGCCCTCTGCTCTCCCCAACCCTGACCCTGAAGCTTCTGGAGGAGGGAGTAGCAAAGTGGGGGGGAAGCTTGGCCCCCGCGGCCCCGCAGTGGGGACGGGACAGTGGGGACGTCACTATGTCTTTACACCAGGCGCAGACTCACGTTGAAGGAACGGTTGTGTGGGTGGAGCTGCCGGACGTCACCTCTCAGCCTCCACCAGCGGGACTGAGCGCCCCAGGAGGCCACCGCGTGAGGCCCGAGGGGGTCTGGCCCAAGGACTCCTCCGGGTGAGCCGAGCTGTTGATGGCCGCGCTGCCTGGCGGGGAGCGTACTCGTGCGCCGCCAGGGGCTGGCAGGACGCGTGAGGCGGCCTCTAAAGGGGAACGGAGAGCAGGGAAGTCAGGCTGTCCACCCGCCCTTCCAAGGCAAGTCACAGCTCAGGACGCTGCTTTGCCCTCCCTGTGGGTCTGGCTGACCGTGGTCCCGCCAGTGCCGCCTGAGTAAGGGGGTGAGAGCCCCGCACTGCGGCCCGAGGGGGTCTGGCCCTGCCGTCGCGGCCCGGCGCCTCTCACCTGTCACTCCCGGGGGCCCCAGGAGGCAGCAGCGTCCACCTGCGCGGGCCTGGGCCTGGAGGCTGCTCAGGTCAGGCCCTCCGCTCCGACCACGTCCTCCTGCCCCCTGGGGGCTTCGGTGCACCACGTCCCTTTCCTTTTCCTTTTGGGCGCCGTTCGTGGGGTTCCTAGCACCAGGCCTGTGCGTGGGGACAGAGCCGCCTCCTGTTGCAAAACCCATTGCCGTGTCGTCCTTGGGGAGAGGACAGGCCACCTGGGAGACACGGGGCGGGCGCTTCTCTTGGTGCTGGGCGCAGGTCGAGAAGCGACGGGCTCTCTGCGCCCTAAAAAATCCCTCGGGGCCTTCCCTGGGGGCGCAGCGGTTGAGGGCTAGGTTGCGAAGCTGCCCGCAGCCTCTGCAGCGCCGGTTCATTCTCCGGCTGCCGGCGAGGGTCCCACAAAATAAAAAAAAAAAAAAAATCCCTCTGGGTAACACTGGATTACAGCTGCGGCTCAGGGGCTCCGGCTCACCCTCTAAGGTATCTGTGACCGCACCCCACACCCCACCGTCCATCCCCCCCGTCTGGTGACCTCAATCCCAGGTCAGGCGTGTAGGGCTTGTTTTCATCTGGTCCTTCGCTGTGTATCTCTGTGTCCCCGAGTGAAATCACCCAGGGTTCGTCTTTCTTTCTCTGACATATTTCCCTCAGCATCACCCCCAGTTCCATCCGTGTTGCCATAACTGGCGAGATTCATCTTTTCTTAATAGCCGACTGGTATCCACTGTGACTATGTCAACTCTTCCGACTCGATGGCTCTGTCATTGGCGCTTCAGTTGTTTCTGTATCTTCTTTTAAAAATTTATTTTATTGGGGCCTCCCCGGTGGCGCAGCGGTTGAGCGCTGGGGTTGCGAAGCTGCCCGCAGCTTCTGCAGCGCTCGTTCGATCCCCGGAGGCCGGGCGAGGGTCCCACATGGTGCGCAGACCTCTCCTGTCTCCCCGCTGCTCCCCTCAGCAGAGAACTTAGGTCTTTCTGCCTGTTCTGCTCCCCGCTCTGACTCTGGTGAATTCTCTCACCCTCCCGCGCTTCTGACTGTACCCAGTGCTTGTGTAAATAAATAAATAAATCTTTAAAAAAAATAAAAAATAAAAATTTATTTTATTTATGTATGCACACAAGAGCTGGGGTACAGACCAGAGGTGCGGGGGGTGAGAGGATTCACCAGAGACAGAGTGGGGAGCAGAAAGGTGATCTACTGCAGTCCACTGCTGAGGGGAGCAGCAGGGAGACAGGAGAGGTCTGCTGTGCCCTGTGGGTAGCTCCCTGGGGGGGATTGAACTCAGGCCGCAGTGGTGATAGCTTGATAGCGCTGAGACTGACCCCTGCACCACCAGGGAGGCCCTGTTCCCGTATACTGACCATTGCAGTAGCGCCACCATGAACAGAGTGTAGACAGCCCTCGAATCAGTGCACTGGCATTCTTGGGACAGACCCCCGGGCGGGGCTGCGGGCTCACGTGGCAGATCTACACGTAACGGGCTGGACCTGCTGGCACCGCCACCGCGCACGGCTCCTTCCCACACACCCCCAGCTCTGTGGCCTCCGGCCCTCTGCCATGGCCTCCTCCCTGGTGAGACCGTCTCACGCGGCTGTGACCTGCCCTCCCTGGTGGTGACAGGGGGCGCTGGGCACACCCCACGTGGCTAGGCCCCTGTGCCACCGCGTTGGACACCTGCCCGGCTCCTCTGCCCGGTGCCATGAGGCCCGGCTGAGCCGTGGGACATCGGTGAAGCACGGGGATCCGTCTCCTCAGCCTCCTGAGCTCCCTCCCCGCAGGCTCGACTGGTCCGCGGCCTGCAGTCTGTGCGGCCTTAGAGCCTCTTGTCTCCTCCAGCCGCCCCTCCAGGGCACGCGGCTCGGCCTATTCCTTACCCCAGCCAGAGGGGTGAGGTCGGAGCCGTCGTTGTTTCCATTTTGAAAGTTTACCACACCCGTCAAGCCACGCCGAGCCGAGAGAGCCGGCGAGACCACGCGTGGGCCCTCCCGAGCCGCGCAGCGCTTGCCCCCGGAGGCCTCGCCATGTCGCCAACAATGAGGAGCCGCGTCAGTCTGGGGTCCCGGGGGCCCGTGGACCTCCCTCCACGCTGCGGGGGGCTGGTTGACTCCCGCTCATCACACACGGCTGCCCGCGGAGCTGCGTCTCCCCCCGGCACGCCCCGTCCAGGCCCGCGTGCGCCCTTCCCTCGACCTTTTCGTTTCTTCCCTTCTCCACTGTCCCCGTGGTCATGTCGGCGCCTCCAGCAACACCAGGTGCTGCATCAGGATAATGGGAAATGGAAGCCTAGTTATTGAAGGAGTGTCTGCTCGGCGCCCCTCTGTCCCCCGTGTTCTGGCTTTGTCGCTCCCCGCATGAACGCCCCCCTCCAGCAGACCCGGGAGCGCCGTCTGGGCCCCGGGGCTCGTCAGCACCTCCTGGAAGCGCTGCCGCCCCCGTGCAGGACATGCGTCTCCCCGGGGGTCCCTCGTCGTTACTGGGATGCCCACTCGGGCGTCGCCCCGGGACCCAGGCCGCCCTGTCCCCCAGGCCGCCCTGTCCGCCTCTGCGTCCCCAGAGCCTGCTGTGGATTGTTCGGGTTGACTGAGTCGAATCTTGCTCCGCTGTGACTCTTCTCATGCAGATTTGAATGTTATGGCATCTCTGAAAGGGGAAGAGAAGGGGGTTGGGGGACGCGGAGAACGGATCTTTTTAGGGAGACGCCGACAACGAGGGGCCGCGTCTGCTGGATCTGCTCGAGGCCCCCCTTCCAGCTCTTTCAAAACACGCCTTGGAAAAGCTCTTGAGCGCGCAGAGACATCTCCGCGCAGGCGGCTCTGCCGTGTGCTGAGGAAGGAGGGGGCAGCGCCCACCTCGGCCGGCTCTGAGCGAGGCGTGTCCAGGACCCACGCTGGACGGCCTAGGTCACTTCAGAGCACAGACCAACGTTTTCCAAAAGTAATTGAAATGTTAGCGCCAACTCAAGCGTTCTGGCTCCTCTTGGGAAGGTCAGGTGACAATTCCCTGTCCGCCTTGGGAAATGCGAATTAGAACAAGGCGACATTTGCGCGTGAGCCGTGCTGAGCCCGCCGTGCAGCTGAGGCCGCCATTACAAGGCTACAGGTGCCGCCTGCACAGCCTGAGCTGCAGGTATCTGCGGCCCTTCCTCCGGGGAGTGCCAGGAATGCACGAATCAATGGGGGGGGCCTCTGCTGTCGGGGAGTTTATAGACACAGGGAGATTTTGACGGGTGGGTGAGTGCTGTGGCCGGGCGGCCTGTGCGCGGGGCCGTGTCTAGAGGTGGTGCCGGGGGAGGAGGGAGAAGCCCGGCTCTGCTGAGCTGCTCTTGGCCTGACAGGAGGGAGGTTTCCGCAGGCGAGGAGAGTCCCAGGAGATCTGAGGAGGGGAGCAAGGCCTCGGGGGCCTCCAGCCGGAGCAGCATGGGGGCCGTGCGGCCCCGCGGGGAGTGAGAGGCCCAGGTGAGCACAGGGGCCGCCAGCCTGGCTCTGCCTGGGAGGTTGCTCGGACCACAGGGCGTGGCTGCCTGGGGGCCCCTGCAGAAGGGTGGGGGAGGCCTGGGAACCTCCTAGAGACACGCAGGGCAGCGTGAAGAGCCCGCGCGGAGGGCAGGCGTGTCTGGAACCGACTGGCCCCGTCATTGGAGGAAGATCCGTGCGTGATCATATAGATTACAAAGGAGTCGTTCACACGCGCGCTCTGCTTCGTTCAGCAGATGTTGCAGCGGACACGCAATCAAAGTTTGCCTGTCTGTTTAATGATACACTTCTCGCACGCTCTGGGCGCATCTGGCACCACCGGTCAGCTGGGCTTCCGAGGGCAGTCCACCCGCTCACGCAAATGGGGGCCCTGGGCAGAAATGGCAACTGGCTGACAGAACTGAGCAAAGTGGTGGGTTTTAAGGAAAGCCCGGGTGGTTCATGGCTGGGGGTTGAGCAGTGTGAAAATGTTTGGATTTTTTTTATCAGTTTCTTTATTAAAATGTATTTTCAAATACTGCACGTTCTATTTTTTTAAAAGATTTATTTATTTATGCATAAGAGCTGGGGTGCAGGCCAGAGGTGTTGGGGGGGTGAGAGGATTCCCCAGACACAGAGTGGGGAGCAGAACAGGCGGATCCCCTGAAACCCACTGCTGAGGGGAGCAGCGGGGAGACGGGAGAGGTCTGCCGCGCCCTGTGGGCAGCTCCCTGGCCGGGGATGGAACTCGTGCTGCAGAGGCTGGCGAGACCTTCATTGTGCTGAGACGGAACCCCTGCGCCCCCAGGGAGGCCCAATAGTGCCCATTTTAAATACCTGTGAGACCGCTCATTCCTTTTCCTTCCTTGGAGGAGATATATTTTAGGAGAAATATTTTTATTTAAGAGATATTGATTTTATTTTAGAGATATTCATTTTTTAATCATTGTATTGTATTTATTGATGAAACACGGACTGACAACACTGTATATAATCTGGGGGTACAAGCACCGCCTCAGGTATATGGAGAGCACCACCGTCCACGCAGGCCCCATCCTCCAGGACAGGCAGCGGCTGCTCCCGCCCGCCGGCAGCCTCAGCGCTACGGCCGGATCTGCTGGCTGGTTGCCTGCCGCGCTGTGCTGTTTCTGGCACCCGCGGGTGAGCGGAGGCGACGGCGTTTGTCCTTCTCAGCGGTGGGTGTTCAAGCAGCAGGGGAACACGGCAGGGGCAGATCTACATGGATCCCTCGCAGCCGAGCCCCCAGGGTCCACCCTGGTGTTTCGGGGGAGGCCCACTTCCTTCCTTGGCTCCTCTGTCTCATGCGCACCCCGACACCACCCTCGTGACCCCATTAACACAGTCACCTCTTTAGAGACACGTCACGTAACGGGCTCAGAACCTCAGCTTTGGCATTCTGGGGGGGGGGGTTCCAGCGCTTTGCTATGGGAGTGGAGCAAAGTGGGGTGAGGGAGAGCGGCCCTTCGGGAACGCGGCGGGCAGGAGCAAAAGGTGCAGACGAGAGCTGGGAACTCACATCGGATCAGAAAGGACAGGAAGCTCGTGTCACCGATGGCTGCAGGCCCACCAGGGACGCGCCAGGCTTCCCGGGGTCGGGGGGCGCGGGGTGTCAGGGGGAAGGGGGCAGCGGCCCCCGCAGAGCCCTAGTCTCAGCACCACGTGGCTCCAAGGACCGCGGGGAGCCGCCGAGAGTGTCCCCGCCAGCAGCTTCACCGTGGGCTTGGAGTTCTCAACTGAAAAATATTGTTTTCCACTTTCCTCACCTTGTGTGTTTCTGACCGAACAGAGAGAGAAGCGAAACACTTTGAAGGTGCAATGGGAAGTTTAAAAGAGTCACAAAGTTCAGCGGCTCCTTTTAATATTCTGAATAATTATTTAGACTTTCCAAGTGAACAAAAGTTAGTGCTTCAGGGTTAGTGAGACTCAGAATTTGTAATGCTAAATGGCCGTTTCTGAATCCGTGCAGATACTCATGTTAAAAGCATCAAAAAGCTTTTCTAAATACACAGGAGTGCACGGACGGATTCTCGCTGCAAACTCTTGCCCTGGAAACACCGAGTCGCGTGGGGGCTGACGGTGGCCCCGCGCAGGTGCGGGCGGGCAGGGCTGCGGGCGCCCCGGCCGAGGCCTTCCTCTGGACTCGGGGTGCGCGCGGAGCCGGCGGGCGAGCAGGCGGGCCCTGGCCGGAGCACGGCCTGCACAGATTCTGACCATAAACGTGCACTTTCTGTTACGTTGGTGGGAACACAGAAGCGACGTTTTGAGGTAGAGGTAGACCCCGCCACACACACCCCCCGCAGCTAAGCTGCACCCCCGGTGAATAAGGAGTCGCGCTCTCGGTATTTCAGATTTGCTTGGCTGCCTGAACACGCCTAGAAAAAAATCTGTATTCAAAATGCTAATTTGGCCTTTAAAGCCTGCCTGTATTCATCAGGAGGGTGAGCGCCAGCCTGCCTGTCAGATCTGCCAGTTCGCACACCTGCCCATCACCTGACAGGGCCGCGAGGCCGAGCTGGGCTGGTGGGGAGGCCCTGGTCCAGCAGGGGGGCCAGGCAGGAGGGGCCAGTGGCCAGCAGGGCCAGCTGTGGGCTCCACCTGCTCCCGCAGACACGGCTCTCCCAGCCGGCTCACCAGCGCCTGGGGGGTCTGGGAGGCCGTCCGGTAAGATGCGGGTGACACGTCGGTCCTCCCGGCAAGTGAAGACACTCCCTGATCACTAAACTACACGTGAACGGGATGACTTGGTGCGTGCGGGACTGAAGGTGTTCAGCTGGGAGAGCGCGAAAGCCTTAACCCCGACGCCTGCTGACCGGGTCACGGCTGAGATGCACAGGTCGGCCCTGCTCCCTCCATCCGGCCACCAACAGCCCAGAGGAAAGGCCCCCCAAGGGCTCCCGGGGGTGTGTCCTAATCACACAAGCCCCCAACACTGGGGCCAGGGGTGTAAACTGAGAAACACACGTTTGTTTGTTTGGCGGGCTCAGAGGCCCGAAGCGCCTCCCAGGTGAAGCTGCAAAACCCAACGTCAAAGGATGCGTGAGGAGGCGGCTGGCTGGCCCGTGTCAATTAGGGGATCCCTCTGGCTCCGGGGCCCCAGTGCGTCCTGGGGTGGGCCTGACCCGCCCGCCGCCCTCCAGCCCTGTCCTGCACTTACAGCTGGGCGGGCCTCCCTCTGTGCCGGCCCTTCACTGCCTGCGGGAGCCAGAGAGCAGGGGGAGCAGGAGAGCAGGGGCTTTGCGGGGGTGGGGAGCCAGGGCGGGGCTTGGAGGGTTGGCTGGAGCCACAGCAGCTGCAGTGCTGGCCCTCCCAGTGCCCCCAGGAGCTGTGGCTGGCAGCGCCAGGTGTGTGCTAGTATCAGGTGTGTGACATGGTGACTGCACATTAGGCGCGTGTGTGTGCACACATTTATGTGTGTATTTGTGTATGTGTGTACCTGGCACGATAGATCTAGTCACACCCATCCCCACACAGCTACAACTATACTTTTCTTGAAACAAGTCTTTTTTTTTTTTTTTTAGGGATTTATTTATTTATGCGCACAAGAGCTGGGGTACAGACCAGAGGTGTGGGGGGTGAGAGGATTCACCAGAGACAGAGTGGGGAGCAGCACAGGTGGACCCACTGAAATCCACTGCTGAGGGGAGCCGCGGGGAGACAGGAGAGGTCTGCTGCGCCCTGTGGGTAGCTCCCTGGCCGGGGATAGAACTCATGCTGCAGTGGCTGGTGACAGCCTCATAGGATGCGTCTTAACCCCTTGTGCCACCAGGGAGGCCCAAGACGAGAAATTTTAAGGGGGGTTCTCTTACAACCTCCCAAGGGGCCGGGCAGGTCGTTAGCTGAGCCCCTCCCTGCGCACCCCGGGGCCCACCCACCAGCGCCTCCTGTCATCCCGCGTCTAGAGCTCGGTTACCTTGCTCTGTCAGGCCATGAGGTGAGTGAGACCCTCTGGCCTTTCTCTGTCAGACTCACCCCAGCAGATGCCCTCCAGGCCGGGCACTGTCACAGAGGAAGGCCTCCTCCTCTGAGGCTGAGACATCACTTCACTACGTGTGTGTCCACGCGCGCGTGTCTGTGTGTGTAAGTGTTCCACATGGATTGCCTCTCCTGGGCTGGCGGACACTTGGCTGCTCCCGCCCTTGGCTCACGTGGGCACAGGAGAGCCGGCGTGTTCCCCGGGGGCTTTGCTCCCCTCTGTACCGGGTCACGCGTCCGTCTGTTTCAGGGTTGCGAGTCGCCCCGCGCTGTGTTAGCGGCGCCACAGCGTGCGTTCCCGCGGGCAGTGCCCAGGGCCCGCTCTCCACTGCCCCTTGCTGTTTCTCTCTCCAACGCCAGCCTTGCCCACAGGGGTGAGCCGGAGCTCGGACGCCGCCCTCGGAGAGGCCTCACAAAGTGGGCCATGAACAAGACAGGGTCATTCCAGCCGGCGGGAGTTTCTAGGCTGTGCAGTGGCAGTTTTCACACCCAGTGTGCTCAGAGAAGAGCGACATGTCCGCCGTCGTTCTGTGCTAAGGGGGCGTCCGGGAGGGAGATGGACGGGCGGCCGGGGGACTCTCCGCCGCGCAGAGAGGTGGGGGGTGCGGGGGCTGCGGGCAGGCGGCGGGCAGCTCTGAGAGGCATCGGCTGTGTTCTGTAAGGACAGTTTTATTGCGAGACGGGAGCTTTGAGAAGCCTGGGAAGACATAGAGCAGATAAATCTCACTAAGAGCAGAGAGTGCGAGGGACATTATTGCCACAGTTCGGGGGAGAATTTTTATTCATGAGACAAGGTCACCTCCACTGTGATAATTATTACTAATATCTTGTAATAAATAACTTTATGGCTTAAAGGTACACATTATATGGGCATGATATTGAGGATGTGACAGTGGATTGAACGTCTCCTTCCCTCGAGCACGTCTCAGCTCTCAATAAGCACGGAAGGAGCACGTGAAGAAAACACCTTTAGGGGACCCTTGATTTGGGCACAAATATGCAAACAAAACAAGAACAAAACCATCCAGAATTTTCAGACGGACGCTGATCGCTGATCCAATGGGGGGAAATACTTGCAGTCTAGCTTTGTGCCTTACGCTTTGTCATTTGGGGGTAACTCCCACAACCTTCTTGTAAATACTGGGGCAATGAATTATAAATGTCTCCAAAAGACAGAAGAATTCCTCTTCTTACTTCTCCCGCTGCCCGTGTCTTCAGGTTGGGTGAACACCTGAGATTAAGGTGAGATCTAGCAGAGGGAGAAAACTGGCTCATTAGATGTGACTGCATATAAAATAAGGGGGTGCAGCCCAGAGCCCCTCTGCCAGGTGGGCGACCAGCCAGAATTTGAGGCTGATGAAGGCCCAGTACATGGACAGAGCAGGTTTTCCCAGCGAGCAGATGCTTCTGGAGAGAGACGGAGAGGAAGGGAGAGGGGCCGAGTCTTGGGGAGGGGGGGGGCCGCGATGGAGAGTCAGGGCCAGGGGCTTTCAGATGCCCAGTGTCTCACACCCCTGGCCCGCGTCTCGCACCCCTGGCCCAGTGTCTCGCACCCCTAGCCCACGTCTCGCACCCCTGGCCCGCGTCTCACGCAAGCTCACCCGCCGCCCATCTTGGAAAGGCCTGTTGGCTCCGCAGAGTCTACTGTGTTTGTCTTTGACTCTTCCCAGTTAGAGGAGGCGGGTCCTGCCTCTCTCACTGTTCATCGTATGCTGAGTTAATAAGTAACTGTTTCCATTTCTCAGAAATTCTAAAAAGAAGTAATTTCTTAAATTAGAAATGTCTTCTCTGCTCCCGGGGCAGCTAACCGGCTCTGTGGAGCCCTGGCAGACCCGGGCGAGCTTCCATGCGTGTGAGGGTTGGAGACTGAGAAGTCTGACAGGCTCGTGAGGGACAACGTGGTCTCTGCGTAAAGTCTGGCTTGACTGAAACGTCGCTTAGGACGCGCCTCACGTGGGCTGCGGGGTAATTCCAGCCACCTCCGAGTCCCGGCGTGGGGCGGTGTCTGGGCGGGCTGGGGGGGACCTGGGTCTGTCTGGGGGCCATGGGCGGCCTCTCCTGCCAGCCCACCCCCAGCACTGCCGCTCGGCGCCGGCCTTTCCAAAGTGATCCGGTGTCAAAAGTTCTGCAGGGACACGATTTACCCTAGACGTGAAGATTCGCCGGGGAGCGGCTTCCACAAGATTTATGGCTCCATCATGTTGCTGCTGAGCAGCCTTCCCCGCCGGAGAGCTGGTTCCTGCCTCCGGGGGTCGGTGGTGTCTGGCAGGGGCTCTCAACCTTCGCATTAAGAAGAGGTTCTTTTCATTTCGCGGAGCTTGGAGAGAACTGGCAGGCGGGAAAGCAAGTGGCAAAGCGTGTTAGACACGAGGGGTGTTCGCTTTCCCTGGTGGGAATCATGAGAATCTTCTAGAGAGGTGTCATCAGCGTGGCCCACCGTGAAGGTTAGACCCGGCCGGGGTGTGCCCGCGGCAGTGGAGGCCGCTGTCCCCCCGCCCTGGCTGGCGTGGCCGCTGAACACACGAGCGTCCGACTTGAATTTACAACCAGAGAGCGACAAGGGAGAATTGACAATCAGCTGCTCCGTATTCACTCCTCCGTTCTTCTGTTCCTTTCCCCAAAACTCTTGCTTTCATAGCAATGTTCCAGAGAGGGCGGCTCTGCTCCTTTGATGTAACCTGATTGGAAACTAGTCAGTTTCTGACGGTCACTTGCAAGGTAGGGGGCCCTGGCCATCTCCAAGAAGCACTTACAATTATCAAGTCAGCTTCTTTTTTTAATTTAATTTTTTTTTTTTTGGCTGTGCTTGCCTGCCAGCCTGTCTTCATTACCAAAGAGCGAGTGAGACTGGGGATCCGTCCTGTTCCCTCAGCCTCCCGTCCCCGCGGGCCCGACCCGTGCCATCTCTGTCCATTAGCATCACTCTCTCTTATTGCTTTTTTGGCTTTGGAAACTGGTAGGATTTAAATAGCTTCTAAATTACTTATTTAAGAATCATTCTTTTCCTCCTGGGGGTGAGGTGAGAGACCACGGTTACAACGCTATCATCAAACCTTGCACAAAGCCCAGCTCTCAGAGGCCGGACATGATTATGTGGTTCTGCTGCAGACAGGCCAGTGCTAAGTGCCCTGACCATTAGCCAACGGAGTATCCAGTAGTTTTCTGTCTTTGTATTTATTTATTAAGTCCAGAAAAGACGATCATGACATAAATGAAATGCTCTCGTGTGGGATGGTCCCTGAATCAGTGATGGGTTTTGTTTTCTTTTCAAGACTATTAAGCTTGCTCTCTGACCCCTTAGTATTCTCAAGAGGTATAAAATAAATATGTAGCTTTGGCTCTGTCTTCGGATCACCTTATCGTAGTTGAGAGAGATAAATAATACAAAAGCGATAGAACTGGGATGCATCATGCGATACTGGCTGTGGGACAAAGCAGGAGTTCTGAGAGGCAAGCTGGAGGAAACGTGTGCAGGCTTTGACTGTTCCATGGAAAGTTCTAGGTCGAGCCCGAAATTAGATTTGGTGAGGAAAGAGGAAGAGGCCAGTGGACTCCTCCCCCAGCCCGCCCACCCACAGAGTGTGCTGAGGACGCACACGCTCCCTTGTCCAGGGCGGCACAACTGAACCTTGATCAAAATTCCATTAACACCACAGAGCTGAGACCCTCTCCTCCCCCCGCTGGTTTGCCATTTCAGGACTTCCCTGATTCCAGATTTCTCCTGGACTATAGGGAAAGGCTGCTATAAAGATTTCTTCAGGGAGTCCATTTGATTCTGAGTTAATTCCATAAAGGTCAGCAGAAACCAGGCAATTGGTAGCCCTGAGGGTCAAAACAAGTCTATAAAATCTTCTTAAATTGTATTCAGGTGCGAGTCGTTGCTAATGCACTAAACAAGGCGTGTGTGATTCTGGTCCCAGACATCTGGGTGTTTCACTTATAAGATTTTGAATCAGTCCCCCCCAAATTTTTGAGTTGTCCTTAGTTCCTTATTAAAATACTTTGAAATCAAAGGGTTGTCACCATCAATACTGTATATAGACATTTATTAAGTTCTTATTCTAGTAAGATATTTAGCACGTTACTTGTACACATCTAAAAATACCAAACATTCTTTAATACAAAGAACTATATTATGTAGATTCTGGATCAAGTTGTGACTAGACAATCTAATTCTTTTGGCTCTTTAATATTTCATAGAGTGGAAAAAGATATATCCTTGTTAAAAAATAGATTCTGAAATTCATTTTTTCCTTATCTAGTATATTTGCTTTCTGAGTTTAATGTCATAGTTGGAGATACTTTAGAATTATAGATCATATATATTTCCTACAATTTTTCTTCAATTGTTAATTTCCTTTCTTATTATGTACAATTTAATTTCTCTGGGATTTATGTTAGTATAGACTTTGCCATCCCCAACCACCTTCTAAACACACCGTCATTTCTCTGATGAATGGAAACACTAAGTTTCCAGATGGCAAATTCTTAAGTGTGTTTTGATCTCTTTTCAGAATCTCCCTTTTGGTCCAGTGATTTATCGGTTTATGCTGGTATGAAAAAAACCTGTCTTAATTTTATCACAGTTTTATAAGTTTTGCATATGTGTAATGTAGCTGCTAATTATTCTTTGTTTTGAAAATAGCTCAGATAATTTTTAAATAGTTCCCTTCCCAGATCAATTTAAAAGCATTTGTTAATGAAATCACCAAATGGCAAGGAAAATGCTATACGACGCCAATTATCCTGAATATATTTGTTTCTTAAAATTTTGTGTTTGTATTTTTATTTTTAGGTATTTTAATTTTCTGTTTGAATATAATCTTCATTCGATTTTTTATTTTTTATTATTTATTTATTTTAAGATTTATTTATTTATTTATGCATACCAGAGCTGGGGTACAGGCCAGAGATGTGGGGGTGAGAGGATTCACCAGTGACAGAGCAGGGAACAGAACGGGCAGATTGACTGAAGTATACTGCTGAGGGGAGCAGCAGGTGAGACAGGAGAGGTCTGCTTCAACAGGTGGGTTTCTCCCTGGCTGGCCGGGGATTGAACTTGTGCTGCAGAGGCTGCGGATCGCTCCATAGCGCGGTGTTTAACGCCTTGCGCCACCAGGGAGGCCCGCCTTGAGACACTTTTTGTCCTACCCACCATTTTCTGAGGTAAAGCTGCGGTGTTGATGCCCATCTGCCAAGGGCGACTGTCAGGTTAACAGGAACAACAGCTGGTGCGATGCGGTGTCCCCAGTAGTTCTTCACAGTAATCATAATAGTGGTCACAGAGGAAGTAGAGTCAGAGTTAAAATTTTAAAATATAAACTTAGGAACAATTTTTAAATTTCAGCAGTGTTTTAGATTCCAGGGACATCTAGAAACTAGGAGGCCTAGACATTTATTTTCTCAAGTCTGAAATCTCCAAGAATGAGACCTAGGCTCCAGAGCACCCCATTCCCGCTATGGCTGTGTGGGGACCCCCCTCTCCTCTTCCAGCTTCCAGTAGCTGGTGAGCGGTCACTGGTGGCCTTGGCCAGCAGCTGCATCGCTCCAGGCGGCCTCTCATCCCTCTGCGCTGCTGTGTCCACAGCCGACCCACTCACCCTGATTGCATTGCTAAAAGCCACCTTCCAAGTGAGGCCAGCTCCTGGGGCGCCGGGCCTGAGACCTCTCTCAGTGAGGACTTGGGTCAGCGGGCCTCAAAAACTGACCAACCAAGTACATTGAGTATTAGGCTGGGAGGCGTGTAGCGCGGCCTTAGCACAGCTCTCCGCATCCGGAGGTCAGTGTGGTTCCGGGGTGCCCCTCCTGGGGTTGGGTGTGAGTGTGGGTGCAGCGCCTGTGGAGGTTGGCGGTCTGCAGGGCCTGGCACATCAGGGTGAGAGCACAACCACCTTGGTCAGCAGTAAACATCCTGCCCCCACTGTGGTCTTCTCTGACATCCCTGTGGGGAGCAGAGGTGAGCGGGCTGCTGCCCTCCAGAGCTGTGGCTTAGCTTCTAAAGGCACTTATGGTTCTTAAGGTCTTATTTTTAAATTAGCAAATGATTAGCAAAATAATAGCAGGCACCTAACGGTGACAGCTGACATGGACGCTGGTCCCCAATAGATGGCGCTGTTGAAACTGAAAGCACGATGATCAGCACCCTTGTCATTCCGGAAAAAGGTTTGTGAGTAGTTTTCCATTAATTTCTGAGAAACTTTGGCTTCTAAAGGTATTAGTAGTGTTTGTTCTCTTATTAAGAACCATTTCTTTGCCCATCCCAACTTTTAATAAAAATGCAAAATTTTCAGGCCAGGACGAAGCATAGATGTATGTTTTCGGCCGACTTAGCTTTCAAGCCATTTAAAATCCTCCTAAATGTTTAATGTTAAGTCAGTGGCCTCTAAAAATTCAACATAAATAAACTGTGATAAAACCAGTTTTGTCATAATTCTGGAGTTCTATTTAGAGAATATATTATTTGACAGAATTGGAATTTTAAAAAATTTGGTTTTGCTTTATTGAAGTCACATGGCATGACAACATTACATCAGCTTCAGGTGTGCGTGATTGGGAATCAACATGTGTATCTGCCACATTAAACTCACTGCTGAGCATTGGTTGTTTTGAAGAGAGCTGAAAATTAAGGAATTGGAATCTATTTAGAAAAAAAATGAAATCTGATTGAAAATGGGTTTCCTGTTTTTCCCTTTCCATACCTGTGATCTCTGGCTTCACGCATTTCTTCGACTGCACCAGTTCCCCACAACAGTGCCACTGGGTTCTTGCCAACCTTCCCCTTTATACCCCTTCGTTCTGATTTTCATTCTCTTTTCACCCTGTGTTTTTGTGCAGTCATCCTATTCCAAAAAGCTACCCAACCATGGATACACCAAGAAAGCAAAATAGAGAGTGAAATAGAATCTTGGCATTTAGAGAGCTTACAATCCCATGGAGGTGATAACACATCAGAAATGGCACGAAATTAATTAAGAATGGTCTGCTTTCCCACGCCCAGTCCTGTAACCAGCAAATATTAATCACCCACTAATGGCTAATGGCTAAGCCCATCATCTTGGTAAATCATGCCACTTAAATGTGTAAATTGTGTTAGACGGAAGGAACACTGGACATTGTCCTAGCAAAAATGGAAGAATAATCACTTCTTATCAAGAAAAACTTAAGCTAATGGCTGCACGAATTTTTGGCAGGTGTCACTGGCTGCTGCCATGGCCATGTACTGGACGGGTCTTCTCTCTGGCTTAAGGTAAAATGATTTCCTAGGAGGGATTTATTCAGACAGGCTCTTGGGTTTATGCTCCCCCTCAGGTATGCACAGGTGGGTTCATTTATTGTTTTGCTGGGACCACACTGTGTTCCAAGTGTTCTTTGTATTAATAAACACCAAACTGATGACGCTCCTGTTATTTTTGTACCTGATTAGACAACATTTATTATTAACTACTCCTGACTCGCATTAATACATAGAATTTGCAAATTAGAGTCAACTATGATTTGCAAATTGAAGTTAATTAGAAAGTTCTAATACAGAGCCTCCTAAAAAGGCCAAAACACTTTGCATAGAAATAGCCAATTTAGAATTCACAATTTTCCAATTGCTTTTTGGCAAACAATTATTCCTCTGAGCTGTCCTCAGGATTGGAACAAAGAGATGAATATCCAGAAGGCTAGTGAGGACTTGGAAAGTGAACACAGGGACTACTTTGCCTAAGAACTTGGGGCCAGCCTGCCGGAGAGCTCACATTTGGGCCAGTGACAACATTTAATAATTTGAAAAACTACAGCAGTTCAAATGGAAAGAAATATAGTTTAGAGAATAGATTCAGGAATAGCCAGCGCATGACACTCTCTTAAGATCCTCCTGTTATTGTTCGTCCTTCTTTCTTTTCATGGAATTTCAGAGTGCTGAAAGAACAAAAAGTTTTTATGACAGTAACAATCTGATAAACGGCAGAAGATTGTTATTTACAATATAAGGTATAAGATTGTGCAGGTATCTTAAATAATTAAGTAAAATTAAATATCAGCAAGTATTACCACAAGAAAAGTCTTCTTTTGGAACTTCTTTCCTTAATTCCATATAGAACACTGCAATATCCCTGATCAGATAACACCTGTAACACAGAAACTTTAGGCTTAATGTTTCTAAGAAATGTCCAAGAATAAGTGAAGAAGTTCAAGGACAAGGAAAGAATGTTCCACGTAGAGCCAGAGAACTAGACAATGCCATAAGGCATGAATGTGAATTGAGAATTCCCCTGAAAAATAAAGGAACAGATTTCATACATTGAGGAGTGCATACTTATCTGATTTTGCTATTGCTGTGAATAGCAAAATATTAAGAGATAAACTTTTGAAAATTATGAAGAATTAAGTAAACATCTTGATACATAATTAATTTACAAAGGTATATATAATATAATCTAGAAACAAATTAGAAAATTCAAACCCTTTATAAAGGCCTCAAATAAATCAAAATTGACATCCCAAAGTATGAACTAGATATTATTGGGAAAACATTTAAATTCTTTTTAAAGAATATTAGGAATAATTATATTTACATCCATTTGTAAATTCAGTGCAATTTCAGTGAAATTTTTTTCTGCAATATGTTTTTCCAGGGAAACTGAAAGCCTGCTCTTAATAGCTATAAGATTCTATGACATATTTTCCTACAGCCCATAGCCTAGAATACATAAGTATCTAAGATAGTTTGAGAAATATGATAAAATTATAAAATATATACACCATGTAGCACATTACAGGAATGACAAATAAACCAATGAAATGAAACAGAAACTCTACGAAAGAGACCATGAGTAGACATGGACTTGCTGCCGACATGCACCTGGCGTTGACTCGAGTGTCAGTCCAAAGGCTGAGGAACTGGCCAGCATGTGGTCAGTCATCCCACAAACTAGCTCACTGTGGTGACTGTCACGCTAGAGTGCCTGCATTGGATGTCTTCAGAATAAAACCCAATGCATTAGTTACCAAAACGTCCTCATTTAGACCTGCTGAAGAAATAGAAGAAAATGTAGAGAAATGTCCTTTCAACCCACTGGTCAAGGTGAGTTCCTTAACTTTAAAAAAACCTGACACGATTGAATATCCCATTGCATTTGAACACAGCAAAACTGAGACTTTTGGTTCAACATTTGCAAAGTTAGGATAAGAGAAGAATCGATTGGAAGGAGATAGGGGCAGAATCTGATACTAACAAAAAATCAGCATGAGGGGAGTGTCTATCGATTAAAATCTAAAAAAAAAAAGAGAGGAAGTTGTGACGGATTGTAACTGGAGGGAGCAGCAGCCTCCACTGTACTCAGCAATGAAGAAGACATCTGAAGGCTACAGGAAGGCAGAATAACAAGGAAACGCAAGCCACACCCACAGACCTAAAAGAAAGGCCAGGAAATGGCAAGTTCTGGAAGGGAACTCTGAGAGGTGCCTGCGTTTCTCGTTATTATCAAGCTAAAATCATCCACCAGCCGCTCCCCTCTTTCTACAGTGCCCCGAGGCCCAGGCCAACCCACAGGGAGGAGGACACTGTGGAGGACGAGGCGGACAGGCAGCCTGGGGGCCGCGCACCAGCCTGACACCGGCATCAGCCAGCCGGGAGAGGCCAGAGCCCTGGCCGGCCAGCCGAGGCCCCCTCACGGGCCCCAGATGCAGCCACAGGCGAGGGACAGCGGAAGTTTCTGGCTTCAAGCCCCCCAGATGGGCACTTTGTTAGCAGATACACTGGTTTTATTTAAATCGACATCTGTGTTTTGGAGAGCAGTGCGGTTGTCCTTTATGACACGTGCACCTCAGCAAGTGAAGACCCACTGGCTGAGGACACCCCAGGACCTCCCTGCTGCAGTCTGCACCGCGTGGGGCCCCGGCTACGCCGGGGGCCTGGACAGGTGGGGCGGACGGCCCAACCGGGCGGACGCGCCAGAAATGCCACCTGCTTTCACCAGGCTCCCAGAGTGGGTTTGGTCATCGCTGTGGGCACGACCGTGTCCAGGGATCCTCTGCCTTTGAGAGGCAGCGTTTCCTTAAACCAGGCTTGGATTGTCTCAGTCACACGCGAAGCCTCTGCAATGCAGCGTCACATCAACATCAGCAAGGATTTTAGTAGATCTGAAGGCTCCCAGGGAGACGCGTCCTTTCTGTCGTGTACATTTTAATAGCTGTGGTTCCTGTCCCACACCTGGCGCCGCGGCGAGGGTGGTTCTTCCAACCTCCCACCTCTGTGGAGATGGAATTCTGTAGAAGAAAACATTTAAAGGTTAAAGGAAAGCAGGTTTTAATTAGCTTGAGATTTTTGAGAGCTGGAAGAAGAAATACTAAAGTAGGGAAAATCTGTGTGGTGGAGAATTTTATTAACAAGCGAGAGGACATGTCTTGCAGAAGGAGGCCCGGCCGTGACTCCAGCAGCCCCACTGAGGCGGCAGGTGTCTGGGCTCCGCCGGGGAGGCCGCGGGTGCTCGCAGCAGCCTGACTTCAGAGGCTAATGCGAAGGAGAGTAAAAGAGAAATTAGTGATATTTATTCTGGAGGAGAAAAAACGCAATCTAATTGACTTTTCTCTCCCACATTTTTCCCAGCTAAGTTTATCTCAAAGGACTCCTGAGATCCTCATATATTCAAAGTGCCAACACCTTGGAGTTTTTTTAGTTCAACCGATTCCTTTCTCTGTAGACGGGGAGATGGAGACACCGTGCTGACGGGAGCCGGCCCGGCCGGGAAGAAGCGCACCTCCCAGGCCCTGCCGTCAGGGCGTGCCCCCCATGCTGGGCCGAGGCCCAGATCTGCGTTCCGCCTTCACCCCATTCCTGCTGGAGCCTCAGCCTGCGTATGAGTGACTGCGTGAGCCACCACCCCAGCAGGAGGAAGTGCCAATTCTCACCCCAAACCACAGAGAGCCCCCGGACTGTCTCCACCAGCCGGGAAGGGGTCCCCTCCCTTTGCGCCTCCCACACCCGCCGTGAACACACAATCTCACTGGGGTGCGGGAGGCCGGGGAGGGCCAGAAGAAGAGGCTTAATCGTCAACAAACCTTCTCGTCTTTTGTTTTCTTGTGGTAATTAAGTGATGTTTCAGCTCGTGATGGAAGTCAGACGGTAATTAAGAAGGGCTTGGAGAGGTGTACGCGGAGCATTCTGAAGACGTGTCTCTCACGTCCAGCGAGGGGGAACCACAGGCTTGGCGGGCGAGAGGTTCAGACCCGGGAGTCAAGTCCGTGCTGCTCCTGGCCAGAATGGCGCCCCTCACGCCCTGCGTCCACCCAAGGCCTGCGCTCTGCTCGCCCTGCACACCTGGCTAGGGGCCCAACGAAGAATGAGGACAATTTAAGGTTTTTTTTTTTTCTTTTTTAATGAGGGTTGTAACTACTGATCAAAATCATTTTTGAACTCACTGTGGTTCTTTGATGGGCGTTGTGGAGAACGCTGACTTTCTGACGTTCCTGTCCCTCCGGCCTGCCTTTCTATGGTGTGTCCTATCGCGTCTACAAAAGGAAAGCAGACGGGAACTGATGTTCGATGGCCACATTCATTTATCTGTTTACCGGGCGAAAACATGACACTTGAGCAAAGCTCACTGAGAGTCCGGTGAGAGTGGCCTCACCCCACCTGCGGCTAACTACGGCGCGTGGGCCCCGCGCTGCCGCTGTGGCAGATCCGGCCTGCGTTCTGGCCTGTGCGAGATGCTGGAGCTGAGGCCTGCGCCTGCGGGGATGTGGCTGCCCTGGAGAGGGCCCTTCAGACACTGGCCAGGGTTGGCGCCCACACGCAGCGGCCCCTGCACGCTTGGGGACGGCGGGACTTCAGCCCCAGGGAGGACTTTCCTTCTCTCCTGGGCCTGAGAGCCGGAGGCCTTGGGTTTTGCAGAATCGAGGCGTCCTGGAGAACCTCACAGTCATCTCGGAAATGTGAAGGCTGCCCTCTCCATGGGGAAGGGGTGGCTGGACGCCGTGTGCTGAGGACTGACTGTGAAGACAAGTCCTTCTCGGTGTGTGGAGGGGGTGGTGTCCTCCTGTGTGTCCCGAGCCTTTCTGGCAGCTCTTGTGACAACTGTGCACTATCCTTTCAGCATAAGTTATTCCAAAATCTTTCGGCCACTGACACTTCGCAACTTCCCAACCCAAGGACACATGGTCAGGACCCAGGCACCTAAGGAGCCCCAGGACAAGGGGGCAGCTCAGTGACGTCTGGAAAAGCAGGACTGTCCCTTGTCTCTGGCTGGCAGCAACCTCTGGTCCCCCAGAAGCCATTTAGACTCAAAGTGGCTCAGACGTCCCGATGCTGGCACGAGGGGCATCGTGTTGGACAGGAGAACCCTGTCCACAGGGAGGGGGAAAGCGGCACGTCTTATAATTTGGACTAAAATTTAAACTAAGTGGCAGCTACTTTTGCCTTTAAATATATTCCCATTAATAATATTTTAAAAAACAAAAATTTAGCTCTGAAATTTGCATCTTCCATGATGAAAAAAACATATTCATCTAGAAAATTCTGCTCCCCGTCCCTCTTCCCTAGAGACCTCTCATGTGTTCAAGTTTCCATTGCCCAAAAGTAATTTTAATACTCCGAGAGGCTTGACTTCAGCCAACACTTGAATGGGAGGGAAGGGCTGTCCTCGTTCGCTGACTTTACATTTCTACATAGTGTTTTCTGTTTTTCATGATGTAAAACACAAGCGTCCGCATGATACTTTATAAACAGAAAAAATAAAGATGCAGATAAGCAGAAACTAGAAACAAAGTCAACCCCTCCCTGGAAGTGGCCCTCGGCAGCTCTGAAAGAGGTTCTGTGCCCACACGACCCTGACAGCCCCCCGAGGGACAGCCCGGTGAGGGACAGCCCTGCGAGGGACAGCCCTGCGAGGGACAGCCTGGTGAGGGACAGCCCTGCGAGGGACAGCCCTGCGAGGGACAGCCCTGCGAGGGACAGCCTGGTGAGGGACAGCCCGCAAGGGACAGCCCCGTGAGGGACAGCCCAGTGAGGGACAGCCCCGCGAGGGACAGCACCGTGAGGGACAGCCCGCAAGGGACAGCCCGCAAGGGACAGCCGTCGAGGGGTCGGGGCTCCCTGCGCGCGGAGGCGGGGGGCTGCGGGTGCGCCCACGGGGCTGCGCCGGGCGTGGGGAGAGCCCCGACCTCCAGGCGCCTCCCTAGCAGCGCCGAGTAATGCGCAGCGAGGTGCCCGCGTCGCCGGGGTCCCCCAAGCCACCCGCGGACACAGACTTCGGCGGGGCTCCCGCCCCAGACGAGGCCCCGGGTCGCGGATGTTCCCGAAGAAGCGAAACCTGCGGCGCGGGAACAAATCCAGCAAAAAATACACAAATAAAAGTAAAAGAAAAAACTAAGTCAACAGCCACAGCGCGGCTGTTGTGACGACGCTGCCAGAAACACGGGGCGCAGGCGCCCCTGGAATGGCTGGTCCTGCGCCTCCGGGTGACACCGGGGGCGGGGGGGGGGTCGCCGGGGCGGAGGGAAGCCCGGGGTCTCCTGCGCGCTGTCCCGGGACTGCTCCTGCATGCACGCGCGCACACACATGCACAGGCGCACACACGTGCACAGGCGCACACACATGCACACGCGCGCGCGCACACACGTGCACACACATGCGCACGCGCGCGCGCGCACACACACACACACACACACTGCCGTGCCTGACGCGGCCCCTGCGCCGCGGGACTCGAGGGCTCCCCGCCCCCCCCCTCCCCCCCCCGCGCGCGCCTCGCTTCCCACCCCAGCCCGGCAGGCGCGTCACCCCAGTGGGGATTTGGGGTTCCCGTCTCGGCAGATGTGCTCACACCGTAAGGGAAACGCTGGTCTTGCAACAATGACACGCGTTTGTTTTTCGTGCCTGTCCGTCTTTTTAGCTTCACTGGAAGCCGCGTTCTCGGGTGTCTCCGCCGACAGCGCCTGCGCCCGTGGAGCGCCCCTGCGGTGTGGGGGCGCCCGTGGAGCGCCCCTGCGGTGTGGGGGCGCCCGAACTAGGCACCTGCGGTGTTGGGGCGCCTGTGGAGCGCACCTGCGGGTGTGGGGGCGCCTGAGTCTCACAGCGGGAGGCGGTGGCCCCTGAACGGGCCATCGCGGGGATCCCTGCGGCTGGAAGGGGCTCCCCCAAGCTCTCACGGGGAGCGGCCCGTCCCGCCGCCGGGCCCCGCGCCCCTCGGAGCCAGACCCCGGCCCAGGGTCCCCGCCGTCCGTCCGCGGCCTCCTGAGCGCCCCCGCGCAAGGCGGCCCCTCGCCGGCTTGTCTTTTCCTCTCGCGCCGATTTCTGAAGACTTTTCGTAATTTGGGGGTATGATTATCTCAGTATTGTATTTTATGATCTGTGTCACAACATCGTTTTCAAATCATCATTAATCGCAAATCACAATAAGAAGAACTCTCTCTCCTCACCGGGGTGTCGTCAGGTTTGATGGACTATTTACTAAAATGACAGCAATTTAAAAACACCTGTCATAACTCATTAAATTATTTTGATTATTTTACTGAACCGAAGGTATATATCATTCAGAGTTAATCCTTCCAGGGACTGATGAGAAGATTAGGATAATAATATCTAAGATTTCTTGAAAGACGTTTTTTAAAACATAGTGAAAGTGACATCAAGGTTAATTAAATCTCATCTTTATTCCTTTTTCATTTAACAATTACAGCGAGTCATTCATATTTTACAAAGTGTTTAAGTTAAGAAATAGGGTTAATATTAGAATGTATAGCATATTTTTGGATTGATATATCTAAAGCAATTTGCAGTTAAATTTTTAAATTATGGTCTATTATAAATATTTTTGTAGTTAAAGCGGCATGTAATGTGTACATAAAATGTATTTTAAAATACTGGACAATACTTCACAAGATGCTGAATAAACAGAAAATTGTAAGAAAATCTACAACTAATGTCAAAATTCTTAAATGTGCAACGTTCTTAACTTCAAATTCTTTTGCTGTATGTATTGGAACTTTTTTCATCAAATATAGTTTTCCATAAATGACATATTTATGGAAATTATCTTCCTTTTTGCTTGGTTTAGGAATTTTTCATTGTGGAAGTTTTGTGAGAATGAGACTTGAAATGTGCACAACATCACATTTAATGAACTAATAAGCTCCATAAGACATCCAAATTATCGGTTCTAATAGCAATTTATTTAAATGGATGCGTTGCTGAACATCACCTGTCTATATTTAAAGGCTCTACAGATTAAACATGACAGAATCGCTTCCTTTTCTGTAATGGATGAATTAGCAAGGAATAGAATTCTTTTGGACCCAAGAAGACAGGTGTTCTGCAGCCACTGTCCCTGAGACTCAGCTTGTGCGTGAGCAAGTGAGGCTGCGCGTGACTCCATTTCACTTACTGGTGTGTTGGCATCCTTACGTGAGACTGTGTGTGTGTGTGTGTGTGTGTGTGTATACGTGTGTGGTGAACGGGGTGAATGCCTGGTAAAATTAGGTGAGGGGCTGAGTAGAAATCCGCTCATTCTATTTCTTGCTGTTAAAAGGGTGAATGGATAATATTTTCTTCATGGACAACGTCTGAAGACCTGCTGAGTGGGAAGAGCTCCCGGCACATGCCTAGAGTGTCTGCCCTCCATCTCCTTCCTTCATTAACTTAGTGCTGTCTTTGTGCTCCCGGCTCGTGGGGTGTAACAGTGCAGGCGCGAAGTAAGTGTGTTGTTCCTTGATCTCGATAGACCTTCCGTGCGCGGCTGTGATCTCACACGCGCGTGAGCTCGGTGGTGCTGGGATAACGGCCCCTGAGAGTTTTTGGAGGAAGAAAGGAGCGTGTGCATGTTGCTTCTTGGTTAGGAAGGCGGTCAGGCAAAGCTGTGAATCAAGGAATCCTGTTGTAAACTGTCTTGACGAAGCATCAGGTGTTTACGGGTGAACAAGCTGAGGAAGAAGCTTCGGGCCCCACGAGTAACTTGTGAGTGGCCCGGGCGTGCCACGGGGCCATGTAGCCGCTTTCCTGATTAGAAACTGTGTCCACAGGGCACAAATCAGGTCTCATCAGCCACTCCTAGGGGCTGAACCAAACAGGCTGACGCTGTGCGACAGGCCTGGAGCGCCATGGCCAGCCTGGCCGCGAGGCTCCACACAGGGCTGGGGCGCCGCTGCTGGCACCTGAGCCCGGGACAGGGCCCTGGCGGTGCCTCCGTGATTAGCTTCGCCTTGGCCAGAATAATTCTTAAAGATAAATTTAATCCTCCCCAGGGAATCAGACTGTTAAATATTCTAAGCCATTTGATCTCATTAAGAAGAGTAATTATTTGAGAGGTTTATCACAGCTTGGACCCGAGAGCCCTCACAGGGTATCACGGATCCGTGGAAGGGGGAAGGCCGAAAGGACGCCTCTGCCACGGCTCTGCGGGGGCGCCAGAGGCCCAGTCGGTCTCGGTCCTTGACGGGGCAGGTGCCGCTGGGGTTGCAGATTGTGTAGAGAGCGAATGACCTTGCCGGGATGGAACAGCACAAGCGCTGAGATGCGTGTGTGTGTGTGAGAGAGACAGAGACACAGAGAGAGAGAGAGACAGAGACGGAGACCCAGAGAGGGAAAAGGGGCCGGGCTCACTTACTTGCCATTGTCCAGGAAGCTCCCCAGTGTGGAAGTCTGGGTAAAGGTTTCAGAAGACTTACCTTCCCACCTAGCAGCGTTGACCAAGAAGACCGTGTTATTTTTGACAGAAAAAAAAATTATTTCTAATTCTATCTTTTAATACATCTCTTTAAATTTTAGAACTGATGTCTAGCAAACCCGCAAAACTGGGACAGAGGGTGGGTCCCTCGGCCCTCACTGCACTCGTTGGCATCCGGCGATGATACATTATCATTAGCGGATATCCAGATTTTACCCAGTTATTTTACCCAGTTTTTCCTGAAAACGCTCCAGTCCCAGTGACAGGGTCACTGAGTTAGTGACTGGTGGGGAGCACGGCCCAGATGCCTCGTGGGGCTCCACCGGCTGCGGTTTGTCTGCGTTCCCCTGGGCACTGGCCCGGGTGGTGGGTGTCTGGAAGGGAGCTACTGCAGAGCGAAGGGCTGCTCTGATCTCGCCGGGCCCAGGGGTCACACTGTCAGGGCAGTTTGCTCTGTAGACGCAGCCTTCAGCCAGGGCCAGCTGCGCGGCTGGGGCGCGGCGGGGGTGGGGGGTGGCCACGCACAGCCCCCATGTGAGGGCTGAGGTGTGTGCTCGTTCGTGTTTGTCGTCCAAACATAAATTATTTGGAAACTTATTACATGAGAAATTTGTCTCTTCTCCCATATTGGTTAATTAATTAGATCATTTATTTATACTAGTAGGGACTCATGGACATATAAAGTAGACCTAGAATTATGATTCATAAAAATTTTTACATGAGAACTAAAGACAAGTCTGCCAGTCACTTAGTATATTGCCTGGCACACACACCACTTGATAGAAAGCAGCTGTCCTTACTGTCGTCATTGTTCACTCCAAACCAGCCCAGGGAAGTGTCAGCCAGACAGACTCCCCAAGCGCTTATCTGATGCCCGAGTGTTGCTTGGGAAATTGGAAATGTGAACTTTTGCTCTTTTCCCATGAAATTTTGTCATGTAGGAATCATTCCTGGTGCGTTCTCTAAACCACTGAAGAGAAAAGCCTGTGGATGAAAGAGTGTGGGTGTTTCATTGAGATAAAACAAAGAACAAAGAGGGAACTTCACAACACGCAGCAGGAGTCCAGGGCGCCGCGTGAAAAGGGTTGTGCGTGGCACCGTAGGAAGCCGGGAGTGGGTGGGTTTGTGGCTCCTCCGGGAAGAATCAAGGAGGGCAAGTCACTGGGTACCTGCCAGTGACTTCATGTCCTCCGTGCTGGGTTCACTTGCCTTGGCGATGTTCTCTAAACAAAGCGTGGGGATGCCTCACTTGCTCGGAATCAGCCAGCCCGGCGTTCAACGAGTTCGATGTGGGTGTCAACGAGTTCGATGCGTCGACCGACCCATATCATCACCACACCAAGCAAGATAAACTCACATAATTTTTTCTTTTTCTACCTAACTATGGAGGACACTGTTTAGATCTTTCTTCTTTTCCTGCATGAGCCTTCACAGCTATCACCACATCCCATACATTTTGATATGTGCTCTGTAAATTGTTATTCAGTGCGTGATACTGCTCTGCTGAGTGATTCCTAGCCTGGTTGGAAATGGGACAGGTCGATGGCAAATATTTAGATCATCCCATTTGTTCCCACTTGAGTTCTAAGTTGGTTCTATTGTGGCAGGGAAGATACTATGTCATCAACTAGTCCTTCAGAGCTCAGGGAGACTCATTTGATGTCGTGACCTGTGATCTCTGCGGGACATTATCCTGTGCGCACTTGAAAATTCCATGCCCCATGCTGTTGTCAGGCCCAGTGCTCCAAGTCAAACTAACTTCTGTGATGTGTGCCTTTATCCTTCCTGATTTTGCATGTGATTCTTTTACCCATTACTGATAGAGGAGTATGAAAATTTCAAAGTAAAATTGTTGAATCTATTATTTCTTACTTTTGATTTTGGTATGTGTTGCCTTACGTATTTTGGGCTCCGTTACTGGAGTTTTATACAATCATTATTGTTAGGTCTCTCTAACCTAACAAGACTTTCTAGTATGTGCCATCAGGAGGCCTCACACACTGGTGTCAGCTGCTCATTCTCTGAAGGCGTGCAGAGTCTAAAGACGTTTTTTTAATGTATGACCTCAGGTCCTATAGCAGCCACATCACCTTGACTAGACTTGTCAACTTTCGCAAATAAAAACACAGAACCCCCAGTTAAACTTGAATTTTGATACACATGAAAGAAAGTTGTGTATTTTTCAGAGTCTCTGAAATTCAAATTTGCCTGGGTGTCATGCATTTTATCTGTCAGTCCTACCTAGGAGCATTTTAGAGATGCAGAATCAAAAGCTTCAGCTCAGAACCAGTGAATCAATTCCTGCAGTTTAGCAAGGACTGATAAATTATGTGCACATTAAAGTCCAGAGTCCCTCTCCTGGTGACCCAGTTCGACCTGGAGCAGGAAGGCGCCGGTGGGACAGAGCCACAGTGGGAACACAAGCTCTTGAGATGGTCTATGATCCTGGACTCTACTCATTTCTGCAACTCTCCACTGAAACAATTTGCCATCATTCCTCAATGTTATGTTTAATCAAAACAGTTTCTCTTGGCATTTGTGATAGAAGATAATATTTCTGAAGTAATTCAGAAATATTAAACTATAATTTGTTTGAATCTTCTTTTTAAGTTACATGAAAAACATCATTGAACAAAACCATTAAACAATTTTCAAATCCAGGTAATTTATAAAAATATCTTGGGTTGTTCCTTCAATCACCATGACTTCCTACCCTCAGGTCATATCCTATTAGGCTTTCATTTCCCTAACGAGCTCTTTGATACTATAATTGCTTTATTATAATCACCTCATCTATTTCACTTAGCTATAGCTACACTAATAGTTTACCTATATTTTGTGGGGTACTAGGTCAAAAAACAAAATACCTTAGTGAATATAGAGACTAGATAATGATATATCCTGAAATATAATTACAAGTCTCAGAATCTCTTGTTACTTTTTTCCGTAATAACTATAATTAAGGAAAGTTGTTTTTTTTAAAAAATTCTAGAGATGCTTGTGCAATAACAATCTCTTGATGATTTCTCATAGAATCATTTCAAGTGGGAGTTGCTGAGAAGGGTGAGCCCTGGGGCACCCAGACACACCACACACAGCAGCGTGACCTTCCCGGTCACTGTGACTCCCTGGCCCTCTGCTTCTTTATGCTCAGAGAGAGAATTCTAGCTCACTTAGTCTCCAAAGCTGCTGTATGGGGCAGAAGCGAAAATATTGCATGATTACCGCCCTGCTCTTCCTAATGTTCGGTGGTGCAACAGAGACTTCTGCTCAACGACACTGCCTGCTACTAATATTCGCCCTTTCTCTGCCCATGTCAACACTTATGAAGACTTAATTCTCTAAGGACGCTAACATATGCATTTTTGAGTATTTCCATTAAAAATAACAGAATGGTTTATCTTGCTTTACAATGAGTTATGCGCAGGTGTTGGTAATTATTCGTAAGGCATTTAAAAAGAGCAGCTTGAATGGTCGCAGCCTATGGGAAAGATAAATCAATCAGGATTTAGGCCAAACCATGGGATTAAACCCTTTCCTCCAACTAAGGAATTCAGCTTATGCAAAATATTAAGTTTCCTAATGTCAGGAAATAACATGTGTGTATCATATTTGGTGTTGCATATGTTTAAGCATTTATTGACTCCAGGTGAGTTGTCTGAAATTGTCTTGGAAATGATCAGTTTGCGTTGCATGGATGGTTGAACAATTTCATGCAAGCCTTATTTGTTCATCTTCCTATATCATTACTGCATTTCCCCTCATCTTTACCCTGGGAAGTCTTGTCATCTTTAAGTTTTTGTGCTAGTTGTTTTTCCTAACTTTACAGAGCACCACTAGGCTAACCGCGCGTATGTGGAATCAATCCCATTGGTCGTGGGGTATAGCTCCTTTTATTTATTGTCGGATTTGATTTGCTAATAGTTTATGATTTTTTTTTCTGTGTTCATTAGAGATGTTAGCCTGTAGTTTTCCTTTCTTAGAATGGCGTGTTTGAGTTTGATATCAGAGCAATCCTGGGCCCCCACGAGTTAGGACACATTCCCTCCTGGGCTCTCTTCAGAACACAATTGCAGAGAGTGGGTGTAGCTTCTTCCTCAAATGTTTGCTGGAATTCACTTGTGAGGCCACCTGAACCGTGTGCCGCCTCTTGTAGGTTATTTATGATTGGCTGCATTTGTGTGATCTATATAGGGCTGTGCAGACGACTTCTCCTTGTGGTGGCTCTGGTGGATGCGGTCTTTCAGGGATTTGTTCATTTCATCTAAGTCGTCAGCACCAGGACATAAAGCCATAGCCTATATAATTTTTTTGGTACCCACAGGACTGGTTCTGATAGCTCCTCTGGTGTCTGGGTCCTGCGTGTTTTAGGTCTCTGTGTCAGTCATAGTCAAGTCCTCTCTGGAAATTCCCTCTCCCATCTATTAGCCATGCGCTGGAATTAAAGACTCCACCTCTGAGTGGCGAGAGCCCTCAGGGCCTCCCTGGAGAGTTGCATGCCCAGGCCGCAGACCTGCCCCCCCGGGCAGCCTGTCCCAGGGGCTGGTTCATGCGGGATCTAAAGCCTCTCCCCACCGAAGATAGTCCAATGGGTCACCTCAGCCAGAAGTGTCCCTGTCACCCCAGAGGCCTCCACTCCAGTTCCAATGCAGCTCAACTTCTCTTTCTGCTCTGGCTTGCCACCTCCCCTGTGGCCCCACTGGTGGTGCAAGAACACACGTTAACCCATCCCTGCACACTGCCCCCCATGCCTGCCCCTGCTTCCAGCATCTCAACCAGCAATGGCAGCCCTTCAAAAATTATTCAAGGAGTGACATCAGCAATAAGGCAAAGTGGGCAGCCCAAGCTCTGCTCTCCAGGAGAAACACCCAAAATATGGAAAGACGAACAAAGACTGTCAGCATCAAGTTTCAGAAGGTCTGGAAGAGCCAAGTGGACACCGAATCACAAAACATTTGAGAAGTCTGTGATGTTTTGACTTGCTCCTTCCCCAGGGCAGCAGCTAATTCCGGATGGTCTGAGTTAATGAGGGCGGAGAGCTGAGGGCTCGAAGATGGAGGCAAAGGCCGGGGGCTCTGGGTGTGATGGCCGTTGCAGCTGGGACCCCGGAATCACACTGTCCCTCATGCTACCGCCACAGCCGCAGACAATAGTGTCGCTGAGTCACCACCCACCCTGTGGCTATTTTATCCCTAAATTTGCATCACTCTGTGCGTGTCATTAAATATGTTTCAAAAGTATGATTTGCCCTTGTAAAAGTCCATCTCATCAACTGGGTGGAGGTTCTTGAGCTATTCAGTCGATGAACGGCCACCAGCCATCCCATCACCCACTGTTGCTCCCCTGTGAGCCCCCGGGGAGCAGGCCTGATCTGATTAGTCTTCACAAACATAGATTTACTGCTTCCCTCAGGTTGTTTTTCCATTGTGTTTCTGCTTAGGAAAGGTTGATCTTGCCTCAGGAAAACTTAAATATTCTGTTATATTTTTGGAAATATCTAACTATTGATCCAGGATATTAAGACTCTGCCCACACTACACTGCTGGCTTCATAAGGAACGCGTTCTCATTCAATCTGTGAAAGTATTATATAGCATAGCTTAGTAAAATCTTAATTACTTCCACATGTATAGTTTCAATAATTTTTCTCAATGGTATAATAATACCATTATTATAATATAATAATATTATAATATAATAATATAATAATAATGCTATGTTTACTATTTTATCCTATAATATATAATAAAATACACCTAATATTTTATTATTAATACAATGTTATTATGTTTTTTCTCTGTTGCTATACATAAGAAAAGTAGACACTAATTTAAACACATTGTTGCTGGCGTATAATGAGGTTATTGATATTTTAGCCTTTATTTTTTATTGAATTATATTATTAGTTTTAAATTTTTAGTCAACTCCTTCTATCTTCTAAGTCAATAAATTCACGTCTAAATTATGACAAATGTATCCCTTTCAAATTTTTACCACTTCTAGCTTTTTTTCTTAAGTAGAAATTTGAAACAATATAAACTGGATGAGTAATAGCCAAACACTTTGTTATTTATTTTAATGAGAATTGCTCCTTATTTTACATTGATCTCAGCTTCAAAAATGATATAATTTTGCAGGATGAGAAAGTATCTTTCTGGACCTGCCTGGCGGTGCAGGGGCTAAAGTGTCAGCGCTGCCGGCCTGTCTGCCTGAGATCCATGCACCCCACCACGGAGCTGACTCTAGGGGCGCAGCAGACTCTCCCGCCTCCCGCTGCTCCCCGCAGCAGTGGATTTCAGCGGATCCACCTTTTCTGCTCCCCACTGTGTCTCTGGTGGATCCCCTCACCCCCACACCTCTCACCCCCACACCACACTTCCACATTCAGTCTATAGTATGTTGTTTAAGAATCAAGAATAATATCTGAATCTGTCAAATGCCTCTACAAAAACTACAAAGGCTTTATTTTTTCTTACTCAGGTTATCTCAGAGACTTATTATAATAGCAGTTTCCTAATTAGAAAACTTACAGAAATAAAATCTGCCTGATGCAGTGAGTGAGTGTGAGAGTGAGATGCATAAGTTCAAATTAGAGCAACAGCTCAATGTTTCCTCTGCGCACGCGGCATATGCAGACCGTGGCTGACGGTGACGCACACCTGCAACTCACACAATGTCCCGATATAATGTTACTTCAATAAAAATTACCTCAATAAATTTATTATAAATTTTATTATAAAAACATTTTCTTTTGATGAGGGAATATTTTCTAAATGTTTTAGTGTCAGTTTTCCGGGGCTTATTAACCTTCCTCGCCCTCCTCGCTGCCTCTGCCGGGAGCAGGGCCTGTGCTGAGGGGATGCGCTTGACATGCAGGGAGCGGCTGCCAAGCCCCAGGCCCGGCACGGCGGCGGCATCGCAGGGTTCGGGGGGCGGGAGGCACCTGGGCAGCGGCTGGACGACGGCCTCGGGCCTGCGGGCCGCAGAGCTGCGCCTGTCAGACGGCTGAGACTGCCGTGCACCCCAAGAGTGAAAGTGGGGTCCACTGATGTCATGATTTATCTGCAGCACTGTTCATAAAAGCCAGGCTAGGGTCTTCTCCACCGCCGCGCCCCCCACCCTGCATCACGACAAGACATACAGACCTTTAATGGAAAGGAAATTTAATACAATTAGTGAATAATACAAAAAGACAAAGAATATAGTTTCTAAATCAAGCACCCAAACTGACCCGCCCCCTCATGGGTAAAAGTCCAGCCAAATGGGATTTGCCTACAGCAAGGCCCCAAAGCTGCCACAGTCTAAAGCACCTTCCAGGGGGACCCACAGAAAAGGATCAGAAACAGCCAGACAGGTCTGGGAGGAAAAGAGCAACATCAACATCAAGGTAAAAGCTGCCACTGTCCCCTCCCCACGGGTCTCACCCGCATCTGAGTCACCCCGTCCACGACCAAAAGGCAGGCGCAGCTTCTTCACGTGTCTCTCGGCTCCATGTGCCTCCTCCCGGCTCCTCCTGGCTCCCTCCTGCTCCTTCCGTCCTCAGCCTCCTCTGCAGCTGCTTCTCTCCCTGCTCAGCTCCCCCCTCCCTGGGGTGGGGCCGGGAACTTGGAACCCCCCCTTTTCCTGAGGACCCCCCTGTCACACCAGGAAAACTGATGGTGAATGAATGTTCTCTGGAAGTCTGTGATGTTGGATCGTTACTTAAACGCTGCATGAAACATTTATTCGCCATTGTTTCTCCGACCACGTTGGGCAGGTGGATGCTTCTACTTTCTAGTTATCAATTAAGATTCACTTACAAGCCATTCAGAGCGGCCGGCTGCCGGGGTCTCTCTCCCACCTCTTCAGCAATTTTGCCATCAAGCAGTTTTGTTCTCTATTGTTTCCTTTGACCCGCTAGGAAGCAGACGGAGGAGAAAGCAATTAGCATCAGAGAACAGGATTTCCTTGCGATGTTTCCCTCGGTAATTGCTTTCAGAGGCTTTACTTACCACGTCAGTTGTCTCCGCATCTTCCACATCAAATGCTGCCCTAGAAGATGATTTTCCGTCTCCGCTTTTTTATTCACACATCCCAGTGTTTCCCTGCAGCACCTTTTCTTTACTCTTCCGACGCGCCGTCTCCCCGGCGTGGGAGCCACGGTGGAGCGCGGCGCTCGCTGGGCCTCCGTCCTCCCGCCAGCGTGTCCATGAGGTGTGGGCCGTGCGAGCTGAGAGCGCCATGTCCCTCGGTCAAGTTTGTCTCCCCGTTAAACGATATTGGAAAAAAAGTCAGAGAATCTTCCAAAAGGTGTTGGTCACTGTCAACTTTTGCTTTACAGGGAAGGAAAACAAATTCCCGCCACCTTCTGGGTTTCTGGCTGAGACCCTGTAAGAAAAGACAAATTAGCAGGAGAAAAGCCAATGAGTCACTGACGGCGCGTCCCAGTGTGCGGGAGGGCCGGGGCCAGCGGCAGCGCCCGGGGCCTGGATGCGGGGCAGGGACCATCTTAGCCTGGGCAGGAGGGCAGGAGGGGCAGGAGGGGCAGGAGGGCAGGAGGGGCAGGAGGGCAGGAGGGGCAGGAGGGCAGGAGGGCAGGAGGGCAGGAGGGGCAGGAGGGAAGGAGGGGCAGGAGGGCAGGAGGGGCAGGAGGACAGGAGGGCAGGAGGGCAGGAGGGCAGGAGGGGCAGGAGGGCAGGAGGGCAGGAGGGGCAGGAGGGCAGGAGGGGCAGGAGGGCAGGAGGGCAGGAGGGGCAGGAGGGCAGGAGGGGCAGGAGGGCAGGAGGGCAGGAGGGGCAGGAGGGCAGGAGGGGCAGGAGGGCAGGAGGGGCAGGAGGGGCAGGAGGGCAGGAGGGCAGGAGGGCAGGAGGGGCAGGAGGGGCAGGAGGGCAGGAGGGCAGGAGGGGCAGGAGGGGCAGGAGGGCAGGAGGGCAGGAGGGCAGGAGGGGCAGGAGGGAAGGAGGGGCAGGAGGGCAGGAGGGGCAGGAGGACAGGAGGGCAGGAGGGCAGGAGGGCAGGAGGGGCAGGAGGGCAGGAGGGCAGGAGGGGCAGGAGGGCAGGAGGGGCAGGAGGGCAGGAGGGCAGGAGGGGCAGGAGGGCAGGAGGGGCAGGAGGGCAGGAGGGCAGGAGGGGCAGGAGGGCAGGAGGGGCAGGAGGGCAGGAGGGGCAGGAGGACAGGAGGGCAGGAGGGCAGGAGGGCAGGAGGGGCAGGAGGGAAGGAGGGGCAGGAGGGCAGGAGGGCAGGAGAGGCAGGAGGGCAGGAGGGCAGGAGGGCAGGAGGGGCAGGAGGGGCAGGAGGGCAGGAGGGGCAGGAGGGTAGGAGGGGCAGGAGGGCAGGAGGGCAGGAGGGGCAGGAGGGCAGGAGGGCAGGAGGGCAGGAGGGGCAGGAGGGACTCTCAGGGGCGAGATGATCTGAGGACGGAGGAGGGGCCGCAGGACAGAGGGGGCTGTGACAGCGGTGACAGGCCTGTCTGGGGGTCAGTCTTCCGGCTGGCGGGAGGCCCGGGTGGGGGAGTTCCTTCTGGGCCCCGGGATGTTCAGAGAAAGCCTCTTCCTTCACCTGCTGTTTCTCAGGTGACTTCAGTGAAGGAGCCGCTAACCAAAGGGGCGCGCGTGGGGGCTGTGCGTGTGCTCAGGGCCTGCAGTCCCATTTGGGGGCTTATCCTGCTCCCCTCGGCTTCTGTATTCAAAAAATATTGCGTTGGGGGAGGGGAGGGGCGTGGAAGGTTCGTCTGAGAAATCAGTTTGCAACAATATAAGCTGTAATTCCAGGGCCTGCTCGTATTTCTTGCTGTGAAGGAGAACACAACTGCTGGCCGTCCTAACCCTGGCTTCCTGTGGAAATAAAGCTGAGCCTATCAAGCAAAGCAAAATTTTTCTTACGAGCACTGGTACGTTTAATTAAGTCATAAAAGCAAGGCCTTCTACCTTTAACGAGCGGCACGACGCGCTGAGTTCTTCCACCAAGGCCGAGAAGCCCAGGCGGCCGCCCCCGCGTGACTAAGTGACTTCTCTCTGCTGTGCCCAGATTACCCGTTTGCATCTGCAGCGAATCCGTCCTACTCAGCACCCCGAGGAGTGTGGGGGGCTGGCTTGGTGACTCTGTGCAGAGACCAGTTCTATTTATAACGGGCTACCTTTCCCGAGCTAAACTAGAGATCAGCCTGCTCTTCCCGAGCCCCGCCGTGGGCCGGCCACGCTGCAGCTGCAGGAAGGGCGGCGCTTCGGATCACAGCGTGACAGCGGCCACAGGGCCGGGGGCTGCAGCCAGACGGACCCCCGCTCCGGGGCGTCTTCCCCCTAGCTGGGACAGCCGTGCAGGAGGGGGAGAGAGAAAGAGGGAGCCGGAGAGGCAGGGAGAGACAGAGAGACAGGGAGAAACAGAGACAGAACCAGACAGAGACAGAGACAGGGAGAAGCCGAGAGAGCGAGCAAGGCAGAGACAGGGAGAGACACAGCGCGGCCCGCCCTCCAGGGTGCAACCCCGCACGGCTCAGAAACGGTCTCCGTCGCTGGGGCCATTGTTGATGAAATGAGCTGGTTCAGATTGTACATCCCGGTGAAACCCTACACGCGTGTCATATCCAGGAAGAGTTTTACAAAATTCTCCCGCAGGTGATGAGCCTCAGGGTGGGGCTGGTGGGATGAAGGGTTTTGATCAAATGCCTCGGAAAGCGCCTCCAGCTCCGCTTGCCCCGCATGCCAGGTTCCCCCCACGGGTGAGGTCTGAGTGTTGGTGTGCCCCAGAGTTCACGTGCTGAAATTCTAGCCCTCAAAAATGCCAGGCTGGCGGTGGGTCTTTGGAAGGTGCTGAGTCACGAGGGCAGAGCCCCACCTCAATTCCACAGGATGGAGAATTCCGGAGCCCCAAGCCTATCACCCTGGCAGAGGGCTGCCCGGACGGTTGGGCCGCCACAGGGCACCCGCTGGGGCAATGCCTAGGGCAGCCAGGGGAGCAGGGTTGCCAGGACCTCAGCCCAGAAGGACCTCCTGTGTGTCCCAGGGCGGGGAGCTGGGGGGCAGGCCTCCCAGCGGGGCTGGGCCCAGTGGCCTTGTGGATTTGAACTTGCTCAGCACCTGAGGCCACTCTCTCCGTTCCTGTTTCTCCTTAATGTCCATGAGGCCTGTCCCGCCGCCGAGTGTGGGAACGCGGAGTGTGCATGATCTGGGGCGCTCACCGTGGGGGAGCTTGTCCCGGACGAATCGTCTCACCTGTGGTGATGGAGCGACGTGTAGGTGAGACGTGGCCTTAGACTTCTGAGTGGATGCTGGAGTGGGTTGAGACTTCTGGGGCTTTTGGAATAGACCACCTTCTGCATGGAGGAAGGACATGAGCTTTTGGAAGTCAGGATGGAGTTCTGGGGTCTTATGTGCCCTCAAAATTCATACAAAAACCCTTATCTCCAAGGACAATGTTATTTGGGAGGTGCCGAGGTCCTGTGGGCAGAGCCCTCAGAGATGGGACGGGATAACAGGCTCGGGAGAGCCCCCCGCCCCGTCTCATGTGGGGACACGGAGAGAAAGCACCAACTAGGAGCCTGGAAGGACGCCCTCACCTGCCTTGCGGCGCCTGGTCTCGGGCTGGCAGCCTCCGGCGCTGCGAGCAGTCCCTTGTGAGGAGCCCGGGGGGCGGCGGTGCGTTGCAGCAGCAAGAGCCGGAAACATTGAGTCAACATTTATGAGTGCTTGCTGTATGCCAGCAGTCGTGGTAGATAGTTCATAGATAAAACCTCATTAATCCTCATAAAAATCCTGCCAAGTATCATTATAACCCACTGGAAGAGTAATAAGAAACATGCAAAGAAGCATGACCCACTCCAGCTGGAGCGGGGAGAGGGTTTATTAAAGGATATTAAAACGCAGGTGTGGAGGCCGCGCCATCGGGAGCAAACACAACTCAGGTCTACGAAAAGCTGCAGTGGCGCCTGGCCACTCTCTGCCATGGACAGTGTCCAGGTAAAACTCCACCTTGACGGAGCGGGCTCCACTGCGGGACCTGGTGGCCACTGGGCTGGCAGCTGCGGGACACCTGATGTCATGCCTGTGTGACCAACCACGTCACCAACCCGTGTGCCTCCTGTTTCCCAGGCTGGCGTCTCCCATGGAGGCCCTTCCATTCTGAGTCATGGCACACCACTGGGGTCTAGCGGCAGATGACTCTGGCAAAGCAGAATGTATAAAGTCGACCATTTCCCAGAGAAATCCTTCCAGAGCTGATATTGCCATAAAACATCCCTTTAAAATGAGTCAAACGTGATTCATTCCCATCAGTTGCTCTGAGGCCAGGCATTAAAGTAGATTGGCCAACGATTTGCCAACGATTTTTTAGATGTTCTGTCAACTGTTGCATCAGAGCCATCGGACACAAGGAGAAATATTTCTCTCACTTGCCACAACTAATGATGCAGAATTACTTGATTTTTCTATCTTCAATACTCAAACTTATAACTTCCTTAAATAGTATGATTTTTTTTCCTGCTTGAAGTACAAGTACTGGACTTTTGTCAGTGACTGTGAAATGAAGTGGCCAGGCAAACTCTGCAGTGGACAAAGTAATTCAAAATAGATTCCTATGAGCAGCTGCTTAGGAAAAAGAGAAGGATCCACAAGCAGAGAAAGCCATAGGACAGGTGTTCTCCAAAAACACCTCCACTGGAAGAGGTGAGATGTGTGGGCTTTAATTCCCCTGACGGTGCCTGCAGGGGACGGCTGATGGAAGTGACGCGGTCAAGGCCCATCTATGCACTTTTTTTTTTAATTTATTTTTTATTTATACAAGAACTGGGGTGCAGGACAGAGGCCCGGGAGGGTGAGAGGATTCACCAGAGACAGAGTGGGGAGCAGAACAGGCAGGCTGATGAAATCCACTGCTGAGGGGAGCAGCGGGCGAGACAGGAGAGGTCTGCCGCGCCATGTGGGAATCTCCCTGGTGGGCAGGGAATTGAACCTGTGCCGCAGAGGCTGCGGACAGCTTCTCAGCACTGCACTCAACCCGCTGCGCCACCAGGGAGGCCCCCATCTATGCACTTTCAGGATAGGAAAGCGTTGGAATCTGGAGGAAGCATCCTGACCAGGGAATCGAGAGGCGTGGGTACAAGTTCCCAGTGCCAGCGCTGCTCAGATGCCTGACTCGTCAATTATGGTTGCCTCGGGGAGACTCCAGACGCCTTTAAAATCACCTAGGGACCAGAGAGGAATCAGATCGCTTTTCCGTAACTTAATTTTTACAGAGGCAACCTTGCATTATGACACTGCATGAGGGTGATATTACATTAAGTTCACATCTAACAACCCAAATCTATCCAAGATCTTGAAAGATCTTCAACAACCAATAGCATTAGGTTCTGTGCCTTTTACAATGGAATTCATGCCCCATCCGTGCTCAGCCCGGGAGCGGCTGCAATTGCTGGAGCGCAGAGTCCAGGGTGTGACCCACAGGATGAAATTCATCTCTGATTCATGCCAGATCACAAAGGCCTGAATCCTTTGCTAATAAAACAAACAGATAACAACAAAACAGCAGTAAAAACACATTTTAAAAAAGGCTAAATTAGCAGCTAAATGTCATGAGAGAAAATTTTTTTGGTGTTATTCTGCCTTAGAACAAAAATTAAAATTCCAGGAGAAAATGGCAGGATATGGTCTCTACAACGTACAATGTGTCCTTTCAACCAAAAGCTATTAGACAGTCAAGAAAACCGGAAGGTGTCACCAACATGCAGGAAAAGAGGCATCAGTGGAAACTGTGAGACTGTTGGTGTGGTGTAGGGTCGCAAATGACGCCTTCAAAGCAACACCTGTACCCTTCAGGTAAATGGAAACGTCCGAAAAGTCTAACAAAAATATGGTATCAATAAAACAGAACATAGATCTCTACAGAAAAATGGTGATGAAAACTGAAATTGCTGAAATAAAAATTCAATTAATAGACTCAGTATTAGATTGAACTGGGAAAAATGTAGTTGTCAAATGTGGAGATTTATCATTCCATATTACTGCCGTGATAGGAATTCCAATGCAAAGAACCCAGGGGAAATGTGTGTGATGTGTAATAGTTCAGAATTTCAGAGCCGCGTGGCACCATATTCCAAGGTCTCACAGAGGTGCCGGGAGTCACAGGAGGTAAAAAGAGAAAAGAGAAACGATCAGCGAGAATTTCAGGGGAATAATGACCACAGACGGGACACATTGGATGTGAATTATTAATTTAAAGATTAGAAAACCTCACTGACACCAAATCAACAAACTATTAGAAACTTCAAAGTCAAACTGATCAAAAGCAAACGGAGAGAAACCTCAACAGCAGGTGAAGGCGGCGTTTTCCCTGGCAGCCCACACGCAGCAAATCCACGCAGCCCCCTTCATGCTCCTGCGGGAAGAGGCCCCGAACCACCAAGGGAAAAAGCCTCACGCATGTTGCGAGGTCACACTCCAAAGGGCGGGAAGGCTCCATTTTCAGGCCCAGAACTGATGCAAAAGGACTGGGCTTTTGCACCAGAGTAAACGCTGAAGGAGTTTTTAAGGAAAGAGACGTGACTTCTGGGGGAACTGGGAAAAGTACAGAAGTGCTGAGCTTCTCAGTCAGTAGGTAATTCTCTGAGTGTCTCTGTTTCCCTCTCTACCCCCACACCCTGCACACTAGATAACATTTGTGTCACACGCCGTGCAGACATGCGGTGCATGTGTACACGCCCCGCAGAGTGCTTTCTCTTTTCTCCAGTTTACTCTTTATTTTCTTTATTTATTTACTTATTTTGGCGATTTATTTATTTTTTCATTTTTTTATTTTATATATTTTACATCATTTTTTCATTTTTGCACAATGCATGCATTTTCATCATGGTTATCGTCTCTGTATAATTCCCTCCCCGCTTCTTTTGACCCTAATCTCCCCCCCCCCAGTGTGTCTCTGGTTCATAGTTGCTTGTTGGTTTTTGATTTTTCCTTTAATAGAATTAGTCTTTTTCCTGGTCCCTTATTTAAGTTTTCTAGATTCCTGCTATGAGTGAGACCATCTGGTATTTTTCTTTTTCTTTTTGGCTTATTTCGCTGAGCATGATCCCTTCCAGCGCCATCCATGTTGCTGCAAATGGCATTTGTTTATCTTTTTTGATGGCTGAGTAATATTCCATGGTGTATATGGACCACATCTTCTTGCTCCAGGCATCTATTTTCGGGCATTTGGGTTGTTTCCAGAGCTTCGCTGTTGTAGACAGGGCTGCTGTAAACACAGGGGTGCAAATAATCCAGTTTATTTTAAATAATGTCAGCGTCTCGTGGGGTAAAAAGCCCCCTTGGTGTGGGCCGCGGCTCTGCGGGCAGCTCTCAGGGGCGGGGGTCGAGGCCGGCAGAGTCCTGTGGATGGTGTGGTGTGTGGGGGTGTGGGGGCGTGGGGTGTGGGGGGTGGGGGTGGGGGTGTGGGGGTGCGGGGGGTGGGGGGGCTGGAGGCCTGGGGGTGGGGATCTGGGGCGTGGGGCCTGGGGCTGGGGCATGGGGTGGTGTTCCCTAAGTCAGTGAAGCCGGCAGTGTGGACGGGCTTCCCGCCGCGCAGGGGGAGGCCGGAGGGCACTGCGCTCTGGGGTCCCCACCCGGGGGGCGGCTCCCGAGGATCCGAGGACACACCTGCTCCTTCGTGGGTCGCGGTCCTCGGGTGCGCGTGGTCAGGGGCGGGACCCGCCGTCGTCTGGCCAGGCCGGGGCGGAGCCGTGAGCACCCGGGGGCGCAGGCAAAGGGGGAGGGGGGAAGGTGGCAGGGGGAGGGGGGAGGGGGGAGGGGGAGGGGGGAGGGGGGCGAGGTGCGGGCCAGGGGCACAGGCACGGGGGAGGGAGGGGGCGAGGAGGAGGGGGGAGGGGGGAGGGGGAGAGGGGAGGGGGTGGGGGGAGGGGGAGAGGGGAGGGGGTGAGGGGAGGGGGAGAGGGAAGGGGGTGGGGGGAGAGGGGAGGGGGTGGGGGGAGGGGGGGGCGAGGCGCGGGCCAAGGGGGGAGGGGGGCGAGGCGCGGGCCAGGGGCGCGCAGTCCGGGGGCTCCTTTCCCGTCGGCCTGGCGGGCGCCCCCACCCGCCACCTCCCGCCCCCTCCCGCCCCACTCTCGCCCCCTTCCGGCCCCCTCCCGCCCCCCCCGCCCCCCCCCCCCGCCCCGGCCGATGGGTCCCCCCAGGACGGGAAGCCGCGTGGGCGGGTGGGGAGAAATGGCCTCGGCCTCCGGGTCAGAGCGGATCCGACCCCGAGTGGGAACCGAAAACAATCGCGACTTCGAGGGTGAAAAGAAAGTGGGGGGGGGCAGAGCGCCCCGCGGGGGGGAACCCGGTCCGGCCTCGGAGGGGCGCGAGCGGCCGCGGGGGTCGGGCGGGCGCTCCGGGCTCGCGCCGCGGGATCCGAGAGGGCGACGCGGCAGAACCAGAACCGCGGCGGGGCTGCTCCAGGCCTGCTCCGCGCGCCGGTCCGGAGGCCCCCGGGGCGGACCCAGCCACGCTCTGCTTTTCCCTTAAACCCACGGGCTCAAGCGCTGTAAAAACGCCTTTCGGAGCGCGCTGGCGGGCAACAGGCCTGAAGCATAAAGACGCTCCGTCGGGGCCGGGACCCGCCCCCCAGCAGGCTGGGAGCGGGCGGCGCCTCTGCGCTCGGGGAAGGGCCGGTTCCTGCTTCACGTGGAAAAGGTGAGTTTCTAACGCCTGTGGCTTTGGATTTCACTGGGTCTGTTTTTAAATCAAATGACCGTTTTAGTTCATCAAGTCCGCGTCTGCCTGGTCGGAGAGAACCACCTTCGCGGTCACCCCAGGGTGTTACAAACAGGCTAGAGGCGGATGAGGGCGTCTCGCGCACGGGGCGTTCCCAAAGCCCCTTCGCAGGCCTCGGGGCCAGCGCGCTGGGACAGCGGGCGCCGAGCAGCGAGCAGTGCCGGGCAGGCCCGAAGGGAGCCGGTTCTCAAGGGTTGCCAAGCGCTGCGAAATGGCGCGACGGGGCAAAATGCGTGTGCGTGTGTGTGTGTGCGCGTGTGTGTGTGTGTGCGCGTGGGGGGGGTGATGTTCCCTAAGGAAGTGGAAACCCTGGCTGCTCAGGGGCAGCTCTCCCTGGGTGTGGCCTCGTCCGGGTCCCTCTTTGCCAGGGGACTGCTCCCCACTGGGGTTGCAGACACGGCTCTTGGGGGGCTGGGCAGCCGCCGCCTGAGCCCGCAGGTGGCTCCGCGGGCGGTGCAGCTGATACATTATCCCCGCAGATGGTTGCTGGCAGGTCCTGCTCTTGAGGGACGGTTGGGTGGCACAGGGATCGCTTTTCTCAAATGGACTTGACCTCAGGTCCGGCAGCGGGTAAGTCTATTTTTCTCTGGCAAGGGTCTGTGCAGAGCAATCAGCGGGTCTTCTCTGTTATACACATTGGGTGATGCATGAACTCCCAGAGTGTCTGAGCACCTGTGGGGTGGACGGACCTGAAGGGGTGCAAGAAAGGGGTCCCGGAGCAGACAGTGTGGTGCTTTTCAACCTAATGCCCAAACACCAGCCCTGGGCCGTGTCTTTGTAGAGTGACGTGTGTCTATGTATCACTTTTTCTAGAATCAGAAAAATGAAAACATTAAGCTCTGCCGAGTGTGTTGTACCGTTGCCTGTTGACAAGATCCAGGCCACGTGCCTGCCACGCCCAGGCCACGCATCCCCTCAGCCGATGCATCACTCTTGGACGGGCCATTCAGCAGCTCTCCTGGGTCGAGTGAGGTGAAAGGGGCTATTCCAGCTCAGCACAAATTGCATGCGTTTGTTCTTGGAGAATTTTTTTAAAACTCTCCATGAGTTCTTATTAAAATTGGTTATTTCTGAATATTTAGCGAAGAAGTGTCTCAATCTAGAAGGCACCAATGAATTTAATTAATCGAGTATATATATATTAAAGATTCATTTATTTATTTACACAAGCACTGGGCACAGTCAGAAGCGCGGGAGGGTGAGAGGATTCCCCAGAGCCAGAGCGGGGGGCAGAGCAGGCAGAAGGACCGAAGGACACTGCTGAGGGGAGCAGCGGGCGGCAGGAGAGGTCTGCGCGCCACGGGGGACCCTCCTCCGGTGGCCGGGGAGCAGCCGGGGATCGAACCGGCGCTGCAGAGGCCGCGGGCAGCTTCGCAACCCAGCGCTCAACCATCTGCGCCACCAGGGGAGGCCCAATCTTGATTTTTTTATTGAGTCAAAATGTCAATGTCTTTTATAGAAACACCAACCCCGCTGCAGCCGCCTGCATCTTCCCTGCTACCAAGACGTTCTCGGGGAGCCGCGGTCTCTCTCCCGGCGGAGTTTCCAAGGGCGCTGCGCGAGCCGAGGCGGGTCCGGCTTCTTCCCGCGGTCCCCGGAGCTGCCGTCCAGGGTGCGCGGACTCCTCCGCCCCCACCCGCCTCGGCGTAGTCAGCCCCCCGGCTTCCCCCCTCCCGCCCCCCGCAGCCCCGCGCCCGGCCACAGCCCCCCGCTCCCGCCCCCCGCCTCCCCGCGGCGGCCTCTCCGCAGCGGCTCCCAGGGCGAGCCCGGGGGTCCCGGGAGATGCTCGTCTTTCTCCCGGCACCGCCCGTGTCCAGCTGCCCCCGAGAGGCCCCTCCTGAGCGGGGCGCTGACTCGCGCGCCCGGCGCCCCCCGGGACCAGGCCCTGCGCCCCGGCGGCGCGTGGGAGCGCGGGTTCTGCCCGAGGCCCCTGTGCTGCCTCCAGGCCTGTGCCCCGCGCGGGCGCCCCTGGAGCCGGACAGGCCGCTGACAGCAGCGGGGGCGGCAGGAGGAAAAGCCACGGATTAGTGACACACACGAGACTCACACCTGCTCTGAGGGTACCGGGGCGCTGTGGATCTACCCCCTGCGGGAGGAGGGGGCGCCCAGCGGGAAGAGGGGCTGCCCTGGAGGGACCCCACAGGGGTAGTCGGGCTTCACTCTGAGGGTGAGGGGTGGGCTTCTCTGCTCGGGAGGACAGGCTCGCTCACACCCGGGAAGACCCCCCCAAGCCACATTCTTCTCCCCACCTACGGGCAGCGGAACAGCAAAGGGATCAGCTCCAGCCTTAGGAAAATCCTCTCACCTCTCCTGGGGAAAGGGATCCCCATGTTGCCTGCGCCGCTGTGGGGATTCAAAGGGCGGCTGGAGGCTGTTTGATATCCAGAGGGTCCTGACCGTGGGCCATCTGCCTGCTTGCTGGATTAGGGCATGCAGTGTCCTTTGGGGGTGCCTGTGTGGACGGGGTGCCGCCTTAGTCGCAGGCCATGGGGAACCTGGAAGCATCCGGGCACATAGATTGGAAGGCGGCGCCCAGCGCACTGGTCTGCGGTGCCAGTGGGAGGCTATGGCCGGAGAGAGGGAGCGGGACTCACTCACTGTGTCTGGAAGACCCAGGCCCCACACGACCTGATCTCGAGGTCCTCCCCCCATCACAGGCCCCCAGGGGGCCCCTCCACGCTGGTTCAGAGGGCAGGGGGCTGGGGGTGGTGACCAGGGCCAGGCGCGGTTCCTCCCTGCTGGACCCTAGCCAGACTCAGTATCTTTTCTCTGTCCTAAGTCAGGTGAGGGCCAGGAGCACCCCCATGCGCCCGTACAGGGCTGAGGTCATGGGGAGCTGGGTGCACCGTTGGGGTCCCTGGGCCTGCAGGGGGTGACTAATTCCTGAGCCCTTCTGGCTGCTGGGTTGTGTTCCATGTAGAAGAAATGGACGGCCTTGGCAGGGGTCCACCGGGGCCCAGTAAAAGAGGAGTTTCCACCTGGAAGGGACCCCCTATAGCTCCAAGCCAGCCACAGATAAGTGTTCCGTCCCCGGAGAGCGGGTGGTCGCCGAAGGATCACAGATGCCCTGCTAGAAAAAGCTTTACACACTTCCACGTCCAGAAAGCACACAACTAGCCGTGACCAGCAGCTAAGCCAGTGCCGGCGCTTAATGCCAGGGCAGCAGCCACGGCCCCAAGCGGGGTGGGGTCAGTGGAGCGGGAGAGGGCAGCTGACCCCCATGACCTCATCCAGCCCCCTCTGCAGGAAAGAAAGGAGCTGTCGGTTGCTGTAGGCCGTCGTAGACTGGACACGTGCGTTATTTCTGGCTAAAGTTGGCTTGTTCTGTTGTTGGGGTGGATTTGTTACTTTAGTGCAGTGAGGCTAGCTTTGCAAATGCAGCAGACTGTTTTCTGCCAGAAACGTTTCGAGGTTTGCCCCGGTTTATCCAGAGATGGGGGAAATTCATGATCGTGCTTCCACATTCATAGATATTGACACATAAAATTGCCTTTAAAGGTGACTTCTAGCCTAACCAAACCTCGCAGGCTTCTTTCAGCTTCAAATTTCTATGAAGTTACCAACTTTCCTCTTCCTTCTTTTCTAGATTTCAATTTCCCGTTGAGAAACGTGGATAGAATAGGCTGTCTTCAGCACAGTGTCGGCTGCAAAAGTGTATTTTGCACAATTGCGCAATGTTTCAATGTGGAGACCGGCACTGATGTACTTTTAACTGCTCTTTAGTGACATCGTTAATGTTTTCTCCTGAAAATGAAGTTGGGTTTAAAAGCTGCATAGACCTTGTAAAGGTGCTCTGTATCTAATGGAGCTTCCTCGACTGTCAGTAGGCCGCTTTTCTACTAACACCTGTGTCTGGGAAATGCACACACTGATGGTAGAAATAAAAGTATTGTCTACAAATCAAACAAAGTAATTCTTAACTGCAGACTTCCTGAGAGGCAGTGAGCTCCCGTGTCTCTGTCCCTGCGTCTCCCCAGATGCTTTGAGCTTTGAAGATGAAGACAGACCAGACACTCCACAATACCAGGTTAAGGCGATCCGGCAGTGGGAGCGGCAGCGCAGGTGTGAGGATGCTGACTCACTGGCTGTTGCTCCTGTCCAGACAGAGGCCCTCGGCGTCTGATTAGAGTGTTTCTGATATTTTTTAGTCTCATAGATAATACAACAGAAATGTAACCTTTTTGACCAAGGTAAATTAAACATCCAGTTCTGCAGAAGAGACAGAAAACCACTATCCACTCAAACTGTAACCTTTGGCCTTTGTCTGCAGCACAAAGGAAAAAGCGAACGCTGAGAGCAGAGCAGGGCCGGGGCGGTGGGCACTGACCAGGCTCTTTATTTCCAACACAACAGTCTGACCAGAAGGTGCAGTTTTGAAACCCATGGAATGAACATTTCATCTTCCCTTTAATGAGCGCCTCTGCAGCTCGTGTGCTGCAGACCTGCGTACCCTGTGGTCAGGGGCTAGGAGCACCCTTGGGCTCGTCCTTATTAGAAAACTGGAAATGGGGTGCACATGCCCTGTCCCCATTTACTTGTGTTCCAATTTTCAACTGAACTTCTCTTCTGAGAAGGTAAATGTATACAATAAAGACCATGTTCCCATTTTAAATATAGAGTTCAGTAAAGATTCACATTTGTATTCTGGCCCTGCCCCCCCCCCCCCAGCGTACTGATATGATGGTGCCGTGTCTAAAATACGGTGCTATGCTACAAAAGACGCTCATAACACTGATGTGCTCACTAGTGTTATTTTAAAATGATTGAGTAATGAACCCATTTTCTATAATTCTTTAATGTGTGTTTATTTATTTTGAAATAACAGTAACAAACCCCTGACATGACACAGACAGCTTAGCTGAGGAAGAACACTTGCTGTGAGCACTCTGTGTTTACACTTAAAAAGCCACATTTTATCTATCCAGCAACAAAAGGCCCTGGCCCCTGGCACAGCAGGCTGGAGGGGGGCCCACCTGCTGACAGGTGTTGCACAGTGAGGGGAGCCCCCAGGGGCTGGGAGGATTCTGCGAATCACATGCCTTGTAAGGGACTGAGACCCACGAGACAGAAGCAGGCCCTGCAGCTCCCTGGCGGGGTGAGAGAGGGCAGATCACCTGATTGAAAAATTGGCACAAGAACGGAAACGCGCACTTCTCCAAGGAGGCGTCCAGATGGCCACGGGCAGGATAAGGACACCCGGCTTCAGCCCTCCCCAGGGAACTGTAAGTCAAAATGACCGCGGGCTGCGGAGACGGCTGCTGCCTGGCGCAGTGGCGGGGTGTGGCCCCTCCAGGCCCCTCCAGGCCCCGCGCTGTGCCGGCGGGGCGTGCGGTGGGGCCGCGCTGGGCAGGATGGCGAGGAGATGCCGCAGGACACTAAATCCAGGGACTCCTGTGATCCAGGAGCGTCCCTTCTGGGTCTATTTCCAGAAGAATTAAAGTCAGACTCTGTATTTTGCCGCGTCAGATGCCAGCGGGTCTGATGCGCACAAACAGGAGCCCTCGGCCCCTCGGCGCGCCCGGGGTGCAGCCAGATGCCTGCGCGCTGGACCTGCCCGGGGGTGGGGGGCCCTCCCGCCCGGGTTCCCGCGGGAAGCGGCGTGTCCCCTAAGACCTGCGGGGCGGGGATACCCGGGCTGTTCCATGACAGCCCCGAGAAGAGGTACCAGGGGAGCCCCCAGAAGCAACCGACAGATCCCGAAACACCGAGCGTTGGACGCGGGGTCACTGCAGGGAGTCGCAGCGCCAGGCAGAGGGAGGCCTCGCGTGTCCGAGGGGCCGCTGTGGGCGCCCCCATCGTGGGGTTCTCTGCTCGTCCCCGCCGCCCCTCACTCCCCACCTGCTCCCACCCCTGAATGCCCCTTTGTTGGGACTGTTCCTCGGATTTCACGAAGCATCTAAATCTGCAGCCCCCGCCCCTGGTGCCCCCCAGGCCAGCCACGCTCTCGGCGTGGAGGCCGGAGGGGCCGGGAGAGGCCGCTGTGCCCCCGCTGGCCTCTGTGTCCACGCGGACCTGGCGCCGGCCGCGAGGGGCAGGAGGTGCTTGTCTGGAAAGCCTGCAGGGTCGGCGGGCGAGGAAGGCGGGGGAGCGCAGAGCCGGCGCGGCAGGTGCAGGCGACTCCCGTTTGTCCAGCTGTCCCGTCCTGCCCGCGCGCTGGACGCCTTCCCGCTGGGCGGAGCTAGTGGTGAAGTGGTCAGGGGTGAAGGGTCAGCAGGAGAACCCTGCACCCCAGCCCCTCCCCCGACACACTCACACTGGGCCAAGGCCTCAGAGCTCCAGTGGCTGGGAATATGAGGTTTTCCCCCTTCCGCTGCTGCCCTTCGCCCGTCCCAGCCAGCACCTGCCCATCACAAGTGCAGCCCCAGGCCCCGCCGACCTGCCGGCGCAGTCAGGAGCCAGTGGCCCACGCAGGGCGCTGTCTGGCCTCGAAGGTGCCCGTCAGGGCATCTCACGCCTGTGCTGGCGGCCCCACTTTGTGGCTGAGCCCAGCGCCCTGGCCCCTCTGACCCTCTGCCTCGCTGTGGACCCAGCCCGGGCTCTGGTCTCTGCATCTTTGAGGCGTCCAGGGGGATGCAGTGACCGGGTGACCGGCTTCTACAGGGAACACTCCGGGAATTGGGGGTTGGGAATTGCGGTTGCGCCCACATGGCCCTGGGTCTCCGGCTGGTCCTTCTGCGGTGCGCCTCGGCCCAGCAGCTCTGGCCTCCGCCCGCCCGGTCCCTCGGGTGCCCACTGCCTCCTCCCGACCCTCCTCCACCCACAAGCAAAGGGGCAAATGCTTGACATTCCTTCTGAAACGGATTTTGGAGTTGTTACCTCAGAAATAATGTAGGACAGTATGTGCTGTAAACTGACACCTTTAATCCTGGTTTTTGTCGTTGAGCCGTTGAGCCACTTTTGGTTAAGCTTGGACCACCTTCTCAGGGAAGGGATCAGATGGCAGGACCTTGAATCGCTAGTTTGACCTAAGGGTCCAATTCTGCATCAGCAGAATGAGCAGGTTTGAAGAGATGGTCCCCCCAAGTCCTGACAGCCAGGAGGTCCTGCAGCTCCAAAGGAAGACAGCTCTGCTTCGGGAGCTGAGTTGGGAAAGGACTGTAGGGTGAGCCGTAAGGAGAGATGAACTTAAAGGTGAATCACATTCATGTAGACCAAAAAGAGTGAAAATAAGGACAGGATGTAGAGTGATGTACAACCATTTATAAATATTAATCCATCATAAATATGCTTTAGAAATCTACTGAGTCCCATTCATTGCATTTAGGACAAACATGATTCTACAGAAAGACACTTAAAACTGTGTACTTTGTTTTCAAGCAAATATATTTAATATACTTAAAGCGTATATTGTAATTTTTTTTTTTTAATACAAGAACCAGGGCATAGGCCAGATACGCGAAAGGGTCAGAGGATTCACCAGAGACAGAGTGGGGAACAGAACAGGCAGACTGACTGAAGTCCACTGCTGAGGGGAGCAGCGGGCGAGGCAGGAGAGGTCTGCTGCACCCTGTGGGCCTCTCCCTGGCTGGCCAGGATCGAACCCACACTGCAGAGGCTGTGGACAGTTTCACAGTGTGGCGCTCAACCATCTGCACCACCAGGGAGGCCCTATTGTAATCTTATTTACATGTACATAAATTATATATGTAATTTTATTTTATTTAAAATGTTTTCTTCTTCTTCTTAGCTAAATGTTGGTTGGTGTTTCAGAGAATATTCCACAGGGTACATTTAATACATTTGATGTGTGTTAGATCCTGGGCATTTGTAGTCAAATAGTCTTGTTTTCAGCAAGATTTTAATTTTTGTCGTGTTCTATCACCGAGACCGTCCAGGCCCCTGCCAGCAGCCACAGTGAAAGCAGGGACATGAAGTGCTGTCTCTGCATCCTTCACTGTGGGGGCCTGCGGGCACCATCTCTGAGCGAGGATGTTCTGTGCCATAAGCAGGACCCTCATGTAATAAAAGCCTCACACTCTTCAGTGCAGTTCACAAAGCTTCTGAGCATTTTATTTCAGAAACGCGAGTGGTCCTGCTTTCAGAAGCCAACAGCATCCTGCAGTCAGGAACAAAGACCTCCCCTCCTTCATGCTGATCTTCCACTTTAACCACTTTCCAGAGGGAGATGCAGCTGAGCAGTGAGAAGAGGCGGGAGGAGTAGCTGGCCGGTCTGTGAGTCTGTCCTAGCTAAATGCCTGCACCGCAGGTGGGAGAACTCACCACAAGGTGTGGATTTTCTGCTTGGGAGGTTCCTGCAAGAACAGTCTCGAGTTGGCATCACTCGACGGTGGCCCAACAAGATGCACTAAACCAAAAGGCTACAAAAACCTAAATTATATTCTCCAACTTGCTTGTGGCTCTCTCTCTCCCTGCAGCAACTTTTGCGAGTCTCTGACAGACACTCACTGGAGGGGAGCGGCTGAGAGCCCTGAACTCACAGCAGTGAGGCCCAGGGCCGGCTGCCGGACCCGTTCAAGTTTCTGCCTGCTTGAGAATTCACAAATTCCCCCAATCGTTTTTGCGGAGATATTGACCACATTAACCCACGTCCTTAGAAGTAACTGCTTAGTTACTCAAATCTACTGAATGTCTGTTACGAACCAGAGCCAGGGTTTGCCTGTGCTTTAAACTAATGCAGGCAGAGGCCTGGCGGGACCGACAAGGGGCTGATATCCAAGACACGCCAAAAACCTGTTCAGTTTAACAAAAAGAAAGCAACAGCCCAAGTAGTAAGTGGGCAGCGAATCTGGACATTTCGCCAAAGAGGGAACCCAGAAAGCCAGTCAGCAGATGGAAAAAAAGCTCATCGTCACTTTTGACATGGGAGATGCAGGTCAGAGCCACCCAGGGCCCGGAGGGGAGGGGGCCAGGAGGAGAGCCTCTGCTGCGGGAGGGACGTAGGCCGCGAGTGTAATGTGGAGTGACCCGGATTCACCTTCAAGAACTGAATGTGGGAATTCTGTGGGATCTAGCCTCTCTGCTCTGGCCAGCCACCGACAGCACGAGAATGGCACATGCTACAGCATTTACTGCAGCGCTGCTGACAGTGGCCAGGACGTGGGGATGGCTTAGGTGTCCTCTGAGAGAAGACAGGACTGGGGACGCTATTCAGCTGGAAGGAAAGAAGAAATTGGGCGTGCGTGTGCCACATCACAGATGCCCCCTAGGGGACAGGTGGGGCGCGAGGAGGGAGGAACCAGTCCGGGTTCAGGCAATGAGGCAGCTCTGGTAGGTCCAGTTCTCGCCGATGGCTGAGCTCATCATCACAGTGTAACCCTCAGATTGAAATGTGTCTTCTTTCTAGAAACAGAGAGCGACACAAGAATAATCGCGAGCCACTCGGGATTTCAGGGACAAGCCCTCCCCTGTGCGTGGAGGGGTTCGGGGGTGTACGAGTCCAGGCATCTCTGGTGACCGTGTGCACCCGGATCCTGGCAGATGATGACAATGACGATGGGTTAAGGTTCGTCTTGATTATTTGTGCATATAGTGAAACGATCACCAGGTAAGTCCCGTGGGCATCCTCGCAGAGTCATGGCGCATTTTTCTTGGAATGAAACTTTTAAGTTCTGCTCGCTTGGCAACTCCGGCTATAAACACAGCATTGTGAGTGCAGCCACCTCCCTGTGCCTGACCACTGTGGCCTGTTCCTCCTGCACTTTTGTACATACCTTGGGCCTGCTTTGCCCGTTCTGCCCCCAGCTCACCCCCGCACGTGCTGTTGGCACCCCTATCTCATTCTCTGTGCCCGCGAGCTCAGCTTTCTTTGTCTTTCTTTCTTTTTTGGAAAGTATGTGGATACAGCTTGTTTGTTTACTTTACTGTGGCCACACTGGGGTCAGGCGCCCTGTGTGCTGTGAGGGTTGGGCTCAGGCCTCACCGGGGTGCATGTGAGGATCGGGAGAGGCTGGACAGTTGCCCTCCTTGGAAAGCCAGGCTGCATGGCCTGTGATCTGGGGCTGCAGCTCAGCGGCTCCCAGGGGCTTCCATGTGGGAAAGACTCAGTGCAGACCCGTTCCCGGCATGTGGGCTGCTGGCTGCGGGCGACACGCTGCGCCGTGCGGGGAGAGCATGAGCACATAAACACTAATGATGCAGTGGAGCCTAATTTGCCAAACCTTTGCAAAGTTTTCCCTTAGTAAACAACAGCCACAGAATTAGATTAACAGTTCTGTGAGTTATTAGGTGCTCAGGGGCAATCCCTTTGCCACCAGGCAGCATGCTATTTTTATGACATTAGCGCACAGCCGAGGAGGAGGGCTTGTTTGGAAGAGCCCGGAAATACCACGGGGCCCTACATCAATGGCTAATATGCCTCCTGAATAAGAGGAAGACGGTTAGATTCTAATTTATTTGCCTGAAAGTCCAAGAGAGGTCTTAAAACAATGCCGTGGTTTCTGCGGATCGCTCCCAAATCAGTTAAATTCAGTAACTAATTAACTTTACATTAGCAGTTTGAGAAGTGAACCACTAACCAATTCTGTAGGAACGGAACAGGCTGTTTGCTAAACATTGCAAATTGAAATTCCCCAAAAATACACTAACAAGAGTTCGGGAGAGAGAAGGGAATTGGGGTGATGGGGTAACACCAGGAGGGGTCATGTTATTTAGGGACTTTTCAGATAATACCAGGCTCTGTGAAGTCAGACAACACGAGAGGGAAGAAAACGTCTTGGCAAGGCAGCGGCCTGAATGTCCACCCCAAGATGGCCCGCGGCGGCCTGCTGTGCGCCCGCCATGAGCTCCAGCCCGGTGGAGGTGCTCTCAGAAGGCGCGGCTGCCGGGGGGCCAAGGGCTGGGGGGTGGGCAGCTGACTGTGGAGAGCCTACCCCTGAGCCCTTGACGGAGACGTCTAGAATTAACAGTAGATTCGCAGGAGAAAACCAGTCTAATAACACGGAGGCCGCCTGCATGCTCGAGAGGTGCAGTAGAGCCGAGGGGCCCCACGGCCAGGCCAGCACCCGAAACACGGCCGCAGCTGCAGGCCCCAGAGGAGGGAGGCGGAGGGAGGGGGGGGCATGCCGGCTCGGTCGCCGGCGGGAGGAGCCTGAGGTGGGGTACCGGGAGATTCCAGCCGGAGCCACCTCCAAGATCAGAGTCCCCCCATCAGCCACTTCCATGGGGTGAGCGGGGTCTGCACACGGGGCCTGCACAGATCTCCCTGGAGGAGGGCGGCGTATCCATGCCCAGAGCTTCTCCTGGGTCTTCAGTTTCTCGGAATAATCAGCTGATGCTCAGAGACAGCATCTGGGGCGCGGCAATCGTGCACACACGCCTTGTCCTTGCACTGAGGCGTGATTCGGGGCGGCCATCAGCTGCCTTCCTAACCATGTTGGTGACCTTCCTGGCCTCAGCAGCGTGACCTGTGCTGCTGCCCCATGGGGGCTGGGGGAGTAGGTGTGATGATGGGTGTTTATTTTTAGCAAACAGAGATATTTGCAATTACAAGTGATTGCATGTTTAATAAATAAAGATCAGTGTGTCTGGGTTATAAGTTCGGAGAAATAATGTTGCTTAAGAGTTAACAAAGAAGGCAGGAAGCAGGGAGAGGCAGTGACGGCCAGGAGGGAGGAGGCAGAAGCAGGAGGACGTGGCGGGACCTCGCGATGGGGGACTTGGACGGAATGTCCAAGGGAGGGGAGGGCCGGGGAGGGAGGTCACCTGTGACCCTTGCTCCAGCTCCGCCATCAGGTCACAGCACCCTGTGAGGTCCCCCCGCCAGGAGGAGCGAGCACACTGTCAGCACAGAGCAGGGGGAGGGAGTCAGCACCCGGAAAGGTGCACAGACACACCTCGTTGAAGGAACCCGTCTCCCTGATTACTCCTTCCCCACTCGCCACCCCTGCCCGGAGCCCCGTCCCCTAGTCAATTCCTCGCAGATCCGCTCTTTCTGCGGCTAGGGGTAGACCTGCCTCCCGCCGGGCCTCATGATCAGCTCCCCTCTCCTGAGAGTGCAGGTACCCCCTGTGAGGGGAAAACTGCATAGAATGTGTTTGCTTTCCTCCTGATTACCTGCCCTCTGTCCCTGTCACTCCAGAGCAGGAGCTGCTGAAGCAAGATACAAGCACTTATTTGGGGATTTTATTAGACAGCAGTCTGGGGTACTCACAGCGGAAACACCCTTGAGCTGTGCATCTGCTCCCTGGGTGGGAGCTTAGGTGCACAGTAGTGTAGCTAAGGTGCACAGTGGGGCAGCTGAGGTGCATAGTTTGGGGGTCCCGGGGTACCCCTCAGCCTGCCAGCTGACACTCTTGAGAAACTTGCAGAAACCCCTTGAAGCCCACGGCTCCGTCTCCCCTGGACTCAGAGCTGTGCGAGCTCAAGTCAGTGTATGTTTTTGGCTCCTGGCTTCTGTAGCATTAAAATCAAAATGTAGGAATAAACGGTGTCTGATGTTATCCCAGCTCTAAAATGACAAGCTGCTGGTAGTTCTAAAAAATACACCAGTGTGCTAGAGCAGGTTGTTCACCACTTCCTCAAAAACATTGAACCACTTTTGAATTAGAGATTTTAGAAATGTTTACCGATTTCCCAATTGATTTCTAAGCAATATAAAGCAAAATAAAGGCAAAGGAAAGAAAGTCAGTTGTGCCCTCCGCTTTCCTGAAGAGTCTTCTCCTCCCCCCCCTCTGGGTTTTCTGTTTCTGGCTGTGAAACTCCCATAAACTACCTGAGAACTCTGAGCATCAAAGCGATGCTAACTTGCACATGTAACCTCAGATGACCTTCAAGGCTGGTGACTTTGAAAAGGAGCTCAAGACCCCACTGACTTGCTAATTTGAGTGATGAGGGGCTTGGTGGGTGTCCAGGCAGCCTTTGATGTCTCTGCCGCCAGCCTGACTCCTGGCAGCGCATGGGCATGGGGCGCTTAGCACCTAGCCTGGCCTGGAGCCCTTGGCAGCCCCCCCTCTGAAGCTGCCCAGGGAAGCAGGCCGGCCCTCGCCGCCCTAGGCCGCGGAGAAGCAAATGTCCCCCAACGCTTTTCTCCTGATCTTCAGACTTGAAGTGGAAATAAGGACCAAAAAAGGCAGCAGAAAAGGAATGATCTGGGGGTCCCTGGGAGTCACAACCCCCCAGGGGACTAGTGCGCTGCCCAGTCTCCCTTCCAGGAGTGATGTCACTTCCAGGACCCAGCAACGTGCTCTTGGGAGAAGCGAAGTTTTACAGAAAGGGGCGCAGAATCAGGCGCTTCGTGTCTTCTTTATCTTAAATCTGCTCTGTCTTCTACAGACGACTTTCCCTTAGGGGAAGAGAAGCAATTTATTTCAGTACATGAAATATTTAGGAAGCGCGGTCTCGAGTAACAGTAATCATTGTCATCACTGTTATTTTGCCGGCCTGGGCCTACTCGCTTTGGCTGTGGCTACGGGCCTTCTGCTACAACCCACTGGGAAAACGGTTCATGTTACAAGCGCTTTTCAAAAAATAAGACCAAATCTTCACATCTATATTATTCTTTCTTGATCAACGACAGCGCGGGTGTCCCCGCGGGGAGCCGAGCGTGACCTGGGAACACGGGCCTCAGACGCCACCGACGCCCCGGCGTCCTCAAGCTCCGGGGGCGCCGCGCGCGCGCGAGCGGCTCCGAAGGCGCAGGGGAGGCGCATTCGGCATCAGCACGGCCGGGACCGACGGGGCGGGGAATCTGTCCGTGGTTCGTCATTTCAGAAGAAGCGCAGGTGTGAACCGGCCCCTGCGTCGGGCTGGGCTGAAAACGTCTCTGCTGCTTTCAGAGAAAGAGAGAAACAGGGAGAAGGAGAACTAGGAGCCCCGTCTCCTGCGCGCGGCCTCCGCTGCTGGGCAGATGAGCGCGCGCTGTCCCCGCTGGACGAGGGACGAGGCCGGCCCGCGAGAGGACGCGTGTCCCGCCAGGAGCCCCGGGGGCGCGCGCTCCCGACGCCGCAGAACACGCCGCGGAAACCTGCGCGCAGGAGCGAGGCCTGGGGGGGCTCTGGGAGGACCCGGCGCCCGCGGGGGGTGCTCACATATGCCAAGAGGCGCGAGCCGGAGCCCCCCGATAACACCGCGTCGATGGAGGCTTGGGGCAGAGCATCTGGGCGGGGGGCGTCGCAGGCCGGAAACGGGAGGGGGTCGCCCCTAAACCAGCGCTGGAAAGGAGAGCCCTGAAGCTGCGGGGGGGGCCTCGGGGGCTGGGCGGGGCGGTCAGCGCAGGGCGCGGCGGGGTGGCCTCTCCCAGCGGGCGCGGGCGCGCGGGGTGGAGCTGGGGCCGTCGCAGACAAGCCGGGCCCGCCCAGAGGGGGCCATTTAAAGGCAGGTGAAGTTCCCCACGGGGCTGACCCTTCCCGGGAAGGGGCGTCCGTCGTGGCCGGCCGCGGGGTGTCCTCTTCCCGGTTCGTGACACACACCCCGGGGAGGGGAGGGGACCCCGCGCGCCCGCCCTTGTCTGCAGCCGGCCTGTCCTCGGGAAGCGCCCGCGGGCCTCCGGGGGAGCCGACACTTTCTCAGAGGGAACCCCGGGACCCCGCTCGCCGAACCCCAACATCTCGTTACCCATCAGTGTTGCAAACAATGTGGCCTCAGGAGCCCTGGCTCTGGGAGGGAAGAGGCGTCCGCGGGCAGAACAGAGGCTGGAAGCGCCGCCTCTCCCGGGGCCACATGGGCAGCAGCGGCCACCCCGACGCGGGCCGCAGGGGCGGGCAGGGGCGCGACCGCGCCTCCTCGTGGGGTCCTGGGGTCCCCCGCGCTGAGCCCTGCGGCTCCGGAGCAGCCCCCACCCGGGCGTGTGGAAGCCCCTGGCGCTTGGCGCGCGGCCAGGGGTCTGCACCTCGGAGAAAGGTTCACGCAATGAAGCCACGAGGCGCGAGGAGCGGATGTGAGGAGGCCGCGCGGCGCCCGCAGAGTCCACGCCGACCAGGGCCGCGCCCAGGCGCGGGGGGAGCCGCTGTCGAAGCCCCGCAGCCCGCGGAGGGGAGCCGGGCCCACCTCGGGCTGGACAGGGCGCCCCCGCGAGAGCTGAGGGCAGGACGCGGGCAGCTCGCCCGGGAAGGTGCGCGCGTCTCGCGTCCGCCCCCACCTAGACCGAGAGCCCAGCAGCGGGGCAGAGGCCCAGCGCACTGCCCGCAGGGGGACGGGCGCGCGCCCACGGGCACAGGGAACAGATGGAAACAACAAGGGGGCGTCGTCCGTGCCCGGCGAGGCCCAAGCGAGCGGGCGAGGGTGGCCCCGCGGCGCCCAGGTGGACGTTCTTTCCGCTCCGCCTGGGGACGCCCCGGCAGCCCCCCGGGTCCCGAGGACAGACGCTGGGAACCGCGAACGGGCGCTGCCCGGAGCCGCCTGCTCACGGCTGCTCACACCCCTCCCGCGACGGCGCGTCCAGGCTGCCCGGTGCTTCGTGCCAAACAGCGAGACAGCTCAGCCGCGCTGACCCCGGCGCTGGGCGTCTCCGGGACAGGGTGGGAAGCGGGATTTGGGGTGCGGGTGACGGGGAAGGGAGCGGAGGAGCCGGGTGGGCGCGAAGCCGGGCAGCGGGACATCTGCGCCCACGTCTCGTTCATGGCCCGCAGCTCCGAGCCAGGTCCCCGCCCAGGACGCGTCTGGAGCAGCGCGGGGGCCGAGGTGGGGTGGGGGGCGTCTGCGGACCGGCCCCCGCAGCGGGGCTCGCCCCAGGGCGGGTCCAGGAGGGCCGTAGGGCTGCGGGCTGGACGTCGGTCTCCCGGCAGCGGTGAAGGCGCGCTCACCGCGGGACTGTCCGTGTTCCCCGCACCATCAAAAGGCAGCTGAGATGAAGTGGGGAGGCAGTTTCTTGGGGTGTTAGCCCCTGTCTTCGGTGGCCGGCCGTCTGATGGAAGCGCGCCTTCAGGGTGCAGCTCCTGCCTCTCGTTTGTCGGCGCCCGGCGGTGACAGGTGGCTGTGCCCGGGCGCCCGGTCACGCGCGTGGAGTGGGTGTGTCGGGTGTGTTCACCCCCAGGCGCGCGGAGCATCCTCGCCTCCGCGGGACCCCCAGAGTGCGGCCACCGCAGAGCTTCAAAGCCTGCAGCGGCCTGCAGAGAAGTGCTGGCTCACTGCTGGTTGAATCTGCAGCTCCGCAGAAATGAGTGACTGGACATTGGTTCTTATGCTCCATGGGCTTTGTTAACTTTTTGTCTTTTTAATTTTTTTAATTCATTTTCTCTTGGATTTTGGTTTTCTGTCCCTCAGTGTTTGAACAGTTCTTTATATCCAGGCCTCCCTGGAGGTGCAGGGGTTAAAGACATAGCGCTGTCAAGCCGTCACCAGCCACTGAGACGTGAGTTCCTGAGTTTGATCCCCGGGCCAGCCAGGGAGCTGACCCACGCGGGCAGCAGACCTCTCCTGTCCCCCACTGCTCCCCTCAGCAGTGCATTCCAGTAGATCCGCCTGTTCTGCTCCACACTCTGTCTCTGGGGAGTCCTCTCGGCCCCACACCTCATGCCTGCACCCCAGTTCTTGTATGCATAAGTAATTTTTTTTAAGAGTTCTTTATATCCCAGGGGTCTTAGCGCCTGGCTTCTAATAAATGTTCAGCATATTTCCACCTGGCATGTCACTTGTTTTTTTATTTTGCCTATGATGTTTACAGCATGAATTTTTAAAATGTTTTTTTTTATATAGCTGAACGTATCAATCTTTCTTCAATTGGCTGTAGATTTTCAGTTATTGTTATAAAACCACTTATTAGGTCAGTGTTAAGAGCTTGCCAGTGTTATTTTCCGGTGTATGCGTGGTTTCAATTTTTTACATTTAGATCCCTGATCTTTATGGGATTTATTCTTATGAATGATCCAAGATATGCCTCTGATTTTACATTTTTGCAAACGACGACCCATTTGTCCCAACCATGTGTAAAGGAGGCCACCTTCACGCTGTGACTGAGATGCTACTTGGGCTGTCTTCTAAGCCTCTGTATGCCCTTGGACCTAATTCTGGATTCCACTCGTCTGTGTGTCTATTCCTGGGCCCACACCCTAATGCTTCGGCCACGGAAGCTTCATGATGCAACTCACACTCCACGCTATCTATTCTTCACCAGGTTTTCTTTTTCAGTGTTTACCTGGTTATTCCCTTAGGTTTGTTGCTCCATGTGAATTCTGTATCAAATGACCAAACTGCCTAAAAATGCTTATAAATATTTTTATTGGAATTGCATTGAAGTAAATTTAATTTAGGGAAAATTTCCAACGTCATAAAGTTGAGTTGTCCTCTTTAAGAACAGGAAATATCTTTTCATTTGTTCAAATCTACTCATATCTTTCAGAAATTCTCCTGAAATTTTCCTTGCATATGTTTCACACATATCTTGTTTATTCCTAAGCCCTAGGCTTTATTGCTGCTACAAAAATGTACATTTCTCTACCATCAATTTTTTGAACATGTATTTATTCATTTATTTATATAAAGGTGCAGGTGTTTGTATTTTAACTTTAACGAAGTCTGTCACTTCATTGAATTATTTTGATGTTTTGGTAGTTTTATCAGTTCTCTGGGATGTCACAGGTATCTGGCTGTATCATCTGCAGCTGAGACAGCTTTACCTCTCTCCCTGTTCCTCTCTCTCCAGCTGGCCCTCACCATAATGCTTTAGCCACCAAAGCTTCATAATGCAACTCATATATGGTGGCACCATGTGCACACACACATGCATGCACACACACACACACACACATGCATATGTATCTGGTGTGAAGAAAGTGAAGAAAGTTTCCCATGATTCCTGTTTTCTTAATGTTTTTATTAGAAACAAGCATTGCCTTTTGGTAGAGGTTTTCTCCATGTCTGTGGCATGAAGATATATCTTTCCCCCTTAGATTTGCTAATATTGTGCTTGATATAACTGGATCTATAACATCAAACCAATACATTTGAATTCCTGAAAGGCAAATTGCTCGTGGAACATTTATTTTCCCAAAAGAGTGAGGAATTTTGTTTGCATAGAATTCTTGCATGGGTACTCACAAACGATATTGTCTGTGACTTTCTTTCTTTGTATTGTCTTTATCTTGGTGAGTATTAGTGTTCTGTCTGCCTCATTAAAAACAAAATTGCAAAGATTTCTTTATAGTGCTCTGAAAGAATTTATCCTTTGCTGGGAATACCTGTATTCTAAGTTTTGGTAAAAGTCCTCTGTAAAACTCTCTAAAACTAGGTGCCTTTATAATTTTTCTATTTTCTTTGTAGAAATCGATCTGTTTAGCTATTCATTTTATCTAGTAATATGTCAAATTAATTTATACAGATGCCATTAAAGTAGTCTCATTATTTAAAAAAAATTTCATTTTCAATGGTTTGTCTACTTTGCCATTTTTATCTTACATACTTGTGCTTTGTCATTTTTCTCATGATGAAATTAGCAGTGATTTGTCCATTTATTAAAAGTAGACTTTAAAATTATAATTAGATCATCTGTATTTCTATCATCTCCTTATGAACTTGTATATTTATTCTTATTACATCATTTCTAAGACTTTTAAAATTTAATTTGCCATTTTTTCTAATATTTGATGTGGGGATTTTATTTTACTTTTAGTCTTTCATTTTCACTGATAAAGTTTGTAGGACAACATACTTTTCTGTACTTCACACACCTCCCATAGATTTTGACAACTAATGCATCATGGACATATATTTCCTCAATTCTACAGTTTTGCTTGTTGTTCTTTCATCCAGAAGTTGTTTAATAAGAGTTTTGAAATGTCCTGGTGGAAGCTCCTTCCCATTATTTCTGATTATTACACTGTGGGCTGCTAAGTGTTGTTTTTAATATTTCTGGTTAGGGGTCTCCCTGGTGGTGCAAGGAGTTAAGTCTCAGCACTATGAAGCTGTCCGCAGCCACTGCAGCATGAGTTTTGATCCCTGGCCAGGGAGCTACCCACATGGCACAGCAGACCCCTCCTGTCTCCCCGCTGCTCCCCTCAGCAGTGGATTTCAGTGGATCTGCTTCTGCTCCCCACTCTGTCTCTGATGAATCCTCTCACCCCACCCCACACCTCTGGTCTGCACCCCAGCTCTTGATTTCATAAATAAATGAATCTTAAACAAAATTTCTAGTTAATGGAAATCATATTTTCTTTGTGTTTTATTATTATTTTTTATGAATAAGCTGAGTACATTTAAAACAATGTGCTTTCTATCAAAAAGTAGACTTCAATATGTTTATAAAACCTGTCCTCTTGGCTTCGTTACTTAAATGTTTATCTCATTACTTTTGTCCACTTGACCTGCCGGGAACTGAGAACGGTCACTGATGTCCAGTTAGTGATTCCCCGGCCTCCCCTGTCCCATGGCTCTGGCTTCACAAAAGCGCGTCTGAGCGTTTAGTGTCTAGACATTCCAAAACGTTGCCTCTTCATCGTGGATCTTGGCTTTTAACATTAAAAATTATCATTGTTTACAGTGCTTACTTTTGACCTTAAGAGCTGCATTACTAGCTATGAGGTCATTGCATCCTTTGCAGTTTATGCTCCGATCTGGGATATTTGGGCAGAGGTAGATGGAGGGGCCTGTGTGACGGGTCTCCACGCAAGATCCAGAGAGCAGGCGGTCAGTTACAGCGAGACCGACGACAGATGACAGGTAGGTAGGTAAGTAGATAGATTGACAGACAGACAGACAGATGACAGCCAGCCAGCCAGGAGAACCCGACAGTGGACTGGAAAGGCGCGTGCGTGGCGAGGGCAGCTACAGGAAGCAAGTGTGAGCTTCAGAACCAGGCGCACACGTGCCTGACACCCTCTTCCTTGGGTGGCCTTTTCTGGGTGCCCAGCGCGCCAGCAGCCCTCGCCCCTGACCCACGGGCACTGGACCCGCCCGGGGCGCAGGCGCAGGTGTGCGCGGAGTGCCCGCGGCCCCGAGGTGCAGATGCGGGGGCGCGCAGCCGGGGTTGCTCAGCCCCAGGTAGGGGGCGCCCCTGGGTCGGCGGCCAGGAGCCCTCTGAGGCCCCAGAAGCCTGCCCAGCCGCACCCGGGCCAGGTCCGCGGCTCGGAGCGGGGGCAGCGCGGGGTCAGCGTGGAGCCAGCTGCGAGGCCCGGAGGCCCCTGTCTGGGCCCGCCTGCAGGTAGGCCCTCGCCCCGTGCACCCCCACTCTCGCCAGGGCCACCCGGGGCGCAGCTGCTCGGAGCCCACCCGTCTGTCCCTCGTGGCGCCCGCAGGCTCAGGCGTTGGGGGCTCCTGCGCGGTGCTGACGCCCCCGCCGGGGTGACCCTCGGGGACGGGCGTGGCTCCTGAGTCCTCGGGGAGCCGGGTCCGGCGTCCGGGTGGCCTCTGCGGGTGACCGGCCAGGCCCCTCCCGCCCTGCGCCGCCGCCGTGGGCCTGGCCATGGGTCCGGGCGCCCCGGGGCCTGGAGAGCTGTGGGCGGCCGCGGACCTGCCCAGCACTGCAGTCCAGGCGGGTTTGGGGAGACGGCACCGGGTCCCCCTCGGAACCACTGCCCCCTCCCTTGGGCCTCGCAGTGTCGCACTGACCTTTCTCCCGACACCCCTTGGAGCCGGCCCCCCTCTGCCAGCGCGCCCAGACTCCGGAAGCCCCCCCCTGGACCCCAGGCCCCCGGACTGCGCCCCATTCCAGCCCGGCTCACGCCCTGCTCCTCGGCCCGTCGCGCTGGCCACCCACCACCCAGAGATGCGAGACGCGGAGTCCTGTCTCCTCGCGGCCCCTCCCCGGCGCCTCCGGCCCCCCTCGTCGGGCAGAAGCGCCCCCCGGGGCGCGGGACTGTCCCTGGCACCGTGCGTGGCGCCGGCCGCGAAGGGCCCTGTCTCGCCCCGTCTCGCCCCACTCACCCTCCCCTCTCCAGGCCAGGCCAGCCTCGGGAGCCCGTCCCTCCTGTCCCGCTGCGCTCTCTGCCTGCGGGGGCTGGAGACACTCGCCAGGGCGCTCCCAGCACAGGTGGCGCCGTCGGTGCTCCCCGGCGCCTTGCGGCCAGGGCACGAGGCTGGTGGTGTCCCCCACGCTAAGAGGCCCCGGGGTGCGGTGTCCCTGCACCCCTTTGCCAGCCGCTTCCAGGACCCCGCTGTGCGCAGCCCCTGGTCTGGCGCGCCGGCGCGGGTGGCGAGGCCGGGCGGGGAGGAGCGCGGCGCCCGAGGCCTGGAGCGGCTGCGTTTTCGAAGGAGCCGCTCATCGATTTTTGTTTTCGTGAGCGCGGCCTTCTGCAACAGCTGCGTTGAAATATTATCTTTAATTTCCATTTAATGGTTCAGGAAATGGCTGTTATCACCAGCACCCTCTGAGTTTTCCCGTTTTCTGTGCGTTTTCCCTTCCCGTTCTGTCTTTTCCCGTTGTTCCTCGTCTTTGCCGAGAGCACCGAGCGCCCGGGAAGGGGGACCCTCTGCAGCAGGCGCCGCGGCGTCCGCGCATCTTAGTTTTTTTAGCATTCTTGATATGTCCGGAGTAATGCTCAATGTGTGTACCTGCTGCGAAATGATGACGCCGATGAGACTAATTCACTGTGGCCAGACGTGGAGGGTGTGAGTGTGTGTGTGTGTGTGCGTGTGTATAGAACATTTCAACTCTGTTATCTAGAAACTTTCAAGCATCCAGTGGCGTGTTGCTATCTGTGGCTACTCCGCTGTGCACTAGCACCCCAGCATTGTTCATGTTATCATTGGGTTCACACCTTTTGACCAGCCTCACCTGTGTCTCCTACCCACCCCGTGCCCTGACAACAGCACATCTACGGTGTTCTTCCGAGTTTGGTCTCAGAGTTCACCCACAAGCGAGATTCCCTACTGCTCCTTTCCTCCAGCTGCTCATTTTGAGACGGTGGTCTTAGAGGTTTTCCATGATGTGAATGGCGGCGTGTTCTTCTTTCGTATGGTTGAATGATATTCCTCCCGTGTGTGTGTGTGTGTGTGTCTTTCCCCCCACTGAGTATTCCTGGTTCCCTCGTTAAATATTAGCTGTGTATTTCGGTTATATTTTGGGTCTTTTGATTCTATTTCATTGGTGTTTGTGTCTATTTTTTAAAACCCACACTGCAGCATACCATTTTAATTATTCTAGTCTTGTGATATAGTGTGGGGTAAGGAAAAATGTCAGGCTTTTCTGCCCTCCCGCCATCAGGATAGATGATGGATCCTCGCGGTCCTGAACGCATGCCTGATGGCGGCACCTGGAGCAGGGGGTGGGCCTAGGTAGGTGGGATTCACCTGGGCTGAGACTGGGCTTTTAAGGGCGGCGTCCGGGGGACGCCAGCAGAAGCTGAAAGAGAAGGGGGTGGGGGGAGAGAGAGCTAAGAGAGGAGAAGGGGGAGGGGAGGGGAGGGGAGGGGAGGGGAGGGGAGGGGAGGAGAGGAGAGGAGAGGAGAGGAGAGGAGAGGAGAGGAGAGGAGAGAGAACCGGAGAGCCCAGATAGAGTGAAGACTTGCTGGCTTGCTCCCAGCCCCCCAGCACCCCTGCCTGCATATGCCTGGTGAACCCCAAATAAAAGACTTGCAAAACCCCTGAGGGCTCCTTTACCCAGGCTTCATGGGATCAGAAAACCTGCTTAGTGGTCAGTCCTGACCCTACATATAGTTTGATTCTAAATGTTCTTCCAGCTTTTTTGTTTGTTTGTTTTGTCTTAAGGTTGCTTTGGCTATTTATTTGTTCCTTTTGTTGGGGGTGGGTGAAGATCCATTCAATTTTTAGGAGTCTTTCTTCTAGTTCTGTGAAAAATGCCCCTGGAATTTTGATAAGGAAGCTCTGACTATAGGTGACCTTGGGTACTCTGGATATTTTAACAATATCGAATTTTCTAATCCATAAGCATCACATACCTTTGCATTTATTTGTGTATTCTTCAAATTCTATCATAAATGTCTTTAAGTATATAGATCTTTCACACCCTTGGTTAAGTTTATTCCTAAATATTTTATTTTTTTATCCCATACCAAATGGGATCATTTAATTTTTTTTTCAAATAGTTTGTTGTCAGTATATATAAATGCAGCTGAATTTGGTGTGTTGATTTTGTATCCTGAAGCTACTGAATTTGTTTCACAGCTCCAACAAATTTCAGTGGAGTCTTCAGGGTTTTATGTAAATGAACATATATGAAACCAAGATTACTTCTTTTTAATTGGGAAGTCTTTTATTTCTGATCCTGCCTGCTGGCTTTAATGAGGATTTCAGTGCTGCATTGAGCAGGCGTGGGGACTGTGGGTCCCCTGATCTCGTGGTACTGTTCCTGATTTACGAGGAAATAGCTCAGCCTTGCGTGGCGTCTGCTCTGAGCTGTTGGTGGTCTTCAGTGACCTTGATTGTGTTGTTTTGTGCTCCTCTGCACCTGCCTTGTTGAATGTTTTTATCATGAAAAGATGTTGAATTTTGCCAGTTGCTTTGTATCTATCGAGATGATCGTATAGTTTTTTATCCTTCGTTCTATTAACCTCATGTATCATGTTCCTTGATTCACATATACTCAACCAGCCTTGTGTCCCAGGGATGCATTCCAATGTTCTGTTTGATCATGTGTCGGAGCCTTTCAGGATCTTCTAGAATTCATTGTTTTAGTATTTTGCTGATAATTGTTTGCATCTATATTCACAGAGATCCTGGCTTGTGATTTTCTTTTCTTACCTGGCTCTGGTATCAGGGTAATTTCAGCTTTGTAAATGAATCTAGGAGTGGAGCCTCTAATTTTGGGAAGGCTTTGAAATGAATTGGCATGTATTCTGTATTGTTTTTAAATGTTTGGTAAAATTCACCACTATAGCCACTTGTTCTAGACTTTTCTTTGCTGGAAGGCTTTTGGATTACTATCTCAGTCCCCTCAGTGGGTCCATTCAGGTTTTCTGTTTCTTCATCATTGTAGGGGCAGGAAGGACCACTGAGCAGGTTTTCTAGGATCCAGCAGCCCGGGTCAAGGAGGAGTCAGAGTCCTCAGTGGTTTTTTGCAGGTCTTTTATTTAGATTTACCAGGCACATGACAGGCAGGGGTACTGGGGGGCTGGGCTTCACTCTATCTGGGCTCTCCGGCCTCCTCTGCTTCTCTCTCGGCTTCTGCTGCTGCTGGCATCGCCGTGATGCTGCCCTTAAAAAGTCCAGTCTCTCAGCCCAGGTGTACCCACTGCAGGTGCCCGCCATCAGGCATGCCTTCGGGACCACAGGGTTCCTTCATCTATCCTGATGGTGGGAGGGCAGAAAAGTCTGCTACCTTTTACCTACCCTACAGCCATTCATTCTTGTAGTCCAGATGCTTTTAGTAATTTAGCCATTTCTTCCCAATCCTCTGGTTTGTTGGTCTGTATTTGCCCATTGTAATCTCTTATCGTCACTTGTATCTCTGTGGTCTAGGGTTACCTCCTTGATTTATACATATTTTTTGTAACCTCGTTTTCTCCCTTTGGTGGGTCTAGTTAAAAGTTGGTCAAGTTTATCTTTTCAAAAAGTTAACTCTTTGCTTCACTGATTTCTAAAATTGCCTTTCTGGTCTCAACTTCATTTATTTGTGCTCTAATGCTTATTGTTTTCTTCCTTCTGCTAACTCTGGGCATAGTTTGTTTCTTCACTTCCTTGAGGTATAAAGTTCAGTTGTTTGAGAGCTTTCTTTTCTCTTAATTAACGGGTATTTATCCCTATAGATTTTCCTCTTATAACTGCCTTGGCTGCACCTGTGAGTGCTGTTTACAGGTGTGGATTGAAATCACCTGGAGGAAGCTCTTCCCTGGACTCCTGAATACAGTCAGTATCCGACTCCACACTGCCATGGTTCATTCACCCTTGAGTGGGCGCTCGTTGACTAAGATAGGAAACTACATTCATTTTCTTGGGCTTGATTTAGTTTTCTATTATTTCTGTGTTATTCAACTTTTCAGTTGAAAATTATCCTTATTTTTATCCTGGGTGAAAAAAATAGATATTTTGCAACCTCTTTTTTTTTTTCCTTATGTGATGTAATTTGCCTTTTTTTTTTTTTTGAGATTTAAAAATATTTACAATGTTGTTAGGTTTTTGCTACATATCCCTGTATTAGTAGCTATATTTTTAGTTGATTTATCATTTATTAGTTCTTAGAAGTGTAAGCTTTGATGTCATTATCCAGTAAAGATTTGTATTTGCTCATAAGTTACGTGATTTGAAGTATCAAGTCATGGTGCTTGGCGACCGTATCTTTTTAGCTGCAATGAATTTGCCTTTATAGATGTAAAATATTTTGGGGGAGAGCCTCCCCTGGTGGCGCAGCGGTTGAGGGCTGGGCTGGGAGGCTGCCCGCATCCTCTGCAGCACCGATTCGTTCCCCAGCCACCAGCGAGGGTCCCACAAAAAAAAATTGGGGGGAAAGTAATATGTCCCTAACTACATTACTGAAATTAAAAAAAAAATCCATATTTTAAATGCACATTGCTATGCAAGGTACTTGCCATGAATCACTTAGAAATACCAGATGAAGTGTCTATTTAGAGAACTTGAGGATAATTTTTTTGTTCCTGAGTCATGTAGAAAAACGGCTGAAGAAGACAACATTAGCACTCAGAGAGCCAGGCTCTAAAGCGGGAAATGTTTCAGAAGAATTGTAAAATCTCTCTTTATAACAAAACGATTTTTTAGTGTAGCAACTTCATTTGTTTTTTCCTTTTGTGTGAGTTAGGCGTACTGTGGCTAAATTCAAGCAGGAGAGCTGAGCATAGAGGCAACTGTTCCACAGGACATGGGGTCAAACATTCAGTTTAATGAGACAACAGAAATATCACAGGACGGGGACTTCTCGGGTGTGTCTCAACGGGCAGCATACAACGCGGCTGGCTGCAAATTTTCTACCATAGGACCATATGGGCAGATAGATACACACATAGATACACACACAGGCACATACACACATCATACACACACATCAGAGAGCGTGTTGTGTTAATATACTAAAAAGTATCTGGAAAATGCCAGGGTCGGGCTGCCTATCACTGCCAGAAGCCAACTGAACAGAGACAGGAACTGAATCTCTCAGGCACACTTTATTGTCAGAAGCCAGTGACCGCAGAGGACAGAGAACACGAGGCCTGTGCCCCCAAAGCCTCTGACAGGTCTTTTTCAAGTGAGTTACACAGTTAATCATAAGTGAATGGCCCATCACAGCAGCCCATCATGGTGGGCGCCTGGTCTCTGTCCTGTCCCAGAGGCTAGGGCGGGACTCTAAGTTCAAGCAGGAGTTTTAGTTCAAAGAAAACTATGAACCCCACAGTGCGCACAAAATCCTGTACCGGGGTGCCCTTCCGCCCTCCCCCAGACCCATCAAAGGGATCTGAACTGTTGCCACCATAGACTTGACATCGTTTCCTTTCCATGAACGCTTGGCAGCCAGTTGCTTGTTCACACAGGAGGCGTGCTGTCTCTTCTTGTGGACGTGCTTTTTATCCGTGCAGTGTATCAGTGCATTCATCAGTGCCTGTGTTCTCAGTCATTCCTAGCAGGGTTGGAATTTTACGTCTATTCTTATTGATAATCAAGCCAAGATTAATTTACCCATTTTTATTATCTTGGGGTAGTTTGGAAATAGCTGTTTCAAGAGCAAAATATTTCTGGACCATTGGTTTTGCTATCCCAACCACTTTCTTTCTTTCCTATTTTCTCTCCACACACACACATGCTCGTATTCCCTTATGTCAACGCATTTCTACATGGTCAATGTTCCCGTCGTGGGGGCAGAAACGGACTAGGGTGCTGTCACTTGCACTTGCGGGACAAGGGGTCAGGTGTGTGGACAGATTGGACTAAGAGCCTCAACTTGAGGATGGGGTGCATAGAACTGAGGCAGTGGGAACCAAAGAAAGACACCCCCCACCCCCCACACTCCCCACACCCCCCCACGCACACACCGGGGAGGAGGCAGCTGACGTCCAGGCTCTGGGTTCTGGGCGCGCCCGGCTCAGTCCAGAACTGCAGAGCTGCAAGAGTCATTGCTCAGAAGACAAAAGTGAATAAGGAAACAGATACTAATTTTAACACCTGGGCCATAAAATTAATGTTTACCTGATATAGGGGGGTGTTGGTGCCCCCCCTTGGAGCTGTCCTGTAACGGGCACGCACCTGACACGGACACGTGCACACATGCACACGCTGGCTTGTCACACGTGCTGGTGTCACCTGCCTTATCTTCACCTGTGCCAGAAAGTAGGAGGATAGAAAATCAAATGTAGCTTCCATACAGAACAGGTTATGAGAAAATGTCATGAACATTTTGTTTTTGTAGTTTAAAACAGACTGGGGGGCACGGTGGGCATTAACACGGATGCGTATTTCTTTGGAGCCAAGTAAGTGAGAACTGTCAAGTGCACACCCAAGTGAACATTTTTAAAATCAACAATGTAATTAATAACATAGAAATGGAAACACTTGAGAACAATAATTCTATAAATATTCAATATATAGATTATTCAGGTGACCAAAGAAATGTAAAAAAACTGAGTCACATTTTTTTATTTGAACGATTTATTTTTAATTTATTGCATAGAAGAGCTGGGGTACAAGCCAGAGGTGTGGAGGAGTGCGAGGACTAACCAGAGACAGAGCGGGGAGCAGAACAGGCGGATCCACTGAAATCCACTAATGAGGGGAGCAGCAGGGAGACAGGAGAGGTCTGCTGCGCCCTGTGGGTAGCTCCCTGTCCAGGATTGAACTCAGGCTGCAGCGGTGATAGCCTGAGACTTAACCCTGAGCCACCAAAAAGTTCTAACAAAATGCTCTGGGAGGCACAGGCGTGTGCATGTCCAACAAGATCCGTCGGACTTCAACATGGAGGATGGCTGTTTGCCCCGGTTTTGTGCTAAAATATGGTGATTTTCTGAAGAAGAAGAATTGGAAAAATAAATATAATACCTGAGACCTCTTTCTCCCCTAAAACAAGCTTTTCCTCAGTGTCATTTCGCTCCCTTCTATACGAAATTGCAAGGCTTGCCCTGAGAAAGCTCTTCTGTGTGTCTGGCCAGTCAGGTCCTTACCAGATCTCACGCAAGGACGGCCAGATCTCAAGCACTCATTTAATAATGAAAAGTCAAAGCTAAAATAATACGAATCATAATTGTTTTCTTAATAATTTAAGAGTCCCTTTGGATGTTAAAGGATGAAGCTCAGCCATTTGTTATTGAAATGCATATGTGTTCATTTTAATGATGGTGAGTAACATAGAAATAGAACTATTTCTATAAATACTATTAAATAAATGTTTAACATGTAAATAAAATGCATGTCTTAAAAGTTATTTTTAAAGTGGGGTTTTAATCACCAGCCTTTTCGCTAGCTACCCTTCAGCCTCCTCTGAAGCATGTTGTCACTGTGTCCTCTTATGGCATCAGGGTTTTCACTCCTAGCATCACTGTGGCTGTTATTCGACTCTCCTTTTGGGGCTACTGGGCTGCAGGGTGACCCTGAGTTTCCTCGTCTCCTTGCGTCTGCCCGGTGTGGTCCCCTCTCCCCGGCTGTGACCTGTCCTGGGCTACCGTGTGCCTCAGCAGGACACAGCACATTATGCTTCTGATCAAACACCCCCTTTCAGTTCTATAGCTGCCAAAAGCCGGGGTGCTTAACAGCCTTAATTTGCAATGCGATAAACCAGGAGTGGGAAATGCCATTAAATGGCTGAAATAAATTCACACAAGCATCAGAGGCCCAGTAAGAGCTATTGACCATTGAGTTCTTTGCATAGACAAGACAAAGACTGAAATCCTCCAGCTGTGAGGAGCGGGGAGAGGCCCCGGCTGAGCTAGAACTCCATTCTCCGGGGCAATGAGTCCCCACTTGCAGCTTCCCTGGGGGGCCGTGAGGTGACAGGAAACCACTGTGCCCAGCGCCTGCCGCAGCGCTGCTCTGCCCTCCCTGTGCCTGCCTGGCTGTCCCGGGTGTGCAGCTCCCACTGTGCACAAGCTGCGTCACCAGAGATCTCATCACAGCCAGCGTCAGGGCCTGGGACTTACTGAGGGGGCTTGGGGGGGTTCATTGAGACAGTCTACAAGCAATAGCAGAATTGCCCTTATTCAAGCAGCCCCCTTCAGGGAAAATACACATACCACACACACCCCTACCATACACCACACACATACCACACACACCCCAAACACCCCCACACCCCACACACGCATCCCACACACACGTTTCAGCGCTGTATGGGTCTGTGGCTGCAGTGTCAGCAGGGCTAGCAATGAGGGTCCTTGGGGTCACCAAAAGAAAAAGTTGAGACTAGAAGCATGGTTCTAGGGGTCCAGAGTCAGGCTCAGGATGCCCGCCCACCTGCGCATGGCACTGCTTGGAGACCTGTAAGCAGAGAAGTGGATGCTGGAGTTGGGCTGTGGGTCCCTCAGAAATGAATCAGCCCAGTGTCGCTCACCCTCACTGAGACTGTCTGGGTGTGTCTTTGAGATGCAGCTCAGATGTCCGCACAGCACTCATGATTTTATTGAAAAGCAGCCCGAGAACTAGAGGTATGGTGTCAGCAATCTGTTTGTTCATCTAAAGATGGGTTCACAGCACGAGCGTCGTGGTTTCTGATTTACAGAGGCATGGGGGGCTGAACCCCACACCTGGAGACAGAACATGCGGCTAAGATGCAGCCTGGAGCAGTGGATCCCAGCAGAGCAACTCACCTGCACTTGTGCTGTGACGTGAAACTGCCTAAAAAATTAAGGCTATTAAACACAAGCACACAGAGAAGTGCGTCCTTGATATGTGTTCTTTCATAATAGCCCCAGACGGGGAAAAGCCTGAAGGTCTATCAAGAAGTGATTAGTTAACAAACGATGGATATCTGTGTAAGAAAAAGGAGCTGCTGATATGGGCAAAAATGTGGCTGAATCTCAGAATCATCACTCGGAAGCACCGACGACATTTCTGTTCCCGTGGCAGGAAAGCTCATGTAGCTGACCACGAAGATGCCGGCCGGGGCTCACGGGACGGACTTCAGCGTGGGAGAAACAAGTGTGGGGGACCGTGGGAATGCTGAGGTTTGGTTGCCCTGGAGTGTCCGTGGCATGTTCCCCTCACAGCTCATCCACGTGGACACACCCAGAGGTGCATTTAATTGTTAATTATACGTCAATAAAGATGACTCAGAACACAATCTGGAATATGTAGGACTGACTTGGCAGACCCACACGATTGCAGAGAAATCCACAGGGAAGTTCTCTGTCAAATGCGTATAGAAAACTAAAATTATACGTTTGCTAAGATGTGATCTTCCCTCTGTATGTACGATCCACTAGGTCAGGGAGCAAGTCTCATTCAACTGGAAAGAATCAGTAACACAAACTTGTCTTCTCTCCCAAAGCAATACAGTTAGGAATAAATGGTGGAAAATAGCACAACGCACTTCTTAGAACTTGAACAAAGTGACTTCTAATTAAATATGGATTAAAAAGAAATATTAATAAAAATGGCACATTTTTAGAATTTAAAAAAATAATGAGTATAATCATCAAACCATGTTAGATTCCGTAAAATTATTGTGTAAAAGGAAATTAAAAGATTAAAATCAGAAAGGAGAAAAAAAGAATGAATAATGATGAACAAAGAGTCAAGAAGCCAGAACAATAACGCGGGGCTGGAGGCGGGGAGCGAGGCGAGGGAAACAGAGGATCATGAAGATAAAGCAACCAGGTGGCCAACAGAGGAATAATAGCGGAGACAAACCACACAAGTGCGTTTGCTCAAAATACAACCAGACGGACACATGCAAACATGTGAGGGGGCTGAGGAGCAAGTGCAGAGAGCAGGACAGGGAGCCCAGGGCCCGGTGTTGGAGAGAGACCTCTCAGCGGCCTGTCAGCACCATGTTTAATAAAGTACGTGGGTCATTGTGTCTGAAACGGTTACCGACCCAAAGAGAATTTGGTTAAACCAACACCTAATAAAAGCGGCACGTCTGCCCTTCCAAGCGCAGGTGGCACCGGGGCGCCAGGAGCGCAGGGCTCAGAGGTGCGGACACAGGAGGGCACCTGCTCCCCCCCCGGGACAGCCACCCTGCTCCCCAGCTCCCCTCGGCCTCCAGCCCAGGGAAAGACGACTCCGCTGTTCAGGTCCTCAGTCCAGGTGACCGTGCAGTCTATACCCTCATTGGGCTGTTTCAAAGGTCCTGCCAGAGGGAAAAAAAAATTTTATATATATATATATATATATATATGTGTGTGTGTGTGTGTGTGTGTGTGTATCTATATGTATATATAAAACACACACATCTATAAACATAGATACATGTTTTAGACCATACACACCCACACTACGAAAATATTATTTGGTCTCAACTAAAATTACAATTTTCCCTAAACACAGTTAACACATTGAAAAGACAACCCCCAGCCAGGAGGAAGGACGGGGCAGTGAACCTCGTAAGGACCAGCGGCCTGAAAGGACGATGAACTCTCCCAGCCCAACACAAGGACAGTCTCACACAAATGAGCCAAACTTCGAACCAACCTTCCCCCGGCCATATAAAAGCTGCGACCCCTCAGATTAGCACCAGAGCTGTGTTTGCATTTGCTTAGGACGGGAAACACACACAGAAGCCCCGGGGAGGGTGGAAGCGTGTTCACGCCCAGCCCCTGGGCTCCTGGAAAGAAGCAGCTCTCCACGTTTGCCCCAGGACGACTCTCAAAAGGGTCTGCCTGATGACTCTTCCGGACACTTCTGGCACGACCGCTTTCCCATCGGATGGCGGCATGAGGGGACGGAGGGCAGGAGCTCGTGCCCCTTGGCCGGGATCTCTGACCCTAAGCTCTGTCCCCATGGCCTCGGCGACACCCATACCCCGGGGGTGATCGCAGCACGTGGGCTCCGGAGGGACACGCAGGTTTGGACCACAGCGCGCGCCCCACCCCCTGCGGCTTCTGAACCTTGCAGCTTCTGAGTCTCTGCTGGATAATGGTTTGACCAGAGCTGCACCTTTCTACAGCAGAAGGTGGGGATCCCGCTTCCTCAGCTTCCCCTCCTTCCAGCCTTTGCTTCTCTGGTTGCCCCGAGCACCACGGTGAGTGGCCGCTGCGCTGCCAGGACCCTCTTGCTGGGTGGACTCAACCCCCAGCGCCCTCCGGCTGTAGGATTGTGGGTGTTGGGGAAGTTCTCTCCCCAAAGAGCAGCCCTCAAGGTCTGGGGGAACTTATATGGTTTCTGCTGAGCTTTCCTCTCCTCATCTGTGGTTTGAGGACAAAAATATCTTTTCTGCCAAAATCTCAAGGTGACTGTGAAGGTCAAATTAAGCAGTGCAGGGAACAACACTTTGAAAGCCCAGGTGTTAAGTAACCCGGTGGCTATTTTCTTAGTCAACCTATATCACTTAGATACAAGCTGTTGTCCTCTGTCCAGTTCTGACTTTCTGCTGAAAATCCAGAAGATGAGGCCTTACCAAAGTTAAAATAATCACTTTCACCGGTGAAAATACGTTTCCTTGATAGTCAATTTCTCACACTGGGCGCATTTATGCATCAATCACACTGAAGCTCTTTTGGCTTTCAGAATCATTTTTAAAAGGCATAAAAGCTCTTGTATAAATCACGTAAAACTGTTGTTCTGACAACATAAATGTCCTGTGCATCAAAAAACACATTAAAATTATCCAGGCAACTATGAAAATGCACCCCACAGAGGAGGCTTTATTTTTCGATAAGGACCCCCGGGGCGGCCAGGAGCTGGTCCACCCTCCCCGCGGCGCTGCTGGCGCCAGTGCCGGGGAGGGCCGTGGGCTCGGGGAAGGAGCTGGCCGGGACTCCAGGCCCCAGTAGTGTCCTCTCCAGACTGAGGATGCCAAGTTTAGTTTTAAGAAAATAATTACCTCCTGAGTTACGCGTTTGAAAGCTGGCTCTCAATATTCTAGATTTCATCGTGAAAGCCCCTGAGTAGCCATTTTGTCTAATTTGCTTGCAGGTTCCTTTTGTCTGCTTGTTGAAGAAGCCACAGCATAAACCTCTGCCTTGTTATACCCTCAGCTTCTGACACACACAGGGCGTTTGTTCCGACATGAGCTATTCCTGTGGCTAAGTGAGCAGGTGCATCTTCTCCCACACACCCTAGATCATGAAAAGTGTGATCGGCGTCACTCTCTGTGTCACTATTGACAGCATGGTTTGATGAAGACTTGTGACAGTTGAAATTAGACACAACTGAAATTAGACACCATTAAAATCTTAGGAACAATGGAATAGCATGCTCTGTCCTTAAGGAATTCAAGGAATTTTAAATACTTCTAAAGTGTAACTTACTAGCATTAGTCCTAAGTATATACAAACCTATCAGCTGTAGGAAATATTCGCAATATTTCTCTGCAGACATAATAGCAATTTGCTGTTTAAAATTCTATTTGCTTCCATTAAGCCCTATAATTCCCCTAGCAGAACATTCTCCCCTGTATTCAGACTGTTTCCTTGCTCCTAATATTAAATGTGAGGGGAAAAGTACATGAAGACCCTAAATATTATATAAGCTGTAAATTGCGGACTGATTTAGCAGCTCACTCCCAAGTCACGCCTAACACAGCTCGTCTGCCGCAGCTCTGGGTGCTGGTGTCTCGGGGGAGCAGAGCACGATGGGCCCTTATGATGCAGTCACTGAATTGTGGACAGAATGTTTCGGGGATGAATCATGAGGGACGCATGAGTTTTGCTTCCATCTCCTTTCCTCTAAGCACTGCAGTGTCTCTGCTCTGTTCTCCCCTCCCGCGTCTGGCCTCTTCTTTGGGAAGGAGTTGCGGGAGAGGGTGCCTTCCGGTCTCAGGCCTTCAACCAGCCCAGCCAGAGCTTTGGGGTGGTGTTGAGTGTGTGGGGGTGTTGAATATGCTCTGCAGTATCAGTTCAGGATCCTGCCTCTACCACCACCAGCCCTGCGTCAGAATTTCATCTCTGCTACGGCCACTCCAAGAACACACATGTAGCTTCTTTCCAGGGGCAAGAAATAAGAGGATCTTGCAGTCTGAGTGCCGAATGTTCTTCCTTGTGAAAATGGAAGAAAATGCAACAGGCCCGCGGCAGGATGAATGAACAGCTGAGCAGAAGCCAGGGGTTCTGCACCTGAGCGCGGTGAGCAGGCAGGTGCATGGACAGGGGTGGCCCACACCTGGCATGTGACTGTACAACCTCCAAGGCAGGTGGGCGGATGGAACGAGCCGTGGGTTCTCTGTCAGGAAGTGCACAGGTGGCCGCTCCCTCAGCCCACTGCACTTGCTTCTCCCTTTAAAAAGACCTGCTTGCACGGGTTCAGAATCTGCAACAATACGGCTGAACGTTTGCAAATATCCACTGAGGAGTTGAAGGGGTTGACATCATGTCTGTGTCAGAGGACAGGCTGTTATATAACACGGCTACGCTTTCCCCCGTGTTATTAAATTAGTCCTACTTAATCACTGCTAATTGCCACTTTCCCGCCATGCTGTGTCAGTGATAGTATTTATGGAGAGAAGCTAATAATATTGAAGAAGATAATTTTTTAAAAATCACATTTTCATACTCTTATATGAATTTAATAACGTGTTTATTTTTGTGATAGATGATGACTTTCCTGCAGATCATTCGTTAATTATTTATGCCTTGACTTATTTGTTTGTGTTACATACCAAGTTCTTGAGACTCGAGATGATGCAGTTTCCCTGGGAGGCGTTTTCTTTGGCTGAATGCAGCGGCCACTTACCAGAAAGGGCAGGTTCCGTCCATGGCCTGGCACCCGCGGGCCCCGAGAAGGCAGGGGCTCGGCTCGCCCAGCGGCCGGTGGTGTGGACACCTGAGGTGCCTGCGTGTCACTGCCAGACCCCAGCCAGCCACCCCGCTCCCCCCGCCCTTGTTGCCGCACTCTGCCCTGCAGGGCGGCGTCGCTGCGGTGACTTTGCAGGAACTCGGGCCAGGCTTTCCCGGAAGGTCTTCACCCCAGAGCCCGCTCTTTTGGGGCAGCTCCAGCCCCTGGGAGTCCCCTTCCTCTCCCCGGCTAGGCATGCGCTCACACTGTCCACGGTCGTAGCTGCAGTTTGTTCTTAATAGTGTTTCTTCTCTAGGCGATATCTAGACCCTCTTGCCAGAAATTGAACTAAGCAGATATTTAACTGATCTTGAAATACTGCGGAGGGACAGAGTTGGGAAAGTTTTTATTTTTAAAAATATTTTTAAGAGAAAAAGACTGACTTATTTTCAGTAGAAAATGCCCCATTGAGATGGTTGGATTAAAGTAAGGAGACGTTTTAGGGCCAGGGAGACTGTTGTGCTGGCTGCTTTGGAGCGTCAGGGGTCAGCGATGGACACCAGCGCTGGGGGGGCAGGGAGAAGAGCTGGGGGCCTCTCAGCCGGTTGGCAGAGGCTGGAGTGGAGTGGGGGGGCCAAGCCAGTGTGAGAACAGACGAGACAGAGGAGTCCATCCTTGTGTGGATGCCCCGGAGGGCTTGCCCTGGCGGGCCTGATCACTAGTGCACACGGGAACTTTAAAGATATCAGTGCAAGGGCCTGACACTCAAGGGAGGAAATGCAAATTTCTGCAAGTTGTGCCTCTTGTTTTTTGGAAAATGCTCCTCCGTTTATTCTAATATGCTTACTTAGTTGCCAAGGGTTGGCTGTGGGAAGACAGGCTGTTGGATAAGTCAAGAGCTTAGGACTCAGGCTGCATTGGGGATTCTTGCTGGAAATGAATTTGGGGGAGGAAAGCATTCAGTCTATATTCTGTTTTTATTTCTTAATAAGTTTTTATTGTGGAAGTGACTATGCAATGACATGGCAAAGGGGAAGAAAGTGCTTTATTATTGCGCTTTCCCTCATGGAAAGAAAGAAAATATGTCTGTGCAGCTTAGTTTGACTTTGGTGCTTAAAAAGATCTGACCTAGGAATAGGCTAATTGCACTTTTTTATTTGTTTTATTGTGTTCTTCGTGATCTCGGATGCGGAGGTTGCCGCGAGCTCCGGGGCGAGAAGCGCTGCTGCGGGCGCAGCCCCCCGGCTGCCGGGCGCCTCGTGGAAAGGCGGGGTCCCCTCTGCGCAGCCCCCGATGAGCAAATCGGTGGCACCGTGATCCGGCGGGAAATCCAGGCCGAGCCGGCGTGCGGCCTGCGCGCGGCGCGTGTTTCCTGTGCACACGGGCGAGGGAAGCGCGACTTTCGGCAGCTTTGAAACAGAACCATCTTGCTCGTGATGCATTTTCGTGTTGCTCGAAATGCTCCCCGGCGGGCGAGCTTCGGCGCGTGGTGCTGTGCGTGCTCGCCCCGCGGGAGCGCCAGGCCGGTCAGGGCACCCGGCGGGCCAGGGCCTCGCTGGCGGCTGGGGCTGCGCTGCGCGGGGCTGTGGCGAGAAGAGCCAGGGTCGTGGGGCGCGTCCGCGCCTCCAGCTCACCCCCTGCGCTCCCGGTGGCTCCTGACCTGAAGCCTCCTCTGGGCTCGCCGAGGTGGCCCCGCTGTGCCAGGACAAGTGTCCGAGGCCGGGGACCACCTTCCCCGGGGCGGGCCTGGGCCGCGCGTTCCCCGGAGCCCGCCCTGGGCCGGCGCGCGGGCTGGGAGCTCATGGTGCGCTCCGCGCGGGCTGGGGAGCTCGAGCGCCTGGCCAAGCCGCGGAGATGGCGCCAGGTCCCGCTTCTCCCGCGGCGAGGGCTCGCTTCCCTTCCCGCGTGCGGGCAGTGCCGGTGCCCCGCGAGCTCCCCGCGAGCCCCTGGGTCCCCCCGCGTGCCCCGAGTGCCTGCGCGCACCGAGGCGCCAGCGGGGGCTGCTGAAAAGCTTCTCTCCAGACTGCGAGGGTTTTTCCTCTCTCCGCACATTTTTTTAAAAGATTTATTTATGCACACAAGAGCTGGGGTGAAGGCCAGAGGTGTGTGTGGGGGTGAGAGGATTCACCAGAGAAAAAATGGGGAGAACAGTCAGATCCACTGAAATCCACTGCTGAGGGGAGCAGCGGGCGGCAGGAGAGGTCTGCGCGCCATGTGGGACCCTCGCCGGTGGCCGGGGAGCAGCCGGGGATCGAACCGGCGCTGCAGAGGCTGCGGGCAGCTTCGCAACCCAGAGCTCAACCGCTGCGCCCCCAGGGAGGCCCTATAGTATTTTTTTTTTATTGGACCCAGAGACTTCTTGATGTATCCTGGGTAACTGTCTTTGGTTAGGTTCATGATTTTCCCAAGTTTTCTTTAATTCTCTGGATTGTGTAACTTAATGAGCAACGTTTTTAATTTTGAAGAATTCTGTTATTTTGTTTCTGATTTTCTCTACCCGTCTAAGAGACTTTGCTTGTCCGGGAGTCGTGAGGACATCCCCAAGTTTTCTTCTGATGCCCCGGTGGGTTGAGCCTTACCTTGTAAGCAATAACCCATGATACTAATTTGTATATGTGATGGAAAATGATAGATTCAATCTTTTAATTGGTGTGAAATTCTGTGTAACACAGAAGTGTACCCACGGTGTTTGTCATCACAAACTCTCTTACTTTCAAGACATTTTCATCACCTTGGATGGAAAGTCCTGTCCACTAAGTGATTGCTCCTATCCTGACCCCCTCCCTCCACTGCACTCCCTGGCAGCCACCTGCCTGGGCTCCCTCTCTGTAGATTCACCAGTTCTGGATATTTCATACAAGCGGAATCATACAAGGTGTGCCATTTACACCTTAAACCTTACTCTTAACAAAGTTTTTGAGTTTGAGCCTAGCTAAGTGTGTATCATTGTCCATTCATTCTCACGGCCGCGTAACATTCCATCCTAGAATTTGTTTACTATTCAGTTTGTTTATCCATTTGTCCCTTGATGGACTCGTGGGCCTTTACTATCAGTCCACTCCAGTCTAGATTCTGTGGGCCATGAATTGCACTACTGTGGATATCTGGGTATAACTCATACTCGGGGTGTCCAGTACATACTTGGCCATAGAATTACTGGATTAGGTGGTCATTTTGTCTTTGCAAATGTTGCATAGCTGGCGTGAGTTTCCGTGCACCTGTCCCTTAGTTTCTGTTTCTGTTCCTGTTCTCTGCCTTCATGGCCATGTGCATCTGCTAACCCTGTCAGTCAGCATCAGTTATGACTGTCACCTGAACCCCGGTGTTTGGGCTCCCCAGTGTTGCGATTATTCCCAACCCAGAGAAGAGAATGGGTTTGCCCTGGGTGGCAGTCACCCTCGTGGGCAGGTGGATTCTGCAGGCACATCTTCCCAGATGCAGACGTGGCGCATGTACTCGTGGAGTGTTGCAGCGGTCTTATTATCAGGATTAACGATCGGAAAACAATAAAACGTGCCATGTTTCTAGTTTATAAATATGAGGCAGATTTTATATCAGGCTTTATAAATATTTCATTTCAGTTTCTATAATTTCACTAACTGCGTGTCAGCCTCGCCTATTAAGGACTGAGAGAGGTGGGTTTAAATCTCTGGCTAATTAATGATGTACATATCTTGAGGATAGAAATGCATTCAGTTTCTAAAGTAATTAAATGACCATGTTAAATTATCTTATTAGGCTAATAACGTGTGGACTATTTGAGGGTGTCTATGTAGTGTTCTGCAAAGGCTGCATTCTTTCTGCTGTGATTATTACATGTGTTTATCACCTTGCATGGGCTCTGGTGCCTGTAGTCTAGAGGCTGCTGTGAGGTGTTTGTCAGTTGTGATTAACCTTGGGTTGTAGAGACTCTGAGTAAAGGAGACGGCCGCCATAATGGGGGTAGCTCACGATCGTCACAGCCAAGACGGGGGTTTCCTGAAAACAAGAATTTCTGCCCCCAGATTGTAAGCTACAAACCCAGCCTGACTGTCCAGCCTTGGGCACAAGACCCTCCCATCAGCTTTGACCTGGGGTCCCACTCTGTAGCCCGACCACAACACAGGATAATTCCTTTCACTGCGGGGACCCACACCACGTGTGTCTGTGTCCATATTTACACTACATCAAACATCTGTCCTAGTACACGAACTCGAGCAACCATCCCCCAAAGCAAAGAAAGTGAAGGAAAAGATAAACAGCTGGGATTACATCAAACTAAAAAGCCTCTGTACAGCAAAAGAGACATTAACCAAAACAAAGAGACACCCCACTGGTTGGGAGAAAATTATTGCACTCCAGCTGATAAGGGCCTGATCACAAAGATCTACAAAGAACTACAGGATTCAACAAAAAACAAAGTAAACAATCTGGTCCAAAAATGGGCAGAAGAGCCTTTATTTTTAAAGAAAATGTAAGAACATTATAGAAATAGCAACAGCTTGCTACTTATGAGGTCTCTCAAGATACAAGCTTAACTGGCATTTTTTTTTTTTTTTTGCAGAATGTATACTCCCATCATATTGATGCCCTTTGAATATATTTATTTCATTTGCAAGTTTTTAAAAATATGATTTTTAATTTTCTGCTAATGCTGATGGTGACATATAGTGAAGTTTATTAAAATATTTTTTAATCTTTGGCATTTCCACTTACAGTGAAGTTGACTCACTGTTTAATTATTCTTATTCTGAACAGTTTAAACTCATGTTCCGTCCTCTGTACTTTGTATTCTACTGAAATCACCTTAATGTTGTTACTTATCTTGAAGAAAATGTCTCAAAAACGATTTCTTTTTAATAACTACTGGAGAAGTTCTTCAAATTTAAAGTTTGCTCTTGCAAATGTATTTATAATTCATGTGCACCTCAAAAAACTTTTCAATGATTGATTTAATTATAAATTTGATAGAATAATTGCTATTCTCATTATAATCATCATCATTATCATCATTCTTCATTGTTAATCAGAATACATACCCTAAGGACAATATCTCGTCTTTCTTTGGGTGATCACCTTTAATTTTTAAAACAATTCTATAAATTAGATTTTACTTGTCTTGCAATTCTTGGAGAAAGAAACCGAGGCCCCGAGAGTGGAGGATTGGATCAGCATCAGCATGATGGTCAGTGGTTAGAGGGGTGGGGCCATGGTTGTCTGGTAGGTGAACCCTGGGCGCTGCCCTGCGTGCCCACCTTGACTCCTGCTCCCTGTCTCCTGGCATCGTCTTTAAAAACAAAAGCTCTCTCTAGAAGCACCAACCTTGTTTGTCTGCTAGGAATCACCCGCCTTTGAGTGGTATGAATCTTAACCTTATCTTTCCCAGAAACTCAAAATTAGTTATCTGCAAATCTATCACGGTATTTTGTTAAAAAAAAAAAAAAAAAACCACCACCACCACACATGAAAAGCAAGGTAGACTAGAGCAACATTGAAGCCAGTACTGGAGGTGAAGTGGAGGATCCAGGTCTAGTTTTAGGGTGGAGCCAAGAACCAAGTCCCTGAGGGCAGTCTGCAGGGAAGCCCGCCTGCAGGAGGAATTCACTGCAAGTCATTAATAAAAGCAAAGGCAGGACTATACACTGGCATCCAGAGTGAAAGGGGTCCTTGTGTGCACCCCCAGGGGGTTCCTCCAAGTCTTACTACCACGTTTTGTGACCAGCATGCCTGCTTTATATATATCATATTCATCATGATTCAAACCTCAAGGAAATTTTCAAGCCCAAAGCCAAGAATGGGGGAAGGAGCATGACAGGCACATTCACAGGCTTGTTATGGGCACCAGCAGCCCAGCCAGGGGACGCAGGGCACCGGCCTGAGGATGCGCCAGGCTGTGAGCGCTGCGTGGTTACAGGCTGCCCCCAGCAGCCCTTCATGTTCTGTCTGCTCGAGATCACCTGACTTCGCAGCCTTACCTGCCCTCACTTTTCTTGACTCCTTTGTACCGACATGTGCATGATGCCAACTCTTTTCCATCCTAAAACCAACAACAGCAACCAGATTTTTTTTTTAACCAGATTTATTTATGTATAGAAGCTCTGGGTACAGGTCAGAGATGAGGGGGGGTGGGCGGTGAAGGGATTCACCAGAGACAGAGTGGGGAGCAGAACAGGCAGACTGACGAAATCCACTGCTGAGGGGAGCAGCGGGGAGCCAGGAGGGGTCTGCTGCGCCCTGTGGGTAGCTCCCTGGCCGGGGATTGAACTCGTGCTGCAGTGGCTGTGGTTAACTTCATAGTGCTGCATCTTCACCCCTTGCACAACCAGGGAGGTCCCTATGATGGTGTATTTCTGATTCATAAAATATTACATTGAAAAATCTGATCAAATAAAATATTTGCAATATTTCTCCCTACTTTTGTAATTACATTGATTATTTTGTTTAAAATATCTTTAGGAGTTCAAGATATTATTTTAATATGCTACAGATTTAGTTTTCTTACATTCAGTGTAAGGAATTTAGGTTAGATTAGTGGATTTGAAGTCCTCAAATTAAGTTAATGCAAGGATGGAATTTAATTCATTAAAAAAAGTGATGTATATCTGTTCCCAAATAATTGGTTCAAATTGTAATTTGATTTCTGTTTACATCTTGTCAGCATAATCACATGATGTTAGATGCATTACATATGTTAAACATAATAACTGCAGCTATTGGGTGAATATAAAATTAAAGATCTTATAATTTGTTATTATTTATGATAGTATTTTGGTAGACATGTCATTTTAAAAGCAAGAGGACAATGGGAATTTCTAAAAAATCTGTGTGAGGGCCTCCCTGGTGGCGCAGGGGTTAAGTCTCAGCGCTCTCTAGCCATAGTCAGCCACTGACTGAGTTCGGCCCCAGCCAGGGAGTGACCCACATGGTGCAGCAGACCTCTCCTGCTCCCCGCTGCTCCCCTCAGCAGAAGTTCTGACTGTTTCAGTAGATCTGACTACTCTGCTTCCCACTCTGGTGAATCTTCCCACCCCCCGCCCTTCTGGTGTGTACTCCAGGTCTTGTATGCATAAATAAATAAAAATCTTTAAAAAAATTTCTTCAAAAATAAAAATCTGTGTGATAATGAAAAGTTAAAAATAAAATAAAATTAGATATTTTCTGGGCACTCTAGTAAACATCAGTTCCAAAAATTAGTTACTGTCACAGTAGGGAGTCTCGATTCCAGAAAGGTAACAGTATTTCCATTCCCTGCAAAGGAAGCCAAGACTAATCTATGGTTTTTCTTCATGTTATTGAAGGACTTTGCTTTACTAAACAGAATAAACACTATGGAGTATTTAGATAGATATGTAGGGGAAGATGTATATGGATGAAACTAAAACATTTATTTATTTTAATAATATGTTGAAAGTCTCATAAAATGAGAAAATTATTTATAAGCTCTGCATAACACACAATTTGGCTCCCAACATGGTACTGAGGCAGTTCCACATACCTGACAATCCAAACTCACCTGAGCCCCTGGTAATAAGACAACCAAGCATGGAACCCACAGAAGGTCCAGTGAAGGTCTCAAAAGTGACTCAAATTCAGCATTGTCTACACTGCAGGTGGTAACAACATCAGCCCGGCAAACCGACAGGAGACGGTCTTTACTTGCCGAAACCAGTCCGTTAAGACAGAAAGTGGTGTTTGCTCCTTCAAAAGCGCAGACACCAATGGAAAACTATGTGAGTCGTGGAGAATCAGGCAAACATGACACCCCCCAAAAGACTAACAAATCTCAAGGAACCAACTTCAAATAAAGGGAAATCTGCAGCTGATATGACAAAAAAAAAAAAAAAACCCAAAATTATCTTCTAAAAGTAACTCAGTGAAAGGCAGAACAACACAGAGCACTTACAAAACCTGGAAAACAATGCCTCAGTAAACTGAGAAATGTAATTCTGAAGAGAAACCATAAACAAAAACTAGACAGAAATTATAGAGCTGAAGAATACCATGATGGAGATGGAAAAAATCATTAAAGAACAACAACATATGGGATCCAGTGAATAAAGAGTCATTAAAGTCAAAGACAGATCATTTGAAATTTATTAGTAAAAGAAAGAAAAAGATGAGTGAAGAAAGCATATGTGAATTACGAGACTCTGTCGAACAGATGCTCACTATGGGCTCCCAAAAAGAGGAGAGTGAGTGAGTAGAAAGGTTACATTAAAAAAGTAATCTCTGGGGCCTCCCCGGTGGCGCAGCAGTTGAGCGCTGGGTTGCGAAGCTGCCCGCGGCCTCTGCGGCGCCGGTTCGATCCCCGGCTGCTCCCCGGCCACCGGAGGAGGGTCCCACATGGCGCGCAGACCTCTCCTGCCGCCCGCTGCTCCCCTCAGCAGTGTCCTTCGGTCCTTCTGCCTGCTTTGCTCCCCGCTCTGGCTCTGGTGAGTTCTCTCACCCTCCCACACTTCTGACTGTACCCAGTGCTTATATAAATAAATAAAAATAAATCTTAAAAAAAAAGTAATCTCTGAAGTCTTCCCAAGTTTTGGGGGTAAATATGGATACACAAAGCTCAGAGGACCCCAAATAAGATCAACCCTAAGATTACTTTGAGACACATCACAGTTACAGTGTTAAAATTCAATGACAAACAGATAATTGTGAAAGCATCAATATGTATTTGAAAGAACAACCAACTACCAAGGGATACTAGACCTAGTAAAACTCTCCTTCAGGCATGAATTTCCCAGGAGAAAAAGAAAAGCGAAGGGAGTTTATCACCATTGGATCTGTCTTATAAAAATTACTGAAAGTTTGAAATTCTTCCAGTTGAACTGAAATAAGGCGAAGCAACAACACAAAAGCATATGGAAGTATACAATCCACTGGTAATGGTGATAGTCAAATTTGGATTTCCATAATACTGTAATGGTGGTATACAAATCACTTTTATAGCTAGTATAAAAGTTATAGAACAAAGCCTAAAAATATCTATAGCTAAACTAATTTGTTAATGGATGCACCATATTAAAAAGATGTAAAATTTGACATCAGTAGTATAAAATGTCGGGGGGGGGGAAGTAGAATTGTAGGTTTTTTTTTAAATGTGAGTGAATCTATGTTATTATCACCAAAAATAGACTGTTATAGCTCTAAGATAGTTTATGTAAGCATCGTGGTTATCATAGAGAAAAACCTATACTGGATACATAAAAGATAAAGGAATTGAAGCATATTACTATAAAGAATAAATCACAAAGGCAGCAGGGAAGGGAGAAAGGTATAAAAGAACTAAAAAACCACCCAGAAACTGCAGAATGGCAATAGTAAATCCTTATATTTCCATAAACACTTTAAATGTGAATGGAGTGATCCTCCAGTCAAAAGACAGAGTAGCTGAATGCATAAGAAAACAAGACCCAGTGATATGCAGCTTGTGGAAGGCTCCCTTAGCTTTAAGGACACACAGAGGAAAGCGAAGGGATGCAAAAAGCTGTTCAATGCAAATGTTACCCAAAAGAAAACAGTAGTGGCTCTTGGGTCACATAGACTTTCAGTCAAAATCAGTCACCATAAATATTTATATTATCTTGATAAATATATTATCAAGATAATATAAAAAATGTAAATATGTATGCACCCAATATTGGAGTATTTACTATTTAAAGCAAGAATGAATAGGAATAAGAAAAAGACAGCAATACAGTAATTATAGGGACTTCAGTACCCGACTCTTAACACGGGATAGATCTTCCAGACCTACAATGAATAAGGAAATCGAAGACGTGAATAAGACTATAGACCACAGGGGCCTAAAAACCAAGCAGGTGTCTCCTTCAGCAGCACCAGAACACACAGTTTTCTCCAGTGCGCATGGAACATCCTCAGGACATTCACAAAGCAAGCCTTGGTGAACTTAAGTTTGAAATCATGTCAGGTTTTCTTCTGGTATGAAACTAGAAATCAGCAACAGCAGGAAGATGGAAAACTTCTTAATTCATTACAGGGAAGAAACTTTAAAACTAATCTATTCATAAAAGTCAGAGCTTTGATCCTGGATTAGTGGTATTGACTAGAAAGACAGATAGGAGAATATTTAGGAGCTAGAAATGTCCTATATCTTAATTTACATGGGGCCACATGGATGAATTGAACAGTATTTTACTGCCTATAAAATACATCACAATGAAATGGGTTTTTTTTTTTTAAAGATTTGTTTATTTATTTACAAGAGCTGGGGTACCGGCCAGAGTGCGGGGGTGAGAGGACTCACCAGAGACAGAGTGGGGAACAGGACAGGCAGGCTGATCATAGCACACTGCTGAGGGGAGCAGTGGGCGAGCCGGGAGAGGTCTGCTGCACATGTGGGTTTCTCCCTGGCCAGGGATTGAACTCATGATGCAGAAGCTGCAGATTGCTTCATAGTGCAGAGCTTAACCCCTTGTGCCACCAGGGAGGCCTCACAATGAAATGTTTTAAAAGAGAAATTTTAAAACTATATAAATCATTTTCATATTCTGATTGCATCTAAATTAATAAAATGGTATGTTTATTAACCTGAAAGCAGCTTTCATCTTTGTGCTTTTAGTCTAAATATTTTCAAGCTTACCCTTTATCAGTGCCATTAATGTTAAGTATTCATGTGTAAACACAAATGGTAAGAAGATGAAGAAAATCAAAATTCTATATTAAAAACTGCATGCACAGCTGCATTTCAGGTTTTAATTGCAAGAGACTTGACTTTGCAATCTTCATTTTGCCAACCTATGAAGCACTAATGTATTTGACTCGTGCATGGCCTGCTGAATGCTAATGCTTCTTGCCAGCTGACAAGCACCAGTACAACCTTAGCAGTGACAAGAGCTCGCCGACTGCCGCGGAGGCCTTCTCAGGACAGCAGCAAGCATCCCTTCTGCTTGCCTTCCACGTGGGGCCTGATAAGTGAGCCTCTGAAGTCACATGGCAGCTCACAAATATCCTCCCTTCTTGACAAATACAGAGAGCGTGAGGTTGCCCTGAACAGAGGTCTCTGTGCCAGAGGTGGGTGAAGGGTTCGGTCAGGGGCTGGAAGGTCAGCCAGGAGGCAGGAGCTCGCGGCCCGCCCTGTCCCACGCCCCTCGGCCTGGCTCCGGGTGCCTTTGATTCCCTCCAGCAAACACCACTCCGCACCTGCTGACTACTGGGTGCATTTGGAGCTCGGTGAACTGACAAACAAGGAAGACCTAAATATTGAACCGAATACAATACAGATGTTGGCACAGCGAAGAGAAGATAATTCCCTCCCAGGGAGCCTGCAAGCTTCGCAGACGCAGCGGGACCTGCTCGGACGCACCTCCAGGGAAGCGCTGCCCTTGACTGGCTGCTCACAGGTCGCGGGGGCAAGAGCCTGCATGTGTGTCTGGAGAGTCCATGGCTCGTGGCACATGCTGGCGCCTGAGGGTTCGTGCAGGAGATGAGGCTGGAGAGGATATGAGCGCACCTGAAAGACTGATTCTTTAAAGTTCCTTCTGGTTCTGTGACCAGCATCAGCACTGGGTCCTGCTCCCACCCGCAGGCTGCCTGTGTAAGTGACACAGCCTGTTTTCTTTCCTCGTGGGAGACAATGCACTGCGGCCTGGCGCGGGGCGGCCGGGGCGGTTGGACACTGATGTCCAGTCTAGACGGTTCTAGATCTGCCCTGGCCCCAGATTTTCCTGGTCGTTGTCTCTTATTCTCCCTGAGAATTTGCCAGCTTTGTCTTATCCTGATAAAGTTGTGTCCTGAAAGCTACGCGTGAAAGAACTTACTGATGAGACAGATACTCAGTAACTTCTACCCTCATCCTCGCAGCTTTTCACTTTTCAGGGCCCAGAGCTTCTCTCATCAGCAAAGTTGTGATTAGTCCCTGGTAGAAATGGGAGGCATTTCTGGGTAGATGACAAGGACTTCATTTTGCATTTCAACTCCATCTGCAACGCTCTCCCCTCACACTGCGGCCGCTTCCCCGCGCAGATCACCGCCCTGTTGCTGACCACAGCAGGTCACTAGAAATCCTGTTATAATTTGGAATTATTTTTAGATGGCCTGTCTATTTTTGGTCTAGTGGTAGATTTCAATAAAATTAATCTTCTGTATGAAACTTGGAACGTGCCGGGTGCCATTTATTATCACCGTCAGGCCTGCAGACAGGGTGAATATGTTGATTAACGACCGTGGTGGAGCCCCGTCCTGGGCTCTGCTACTTACTTCATTGGCAGAGACACCTCGTCCATCAGCAGCGGCCACATGGCCTGCCGTATTTTATTTCTTAATTACATTTCAGCTCGTGTAAGCTTAGATTGTAAGTCAAGAGAAATTTGAAATTAGAAACTTTCAGAGCATATAAAAATTACTTTGATTTGTATACAGAATCCATCTGGCCATCCTCTGAAGCAATAAAACACATTCAAAAACTCGAGAGACCAGAATCTGTATCTCTAGATTTTTCTGTGCCCTGAAAATATTTGCATTCCCAAAATGAAAATGTTTTTACTTATAATTAAGTCACTAAGTTGTCCTATGCTTGGGTACTGGACTCAATTAATTTGAATAATAACCTTCACGAAAAGCAGTATTAATCGCAAACCATGGTATTGTAAGTCATGATTATCAGCCTCTAAACTGACTTCCTCACAAACCTAGGGCGTGTGTGTGACACTTCAGTGCTGTTTTGGTTAACTGTTTAAGCAAGTACTGCCTTTGGGGCGAAATCCGGAGCTGGATATGTGGAGTTCAGTTACTTAATTAAAAATATTCAATTAACTCAAACCCAGTTGACTGTGTGTCCAGACAACGTTAAGTTTCTGATTAATAATTACTAAGTAAATAAATATTAAATGGGGAATGATTGATTTTTTCCCCCTGGAAACCTGAAGTCAAATACAATTACTCTTTACATTTTCTTTTCAAGTAATTAGTCAGTTAAGAAAATACCAAATTTATAAAGAGACTCATTTTAGAATTAGGAGGCAAACTTGAAACACCAGGAAAGCACAGAGATCTCTTTTCAAGGTTTGTTAAATGAGAAGGGAATGTTTTCTTTAAAGACATTTGTATTCCATTCTAAAAGATTAATATATGAACAACTTGTGCACATGTCAGATAAGTAATCACTAATGAAAATAAAGAGTATTAGCTGATAAGATTAAATTATATTTTCCAAGCATTTTTATTACTTCATTGGAAATAAATGACCACAGAGAACATTTCATTGATGCTAAACAGGTAACAGGAGAAAGGTTGTGCTGAAGCTGATACCATTTCATGAGAATATTTTTGAGAATATTTTTAGACTCTAAAATTATACATTTTTGCTTCTTCATATTCATTTTCAAATTTGAAATTGCAGAACATTTTCCTAGGACGAAGGAATTCACAATTAACATTTTCTTCTTACTAAGACCTGGGATCTCATATCACCTACAATCAGCATGTTTATAATTGACACAGATTTTTCCATCTTTATAGACATTACTAGACTTTTAGGAAAGTGGCTTTTACCTTTAAAATAAATTAGAATTAGAGTACATTTACTTAAATATGTATATATTTTTCTCGATAATAGTATGGTCTCAGTAGTGTGATTTTTTTTAAAGAGGGTAGGAATTGTAAGACTTGAGAATATCATCACTGATATTTTTTATTGAATGATTTGTAACTATAGAGTTAACATTAATATATGAAAAAGCACGTAGGACAGTGATTTAATTTGCAAATCCTTCATTCACTCACACATTTATTACACTAGACATCCAATATTACTTCCCCCATTTGTGACAACAAAAATGATTCCAGATATTGTCAGATATCTTCTGGGGTTTGTGTGTGTGTGTGTGTGTGTGTGTGAGAGAGAGAGAGAGAGAGAGAGAGAGAATGGCAGGAATCATCAGATGAAAAAGATTCTCTATTGTCCTCTTTATCACATTCTTTTTAAAATTATTTATTCTTGTAATTGAGGTAACACTAGGATCCTCCCTATTGAGCCTCATCACCGTAGGGTACCTGCCACCAATCACCCGGAGTCCACTGTACCCAGTGTGCTGCTGTCCATCTTGTTCTTACCCTTGTTCCATCCCACCCCTCTGGGCACTTCTGTTCCTTGGTTGGCTTTCATGTTCTCACAAGATTCCTGAGCTCTGTCCCCTGCCTGGCTTTTGAATGTCTGTGTTCATCTCTGCATTGGCCATTTCAGCAGGAATCCTGCTAGATGGGTCGAGCTTTGTCCCAGCCATCTCCTTGGTGCTGTGACCACCCTGGCCAGCTTCATTGAGAATCCCAGTAGTTGGCCTTGGTCAGAGTCACTCCCTTACTCCTGGTATGTCCTTGCTAATCCTACACCTACGGCCTCCACCCTTCTCCTCGGCTTAAGTCCAGACTCCTTCATGTGTATTGACAGCTGAGCCTACTATTTCTCCTGCCCTGCAGAGCCCACCTGTGGGCTCTGTGTTTACCCCCTTGAAAAAAGTCTTCTTTTCTTCAACACCTGCTTCCTGGTTGAGCACCAGGGCTGAGTGAGCAGTGCGTGTCTACACAATCTAAGTGGATCCCGTGGTTGTAGATTGCCACACATATAGACTCAATTAGTCTTTTTTTGAAGATTTATTTATTTATGCATACAAAATTTGGGGTGTAGGCCAGAGGTGCAGGGGGTGAGAGAACTCACCAGAAATAGACTGGGGTACAGAACAGACAGACTGAAACACACTGCTGAGGGGAGCAGAGGGCGAGTCAGGAGAGGTCTGCTGTGCCATGTGGGTTGCTCCTGGCTGGCTGGGGATCGAACTCATGCTGCAGAGGCTGTGGATTGCTTCATAGTGCGGTGCTTAACCCCTTGCGCCAGCAGGGAGGCCCCCAAGACTCAATTCGTTTTAACAGATTTCCTTGTTGAACATTTATTATTCTATTCAAGAGAATTTTTGATTAAATCTTCAGAACACTAAAACTGAAGCTGTTTATTTACACTAAAAGGGCACTAAATATCAGGAGCAAAATTGTAGGCATTTTAATCTGATGGGAGGAAAATTAGGGGAGGCATTTTTTCTATACTTCTTTTATTCTAGATGTGATGTAATATATCCCATCAAATATCTTCCATGTTCTTTTAGCCAGCCTATAGATCTTCAAAATATGAAAAGTTTATCATACAGAATGGCTAGTCTTTGTAATGACTTTGTAATCTCTCTTAAAATATCCTCTTTTTATTTCTATGGACTTTTATGTGGGGCTTGTATAATAACTTAAAATATTGTAATTTAACTGTAACTCAACAATTGATATTAGGATCTATGAATTTTTTAAATCTATATGACAGTATATAGATTATGAAATATAATTTTATTTTTTAAAGATTTATTTATGCATACGAAATTTGGGGTGCAGGCCAGAGGTGCAGGGGGTAAGAGGGCTCACCAGAGACAAAGTGGGGAGCAGACCAGGCAGATCTACTGAAATACACTAAGACATGTGGGTCAGCTCCCTGGCAAGGGATCAAACTCATGCTGCAGCGGCTGCGAACAGTTTCATAGTGTTGAGAATTAACCCCTTGTACCACCAGGGAGGCCTGATACATAATTTTAAAAGTAGTGCTTAGAATCTTATCACAAAGCCTCTGATTTCTGCTGGTCGCAACAGTTAACCTTTCACCATAAACAACTAGAAAACTGCGGGGAAGGACTGTTTTCAGAGATTGGATTACAGGCACAATAGGACTGTGGTTCCTGAAAGAAAAGAATAAGACAAGGTGAGTAGGGCACTTGTACACACTTTCCACCTGGAGGCAGGTTCTGAAATGCAATACTATTAAGGCAGTTCAAATAGAGAACAGACATTTCACTCAGAGAAAAGGAAATGATGTAATTTGCAGACTAGACTACCTCAAAAAAGGAAAATCCCAGAGATCTGCACAGGGATGCTGTTCACTGGCTAGTAGGAACTTCTAAAACCTTATCCTAAAGGCCAATGTGGCGTAGTAGAAGAATTTCTAGAAAAGAAAATTTCCAAAGGAACTGCAACATGGGAAATTCTTAGAGTTCACACAGGGCTAGGAATTATTCAATTCCCCCCCAAATTCTAATAAGCCTCTCCATTGAGAGACTTTTTTTTTGCCACAAGGGACATTCATTCCTGCCCCTGGTAGGAACACACCATGAAAATGGGGTTAAGTTAATGTATGAGTAAAGGATATTCTAGCCACTCTGAAAGGGCAGAGAAACATAGTTTGATAGGTCAGCATATTTGCAAGGAACTCAAATGCATATGAGAACAAAGGACAGTACTCTGGAAATGCAGCAAAAGCCAGCTTTTGAAAACATAAAAAAGGTCCAACATCTAATAAAAAATCGATGGGTGTATGAAGAAGGAAAATAAAGCATGTAACCTGGCAAAAAATCTGTCATTAAAAATGGAACTAGAAATGAAAGGTGGTATTAGGATACAAAACAATTGAAGACACATATGAATGTGCTCCAAATGTTCAATGGTTTAAAGGAAAACATGAACATAAGAAAATGAGTTAAGTGTGGTTAGAAAGATCCAAATGGCATTTCAAGAGCTGAAAACCTCAATACATAAAATAAAAACTATCGCTAGATGCTATTAACAATAGATTTGGTATCAGTATGTAAAAAAAAAAAAAGTGATCTTGAAGACTTCGAATAGAAATGCCTCAAAATGAAGCAAGTCAACAAGAGACCAAAACTAAAGAAGAATGGGGTGGATGGATGGAAGACAAAGAAGGAATTCCAGGGGCCATGGAAACAGCAAGCGTTGTAACCTAGACAAAGTGGAATCACGGCGTGGGGAAGCAGGCAAACTATTGGAAGAAATAACTGACGTTTTTTCAAACTTGATTGAAACAATAAACCCACAGATCCAAGAGTCGCAGTGAAACCCATGTAAGGGGTGCACACACACACACACACACACACACACTCTCACACACTCACCATTTAATTTTTCAAAACCAGAGTACAGAAAACATCCTTTCTTTGAGTTGTAAGAATTCTTTGTTGATTTTAGATATTAACCTCTTGTTGGATGTGTGATGTCTAAATGTTTTCTCCCATTTGGTGGAATGTCTTTTCATGTTAGTGATAGCTTCTTCCACCGTGCAGAAGTTTTTAGTTCGATTGAGTTAATTAAAAGAGAAGATGTGGTGTATACACGCTGGAATGCCACTCAGCTATGAAAAGAGATGAAATGTCATGTGTGACAACTTGGAGAGGAGTGGAGGGGGTTCTTAAGTGAAATAAGTCAGAAGGAGTAAAACAAATGTCAGATGATTTCACTCACGTGTGGAATATAAAGAAACAAAACAAAGGAACAGACAAAAATAAACCAAACAAACCCTAGAAATTTTACAGCAGAATTGAGGCTACCAGAGGGGGAAGGTGGGACTGGGGAGCACAGGAGGTTGTGGTGGCGACTGTGGGAGTTTCGTACACGGCTGTCTCGACGATGCCTGGACTGGCACTGATGATGGAAAATGCATTCGATGAAAATGTGTTTGTCAAGTTAACAGTGGATAACTAATTTTATAATATTTGGCCATTGATTTACTTGGGTTATCTCAAACTCTTTTTTTAGATGATTTACATTTATTTCTTGTTTGGTTCTTACCAGATTCTTAATAATATTCTAGATACCGCTAATATTATATATATATATATATATTTAAATGTTATTTTATGTATTTTTTACATCAGTCTTCATTTTGATTATAGTCCCCGTGAAATTCCCACCAAGTCACCCGTGCTTCATCACCATAGTCCCTTGTGCTCTTTCCACCCCTGTTTTGATCCTACTCCCTTCTCCCCCCTGCAGAATATCTCTGGTTTATAGTTGCCTGTTGATTATTATTTTTAACTCTTCTAATTTTAATCTCCCCTAAATTAGAATTTCTGTACATATAAGTATGGCTGAAAATTAATGTTGATGGTGACAAGAACCAGGTTCAGTGAGTGTATTTCCACACTCCGATTGATTAAAAAAAAATCGTAATTATCATGAGTTTTCATCTTATACTAAACTTTTACTACTACCCAGAATACCTTCATAATGAATTTCTAAAATGGTCATCCTCTCACGGGACCAGACTGCATGAGAATGTCCACAGATTTCTGAACTTGTTCACCTTTCATCTCATCTTTGTGTGTGGTTTTCACCTCTACCCACCTAAGTCTTTCTCTCCTGTCTAGGACTCACAAACCCCAGATGCCCAGGACTGATTTCCTCCTGGCCTGGCACAGCCTCGAGCAGCTCACAGGTGTCCTCATCTTCTGCAGTCCCCCTCCACTCAAGTTGGAATCTCAGAGAACCTACTATCTCCAAATGTTGGGCTGTCAGAAAAGCCATCACGTATTTTTTCTATGTTTTCTGACAACCCACTATTTCTCATTAGTAACACCCAACCCTAATCTCATTAAGTGCTTTTTACTCCTGAAAAGTACTCATAAACCCATTTCTTTTTTTCATTTCCATTATTTAATTCAGGTTTTTATCACCTTCAAACATACAATTTACTCCCACCTGAACTCTGCTAGTCAAAGTTCTTTATTCTCTTTCCAAAGCCTCCAGCAGATAAAACTCATGGAGATCTTGGCCTGATTTTTTTCAGCCTAACTTGACATGTGTGAACTTCTATGTGGCAGAGGCCTGAGCCCATCCATCTCTGCCACCCAAGCACCTAGAATAGTGTGTGATAAATAATACCCCTCAGGAGAGCGCACAGTGGATGAATAACATGCAAACAAATGAATGGATTTTAATAGGACAGTTCAGATATATCCGGCTCATTCTTGGCAGTCTTTATTGGCACCTGTTTGGGGAAAAGCCAACAAACTATCAAGCAAACAAATAATAAACCTCACCTAATCCAAATTTAGTAAAAATTGACTGTGTAAATTCATTATCATAGGCAAGTGTGTAACAAGTCTATAGACTTTAACATGTGAAATTGGATGTAGTTAGTATAGTTACTATAATAAGGAAAATCTACCTGTGTTTTGTTTTGGCCACTCATTTAGGAAAGTGGGTGGATTTAACGTGTAAGATGCTCTGTGGGTTTGCCCATGACATCAGCAGAGGGAGACCTGTCTGAGCCCGGGTATGGACTTCACTCCAGGAAGGTCTTTGCATCCTACAAGGTCATGAAAGTGAATGTTAATTTTTCCTAGGAAGTCAATGGCTTATGTCCCCAGATTGATCTTTTTTTTTTCCGTCAGCAGTCACCTGGAATCCTTATTTAATATGGTAACTCAAAAGAATGCAATTATTCTACTTTATATTTTTAGAATATAATTATTCTGCTTTACGGACTGACAGACACGCAACACATTCACTTATCAGAATGAGTGAGTGTGAACGGTTTGGTGGCCAGATAAGACCAGTCTCCTTATGAAGCACTTGGCTTTAGAGCAAGTGGAGTCTGCAGAGGGGCTGCAGACTAAGTGCCACACGCTGGAGTCCTTCCAGAGACTTGGGTCCTCACTTGCATGTTAATCTTCATAGTCCAGCTGGGCTCAGTTAACTTGCTCTGTTTTATTTACTTGATGACTGGAGCTTTTTTTGCCATTTTTTAAAACATATTTTGTTTTTGAAATTTTTTATGTCCTGCGACGTTGTCTCTATACAATACAACAAGTACTGGAAACGTAACAATACACCAGACAGTGCTGTATTCATAACACAGGAGGGTGAACTTGAAGTTGTTTTATGAGAAATACAAACTATGAATTTATTGGTGTTGAGTAAGAAGGGACAGTTGTGCAGCTGTTAAAGTAACTTATTTTATCTCTGGAAAAGCTGGGTTATCAGAGCTAATTTAATTTATAAAAACAAATGGATATATACACACTATATATTTTAAGAGAACTAAGCAAAAAAAAAAAAAAACCCTCATCCTATTTTTTATGACAGATGCTTTTCTTAGCATCAGTGCATTAGATCTCTCACATCCCGATGGATTAGCAGAGGAACACCAGTAAGAGGCGTGGACTAAGGGAAGTGACTGAGGCCTTTCATTCTGCAGCTGAAGCTATGACTTACATACTGTTTTCTGAATATTCTTAAAATATGAAATACTGGTCTTAACTTTTATGCTCTAAGTGCATGCCGTCCACACTAAGGCCTTGGCTCCTGTTCATCTGAGAGAGGTGCCGTTGTGACATCAGAGATACAGGTGTCCCAGGCATTGTTCATGACATAGGAAGCCTACACTAGCATCTGCACCACTGAGTATTGATTTCCACCCTAACATTTGTGTACATTTGCTTATGCTTTCTGAAAAATTACCCACTTCAAAGTAAGCACATTGCCTTTGACTCAATACATTCTTTAAGAGCCATTTAAGATGCTTATGACTTGCATGACTTAAAGTCAATGGAAAACTTCAACTTTCACATCCTAGGAAGGGGTCACACACCCTGTGTCATGGGCTCTCATTATACTGGGAGCTGCACTTGAGCTCAGTCATGTCCTTGACCTTGGACGGTGATAGGATCTTCTCCTAGGTCCATATTGTTGAGGCGTATCTGTTTTCAGATACGATGTACATCCTCAGAAATAGCTCTGAACATTATGCTTACATATCAGTTGATGAACTTTGAATTATAGTTTGGAAAACACAAATGAACATTTTCTCTTTTAAAAATATTTACAAAAATATTTTCTATGTTTGAAAAATTTACATGATGTTAGAAAAAAAGATTATTTGCTTATGATCATTGTGTCTGGCTTATCGTATATTGTTAACATTTTCTTCATTTTGTATGAAATGAAGAAATGAATAGAATGCTAGAACTTAGAAAAATACAGTGAGTGAAAAGAAAAAAAATATCCCTATGCGATTTCCATGGAGTAGGCGCACTGCCATTTTGTACATTTTGCTTTTTGGAAGTAAAGTTCTCTCTGAGCATGTATTCATTTATGTGTGCATTGCGCCAAGAGACTCTGAGAGGGACAGCGTTGTCCACAGTATTTTTTTCCTGCACGCAGTACCTGCAGCCTCCTTGACGGCGTTATCCCCTCCGGTGGTGGTGGGCGGCTGCGCTGTCTTCCTTGCCTTGCCTTTCTTCTGCCTCTCCTTTTCCTCTGCTGGGTCTCTACGGCCTTGACTTAGTCATTTCACTGGTAAGCAAAGGAGCCATTGTCATGGGGAGTGTTTCAAGCTCACAGGGTATTCCCTTGGTGCGCGTGGGGTAAGGGCACCAAATATATAAGTTAACATTTTTCTTTTAAGATGGTAACAAGAACCAGGTTCATATTCATCTTTGCAATGAGGTCAGGAAAGTGCACGACTCACTGAAAAGATATTCAGAAAGAAGACACTGACCTTATCACCAGGGAGTGGGCGCATGAGGCTCGAGCTCCGGCACTCGAGAGAGAGACTCTTGCTGCTGCTCTGCAGGATGAGCATTAGGATAAGTGCACGTTTTCCAAATAAAGCGTATAGTTTTTAATCAAGGGAGTATGTTATTTCAACTTTAGATGCTTAAGGAAAATAGTCCAGAATGTACGGAGGGGATTTGGTGAGTGTTTGAGCTGTCTGAATTTGTATGATTTTTTTTTTTTTTAATTTAGCGACAGTGTTTTGCTCTGGACCAGGTTTACACGTCTTCTGTCAGACCCTCCGGTGGTTGTAGGGCACACGGAGGCTGGGACTGACGGCAGTGGAGGGGCTGCCCATCAGGTCAGCTGATATAGTTTTACCGGGACACAGAGAATGAAAGTCAACATTGATAAAACATAAGACGGGTAGGCTGCTTTTGAGATAACAGTGTTTATTTCCACAAGTGAATTGTGTTTTGCTTGCACTACAAGAATGTGTAACACCTTATAACAACTAGTTGTTTCACAGAGCAAATTGCCTCTTGTTTTCCATGGAATGACGTTATTTCTTGTCGCCTTCCTTGCATCACTTGAAGAATGTTCTACTTCTCGCTATTGATTTTATGCACAGTCACTACATTTCTCCACTGACACTTTCTCTTCTCCAACTCCGCTAGTTGCAGAAGCACTCTGTCTTGCTGACAGCCTCGGGGAAAGCCCCCTGGAAACTCACACTGGAAACGTGAGCTTAAGATGCGAGCCCTTGGCTTTAGACACTGTCACGGGGCCCTGTCTTCCTGGGGTGCCGGCGTCTTCGTTTTTATTACTGGTGATTCCACATCACTGTGGACGTCAAATACTTTTTGACGGTAGCTCAGGTCCTGCCGAGGCCCGAGGGGCTGTTTCCCTGTGCCAAGTACCCCTGACACAGCTTTCTCCCGCCTCCTTGGGTAGGATGCCTGTCTCATCTCTTGCAGTTGGGCTGTTATTTCTTGGCGTTATCACAGCCCTCCGGCTGCTTATCCGCCGTGAGCCGGGAAGTGAAGGCAGCAAGCTATTTCCATTGCATTAAGTAGGAATAAAAAGGTGCACTGCGAGGACCTGGGCCTCGCCAGAAGTGAGGTGCGTTGGATTCACCCCATGGAAAAATAGAGAAAGCTCTAGTCATCGCAGTTTAACTTTGGTTCTAAGACTTTTAAAAACTCTCCCTAGATCTGTAACACGGTATGTTGATTCTGCGAGAAGATTCTGACGCGCTTTTGAAATTGTTTCACATTCATGTGAAAATTGGAAAATGATAAAACAATCTATGTTTTTTTACACAGATCCTAAAGTATGAAATTACGGGTCGGGAGGGCAACACTATTCGGCTGATTAGAACTCCCTTTAAGGTGCGAGGAGAGGGGTCCCCCAGTCTTTGTAAAATTTCATTCCTTAAGCAGGAAACAAAACAAATGCATAACCAAACTGCAAAGTATTTAAAACAAAAATGCAAGAACTCTCCTGTTCAGAGGGAAGATATATATTTCTTTGAAAACTTCTCCAGTTTCATTTTCAGAATGTTTACTTTTTTAATCCTCTCACCCCCAATTTTAAAGACAGCCCCTTTCAACGGTGATAGCAGATGCAGGTTTAGGGACCTCATGTGGCCGCGGGTGGTTCCAGGAACCCCGCGCCTTGGCTGGCGGCGGTGAGCCAGTAGCTGCTCAGCGTCCTGCCACCGAGGAGACACGGCAGCTGCGAGAGGCTGGGGAGGCAGCTGAACCACAGAGGGGATGCTCCGCGGGGCACGTCTGCACAGGCGCACGTCGTGCACGGAGTTACCTGCCCTTGGCGTCTCAAACTGGGCCTCAAGCCCTCAGAGCAGTGCTTGTGACTGGCCACAGCAATACAGATGCTCTGAAAGGTTTTGCCTTTTAAAATACTTTTCATGGTATAGTGCGCGCCCTATAAAACCCACCCGACGTATATTCACTATTGGATGGTTTCACCGCAGTGGCTAAGGGGTGCATCTGTGGCCGTCGTCCGCCTCGATGGCATTTATCCCAGTAAGCTCCTCGTGCCCCTCACAGCCCGGGGAGGACTGTGTCCTGAGTCTCCGCTGGTGACCATCCTCAGGGCGCCACAGAAGCCGGGCCTTGGGGCTGGCCCTGTGCTCAGTGTAGTGGCTTTGTGGTTCCGCCTCGCAGCTATGTGCATTTGATTTTCATTCCTTTTCATTTCTGAACAGGCTCCCTTGTTTGAAATGCCACCCTTTGTTTACCCACCCACCCGCTGATGGGCGTCTGGGTGGTTTCCACTCTGAGGCACCTCTGAACACTGCTGTGAAGCACCTTGCCTGCAGGTTTCTGTGTGGCTGTGAATGATTATTTGCATTTTTAAAAACGATTTATTTATTTATTTATTTATTTATTTATTTATTTATACAAGAGCTGGGGTACAGGCCATATGCGTGGGAGGGTGAGAGGATTCACCAGAGACAGAGTGGGGAGCAGAACAGGCAGACTGACAAAGTACACTGCTGAGGGGAGCAGCAGGCAGCAGGAGAGGTCTGCTGCGCCATGTGGGTATCTCCTTGGCCGGCCAGGATTGAACCGGCACTGCAGAGGCTGCGGGCAGCTTCACAGCCCAGCGCTCAACTGCCTGCACCACCTGGGGAGGCCCGCATTTTTTTTTTTTTTTTGAGCAGTGCTTTCAGCCCACCTAGTTTGTCATCTCCTGACTCCACACAACAACAACATTGACTTTTTTCCAAATGCACAGAGGACCTTTGCCAGGATAAGTGATATTCTGGATTATTAAACTTTTTCCAGTGAATTTAAGAGTATGTTTTCTATCTAGAATGGATCGTTAGAACTCAAGAACAAAGCATCTGTGGAAAATCCTCAAACATTTGAATTGGAGATAGCACATTTCTAATAACTCATGGATCAAAGAAGATATCAAAAGGGAAATTAGAAAATATTTTGTACTTCATAAAAATGAAAACATAAAATGTCAAAGTTTGGGGTGTCGCTGAAGTGTGCGTAGGGAGACATTATAGCACTAAATACCTACCTTAAAAAAGGAACGCCTCAAAGAATCTAAACCAAATCAACCTAGAAATCTGACTGTAGAATGGAAACAATCAGGGGGTCACGGTGGGGGGCTGAGGAGTGAGAAGCAAAGGGGAAGGATGTGGGCCCTGGTGGAGACCTCCAGGCTGTGACTGTGTAATCAGAACAGGTGTGACCCCACACCCCCAAACTAGTGTCACAAACCAGCGTAAACCCCGTACAGTCAGCTCTACCCAGTGACTATTTTAATGGGTACCTTAAATAGACTCCATTATTTGGTAGTTCTTTGTCTGTTTATCAAGTTTAGCTTCCCTTTTCCTGGGAAGAAAACACTGAAGTGACACCAAGCACCCACTGTGAGCTGAGATCACTCAGTGACTCCAGCTCATATGTTAATATTCTCCAAATGCCTTCGTTTGTTTTCAGCGAGCTCAGGTTCTACCAGCGAGAAGATGCTCCTGACAGACCAGGCGTGCTTCCAGCAAGATGGTGGCGAGCCTCGCCGGCTGAAAGCTTTCAAGTAGCTTATTTTGCTGAAGTAGCGTGATCTCTCTCTCCCCCTCTCTCTCTCACTTACACACACACAAACACACAGCACGGTAGTTATTGTGCCAACTTGAGGTCTAAAGATGTGCAAGCGAAAGTGCCACGTTCTGTCCACAGAGGAGGACAAGTTTGCATCCTCGCCTTTTCGGAAAGGCAGTTAGCGCCAGAGCACGCCCTCCTCTTCTGAGTGGTGGGGGAAATGCAACATTTCACATAACTGGCTCTCTGTGGCGCTTGTAAGGTAAATCCCATCTTCCCACGTCCATGCCTGTCTTTTTCAAATCTCAATCATAAAATGGGATTTTCTTCAAAATGCTCTAATGTTGCGCCCCCCGCTGGGCTGGTAACTGCCAGGAAACATCGTCCAGAACCTGATGGTGGATCTTACACACTTAGAGCCGTCACTGTGTCCACTCAGGTCTCAGTGAGGGGTCAGCAGACCCTGGTCTCCTCACACCCACAACAGCCTCCTCACTGGGCAGTTGCCATCGGTGGTTCTGCTCTGGAAGTGGTGAGTAATTTGTGGGTTTTCTGCATTTTATTCCTTTTTCACAAAAGTAAGACAGGATGCTGGGGTTGCATGAACGCGTCACGCCCCAAGGTCATCCGCAAGGATGTGGGGGCGTCCCGGTAAGACCCCGGTTCAGAAAGTGTGAATGAAAAAAGCGCACACGGGCAGAGCAGGGCCGTCCATGCTCAGGGCACGCGCGCGCCATCTTTCATCGGACACTGTGGCATTTTAATACCAACATTTGTATATTTTACGTTAGGGGAAGAAAATAAATTCCATGTTATGTCAAAATATACCATTTATTACTGTAGCAGATACTTGATTATGATTCAGAAAAATCATCTCGGCAGAGAGCTAATCTGTAGTTTGCTATTTGCATGAACTGGATTTTAAAATGCCAGGCGAGGTCAGCTCAGCGATGGCAACGTAAGCCACACGGCAGGTGCCGTTGCTGTCCTTCCGCCTTTACTAAAGGCTGTTTTATGTGAGACCCTGATGCTAAATGAACGTACATTTCTGCTCTTGACATATTCTTAAGAAAATCCCATTTTCTGGCAGATGGATTGGTGGGTTTTTTTTTTAAGATTTATTTATTTATTTATTTATTTATTTATTTATTTATTTATTTACACAAGCACTGGGTACAGTCAGAAGCATGGGAGGGTGAGAGGAGTCACCAGAGCCAGAGCGGGGAGCAGAGCAGGCAGAAGGACCGAAGGACACTGCTGAGGGGAGCAGCGGGCGGCAGGAGAGGTCTGCGCGCCATGTGGGACCCTCCTCCGGTGGCCGGGGAGCAGCCGGGGATCGAACCGGTGCTGCAGAGGCCGCGGGCAGCTTCGCCACCCAGCGCTCAACCGCTGCGCCACCGGGGAGGCCCTGGATTGGTTTTGACTGGAAATGGATGAGGACTTTGGAAAGTCCTGTGAATCTTAACTCTTTTTGAGGACATTTTTCTTCTCACAACTTGTGTCTCTCCCGAGGAAACTGTCAGAGTCTGAGAGGCTGGGGAGAGGTACATGCGGAGAGAATCTTCTCCCATCAGCGGGCACAAGGCAGGTCACTAGACATCGCCTCAGCTCTCCCCTCTGTCGACGTGAGGACAGTGACCTCTGAAGGGGCTGTGGGGGAGCTGACCGCCCAGCCCCCGCGACCCTCCTGCTGTCGTGCATTGAGCAGCTGACTTTTGTCTTCACCTCCTCTGACTTTCTTCCACTCAGAAGCCGACGGCCCACCCTGGTTTGTGTGTGGGCTTTCTTGCTCTTTCCTAAACCAGAGTATTTTTGGAGGCTTTTTTAATTCCCAAAGGAAGTGTTTCATTCCCCCAAACAGATCCAGTCCAGGACACGGTCCACTGTTAGCTGGGTCGTGCTCTGCGCTGACCTGGCAACTGAGCAGGGAGGACCTGAGGGGTCCGCAGACACAGCTGACCCTGCGTCGGGGGGGGGTCACCTCCATCTTCTTCCCCTCGTGCTCAGTCACCCACGGGCCACAACTTAGCGTCCTGCCTCTCAGCATCCCGCGTCGGGTCTGCCAAACCTTCTGGAATCCAGCAGAGCCCTGTCCCTGCCCTCCTGTGGTGGACACATGGATGCTGCCGCATATGGCTCAGTGACCGAACAAGCCTGAGGGCTTTTGACACCAAAGTCTGGTTTCAAGCACAGACGGTGTCACGGCCAAGACAGAACACAGACAAACCGCTTCGCTTGGACACAGAATGTGCAGTGATGGCTTCTGCTTCCACGCGCTGGACTCGGATGGGCAGGACAGCGGCCACCCGGAGGCCAGGAGGAAGCAAGGGGTGCCCTCCGTGCCCTTGGCCTGTCTTTTTGGAAGTGTTTCCAGACTGCAGCTCCAGGGGTGCGGCCAGAGTGGAGGCAGGTGGGTCTGTCTGGACATGTTGTGGAAGGACAGACATGCGGCCCCGCAGGCGTAGTGGCTGCAGGAGGAGGCACTCAGGGAAACACCAGGTATTGGCAGAGGCCCCCCGAGTGTCCAGCTGTGTCGGTCTGGGCCCCGGCCAGAGAACAGCACCGTCCAGAAGGCTTCGCATCATAGCCAGAGGCCTCCATGCTGTCAGACACCAGCTCTGCCCAGACTCGTCCACGCAGTCCAGTCAGACCCCCTCTCAGAGCAGCCGGACTGGAGAGGAAGAGCAGCTTCGAAGGACCCGCGTGACCTGACCTTCAGGGGGAAGCAACAGCTCGAAGGTGGACATGCTGACGCACGCAGATTAGGGAGCGGGAAACAGACCTGCGCGTGACTGGACAGCTGCCTCCTGCACGGTCCAGGGGCAGCCGAGGGAGGGGGACGGCTCAGCACAGAGCCCAGCACGGGCCGGGACAGGAGAACATACACCCCTTGAAGCGCATGTCTTTTCCAGAGGCCTGTGGGGAAGGTCTCGGTGAACTACTCGGCCAGGGCTCCTGAACTGTGTCACCTGAGCGGGATCCAGGCAGTAACGTGCTGGTGAACTGGAGCTCATGGAAATTAAATGTTCGCGCTTCCAAAGATGCTGCTGTTAAAGCTGAAGGCACACGCAGATCTGGAAGTCGTTCCAAGCTACATGTCTGTGAAGAACGTGGAAAGAACTCTCCAGACGCAGGGATACGAAAACCCCGATTTAAAAAGGGCCAAAGACACAGACAGGTTACAATTCTGAAGTCAATTCAGGTCCCCATCTGGGGTTTAAGAAACTTGGGGGGAATTAAAGGCCTGTCCCTGGGGCGGTGGCCGTAGTGGCCTCGGGGTGGGGCGTGGGGAAGGGCGGCCTGGCCCGGGGCTGCCCGGCCTCGCTCTGCGCAAGCACCACAGTGACGCGGGTCAGAGCTCCCGGGCCCAGCTCGGCTGTGAGGTCGGGCCCGGCTCCGGCCCAGTCAGGGGGTGAGGACTCCCCGGAGCTCCTTGAAGAAGGTAAAGGGATCCGCCTGGAGTGAGGCGTGGGGACGCCTCATCTTCTATGGGGAGCAGGACCTTGGGACAGGCCCTTTGCCCCTGAGCCCCGTCCAGACGCCCCGAGAAACATTTTAAGAGCTTTTTATTCAAGGTTTCTCTGCCCTCTCAAGCTTCGACATACTGTACTTTCATTAATAATTTGGTTATCATTATTAAGTTTAAGTTTCCAATTTCCAGTTGACATTTGCTTTCTTTACAAGTCTATTCGGTCTCGGCATTCTGGAGAGTCCCAGCCACCCTGTTCCTGAACGCTCGCTGAATTGCACTGTGGTCAGAGTGGATTGTGAATGTGTTCCAACCCCCGGGATTTATTGAACATGACTTCACAGAACAACGTTAAGTACTTTCTGGCAAGTGCTCCCCGTGCTTGGGGACACTGTGTGTCTAGAGGTGCTCGGTGCAACAATCTGTTCCAGCCATTCAGAGTTTGCCCACCGGGCCTCCGCCCCGGAGACGTTTGCGTCTGCCTCTTCTGTTACCCTGGACTGGGGGCCCGGTGGGCTCACGGCGACCCCGTCTCTCCTGTAATTCTCACAGCGTGTGCTCGCTGTATTTCGAGGTCGTGTCGTTAGTGGGGACTGGAATTGTGCCTCCGCCGAAGGGCTCCCTCCCGCAGTGTGTCCGCTGATCTTCCTGCCTGAGGTCCTTTTGGTTTGAATTATGTCACTTTTTACACCCTTTGACTCTCAGGATCTTTGCCTCCTTATACTTAACAGTAACCGCCATCATTTTAAAATCTAATCTGTCTCACTTTGTAGTTAACTGGAGTATGGGGTTTATTTATATTTAATACAATTTTATATATGTATATGTATGTATATGGGTTTAGCTCTGTCTTCCCTCATGTATTTTAATGTCCCACGTATCTCTTTCTCTCAGTGACTTGAGAGTGACCCATCTTCCACCTCCTCGCTGGTGCTCTAGAGCGCGTGCTTCGAGTCACTGTGACCTAAACTATCATCCACTCGGTTTTCCAGAAAATGCAAGAAACTTACTCTCCTATCTGTAGCTGCCCCGTCACAGGCTGTCTTCAGATACTGAGTTAATGTTTTAAATTTTTAATATAGAAGATGTTTTAGGCCCACAGACATTTCATTGTTCTTTACATTTTCAGTATTCACTTGTGTGTGTGTGTGTGTGTGTATTTTTTCCCTGATTACCTTTTCCCACATTTATCATTTCTTCTTATTACCTCCCTGTGTTTATAAATTAGGACCATTTATTTTTCATGCCCGTTAGGATTTCTTCTAGGTTCTTTCTGGTTGTGATAAATTCTGTTGTTTACAAACTAATCTCTATTTAGCCCTCATTTTCGGAGGCTGCCTCCACTGCAGAGCTCTCACGCCTCCACCTCACCTCCCGGCAGTGAGTTCCGCTCGCTGTCTTCTGGCCTCCGTTATTGCCACTGAAATGTGGGCTCCTCTTGAAGGGGGATGCTTTCCACCGGGCTGCTTCTAGAGAGCTTCGCTACATGAGGAATAAAGATATAGAACTTAAGAATGTTTCCAGTTGGAGTCACAAAAACAGTGGGGGGAGAGAATGCATAAGCAGCAATCTGGGAGGAGGTGAGGGCCAAGATTTTCCCAAACTCAGGAGAGAGCTGCAAGGAGCTCTGCAGGACCAAACAGCATAAGGAAAAATATCTAGTAAATTCAGAATTTCCTGCGAGGCACAGATCACATGTCTACGCCCAGCGCTGCCTCAAGTGCCGCCCTGGGTACCGCCTCACTCGCTGCTTCTCCGCGGAGCCTCACAGAACCGCAGGGAGCCCAGAACATGCACTGAGCCCACAACAGCTGGGGGGGAGGGGTGCTGCGGTGGGGGCCACCCCTCCTAGGCCTCACAGCTGTTCTGTTAAATGACACCCTCTGGGTGCCCACACCCAGCTGCCTGTACTTTGAAATGCGGATAAGCTATTGATTTCTCCAGAGAACCCCAAAGCCTGAGTACCCATGCCTCTCCCCCTCTCTAGTGTCACTGCGTGCAAACTCGTCCTTTCAGACCCATTTATCACGCACAGCCACGGAGAGCTTATCAAATATAAATAAGATTATTTATGGCAACATTAAATATGTTGATTTTTGCTTTAATAACAAAAGGAAGCTATCAAAACGTTTTAATTATTCATGATGTTTTGTTATGGGTCTCCTTGACTTCCTAATTAAAATGTAAGTTTAACAAGGCAGGGCCATCTCTCTCTCATGATTGCCCTGCGCCTGACTCTTAGTGCCTTCTCCTGCACGGAGGAGCGGCTTCCTGCGTATTTTGTGACTGGGTAAGTGAATGAATTATAGGGAAAGGGTGTCATTAAGAATTTTTCAATGTGGCTTTGCAATATTTTTCCTCTTAGTCTTCTCGTTAACTCTTACTTTTCAGGGGGCACAGGCCCAGGGAAGCCCTGTCTTACCTGCACAAGGCAGCTTCTCTTCTCTCCAGCCACGGGACCACCTGGGGCAGGATGCACCTGTCTCCGGCTCCCCCCAGCCGCACACGACTCACACCTGCCTGCATATTCCTTATTATACCTTACTTTGGCAAAAACTTTATGACTTCAGACACTTGTTTAGTGAAAAGAGTCGCGCTGGGACCAATTACCCCTTGTGAACAGTCACAGGCAAAGCAGCTGCTTTACTTGCTTAATTTGAAATTTGTTTCCATGTGAAGTTTTGCTGCCACCAAACTTTAGAGACTTTGGACACAGGTTCACATTATGTGTCGGATGTGCCACTTTTCATTTAGGGCTGGCCATTTGGGCTGACCACTGAACTCAGAAATTTAAGGAAAATAAATTTGATTTTCTCAACCTAGGTGTTTATGATCGATCTGAAGCAATTCTAAATGCAGGCTTTTCTGAAAAAAGATGTCGACTTAGAATTGCTGCGTGACACCATGGAAGTGAGACCGTATTCGCTTTAACAGCTTCTCTGATGCTAAATTGGGGGCGTCCCAGTCATCGGAATTCCATGAGGATCACGAGGACAAGTAAAAATGGCCCTTTCTGCAGGAGATTACATTTCCACAGGTGTATAATAGTTACTTTGAATCTATCGAATGGTTATGGAGGGACTATAGCTCTGCTTTTCTTGACTTCTGCAAAATGAAAATGTTAGCCCCAAGTAGTCGGAGGTGCTGCTGCTCGGGTTTCGCCCTGGCTTGGGGATCTTCCCTGCAGGCACTGCTGTCCCTTAACACAGTCGCATTAGGGATTCCTTGAAGGTGCAGCAGTGGAATCTCTGGCAAAGCCACTACACGTAGTCGTGAGAATAGCGACATTAATTCTCATCACAGCACTGTACGTCTGTGAACACAGGCATGAAACTCCACGTCGGACACAAGTGGAATTCCAAATATTGCTTGACTTTTAGGGCACCTTCTTTGCCTCCCTCTTCCTGCCTGTTTAGTTTGGGCCACTGCAAAATGGGATGGTCTTTCACACGCAAACTGGATTTGAAGACAACTCGGGGTCCAGTGTGCTGCTTGCAGCCTGGTCTGCAGGCCCCAGGGTGTCTTGGCGACGCTTTGCCCCACAGCTCCAGGCCCAGGCGGCCGGCAGGGCCTCTGTCACTGCTACTGTGGGGATGGGCTCGCTGGCCAAGGTGGAGAGCTGGTCGTTGCCTTTGGGGATTGACAAATGGCTACAGGTAATGAGCAGTATTGCTTGGGGGAAAACTCCTGAACAAGCTCCAGAACCAGGTTGGATGGACCCCACCCGCACTCCAGACCAGAGGCCAAGGTCCCAAGGACGACAGACCCGGCAGGGGTGGGTGCTGGGCCTGAGGGTGCAGGTGCAATCCTGCCGTAATGCTGTTTTGTCCAAGTCGTTGTATGGTAAAGTGGGGAGCAATCCAGCCACGCCCAAGGTCTGCGTGGGGCCTGCACTCCTCCCAGGCCCGTGGGGTGCCTGGGGTGCACTGACCATCCCGCCCGTTGGGGTGAGCGGTGGGTGTGAAGTGAGGGGCCCTGGCCCGCACCCGAGCTGGGCGAAGTGGGTGGGAAATGAGTGGGAAATGTGAAGGTGTGTGGGGGGTGTGGGTGTGTGTGTGTGGGGGTGTGTATGTAGGGGGTGTGGGGGTGTGTATGTGGGGGGTGTGGGGGTGTGTGGGGTGTGCACTCACCGTGATGCAGACAGAACGCCGCCATCTCTCTAAGCAGAGTCTCCCGGACGCTCATTTTCCTCTGTCCACCCCGCGGCCAGCCCCCATGACTGTGCAGACGTTACTGAGGTTGGGTGTGGAGTGTAGCGGGAAGGGAGGGGGATCATCCTGTGGAATTCTGAACTCTGTATTTGGCACAGCGGAAAAAAGAGAACTCCGCCCTTGAAGAGAAAGTGGTGAGCCTTCCCTTGTCAGAGTCGCGGCTAACAGTGTAGCAGAATCATACCAGGCAAATTTACATCTCAAAAGGTATTATGTTTGGCTTGGTTATTACATATTTCATGCATAATTTATGAATTTCATAGGCCAGCACATAATGCCATAGATTTAAGCCCATGTAATCCATCCCGATGTGCTCTGGAATATAAATAACCCTTCTAGCTGAGCACTTCCGTTGTTTCAAATGTGTCCATTGTGTAAATTTAACTACAGTGAGTTTTCCTTTTTTTTTTGCTCATAAGAGTTTGTCTTAAGACAGAGCCAGATGAGCAGCATCACTGGGAAGAGCCATGAATTTTCATGAGACCGTTGACACGGGCGCTGACGCGCCGTCTGGATCCCCCTTGGCGGGGAACCTGGCCGGCTCTGTGCGCGCAGGCCTGCGGCTGACGTCACCAGTTGTTACTTCTCGACACCTGTCTTTGAAGTGGTTTTCCTATTCCTGTGCCCAACCTCGGTGACATCTCCCACATTTCAATTAAGGGAACTAGAAGGCAGAGTCACCTTTCAAAAAGTGCGGACTCTCTCAGCCCTCGCCGGACTCCTGTCCCCGTGAGCCTTGCGCGACCTGCGCATCAGCTGAGGCGTCCGGTCCCCTTCAGCAGGGGCCTGTGGACGCCAAGGAGGAGCCCTTCACCAGGAGGGACCTTGGGCTGTGCTTAAATAGGGTGCAAAGAAGCAGCAATGGAGAGTGAGGGATTTGGCGGGGGTAGGGGTGGCGAACGTAAGAAGAGGCTTCAGAGCCCAGAGCCTCCACGCTCACCGCCGCCGGGTTATGGGGCTGTGCCGTGTGGGAGCTTTGAGGCCGTCTTTATGGCGACTCCTTTGGTTGGCGTATTTGGAGCAGAAACAAGATCATCTGCTCCCTAGAAGCGGCAAGTCTGCGAGGTTGGGGGTGAAGATACAGGCTCGGGGGATGGTGAGAGACAGGATTTCAAACTTGATAAGTGTGCGCGCGCACACACACACACACACATAGTGTTAAATTATGTGCTTTTTAATCCCATTTCCACTTCCCATCCGGGGGTGGGGGGTTGGCCGCCAGCGTGACCTCGTGCTTCTAGCCGTTGGTCCCTCCCTCTCGTGCTGCCCGCCCGACCTCAGCCCAGACACCCTCCACTCTGCGCACGCCCCGTGGCCCCTGTGACGCTGACCCGTTCCTGATTGTCTCCATCCTGTCCCCAGATCTGCACGTCCTTGTCCCTCGGAGCGATTCTCACCGTCCTTGCGTTTGCCCAGAGACGGTCTGATAGCGCCTCCCGCGCGCGAACCCCCATTGTGACTTGGTCTGTCCTTCGCCCACTGTTCCTTGTGGAGCAGCCTCGCTGTGGCCCTGTGCGCGTTGTGGTGGCTTTTATGTACCTTCAGCCGCTGACCTTGTCTCCCTAGACACGCTGTGTCATTTTCGTGGATGTGACGTCTCAGCCTTTATTTCCTGTGATGGTTCTGGCCAGGGACAGTCACGCACCGGAGCCTTGTATCACGGAGGTCGGCGTGTGAGCGGAACCGATGAGACTTCCCCTAGTTCACTAGGAGGCCCCTTCTGGGGGCGGGGGCTGCGTCTCCCTGAGCGCAGCTCTGAGGCAGGGGCCGTGTCTGCAGGGCACACCCAGCCTTTGTCTTTTCCCAATAGCCAGTCAAAGCTCAGGTGCCCTGGTCACCTTCCCGCATGGTGCTGCTTACCTGGCGCTGGACGCTGCTGCTCTTCCGGCTGCCCGGGCCCGTCCAGGCCGCGCCCAGGTGGCTGATCACGGCACAGGGGCCCCTGAAGTCACAGACGTCTCGTGTTGGTGTCAGAGAAGACACAGCCCTGCGTCCCCCAGAGCCAGCTTTCCGGGAGACTATGACTTCGGTGTCTAAAGGATTCTCAGCGTCATTCCCTTTTCTCCTTCCCTCCCCGGGGCTGCCCAGCCAGGCCCCGCCTGGCCGCCTGCGGCACTGGCTGACCGTGGGCCGCGTCCACCCTGCACCCAGCCCACGAGCACGGGACGCACTTCGTGGCGCGGCTCAGGACTCCCCCGGTCCTCAGGCAGAGTCCGGGATTCCTCCACGTCCTTGATGCAGGTGGGCGGGTCTGGTGCTCTCGAAAGGCTGCTGCGGTGGCTTTCCAGGAGAATGCAGCGCCGGGACGGGAAAGAAACAGCTGATGGGACTCTGCGGGACCGGGGGCCGTCTGGGCGCGAGTGGAGAGCCGGCTGGGCTGGGCGGCGTGAGCCGCTGCATCCTCGGCAGGGTCCGGCCCCGGCCCAGAAGGAGGGAGAGTGCTGGCCCTTCAGGTGTTTAGAATTTCATGGAAATAAAACAGTGAAATTGCCTGAAGCGGCAAATGACTCCTTGTGATTATTTCATAAGTGCACGGTCCAGGGAAGTTGTGTGATTTGGGGGAAATAGGTCTTTATGGCACTTTCGGAAACTAATTTCCCTAATATTTCCTTTTCAGAGACTTTAACTTTGAAAAAATTGGAAGGTGGGGCCGGTGCCTTCTAATCCCAGGGGCAGTGGGGGAAAGCGCGGGGCTCTTAGGGAGAGGGAGGCTCCGGCGAGGCTACCCTGATTTCTTGGGGGGTTTTCAGTGTCCTGCCTGGTCCTGTCAGCGGGGAGGTTCTGTTGGCCTGGACTTGTGCATGGCTGGGCTGACAAAGCCCTTGGTTGGAAGACAATTACACACTCTCCCTGGAGTCCATCATGGAGTGATAATGAGGTGTGAACACATTCCTCAGAAACCAGAGACATGCCAAAAGGGCAATTTAACACCTCTTCAGAAGATAGATGGGGATGAATTATTCATGGCAAGCCAGGGCTCCAGGGGTGCCCGGGCTCCTGGGGGGTCTCCACCGGGAATGTGTGTGTCTTCTCCCAGGCAAAGGCCAGGATCTTTAATCTGTTTAATGCTTTCACTGCAGGGCTGCTGAGGCCTCATTTCACCACTTCCTTTACCTTCCTGTGTGTGGGGCTCATTTACATACATCCTAGGTCTGAACCCAAAGGCTGGGGGCTCTTCCCTGTTCTTTCATTCTTCAAGGCCTGTGTGCGGGGCGGGGCGGGGCGGGGGCGGGGTTGGGGTGTGGGGGTTGTTCACACCGCCCTTGCTTTCCTCTGCTGGGTTAAGTGCTCTTCAGCCCCAGGGCCGCGGCCACGGTGATCCCAGCGCCTCTGACAATGGGAACCGCCTCACCATGTTGAGTCAGTTGAGAAATAAAGAATCACTGCCCAGATGCCCCTGCTGTGAACCAGGACTTGTCTGACTTTTTTGAGGCACTGTGGGGTGCCCTGCGCATGGGGGGCCAGAGCTGGTTTGCAAGGAAGGTCGGCTTGAGATGAGTATGCAGAGTTACTTACTTCGTGGTCGCTCTGTGAACACCCGTCATCCGCGAGCTCAGTTCTGTTCTCTTCCTCCACACCAGACGGCATCCCCTGGGAAGTTGTGTGTAGGACAGGACACGTGCTGAACATCTATCAGAGCGCCCCGAGGCCCTCCAGGACGCCCCTGGAATCTGGCGGGAGGAGGAGCCCAGAAGTGCACCTTCTCCAGTGACCCTGTCTTTGGAGCCATCTGTGCCCGTCAGGGCTGTACCGTGTCTGTGCCGTCACGGGATGTCACACGACGCTCACGAGGGTGCATCACCCAGCTGCTCATCAGTGCAGCGGGGGGCACAGATGCCGGGGCGCACAGCGCAAGGACTGTGCGGGCACAGGAGGCAGCCTCCCCTGAGCCGCTGGGTGCTGAGGGCCGCCTGGGCCGGGGTGGCCGTCCCCTCGGTCTCTCTCCCTCGGCCTCTGTCCTTCCCCACAGAACCGGTTGTGCCGTCACCTGGCAGTTGTGTATGTCGCCGGGTGACCTTCTATCTTGAAATTAATCTACTCCCTAAAAGGGCTGTAATTGCTTCTCTGTATCATACTTAATTTTGTCGTGCATTTTCCCCCTTAACTTTGGTTGTGTTTTCATTAGACGCCATCGGTTTCAAGGAAGGCCATTCAAGTAGCAAACGGCGGAGGGGAAATAAAACACGATCAATTAAATGTACATGTCAGTCGCGTGGCACGAGGAATTCTGAGAGAACCGTTAATCAGAAAATTGCTTCTTAGAATTTAGATTATGAAGCTGTGTTACAGGTTTGATTATTTTACTGATTTTCAATTTTAAAAACAAGCATCTTGGGATAAACTTTCAACTATATTTTTATTTTCTAAATTATCTTAAGGACATTGCTTGTCCGGCTCTCCTTGGCTTGTCTGTCTGTTGTTTCCCGTGGACTCGGCAGTGGATGCGCTCACTCTGTCTCCTGCGGGCAGCTCCGCGGATCCCGCCCGCTGCTCGGCGAGGGAGCTGCCGGGCCTCAGGCTCAGCCACGCGGAGGCGGCGGGGCTGCCACGCGGCGAGCTCGCTCCCGCGCTGACTTACAGAACGGCTCGGTGTCCGATGGAAAACTCTGCGCCAGGAGCTCAGGACCACGCGAAGCGCAGGAACCGCCGAGCCTGACGCTCTGGGAGGGCGCGGCCGCCCGGCCCCACGCCCCCGGGGCGGGCATGGGCGCGGGCATGGGCGCAGGGAAGGGCGCGGGCATGGGCGCGGGCATGGGCGCAGAGATGGGTGCGGGCATGGGCGCGGGTATGGGCGCAGGGAAGGGCGCGGGCATGGGCGCGGGCATGGGCGCGGGCATGGGCGCAGGGAAGGGCGCGGGCATGGGCGCGGGCATGGGCGCGGGCATGGGCGCAGGGACGGGCGCGGGCATGGGCGCTGGGATGGGCCCGGGCATGGGCGCGGGCATGGGCGCAGGGAAGGGCGCGGGCATGGGCGCGGGCATGGGCGCGGGCATGGGCGCGGGCATGGGCGCAGGGACGGGCGCGGGCATGGGCGCTGGGATGGGCCCGGGCATGGGCGCGGGCATGGGCGCAGGGAAGGGCGCGGGCATGGGCGCGGGCATGGGCGCGGGCATGGGCGCGGGCATGGGCGCAGGGACGGGCGCGGGCATGGGCGCGGGCATGGGCGCAGGGACGGGCGCAGGGACGGGCGCGGGCATGGGCGCGGGCATGGGCGCAGAGATGGGTGCGGGCATGGGCGCGGGTATGGGCGCTGGGATGGGATGGGCGCGGGCACGGGTGCGGGCATGGGCGTGGGGATGGGCGCGGGCACGGGGACGGGCACGGGGACAGGGACGGGCACGGGGACGGGTGCGGGGATGGGCGCGGGGATGGGCGCGGGCATGGGCGCTGGGACGGGCGCTGGGACGGGCGCGGGCACGGGCGCGGGCGTGGAGGCCCGCGGGCCCCTGCGCGCCCAGCCTCCCCCAAGAGGCGGCCCCGGGCGGGAGCCGGGCCCTGCGGCGCGTCCCTCGGGGCTGCGCAGGCCGCGCACGCGGAGTGGCGCAGGCGGCCGCGGGCCCTGGGTGCGCGTGTCTTGGGGGCCACGGGCGCAGGGGCCGCCAAGGGCCGCGCGTCTGGACCGGGCCGGTGGGCCGGCGGTTGCTGTTCCCTGGCCCGGCGCTCGCGGTTCTCCTGGGCTGGGCCCTGGCGCGGCGGGCGGGGCGCGGCCAGGGGCGGTGCCCGCGGCCCGGGAGGGCGAGTCGGGCCCAGGGTCAGTTCTGGAAACGCCTGGAGAGGCAGGTCCAGACAGCCCGGCGCCGCCGCTGCCCACAGGGCCCGCGGGACGCGGGGAGAACCTGCGGGGGCTCGGCCGCTGGCCCGACCGGGGCGCCGCGTGGACGGGGGAGCGGGCAGCGGCCACCTGCTCGCGAGGCCCGCGGCGCCTGCTTGTGGTTTTGTCTCTGAGCAATAATCCGCGAAAGCTTGATGTGAAGCCGAGTCTCTGCTGAGGTTAGTATTTGACAAATTTTGACTTTCTGAAGCGAAGATCCGCCGCGGTTCTTCCTCGCGGCCCAGCCCCGACCCCGGGCCTGTTCCTCTGAGGAAACCAAGCGCAGGCCGCGGCGACCGCGGCCCTGGCTGCAGCGCGCGGCAGGACGAGGGGTGGTTTACTCCTCTTTTTAAAATGTCTTTTGATTTCAGACTTTGCCAGAAAAATCTTAATATTATTCCATTACTTAGGACTATTTTTCTTTTTAAAATTGGCATTGGCAAGCCTGAAATTAGACTGAAAATGTGAAAAATATCTCCTGGCCACCAGGAGTCCCAGGCTGGAGATTGCTTTGTGAGCAGAGGCCTCAGGTGGGGGTGGCAGCCTGGCCTGGACTCCCCTCGGCTCCGCCTGCAGGTGTCTGTGCGCTCCCCACAGCCGGGCTCCGGCCGAGACATCACTCATATCTCCTTTGCTTTATCAGTGAGGCCGCTGAGATTAGGAGGAAACCTGAGCTGTGCTCCGTAACATCATTTTTAATTTCGGTGCTCTGTGGATCCGGTGTATTGTGCCTCAATTTTAAAAGAAAATATGTAGTTATGTGTGCATGTGCTCTTTTAGAGCACATTTTAAAATGTTGATGTATAGCCACGTTATGTGCAGGCACATTATGAGTGAGCGGGTTACCGTGCTCATAAAATATGAATAAAAAGGCAAATAGATCAAAAAGAGCTACAGTTCTCTTTCCGCCACGGGCTCTGGCAGTGCCCCGGCCACTCGCAGCCTGCGTGGGTGGACGGCGGGCAGAGCTCTGACGGGTGTGTGGTGCAGCCCGAGTCGGGTGTGCAGTGAGGCGTGGACAGGCCTGGGAGAAGCAGAGGTCGCTCCTCGGGCCACAGACTTTTCCACGTAGCCCTTAGGGCCCTCTCCGGAGAATGTCACCTCCTCCCCTCTGAAATGAGGGGCTCGATGGGCTAGTTTCTGAGCTTCTCGCTCTGTGTTGCTGAGATTCTGTTTAATATTCACTAACTCTAAAGTTGCTCGACTACAGAGAAAAATCAGCCTCATACCAGGTCTTCAAAGTTCTATTCGTGCAACAGAAATTGTCTTTAACCTTGATTTAAGTTAGAGAAGCAAGTGAAATGGAAAACATTAGCCTAAATGCCAAAGTGAGATTAAAATAAAGTGGGAGTCTCGATTTCACCCTATCCCATGTGTCTGCTCGGGTTTTTCTCCCTTGCTGCGCTTGTATCACGCGGACGTTAGTAGTTAGTAGCGGGAGTCAGCTTGGAGCAAGACGAGTTCGGCTAATTGTCAGCCTCGTTAAACTCCGAGTTGCTCAGGTACAAAGGGGGCGAGAGCCAGTGGTTGCTCTGGAAGGGGGAGCTCTGGGGGGGATGGGGTGGCTGGAGTACGAGCAGAGAAGCGTGTGACTCACCCGCGTGGTTCCCAGGGTGCCGTGAACAAAGCAGACGCATGCCAGGTGGGGGGACTCCAAAGGGGGCTCACAACCAGGAGTGGGGGAACACGCCAGAGTGAGGAGGGGCTGGATGTTAAGGTTTGGCAAGAAAGTAATTAAGAACAGACACTTGATTTGTTCCATTACTTAAAAAAATCCTTTGAGCCCCTCCATGTCAGAGCTGGCTTGAGGTGAGTGCTGACCGCGAGCCAGGCTCTCTCCTCTGTATGAGTTAATTTGGTTCTCCTCAAACTCTGACTTGTGAGCAGGGCCTGAGCTGTGAAGTGAGGCTGTGCTGCCTCAGGAGCTGCACCTGCAGGTACCTCACTGTCTGCTTCTGTACGGCAGGTCAACGTGCAGGTGGTGGGAGTGCCTGAGGCTGCCTCCGCTCCCCTCCCCCGGGGCTGCTTTGGGTGGTGGCGCCAGCAGACCCCAGCACTGTGTGAAGACTCTCCAAAAAATCTCCCCACTGGAAACAGACACAGATGAGGACACAGGGATGCACACCCAGCGGGCACCGGACACATGTCTGTGGAGGAGATGCACAGTGGCTCACAGATGCCTCAGAGCTGCTGCGCTTGTGAGGCCTCCAGTCGTGCGGTGCTGTCAGAAATCCAGTGTCTGAGACGCCAGGTCAGTCATGGAAAGTCACCGGTGTAGACCCCCAAGTTTTGATCATAAATCTGTTTCCATCATTACAGATGCGCAAGGTTCAGGAAGGGGAGGGAGGCAGCACCGGCCCTGCTGGAGGATGCCTTTTATTTTGCACGTGGAGATGCCTCTGACAGGTTTTCCTGATAGTTCTTAAAGGCAAAGTCTCAGAGCCCCGGCAGCGCTGGTCCGAGCAGCGGCGTGCGGGTCCTCAGTCGCCGGGCCCCGAGCCGCGCCCTCGGCCATCAGCCTGGCCAGCCGGTGAGCACGCGCACCCGCGGGCGGCGCAGGCCGTGAGGAAGGAGGCTCGCCTGTGCTGCCGTGGCCAGCGGGGTTTCTTCATGCCAACGCGGAATTCAGCTTACAGGTGTGAGTGATTCTCTTTGTTTCCACAGCATCGGGCGCAATCAATCCATTCGGCTCCAGTCACGGCTCCGAGAGGCCTGGCTTGTGGTTAAGTGGAGAAATCTGGGGGGAAAAAACACACGCAAAATTGTTCTATGTATGAGAAGGAACATTTCGCGTCAGGGGGCATAGATGCGTATGCTTTTAGCCCTTAAAATAAATTCAGAGGTCTCGGACCAGCTTAACTATTTAAATAGTCTTTATTTTTGATTTCCTCATCTCCCTCCTGGTAATGCAGGGAGGGGCATCTTGGAGGGTCTATACTGGTTCATTAGCAATAAAAATTGAGGTCTAAGTGCTTCAGGCCTTTTGCTGTTTCTCCTTAATGCGAACAAGGCCCCGTCTCTTGCACTCTTGGGCCCTGGGGCAGGTTCCCTGGATCTGAGAAATGAGGAAAGTGGCCTCAGGCCTGAGAAGTGAGGGGTGAAACCACCAGGCCGGCGTCTCCACTAGGATTTTTTTCTCAGCACACGGAGGCCGACAGGCCAGCAGGAGGCGTGGACGCGGGAGAGGGAGGGCTCCTGAAATCCTGGCTTTGCTTAAGCACGATGTGGGACGGTGTAGTGTGCAGCAAATTGTATTCGGATTCTATGGGCGGAGGGAGGCGGCTTGGAGAGGCAGCCCCAGGGGGAGGGTCACAGGAACCCGGCCAGGGTGCTGTGGAGAAGGCCGCGCTGCGTGTCGCCGGGGCTGGCGCTCCAGAGAGGAGCAGACCCCGCTTTCCTGACACTCAGCTGGCCGCAGAAGGCGAGCTTGGCTGCCCACGCTGGGGCCCTGGCTGGACTGAGGGAGGGCGATTGTCTGCGTCCTTGGTCTCTGCCTCGGCACAGCGTGGACGTGAGTGGTGGGCGCCGAGGCCCACGTGGCTGTCTCCTGGCTCCCTGAGGAGCAAGCCCTCTGCTTACTCTGGGTCTTTACCAATTAGGAAGGGCGAGGGAAAGGCGTGTTCACTGCCCTCACGCCATGCCGAGCGCTACAATGGCCAAGAAATACCCTGATATTCCAGTTAAGGTCAAGAACTTCAGATCCTCTCATCTCTGTTCACAGACCTCACCCTCTACTCTGGTACATTGAGAAAAATAGATTCGAAAATAGGTAACTGGTCTTTCTCCATCTTATATCTTCATTTGTCCAAATCACATCCAGCTCCCCAGCATTATGTTGATGGGAATCAGAATTTTCCAGTGTATTAAAAGTGCATGGTTTTCTAACTTCGTTTTTTTGCAAAAATGTTTCACACAGCTGTAAATATAAAGCCTTCCATATAGTAGGGGATCAGCGCAATTATGATGAATTAATTAATGGTCAAATGAAGGAATAAACACTGGAGAACCCTTGACATTTTTCAATATGTAATTAAAATAGGAACGAGAATGTTACAGGGCAAGTCATTCCCCAAACTGTGTGTGGACAAGTCATTCCCCAAACTGTGTTCATGGTAGTTACTGAGATATTCTTGCAGCATCGCTTTCTCAGCTTTATAGGAACGGCTGGGACTGGACATTCCGGTTCCTACGAGAAGACACTGAGGACCTCCTCCGTACCTGGGGTCCAACTGAGAGTGGACAGTCCACTCTGATGCCTTTGCCTGTCACAGTAACAGGGGACTCATGTGCTGACTCCATAGTGGGGTGAACTGCAGACCCTGCCTCTCTCATCTCAACCCTTCTCTTTTCTTACAGATCTCCAGAGGTGCCAGCTTCGTAAGCCTCCTCTTCATGCGGTGAGTGGCCATCAGTCAGTGTGATAATATGTGGTGGGAACTCAAAGCATCCATTTCTAGAAATGTTATTGACTTTGATTTATAGAGAACAACATATCCCTCTTGAAGGTATTTCTTTGTTTTGGTATTACTTCCCCGTTTAGGCTTCACTATACCTATGTATCTGTTTACCGATTTCTCTGTTTGCTGTGTATCAATGTGTTAATTCCTCTAATTTCTGAAAAACGATGCTTTGTAAAATACATCACAACCTTATTAGATAGCGGAACTCTCGAAATAAGGACAGCGCGGTCTTCATTAGACCATCAGGCATCTCACAATCAATTAAGTGGAACTTCCATCTTTGCTGAATTTCTGAGCCAAAATATTAGCTATTTTCTGTCATAATGGACTAAAGGCCTCTTTTTGTTTTGAGCTTCTACGTGTAAAATTAAGATCTTAGTTTTAGTGAAAGTAGCAGAGCTTTTACAGTTCTCTTACTCGTGAATGGCGTTCATTTATATCAACCTTACTGTGCAGTGATCATCAGTGGAGAGGGCTTGAGGGTGGGCTCTGTGGAAGAGAGCTGGTGTGACTCACGCAGACCACTAGAGAGAAGACCACACATTTCCTGCCACAAATATGGCATTTCGGTGACTGTATCGTCAACCTGCAGTTCCCTAAGTGCTTTCGTATTAATTACAATTTTTTAAGTGCTTTGAAATATAGCTGTTTTTCCAAATAATTATTTTCTGCAAACTACAAAATATGTGGTATTTCCCTTGTGATATTCTCACCCTTTCCTGTCATGATGAGTAACATGAGAACTTTGCTCCACAATGTTTGATTTCTCCATTTCCTTGCTTGTGCTGTTTGGGGTTGCCACAGCTGGTCTCCTGGGCTTTCACAAGTTGGGGTGAGGCTGAGGACACACTTGAGGGTCCACATGTGTGGTGACCCCGTGTTTGTCCCACGGGCCGATTCACACGAGCTCCTGAGAGAGGTTTTCGTCATCAACACCGCAGGCACCTGGCAGTCAATCTAACGGGTCCAACTTTTTAGATCTTAGAGTCACACGACCAAGACCATTGATGTCGGTGGCTTATTTTGACATTACCAAAGGCAAGATTCAGAGGCATTTTGAAAGAAAAGGGTGAATTTTAGTATCTGAATAATTCCAAACTCAAAATCACCTCGTTTAAACTCACACCTCACCTTTCCTCAAGCAGGACGCTTATTGTCCCCCCATGTGGTAGCCCCAGGCCTGCTCCCACATGCTGGTGTGAAGGGGTAAGGGATCACCATGCTTATCCTCATCAAACTGAGGTATCCTGAGCAGAAATAGCTGCTGATCACAGCATCAAAACTTTCCAAAAGTTGCAAAACCAGAGGTGTGCTCAGTGGGTGACATTCGGTGTATAACACAGCGAGCCTGGCCTGGGCTGGGAGTTAAGGTGCCGTAAGGGCTTCATGGTTAAGCTAAGATCTTTGTGCTGGGGAGAGGACCTCACTCACCCACCTGCTCTACAGCAGAGGCGAGGGGTCCCTGTCAGATGCTATGGACAGACGTGGGAGCGCATGGGCAGAGGAAGGATGGGCAGGACCGCACAGGCCAAGGCGGGGCCTTGTGGACATGGCACCAATCGATCCCAGGATACAAGCTGGATACTGCCGGGTAACATGGGGAAGAAGCCGTGGGGTTTGCTACTGATGCATTGGTGGGGGATGGATTGAAGTGCGAGAGGCCTTGCCAGGTAGAATGTGGGACACCTTAAGCTACCCAGGAGGAGATAGATGGGCTCTGAGTCCGGCCTCAGAGGCGAGGATGTAGGTGCTGGTGCTCATCGGAACCCATCTCAGACCCCAGGGCACAGCACGCAGCCAGCACGCGGGATGCAGCGCACGAGTTCACAGGTGGTTAGTTGCTCTGCGAGTCTTTTGCCTCTAGATGGTAGCTCAAGCCGTAGCCACGAGGAGCTGGCAGGAGAGAGATGAGTGGGCTCGGCCCCAGCCTGGAGCATGTGGTTATGTGATAACTGAAGAGGAGGGTCGGTTTCCAGTGGGATGGGGGTCAGGCGGGAGAGGGAGGTGTGATGGGGGATGCTGCTAACATGCGTGTAGAATGAGAGCCGGGCCTGCCGCAGAGTCTTCTAGATGGAAGATGCGTGAAACCACAGGAGACCCCAGCCCAGAAAGCTGCGTGGCGGTGACGAGAGAGGGGCGGTGTGGGCGTGAAGGAGATGGGGAGATGGGGCTGTGATGGGGGGAGATGCAGAGACGCGCCCTGAGAGGCCACAGAGCTTGCGGGGGCCGGAGCTGACGGGCCGGCAGACACGCAGGGGAGTGGCGCGCTGGGAGGTGCTCCCGCTGCAGCTGGCGCCGGCCCCAGGGACGCTGAGGCAAGCGGAAGGCACGCTGGTGATCTTTATTCACTAGCTCACTTTTTTAACTGTGAGAGCGAAGCGAGCGTGCGCGACCCCCGAGAGTGAGCTCCTCTTCGCCGCCTTCGCCAGAGTCCACGCTGCCCGTGGGGTCAGCGCTTGGCACCGCTCTCCTGTTTTCCTCCCAGCTGCCTGTTGCCTAAATGCCCTGAGACGCGTGTTATCTCTTTCTACGCGACTTCAGCATGGAGACATAAAATTCTGCAGCTTCAACTCTGAAGAATGTGCTTGTATTTGCCAACACAGAAGCAGGCGCAGACAGGCTCGGCCCTCGGACCCCCAGGGGCTTCTCCCAACTTCTCTGTAATTGCTTTTGGCTATCAAGGGACCTATAAAACCCAGTGAAATCATTGCTTATTTGGGGCATTGTCTGGTTGCATTGACATTCTCCATGGCATTGAAAAATTCTCACTGCAGAGAGAAGTAGCTTGGCTGACGGAACGGCCAGCCACGGGCTTCCCAGACGCGCACAGAGCCAGGGCAGGCCCGGGCCCGCCTGGCCGGTGTGGAGAGCAGCCCATGCTGCCGTCCCAGCCCCACCTCTGCCCGCCGCTGCCCACCAGCTGGGTCCCAACTCCATTAGCAACTGTGCGGCGATGCTCCCGCAGCAGGGCAGATACAGGTGTGTGGGTTTCCATGATGACAAGGAAGAGGTTCATGTGGGTGTGGGCTGTGAGTTGAAAACCCCATTCGACTGTGAGCGTGAGAAGGGCCCGCTACCCGCTTCCATGTTGGGAATGCAAGCCAGATTTGCAGAGATTTTTAATGCAGATGCTTCCTTGAAAAATGTAGATTAAGTAAGAATGAACTAGATGGAAATCAATTTTCTGAGAACTGAGATAAAAAAAAAAAAACTTCCTTATTAGAGCAGTGAACAAAAACTGAAATGGATTTTGACCTTATATTTCTCATTAACTCTTTTTTACCAATTATTTTGAAATTATCTTAGATTTATAGAAAATCATCAAAACTAATGTTTTTCATCTAGTTTTTATTAGTGTTAAAAATTGACAAACAGACATCAGTGATCAAAAATCAAGCGATTATTGGTGCGGATTATTTCCGTTTCGCCAGATTTCCCCCAATGGCCTTTCTGCTCCAGGACCTAGTGTTGGATCCACAAGAGAGTCATTGTGATGTTTCTTCTTTTTTATTTGTTTTTGAGCTAACGTAGATTTAGTTCCAACACTGCGGGTGATTTAGAGATACAGCCCCCCCCCCCACTTCAGGTGTTGCGACCACACGGCACGCCCCGCCAAGCACCCGCCCGTTGAACCCCCACTTTGCTGTCCCCCGCCTCCCGCCGCTTCAGTTCTGCAGTCCGACTTCCAGGGTCACTGCTGGCTTGGGCGTGTCTGTTCCTTTGTCTTTTTCTCTCTGTCCCACAGACAGGAGACCCCACCGGTGTTTTGTCTTTCTCCTTCCGGCTCATTTCGCTCAGCGCCAGCCGCTCCAGCTCCGTCCACGCTGCTTTAGTTTTCCAGCCCCTGGCAGTCTTTCCACCTCTTTAAAATTTTGATTGGGGCAGGGCCAGGCTTGGGGGTTGGACATTCACGACCTTGGCTTTCGTAAGAGTGCTGGCGACGGATGCTGTGGAAAGTGCCTTTCCCTGGGCTTGCCTGAGGTTTCCTGCTGATTTGACGAAGGTGAGGGGTTCTGAGGATCCAGCCCAGGGATTCCCTCCCAGGAGCCTCATCCCAGTGTGTGTGCTGTGGTCGGGTTTTATTTTTGGGAATAAAGTTGTTCTCTTGACTACAGTGATATTGCTGGGTTTCTGGCTCACAGAATTATTACTTTTCCTTTTTTAATTAATAAATATCCAGGGAGAGTGCTTTCGGTTCTGTAAGGACATGGTTTTGTTTCTCTGCAAACTTTCACCCAACAAAATTAGCAGCCCTTCGCTTGCAGAACTGTGCGGCGTCAGTATCGTTTTATGTTTTCCTGCATTTTGAAAAAATATTCCATGGCTTTTAAAAATTATTTACTTATATCAGCATGGAAGCGTGACTACTTAATCTGTGGCTAACACTGCAGTATTTTTGTTATTTAATAGGTTGCTAAAATTGCTCCAGTTTCAGCCATCAGAGCTGTTTCCAAATTCCCCGGCAGAAGCCTTCTGTCCTTTCTCGGACAATTCTTTCTGTTTCCGCACTAAAAGATACCCTGGGCTCATCTGACTTCGTAATTGATTCTGAGAAGCTGGTCTTCCGTGTCTGTGCAAATAGCCTGACCGCATATTTTAATGTAAGTGAAGACATGAAAGTTACATTTATTTTAAGCAGTTTGCTTCTCCAAGCTTTGTGGTAGCTAGAGTCCTAGAGACCTGCTTTGTGTGGAGAGTGGCGTTAGCTGTGCCAGGCGGTGGTGGACGGAAGCAGCTGGGCTGGGCAGGGCCCCTTTCCTAGCATATGAACCAGGACTAAGCAAAGCGAAGTGCTGGTTGTTCCAGATGCCAGTCCTAAAAATCCTTGTGCAAATAAAGATCAAATCAATCATTCGCTCAGTTGATTGGAGCATTTAAGCAGAGGGATCAGAGGGAGAAACCAGGTCCCCGATTCCAGCAAGACTGAAGTCTGAAGGCAGAGCACATCAATCAACTTTTCATAAAACATGATTACAAGCTTCAAGGGCTAGCAATTACAATCAGAGATGGAAATTTAAAGGCAACATAATTTATTATATCATCAAAAGCATGAAATACTTTGAGATAAAGTATTAGGAATTAAAATATTTCAAAGTCTTGTAAGCTGCAAACAACCAAACAACGCTAAGAAAAATCAAAGAAAACCCCAATAAATGGAAAGACGCACAGTGTTCATGATTGAGAAGACCGTAGTTAAGAAATCAATTTTCCCCAATTTGACCTATGAATTTAATGTAATCCCAAGTAATATTGTAGTATGATTTGTAAAAATTGACAACCTGATTCTAAAATTCACTTGGAAATGCAAAGGGCCTGGAATACCCAAAACATCTTTGAGAAAGAAGAAAGGAGAACGGCCACCGTCTGATTCTGAGACCAACAGGGAGCCGTGCTTGTCAAATCAGTGTGGTGTTCATGCAAAGAGATGCAAAATAGCTCAGTTGTGTCAGAGAACGTGTGTCGGAATAGCGCAGGATAAAAATGGACAACGGGCTTATGCAGAAGATGCAAAGACACTATGGGGAGAAGAGGCCCCTCACATAGTGTCCAGCAGCCTCTGCAGGGTGTGGGCAGCAGCCTCTTCCCACAGAAGCAAAAGGCGCACTCAAGCGGAGCATCTGTCTAAAATGGACAGATGGACTACCATCTGCATGTAAATCTTGACACTATGAAAGTTCTAGAAGAAAGCACAGGAGAATGCATATGTGACCTTGATCTAGACAAGTATGTCTTGATGTGACAGGATGATCAAGGCCCCTAAATATGCACTCGGTAAACTGGCTTCAGAAACATGGAGAAAACCCCCTCTTCTGACAACTTGGTGAAAACTATTGATTATTGTAACTGGAAATGCTGACAGCAGACGTGTTAAAGATGACGAGGAACTATCAACAGTTCCCTATCCAGGGCTGGCTGCAGCCCACTCCTGGGCACCCAGTGCCCTGGACACCTGCCAGCGGCCTCACCTGGCTGCGCAGGGCTAGGAAGGGGACGCTGCTGGGTCTGGGAGAAGAAGAAAGTGACCCTTGGCACAGCCGGCTGTTGCAGCCGCAGAAAATGTAGAAGCCTTCAGAAATGTGCCTGGTGAGGTGTGCTGCGCGCGGGAGCTGGGGGAGCGGACTTGGGATAATGGCGCGAGCGAGGCGTGGCATTGGGAGGAAGGACGCAAAACAGCAGTTTTCTTAATCCCTGTGCATGGGCTCACTGGGCACTGGATCCCGGGAGGCCGGGCCGCAGTTAGGGCCACACAGAGGATGCGGGAGGCAGCAGGAGGCCTCAATGCTCACCTCTAACATGGAGAAAACCTGACCAGCACACTGGCGGCCAGTGGGTTAGTGTGGGCCTCGGTGGGCCCTCGGGAATAAGGTTACACTTGGTCACCAACCACAGACGTGTTCTCAGGGCTCTGCAGAGACAACCACTGACCGAGACGCGCGTGCCTGTTCCCCACCCTTGTCACATCCCTGCAGACCCATGAGCAGATGCCAGGGCTGCTGGCGGAGATCCCCTAACTGGGTAGTGGCAGGTTCGGGGTTCAAACTCATCCCCTTTGTGGTTTTCTTTCGAAGGCATTACCGGATGCAGAGCAATAAGATTTGTAGAAATAAGCAAACAGACATCTGTACCATCTGCACCCCCTGAGCCACCTGCACCACCTGGGCCACCTGCGCCACCTGCATCATCTGCACCACCTGTGTCACCTGCACCACCTGTGTCACCTGCACCACCTGTGTCACCTGCACTACCTGTGTCACCTGCACTACCTGTGTCACCTGGCTGAGGCAGGGCTGTTGGCTTGCTCCAGTCTTTGCACCCTCCACCCTTCTGGCGCTCCCCTCTTGGAGAGGTCACTAAGCACAGTCCGCTCTGAATGGGGAGGTACCATGTTCTGAGTCTTTGATGGTGGAGTAACCACGTGAACTCTGGAATTCTCCACGGGAGACTTTTCTTTCTATTCTCTGTGAAAGTGCATTTCATAGTAGCTGCGGGCGTATGGACATTTATCTTCTATGGGGGATGGAATCTTATATCACTTTATTTTGTTGACACAACTGGAATTGAGCTATAAAAGGTGCGAGTGTGTGTGTGGATGTGAGAGCGTGTGTGAGTGTATAAGAGTGTGCATGAGTGTGGGTGAGTGCGGACACTGAGTCCCGGCACCTGGAGGCTCCTGGACGTCCCTGTCTCAGCTCTAGCATCACTGGCCTTTCCTGGGTGTTGGGTGCATTTGCCGGAGAATAGCGTTGGAAGGTGAGGTGGGTGCTGAGCCTGTGACGTGGGCCTTTCTGCACCCACTCAGCTGGCAGCACCAGACAGGCCTGGTGGGCACAGAGCGCTCACCCATACATGCGCTCTCCCTCCCTGGTGTCTCTGTCCAGCTGCAGTGCTGTCTGGGCTGACCCGCCACTCGCGGCCCCGCGCGGAGCTCCGCACCGGCACTCACCAGAGCTGCCAACCCACACCTGCCACGGAAGACAAGGACATTTACACTTGCTTAAGGTCGGCCCCTTGTTCTGTAAGTTTCTGTGGGTGTTGACAGAGGAGTGCTAGTTACGCCGGAGGCAACATCCTACAGGACAAGTTCAGAACGTTCCCCCGCGCCTCGCTGACTCACCTGTCGCCCCGTAAATAACCCCGAAACCCTTGTCCGTTCCCCGCACCCACCCTTGCCTTCTCTGTGGCAACTGAATATGTACCTCCCTCGAGGGGCAGAGCGGAGGGCGGCAGTCTCAGGCACCGGGCGCAGGTCGGGCGGAGGTCCCTGGCTGGCTCTCTGCTCGTGATCACGAGGGGCCAGGGAGGCCAGGGCTGGGCTCTCACCACACACCAGATCGGCCGGCCTTGACCCCGCATCCCCAGTCCCAGAACCATGAGAAATGGATGTGAATGTCATCTAGTATTTAATAACTGTCTTGGTGTAATGCACGTATCCTTCTATTTAAAACACTGTCCTCGAGTGTTTTAGGTGCAGTCTTCATTGATCAAAACTGTTAACAAATATAAAAATATCAGGCATAAAGCAAAACCTTAAAATCTGGCACATAAGACTGATAGCTGCTCCGCCAGGGAGGCACTGGCTCTCGCCCGCTTCAAACCTCAGGCTATTTATTTTATTTGTGTTATTATAAGCTACTGACATGTCTCTGTGGAACTTTCTAGAATATGGAAAAGTACAGAGAAGAGCTTTGTGTTTCTAATGAAGGATAAACAAAAGCATGTCTGTGTTTTCTTCCCCCAGATTAACTGGAGGCAGTGGGGAGAGTGACCATGGCTTCAGGCAGGCTAGTCTCCCTGCCTGGGGGCAGGGGAGCTAAGGAGACAGGGCGGAGCAGGCGGGTGTGGGCAGCCCTGGTTCCTGGGAACAAACCCGCAGAAACCCAGCCAATGCTTTTCTCAAAAGTGGGGGTGCCCAGAAGGGCAGAAGTGCCAAGGGGACGAGAGGGGGGTGCTCCGTGTTGTGAGCAGATCAGCTGTTCTCTCTCCAGCCTTGGGGAGAAGTAAAGGTTAAATATCTCACGTAGAGCAGAATCCGAGGGGAAATCGGATCCCTGTAGCCAGACCCAAGCCTGCCCTCTTCCCTTACCCATAGCTGTGGTGATAAACAGCTCATTCAAGAAATACTAGGAAAGAAATGGAAAGCGCTCGCCCTGGCCACCCCAGAGGACAGACGACACAGGAGGGAAAAGAAATCAGAAAAGCACCTGGTAATGGAGAGCATGGAGCAGGGACTCCTTGCCAGAAAGCAGATGCCGGTCAGTGTCAGATATATTGCTATGAATTAAGGGAATAAAAATTTAATGAAGCAATCATTTTCACAAAATAAGAGACAGCTCTGCAGTGCAAAGCTTCGGGAAGGTGTGCAGAAAGGAGACTGCGTCGTGAGCTGGCGGAGCTCAGCAAGAAGTGCGAGGAATAAGCCTGGTGGCGAAGGAAGCCTCGTGGAAAGCCAAGCAAGCGAGACAACACCGCAGGGAACAGCTCGATGCTGAAGAAGGGGGGGTTCAGAACATGCCAACAACAACTGAAAGATAAGCATGATCAATAAATATTATGAATAAATTATACCCAGAGAATTCATCATGGATCTCTTGGTGTCTGCTGCAGAGAGGAAGCCGTAGGCAAAATGCATACAATAGTGACTTGATCATCTTCAACAAATGCAAGAAACTTCGTAGAATAATCTAAAAAGTGAACAGCACAAAGATATTCTAGTGGCGTTGCTGTAGCCAGAGTTCCGGGGAAACTTCAGAGATGTCAAGTCAGATGGAATAATCAACCCATATTAAGAGGAAAATACCGGATTCTGGCCTCCAATTTCCTGACAGTCATTCTCGCTGCTTGCAGAGTGACGGTGTTACAGTGACATCCACTCAAGAGTGTCCCCCAATGCCTTCATAGCCAACCAAAGGTCCTCCACGCGGGAGGACCGAGCTAGGTATAGTGAAGGGATTCTAGGCATGGAGGTGCAGGAACCTCTTGTAGAAAATACCAGGTGGAAATTCTTACTAAGAAGTAACTGAAAACATGATTTGAGGGGTGTTAAATATTTAAAGACAGAGTTAAGGCTAATGGAAGGCGGCTTCGTGTTACAATGTAGTGTGCACATTTTGCAAAGCTGCAGCTGCAAAGTAGGAAAAACCCAGAGTCATTAAAGGAAAGAGGTGGGGGACAGCGTAGTGGTTTTGGACAGCTGAGAGCCAAAAACTTGGCTTTCGGCATTTGTTGTCATGGAGCAAAAACAAAAGGAACTACAAGGAAAAGACACGAGAAAGTTGTGGTCCAGAAAAAGGCTCGACAGACTTCTTCCCGCAGGCCAGTCTGTCCAGAGTCTCAGGGCGCAGAGCCTAACTGGACCTCAGGCATGTCCTCGTGTCCACTGCCAAGGCCTCTGGGGCTTCGAGGGATGCATCCGTTGAGTGGTCAAAGCAGAACCTCAGTAGCTCTCAAATCTGAGGTATTTTACTTTATACAACTAATGTATAAAGAATGTATAATGTATCAAATGTTTTGTTTTCTAATATAGGTGAAAATTTGGATTGTTTGTCAATCCCACAGTGTAGAAGAGACCATTATGTAGAGAATAAAAGAATTCCCCCCATCAACCCCAAGGTCCCTACATAATAGGGTGAGCACTGTAGGTTATTCTGTTACTTACATGTTTGTCCACAAACACCTTAAATTCAGAAAACACACAGAAGAGAGTGCAAGTCACCATTTTAAGAAAGAAAGAACCCCACGAGACGACAAAGTAAACAGTGCATCCCGCGAACAAGAAGATCACAGGACACCTCCTTTGATCACAGCTCGGGGAGCTAGAAAGGAAACGCTGCTGCCGCCTGGGACTGGAAGGCCTTCCCTTCGCAGCCCTGGGTCACGCGGGACGTGAAAATGTAACCTGACGGGAAATCCAGAAAGGGGTGATGACGGAACAAGCGTGTTTAGAAGCGGAGGGAGAGGGCCCTTCGGGCACAGGGGAAAGCCGGAATTACACACGCCAAGTCCTGAGGCTGGAGGCAGGGACTGGGGGGATGGGCGAGGCTCGGGCATGGCTGAGCAGTGTGGGGAGCAGGCAGTGCCGGCAGCTGACCCCCCCCCCGCCCCGCTCAGGACACAGGGACAGGCAGCTCGGCCGCTGCCGTGGACCCACCGTGAGCTTGAGGGTGGGCGCTGGGCCGTGGCCTCTGGCTGATTCCGACGGCATGACCACGCGTGGAGGTGCGACCCTGGGGCTCAGGATCGGGAGCGCGTGACAGGCTCGGTGCAATAAGCAGGCAGTGGCCGCGGCGGCAGAGACGCCTCTGGTGACACCGTGGACTGTTGTCTCTGGGTGCGACTAGCAGAACTCGAGCACCTACCCGTCGCTTCGCCCTAATAATGATGTTATTTGAGCAATCTTTTCAGCTCTAATGTTGAGAATAATTCGGTAATTTTATGTGAAACGTTTGTGGAGGCAGGAAGGGCCTTCACTGTGCGCCCGCACCCCTGTTCCTCGCGTGTGCTGAGGCGAACCTGCACTGAGCACGTCATCGTCACAGTGATTCTCCAGCGCTCAGGGTCCCGAGGGGTGACTGTAGAAAAATGCGTGACTCTACAGCCCCATGTGGGCTGCGCGGTGGGCACGCGTGTCCTGTGTGTTTGCACAGTCACGCAGGGAGAATCACACCCACCCCCTGTAGAGAAGACCCAGCCCGGGTGTGTCTCCAGACGTCCCGGCCCTTCCTGCTGGCGGCTCCCCTGACTCGCTCAGGCCTGAGCCTGCAGACCCGGGCCAGGCCTGGGCTCAGCGCGGCCGCCTCAGCTCTGTCTGAGCTCAGGGCAGCCGCCGAGGAGAGAGCCCTGAGCCAGGGGCCTGCGCCTGGCGTTCAGGGAACTGTGCTTTGCAAGGAATCAAGGCTCAGTACAGAAACGAGCGCTTGATTACTCATGTTGCAGTTGTTAGAGTGAAAAAATGACCCCCGGGTAAGGCAGGCCGTGCGGTCAATGTTCACGAGGCCTCGCACAGCCCCCGGCTGGCGTCCAGCACTCCTGAGCCGCTGGTAGCGCGCGGGCCCGGCCAGGCCACAGCGAGTCCCTGCGCGCACACCGAGCCGGGGCTGAGTCTCCCCCACGCTCCGGGGGAGCCCTCCGCAGCGCCCCGAGAACCCCGAGAGTGGGGCCGCCCCCCGCACGGCCCAGGACGCCGCCAGCCGCGGTGGCACCCGCTGCCCCGGGCGCCCCGAGAGCGGCCTGAGCGGGGTGCGCGGCCGAGGCCGGCGCGGGTGCTGCGCTCTCGCCGGAGAGTGAGGGGTGCGGGGTGGACACCGCGCCGTGTTTTCAATCATTGGAAAGCGGACGGGCCCGGCCCCTCTTCGGGACAGTCTGGGGAAGGTGGTGTTTGTCCCGTTAAATTGAATTTGCGTGAAAGCGGCCGCGCGCCGCGGCCGAGTGTGGAAGCGCGTCGGGCCGGCCTGCCCGGGGTCCTGGGCCTCCCGACGGCCGCGCCGGGGGTGGGTGCGCGCGTGGGACCCCCCGCGTCCGGGAGGCGCAGCAGGCAGCGCCCCGGCTGCCCGCGAGGCGAGTCCCCTCCTGCCCCGGGCCTGGCCCCTCCCGCCCGCGCCGGCCCCGAGGCTCCTTCGGGACATGTCACCGTGGCCTGCGAAGGGACATGTTCAAGGGGGAACGTTTTCTGTGCTTGCCTAGCTGGGGCCAAATCATTGAGGCTCCATTTAAAGCAAATTGATTCCCTTATAGGCAGGAGAAAGGAAAAGAAAGAATAAAATGTCTCCCTCGGTGAACACAAGGGCTGAACGTAGGGTTCTCCCCTTGCGCAGGAGCAGAAGGACAGGCCTGAAGAAGGACAGACGCCCCCAGCCATGGCACTCGCGGGTGGAGCCATCGGCTTGGTCAGCCTCTTGTCTCACATGCTGTGTCCACACCTCTTGGTCCCACTCAGCACCGGCGCCTGGCCTCGGGGCTCGCCTCTCTTTGCTTTATGAACTCCCCGAGGAGCAGCTCATCCGTCACAAAGCTTAATACTCCTGCCTCCCTGTGCTCCTGAGCTGCAGGCCAGCCTCCCAGCTGCCCGAGAGATGCATCTGTATAGATTCCACAGCAGCTAAATCAAGCTGTTTCATTCCCCCATATCTGCTGCTCAGCGTTTGTTACCAACCTCAGCTAATGGCGGCACATTTCTCATATTAATCAGGACCCCAGAATCGTCAATAATCCTCTCTTCTCCCCATAACTCATCAGTAACTTAGCTTTTCCCAGTTCTACGATAAAAATGCGTCCAGTGGAATGGACCCAGCTTGGTGTAGCGGCCAACAGCACGGTGGTGGCTCACACATCGCAGGGTGCTCAGGGCGATAGGCAGGGAGGGGTGGGGACTGTGGCGCGGGAAATCACTTACACACCTGATTATTCCAAGGAGAAAATGGGACAGGAGTTTTGCCTTATTCACACACCCTTACATGTGCCGTGCCAACGCCTTTTTCAATAGAAGCAGGAAATTCAAAATTTTAAGTGGAGTGTCTTAATATTGAAATAATAAAACTAAAAAACAAAACAACAACAACAAAAAAACTTTGTGTGGACCAAAGAAAGTCCGTGGGGGCTGACACTCCCATGAAGTCAGGTGCTGCCCCCTGCTCCAGACTCCTCGGTGGGTCTGATCAGAGTCAGGGCGGCTCCTGTCTGCAGACCACACACCCTCCTCCTTCCTCTGGTGCGGGGCCTTCTGCGCATTGTCACCCAGTGTTTCCTTGACTCTGGTTTCGCCACCTCTTCAATTCTTACACCTCTGTGGACGGCGTCTTCCTGGAGATGGTCCCAAGCGCTGTGGCACGGCCAGTGCCTCCTGTGGCTGCACCTCTCAGGCCTGGCCTGTCTGTTCACGGCTCCTCTGTGCTGGCTCCCCCCTCTTGGGTCCCCCCACTCTCTGCAGGGAGGGCCTTCCCTTCCGCAGCCACATCTCCTGTTTCCATGTACTTCCTCCTTCAAGTTGCCTTTGCTCCATAATCTATTTCCAGGAAGGTTTTTCACCATCGGTTAGAGGCCTGTCTAGGTTGTCAGCAATAACAATGTGTGTTGACGCATCATTTCACATCACGAGCCACTGACTCAAGTGCTTCTTGTTGTTTGACTGTGGCAGTTATGGTGCCCCGTGGCGGGAGCTCCCAGCACCACCCAGGACTGAGCAGAAGCACAGTGAGGACCGTGGTCGCTGAAACGGCTGTCCACGCCTCAGCTGAGAGCACCAGAACCCGGCCTGCCCGCTGCCCCGGCCGCCACGAGAATCAAGGGGCACGGAGCAGGGTCTTTGCATTTGAATTGAATGTGTGAAAATTCAATTTTACCATGAAATCCAGAGACGGAGCTGCTGACAGTGTGGGGACCTCTGTCCGGGAACCTCTCTACTGACAGGGAATTAAGTGGGGCAGAGACATCCCAAGGGGCAGAGTGGGGCGGTGCAGAGAAGTTCTTGGAAGAGGTTGACTTGAAGTAGTCACTTGTTAATTATTCATCCTTGCTTTTAGCCAGCATTTATTGAAGCCCTGCCTCGCTGCAGCCTCTGGGCGGGAGCTGTGTGTGCTGATGGGGGAAAGTGTGAACTTTGAACTTGGATAATCCGAACTGGCCCTGGATCAAGACATCAATTAGAACCAGAGGCAAGTCCAGGCATGAGGATATCCCGGGTGCCTCACTTTACACTCGGAGCCGCACCCCACTGTGAAGAACCAGGCAGGGCCGAATGCCCACAGCTCCCGCTTCTCCGGCCGCATCCTCATCGGGGTGCAGAGGGTCTCCTGTGTGAAGGGGTCTCTGTACTGCAGGGGACAAGTGCACTGACATCAAAGGCTCAAGTGCACCCAGGTTTTCAAACAAGACAATTAAAGGGGGGAGCAGACTGAGTCCGTCTGTCTCTCTGTATTCATTCCTTTGGGAGGTTGCACTGGGTTACAACACTGCGTGCGATTCCCAGGAGCAGGGCCTCACCTCCCCGATGCCTGCCGCCACACCACACCCCCACGGCGGCCCTAGCCCCCCACCACCCCCTTCCCTCCGTCAAGTGCCAGACAACCAAACTCCTCTGCGGCCTCGGTCTCCCCGTGCGGCTCTGCCCCGCCAACGCCAGCGGCGTTTGCACCACCTGCTCTGCTGCCCCAGCTGCAGGCTGTGCTTCCGGGAGTTTCAAGCCCCCTCACTTTCGCCTCCTCCTTGAAGACCGCCCAGTCTGTGCAGACACCTGATGTTACCCTCACGCTTGCATTCTGTCCTGTGAACCCTGCTCGCTACACGGGGCTTTAGTCAAATAATGCCTCGGAAGTAGCGAGTCTCAGACTGATGCGTCGTGAGAAGACAGTGGTTACTATAAAATGCCCAACCCCACAGTCTCGCATAAAAAAATGACAATGATTCCGCATGGACTCACTCCTCAGTGGGAAGCTGGAGCCCTCCGGAGCCCCGGGTCTCCCCCAGTACCTGCCCGCGGGGAGGGAGAAGGGCCCGCGCCACCCTCAGGACTCCCACGGGATCAAGCGCGCGGCAGCCATAAGGCGTGAAGGGGGGGGACGAGGGTCGGGGGCTCAGGAATCGGAACAGGACCCTGGAGACGTCGTGTGACGTAACTGAGAGTCTCAGAACATGTGCCGGCTGCGGTCTCCCGCTGGGCCCTTGTGTGGAGCCGAGATTGTCACGTTGGCTGAGCCCTGTGATAAACGTGTTGATAGTGATTACTGTGGTGTCTTCTGTCTTCATCTGATTTACTTATTATTTTTTTTTAATGAAGCTAGGCAGCCATCAAGAGAAACTGCGTTACCTCTCTTGTTTTTGTTTTTTTATATTTATTTATTTATTTATTTATACTAGCGCTGGGGACAGTCAGAAGCGCGGGAGGGTGAGAGAACTCACCAGAGCCAGAGCGGGGAGCAGAGCAGGCAGAAGGACCGAAGGACACTGCTGAGGGGAGCAGCGGGCGGCAGGGGAGGTCTGCGCGCCATGTGGGACCCTCCTCCGGTGGCCGGGGAGCAGCCGGGGATCGAACCGGCGCTGCAGAGGCCGCGGGCAGCTTCGCAACCCAGCGCTCACCCCCTGCGCCACCGGGGAGGCCCTGATTTACTTATATTTTGATAATCAACGGAGTCCTGCATTTTAGGAATCCTACCAGAAACAAAAATTAAATGTCTCCTTTCAAAAATGGCATCTCTGACATTTTCCAAGACTTACGTCTCTCATTTTATGCATAATGAAAGATTAATCTTTTGAGAAGAACCGGCTGAGGAAATGTACCCTTAGACATAACGGGACCTTTGAGGGGCACAACAGAAAAGAGCTCAGGGAAAGGAAACTAGACTGAACGTGTAGCATCAGTAATGACCGCAGCCCGTCTCAGACACGTGAGCGTTTCATGACTTGTGCTCACTCCTGCTGTGTCCTTAGTGTGAACATCGTGTAAATGCTTGGCTAATCCTGCCGTCCGTTACTATTTCTCTTGTTAATGATTTGCTCAAGTCAACATTTCCTTGTCAAAGGGTAGTTGTCAGAAGCCTGTCTAGGCTAGCATCGGGTTTATTCACCACCAGACGCCACTCACAATTGAACCACAAGAAAAGAACAATCAGGCTGTTTCCTGTCTCCTGCTTCCGCTTCCCTTCGCTGCTTGGTAGACTTCTGTGTTTTCTCTGACTGCGGTGGGTTTTATCACCACGGCCTCAGTTTATCTCTGTCCCATCATAGACTCACCTGCTGCTGCCCGCACCGTCCCTTGTGCGATGTTCTCATCACAGCGGCGCCGGCGTCACTCCAGCCACCGGGGCACACGGCCTTCAACCCTTGCAGCCGCCGTGGCCTGTCACTGTGGCAGAGACAGGCCTCGCCTCCGAATGCGAGCGCCGCTGTGGAGCACAGAGAGCCGCGCACCGCTGTGGGCGGGTAGTAGGAGAGTGAGGAGGGTAAACACTGCCTCCATCAGAGGGACTTCGCCTTTGGAACACACCGATTGCTGTTTTTATTTTTTTTTTAAAGATTTATTTATTTTATTTATACAAGCACTGGGTAGGTACAGTCAGAAGCGCGGGAGGGCGAGAGAATCCCCCAGAGCCAGAGCGGGGAGCAGAGCAGGCAGAAGGACCGAAGGACACTGCTGAGGGGAGCAGCGGGCGGCAGGAGAGGTCTGTGCGCCATGCGGGACCCTCCTCCGGTGGCCGGGGAGCAGCCGGGGATTGAACCAGTGCTGCAGAGGCCCCGGGGAGCTTCGCAACCCAGCGCTCAACCGCTGCGCCACCGGGGAGGCCCCTGATTGCTGTTTTTATTTTTCTTATCGCGTGATGATGACAACTGCCCCATGAGGTACTAAGAAGTTTTCATTCTGTAATTTTTGAGCAGGAAGAGGAGACGTTTAGAAGAGCTGCTGCCCGGGGGTGCCGCGCAGCTGGTCTATGAGGCGAGTGTACCACGGGGAGCGCTGGCTCTCAGGGACCGTGGGCCTCTCGCGCCCGCTCCGCCTCTCCAGCGGACTTGGTTTAGATCCTCAGAAGCTCATGTTCGGGTTTATCCACCCGGGGGGAGCTGGACTCGGGGTCTGGGAGGCACAGGCATCCAGCCCGGCGGGGAGCGCGGTGAGGAGGCGTGCGGGTCCGGACCAGCCTGGCTCTGGCCGCTGGCTCTGCTGCAGCATCCGGCCCGCCCCAGGGCCAGGGCGCTCTCCAGGCGGGGAATGACTAGGGAAGCCCTTGTTTTGTTGTCGTCACTGCTGCATGTTCCTCCTACGTCACAGTCCAAGAAAGAATTTCAATTTCCAACAAGGTTGTTTCTCAAGTTAAAAAAAAGGAAAGATTTTGTATTTGGGGGGGGGGGGCTTGCCCCTGCCTTCTGGAGGAGACACAGTGTCCATGGCTTCCTTCAACTTCCCCGTGACTCTGGGAGGGAGGAACTTTTGAGAGAATTGCTTACCAGGGCCCCGTAAGGCGCAGGAGGTGCAAGCGGGTAGTGGTTCTGTTTGCGGGGCTCGGAGTCACTGCGGACCGCGAGTCCTCGGCGTCTCTGCCGGCCGGGGCAGCCGGTGCATCTGGCCAGTGCGTTAGGGAGGGTCTGCGGGTGGGTGAGCTCGGGAGGCTGGGGGACAGCTGGGCCGCTGAGTCTGCCGGCCACGGCTTCGTCGCCCTGTGCTCTGATGCTCACTGACTCCGGACTAAAATGTGCCTCCCGGATGGTGATGAGGTCGTGTCAGCCAGCCCCATCCCAATGCGCCGCCAGCTCCACACACAGAGACGTGGGCGCCTCAGACACGAGAGCTGCCGCGGGGGCGACAGGAGACCCGCATGCTGGCCACAGAGAGGAGATTCTGCCGCTGCCGGGGCCGCCGCCCCGTCGGGAGGAGAGGAAGGGTGGAGAGGGACACGGGCCCGCGTCGGAGAGGCGCAGGGCCGGAGGGGAGGCCGCCTTCTCCCCATTAGGTGCTCTCTGGTTGGCCCTGACACGGCTGACTGTCGCCCCTCGGGCACGTGCACACCCCTGTGGGGCAGGGGGCGACTGCAGGGGAACTTGTGCCAGGGCGAGGCGGGCGTGGTGGCGCCAGGTGGACGTGTCCATGGAGACAGATGTGGGCAAACGCGGGGGGCTCTTTTCACCCTGTTGGAAGCAGCTTCAGGGCCGTGGCTTCGGGGTTCAGCACTCACTGAACAAGGCCCGTCCCGCACTTCTTGGGGGCTGACCGTGGCCGCGTGTCCTCGCTGTCTGCTTGGACCCTCACGGCGGCCACGCACTGGTGTTCCCAGGATTTCCACGCCGCCCGGCCTCCCGTTCCTGGCTCTGCCCGTTGCCCCGTGTTGGGGCCCGGCTGCCACCAGGCAGACAAGAGAGAGAAGCTCTTCCCAGCCCCTGGTGCCCGGGGACCTGCCGCCGCGCCTGTTTCTTACCCTGATTACCTGGACGGCCTTTCATCCCAGACCGTCTGGAATTTTCTTTCCCCCAAACATTCCTGCCGCTGCTTTCAACACAGTTTCTTTGATGATTTAGGTTTACACACACACACACACACACACACACACACACACACACACACAAATACAGGTCTGCCACTGGGGACTGGCTCTTCCACAAGCCGTGAGCCTGTGCTGGTGGCCGTGCCCTGGCTATGTGGGGTGTCCCCTGGAACCACCGCCAGCTCATCTTGCTCGAGCAGGGTGAAGAGTCAGTAGAATTTTTCATGAATCATGTAGCTGGGTCAGGTTGAACGAAAGTGATCTGGTGACTGATGTAAGAACAGGATCCTCTTTCCCTGACACCAAGGAAGTAGGAAGGCGGGTCAGAGGGCTGGTGTCGCTGGACTGGACAGTTACCTGGAAGGTAAACTAAGTGAATCGAGCAATGACCAGATTTGGCTGGAGATGTCAACATGGTGCCCGACTGCCAGGCGGCAACGGTGACCCGAGGTCTAAACAGCCCAGTGACAGAGAAACCCGAGTGATATTTTTGCAACCTAACCTCTGACTTGAATCTGTTCCTGCTACACCCGCTTGGCCAACTTAGACGCATTACATAAGCTGCATTTATTCATACCTGCATGGAGCTCTGCTTTTAGGAGGACGCGGATAGAAAAATTTATTTTTCTCCCAACTGCAAATAAGTTACATAACAGCACAGCACCGGGTGACGGAGACGCATCAAGCCAGGCCCTACTCCTGTTTCTACTGAAATCGAGGGCTCTGCTCCGTATTCTGCAGCTGCTGTCCCCACCCAGCCTGCACTGCATATGCACGCCCTGCCCCAGCTCTGCCCCCCATGTCCCTGCACACGCCCCGCAGGCGCCCCAGTGAGCACATGCCCCCCATGTGCTGACTGAAGGCTTCCACAGCCGCCGCAATGGCCCGTCTGCTGTCTGGCTGCACCGCTGCCGGCTCTGCCCGGGTCTCTCCCACCGCGCTGGCCAGGGCTGCGGCCTCGGGGAGGTAGGGCTGTGCTCAGATGATGTTCAAGGTGCACATGTGCCCCGCACGCGAGCACACGCAGAGGCACACACCTGCACATACCTGCACACATATGTGCGTCAAAGACTGCGTTCACTTCACCCTGGGGGCATCGGCCCTGGAGTTTTCTTAAGAAAGCGGTTTGTTCACAAGCAGAACTGGATTATCACCACCGAGGCTCAGGCCGGGGCTTCTGCTGCTTTTTCAACTTGGCGTTGCGTCCTGGGGCTGGAGGGTGCGCCCCTCAGCGGGTGCCGGCTCGGGCCCAGCGCCCCTGGAAGGCTCGTGCCGGGGTCTTGAGTTCTCGCGTCCATCACGAGCAGAGTCCGCCCCGCCGTCCAGCCGGCGCGGGCGCTGACCCGGGAGTCGGCGGTGCAGAGACGCGCGGCCCCCGCGCCCGAGCCGGGCCGCTGACCCGCCCGCTGCGGCCTCGCGCCGGCCTCCGGGCCGGGCCTCCCCGCGGGGCCGTGTTCTCGGGCGCGGGCGCCCACAGGCCGAGGCGTTTCCTAAGCCCGTGTCCCCGCCGTGCCCGGGCCCGGGGCCGGCGCCGTCGCCGAGGGCGCGTGTTGGAGACCGGGAGGACGAACTCGCGCCCCGTCGGGCCTGGCGCACGCGGGGAGGAAACCCTGGCGCGCGGCGAGCTGAGGCGTCGCGGTGACGGCGCGAGGGGTTTCCTGAGGGCCGTGGGACGCCCTTCGGGACCGTCCTGGAAGGTCTGCGCGCGGCAACCGGCACCGGCGCCGCCAAGGTGGACACGGCGGGGGGGGGGGGGTGAGGCGGGGCGCTGGGCTGGGCTGGACCCCGGCGGGGGTTGGGGGGCGCCGGGCTGGGGTAGACGCCGGCGGGGGTTAGGGGGCGCTGGGCCGGGCTGGACGCCGGCGGGGGTTGGGGGGCGCTGGGCCAGGCTGGACGCCGGCGGGGGTTGGGGGCTGCTCCGCTTCAGCTCCGGCCACGCCCGCGCCCCGCCGCTCTGGCCGGAATCTGCTTCCCCTGATACAAGAGTGACTGGCCCTGCCTTTTGGGGTCCCCCTGCGAGTGGGGCCGTCCCCACCACTCTCCCCGGGCCCCGTGCCTTTGGACTCCGGGTCCCCGGCGGCGGCGGAGACCCCGTCCTGCTCTCAGGCCCGACCTGCCGCGGCCGCGTGGCCGGCGAGTCGCCCCGGGGGCTGCGGACACGGCGGGTCTGCGCCCCGTTGTGTCCCGCGTGTCTGGGCCTGTCCGCGTGTTCAGCGTGTGCCTCGCCTCGCCGAGGAGCCCCCGCTGCGCCCTCGGGGAGCCTCGCGCCTGGATGCTCTGGCTGGCGGCTGTTATCTTTGAGTGTTTGATCCCGGCATGCCATTCATCTAATCGCTGCCTTTTCCTGAAAAAAGCAGTGATTTGTGGTAATAACAAAAGATAAATAGTTCTGAGCAGCAGCCCCAGAGCCTCCTTAACGCAGAGCGCGCGCCTCGCTGCCGCGGGCTGGGGAGGAAACGACTTTCCTGAGAGATGATTAATACGCGCTTCAAAAACAGACACTTTCCCTGCAGAATATTTAAAGTCAGAATGACCTATGACAGCATGCAGACTCGGGCCATGAAAAGTAAATTTGTGCTGATGAGTTATAAACACGAACGCCTCCGAGATGGATGTTTACGCGGTGCTGCTCGCCCGGCCCGGCGCGCGGTTTTAGGAGTAGCCTGGGTGGTGGGTGGGTGGGTGGTGGGTGGGTGGGCGAGGGTGGACAGACGTGTGGATGCAGAGGACAGACGGTCACGCACGCGCGCGGACAGATGAAAGAGAGCGTGTTCCATACATTTATTTTTTAATGTATGTCAAAAATTGGAAAAATGTAACAAGATTTTTACTTTCAATTTTTTTTTCTTTATCACAGTTTTCATTTTTTTTTTTTTTTTGGAAAATACAAGAGTTAAAAGGAAGACTTGTCATCTGTAATATAAGCCCTGGGAACTGGTCACCTGAGCTTGTCATGTATTTCTTTCACCTCTGCTAGTTATTTCAAATATTCTGAAAAAATAGACTAATACAACCACTTATCCCTCCACCCAGATGGGGCAGCTGAATGAGTTTTTTTTCTGTTTACTCCAAGGAGTGGTTCACCTAGTGAAATTTCAATCACATTATGGAAATGCTGCTTGGCCACCTCCGTCCCTCCCGTCGACCCCCACCCCCCAACTGGCGGGTGCGCCTTCCCTCCTTATACTTTTAGTATCGATGCACTAGTTTCAAACAATTTCTTCATGATTGCATCGAGTGCTTTTGAGACCTCCAGTCAATGGCAAATCAGCAGAGCTACCTTTTATGGGATTTTGGTTTCTGTTTAATAGCACAAAGCAAAGCACACCGTGGATATACTTAGATCTAATTTACTTGCCTGACAAATTTTTCTTCACTTCTGCTACCCATCAAGTTTTCTTTTGTGCATTACAGAGAGTTCCCAATGTTTTCATTGCATCGAAATGTTTATCTTTTAATACACGTAACTCCATGTTTTTCATTCTTTGTGTCTTTTCAGTTTTGCCCAAGAAATTCTTATATATTATGAGTTTTCCTGTGATATTCTATATTACTCCTTTTTAAAAAGTTTTACATTTATCATTTAGATCCTTAACACATTGGAAAGTATTTCCTGTAGGAATCTAGTTGTATTAGACCCCAGTCAGCTCCACTGACTGGAATCGAAAGCCCATTATAGTCAACCACTAGCAGCTGGTTCTGAGAAGGCCACGTGTGCCCACGAGGCTGGCGTTGGACCAGCCCACAGGTGCCGTTCTACATGCCAGGCCGCGCAGGTAGTTGTGGGGAGTGGACCTAACTCCAGGGCGTGTCCTCGGCTTTTAGAATGGTGGTTCCCAAAACTGACTGCACATCCGTGTCACTGGAAGAGCTTTGAAATAGCTGCCAATCCCAGACCATTCCCTGGAACATCAACCAGACGCTCTGAGGATGGGATCTCAGAGCGAAGTGTTTAGCTCCTATGTGCAGACATTTTGGAAAACCACCTTAGGGTCAGCCCAGCCAAGTGGTCTCAATGAGGTTGGAATCATTCGTTGCGGAGGAAGGAGACACTTCTAGAAACCTAAGTGCATCCAGGACAGGCGAGAGAGTGGGGCCGGGCGGGGGTGAAGGTGACAGCCCTCAGGGCCATGTAGACCAGCGAGGGGAAGGGGCTGTGATCTGATGGAGCTGGGGCTCTGGAGCTAGGGGCCATCAGACAGGTCTTCCCTGCCGCTGCAGTGGGAGGCTCGGAGGCATGAGGTGAACTTGGCAACTCCATGCACAAGTGCCAGCATCATTTCTATGTTATCATGCCTGTGCAGAGCCTGTAATCCCAGAGTGATCTCCACCTCCTTGGCTTTCTGGACCCCAGGGAGGAGCTCAAGGGAGTGGAGGCAAATTCGTCAGGTTCATAAACAGACCATGTTGGCTCCTACCTCTTGGCCAGAGCTGAGTCACGTGGTCCAGTCCATGCACAGGAAAGAGGGCCTGTAAAACATGGCCAGCGGGTCCCTGATGGGGTATTAGAAATCAACCATCAGTCTTTCATGACAGACATAAGAGGCAATTAATAAATTTCAAATGTACATTTGAATTAGATTTGATACATTGGCTGCCAGATCCCAAGTTTCTGACTTTATATGCTGAGAAAAATATCTCAACTGTCAGTCTGAGAAGAATCAGTATTTTAAGTCAGTTTTCCCTGGAAACTGGTAAATTCAGAGAACCAAAATGTATCCCATCCAGAGTGTTTCTCTTTGGAGAGATGGCTGACTCTATGGCTGCAGAGAGGAGATACAAGACGAGCTTAGGGCATCTTGTGCTGGTGCGTGAGAGCTAAAACACCAATGCACACGTATCACACACATACATGCACACACCTGGCACATATAACCACATGCCCACATGCACCCACCTACCCAGATGTGCACCCACACACCCAGATGTGCTCCCACCTGCACACACCTGGGCACACACAGATGGTAGGGATGTCAAAGGGGCATAAGTGCCCATAGAAGAGGTGGCGAGTAACCAAACCTGGAACAATTTGAACAGCAAAATAAGCAAAGTAATAACAGACAATAACCCAAAGCAGGAAATAAACACCCAGACTGATGGAGCTTGGCCAGGGGCACAGTGGGTGGTAAGGGAGGCTGGCAGAGCCCACGCACCACACAATTCCAAGTGGTGTGTGCACCACAGCGGTAGCCACCGTGGGCATGCACAATGGCTTCCTTCTGAAACCTTGGTTCCACCTAGTCATGGGCAAAGGAACCAGGCAAATCCCCGCTGGGAAGACCAGACGCATCCCCACATGCTTCAAGTTGCCTGATAAGTTTCTCTTAAAACCGGTGGTGTCCAGCTGAGACCGGCAGCTGCCAGGAGGGGCTGGCACAGGGGCAGCCACGGCCATAGGGGCTGTACGCCCACTGGGGTCCTGCTCACCTGCTGAAAAAGGTGAGACTTGGCATCATGACCCCACAGTGGAGCTGGAGGGGTGATGCTGAGTGGAATAGGTTGGGAGAAGAAGACAACACTGGGTGGTCTTACTTGCATGGGGAATGCAGGGAAACAGGCAGAGGAACAGGCAGACAAACTTGACAGACCCTAGAAGCCTGACAGCGGGATTGATGCTGATGGGGGGTGGGGGGGTCTGATGGGATGGGAAGCATAGTAAAGGGGGGGTCCAGTGGATGGTGATGGAGGATTACAGGGCCCAGTGGGGGCATGGTACGTGACATATATGTGAAAGGCATGAGCTTGTACCTCTAAACATATATAGTTTTGGCTTTGCACATAATACAAATAGCAAATAATTATAAGAAGGAAAAATGCAAACACAAAAACTAAGACAATCAAAATATTGACTTTTGCAAATAATAATAAAAATGAGAATAAACGAGCTAGATACATCATGCCTTCTAGAACAATAGAAAGAGAATTTAAAGGGGAAAAAAGGAATATTTGCATTTGTTGAGTGTATAGCTACCTGACCAGGGATATAGTCATTTTTCCCTAATACTTGTTTTTCTTTGGGAAGGCAACAGTGTGAGTGGGCTGCACTCTTGGTGGTGGGTGTGGTGCATCCACTTATGCAGGTGTGAAGCTGTCCTCCTGAAATTTACAGAATATTGTAAATCAAGGCCACGTCATTAAAATAAAATGTAGGGACGTAGCCAGTCATATGCCAGTGCATCTAGAATCTGCCACGTGGAAAGTACACTTCTTGGAACGTAAAAAGCGCTGCCCGGAAGAGACTCTGAATGAGCAAGGGTATTTGTAAGTTTCATGTTAATTTTAGTGCGTCTCAGTCCTTCGTTCTGCTTCAAACTCCTGCCAGGGCTGTCTTCAACAGTCAGTGCCTCTCTATGGTCTGCGGCCTGCTGGAGGGACGGGCAGCCCTGTGGGACGGTGGCCGCTGTCCGCCAGCACCCTGGCCCGAGGCAGGGTGGCCTCGCAGCACCTGGCAACCGTGGGTCCTGCTCCCACAGCCTGGCTTCATGGTGCCCTTGAACAAAATGTTAATTTATGTTGATTTATCAAGACACGGTGATTGTAGCGATAAGCCTTCGTGATTGGAACTTCCAAAGTAAATGTACTGAAATGATAAATGTGTTTCTCTGGCCGCAGAAATGGGTTTTGCTCTGCAGTTAATGTTTCATATAACCCAACTTCATTAGGCAGATCTCAGCTAATGACATCATGAATTTGTTTCATTTTATCAAATTGCATTAATTAGGGAAATGTGCTGAATGTTGATTGTGAAGAAACATACTTTTTCCTTGGAATAAGGGAAGAAAAACAAGGTAATTGGATTAATTTGTCCCTTTTTTTTTTTTAACCTCTATTAACTAGGAATGTGAAGATCCTTTCTCAACACGGAAGCATGAGCAACTTTGTGTTAACATGATTCTCATTAGCCAACTTAATTGTAGGAATTTTAAATGGGATTTCTGCTGGACCAGCGCCAGCTCGGAGAACCAGATTAAAGACTATCTCTAGGCTTACACATTTGCTGATAAAAGCCAGAGGTTTCCTAGGATGGCCAGGAAACACGTCAGAGCACACACAGCTCTTTCTTTCTCGTGGTTTCCAAGCCGCCGTGCTTGGCCTGTGCGAGCGGGAGTCTGCTGGTGCCCTTGGACTTGCATTTCTGGCAACAGCCTGGCACAGAGCACCTGTGATTCCGTGACCCTGCGGGCTGTGAAAATATGGATGTGCTGCACTTAATTCTAGGAATCGATCACCCCAACAGTGGGAACTTGCATCATTTGTGTGTAATTACAGGGGCGTTTTTGATTGGACGGGGAGAGGGCGCTTTCCTAATGAGGAGACATGGGGTTTTGTTGCTTTGTTCCCTTGAGGACTTCAGTTCAGGTTGGAGACGGTTTGTGAACGTTGCCGCATGCAATCTGGAGGCTGCTCTGTACCCCAACCCCTAAGCCCGTGAGCACCTCCAGGGCAAACAAACTGTCCCCTTCAGAAGCAGGTACCTTTGGGTTCAAGCGGAAGCCGTCTTCCGCTCCCCCTCGAGTCCCCAGGAGATGGGGAGGCGTCCTGCCAGTGAGCGCCGCCACCCTGGCAAGAATGCAAGTGAAACAAGTGTTTTCATATACAACTAGTCCAAAGTATCTGCAGACATAGCTTGATACAGCAGATGCTTGCCCTCTGGGGGGCTACAGCGCTGACCCCCACGTAGTAGAAAATTCACGTGTAACTTCTTTTAAGATTTATTTCTGCATATAAGAACAGGTGTGTAGGCCAGAGGTGTGGAGTGGGGGTGAGAAGATTCACCAGAGGCAGAGTGTGGAGCAGAACAGGCGGATCCACTGAAATCCACTGCTGAGGGAGCAGCGGGGAGTCAGGAGAGGTCTGCTGCGCCATGTGGGTAGCTCCCTGGCCGGGGATGGAACTCGTGCTGCAGAGGTTACGGGCAGCTTCATAGGTTGCGTCTTCACCCCTTGCGCCATCAGGGAGGCCCTCATGTGTAACTTTTGACCCCCCTAAATTAAGTGCTGACAGCTTGCTGACCAAAGTAGAAGGCTTCCTGTACCGGCAGGTGAACCCCACTGTAGCTTGCGCTCTGTGATCGTGTATTACACAGTGGGTTAAGGTGGAGAAGGAAACGTTGAGAAGATACTTGCAGCATCCTGGTTATCAGTTCTGAAAGTTGACATTGTTTGCAAGAAAATCTTTTTACAAGAAAATCCGAGTATCAATGGGCCACTTCTACACACATTTGCAGTATGGATGCAAAACCACAAAGATGCTGTCCTGCGCCGCCTGTATGTGCTAGTGTGGGCCACGAGCTGCGTGAGTGGTGGTGAGGAGGTGGAGGTTAGTGTGTGTATTAGAGAGAGAGAAGGCCGAGACCCAGCGAGAACATGAGAAGCAGCCGACAAAGAAAAATGGCTCATGGTCTCTTTTTTTGCTATTTTAAGGGAAAGAGTTTAATTGGCAAACGATGTAAAAATTTAGGAAGACAAATTGACATGACAAAGTTGCAATTTAAAGTTTGGAGGTGCGCTGGGTTCCTCCAGATGTCCAGGGGTAACTAAAGAAGTCACATCCCCTGCGTCTGCCTGGCTGGCTGGGAGGCCCTGCCGCCGAGGCCCGACTGTGGTCCGGGGTACAGGCTGGTGCCCTCTGGCCGCCTTGCGGGCAGCTTCTTGCTGTTAGGCCCGCGACGGCACTCACAGGCCGAGGACAGCAGAGACGGCCCAGCCTGCCGTGGGTGCGGCCGCGGGTGTCCTCAGGGCCAGGACACCCTTCTGGCGGCGCGGCCAGGCCCGGAGACCCGCTGCAGCCGGTCAGCGCCCCGCAGGAGGCGGGAGGCCAGGGGTCGGGGGGCTGCGCGGCGCAGGGGCGCCCCGGGAGGCGAGTTCAGCCCGCGCAGGGCGGTTGCAGCCGGCGCTGACACTCCCGGACCCAGGAGGGCGCGCCAGCTCGTCTGGCCTGAGACCCGAGTGGGAGAAGGAGCCGGGTGAGCCATTATTTTGTTTTAAAAACGTCTTATTTTAGAACGGCTTGTATGTACTGAAATTTGGGGCGCGGGAACCCAGAGGAGCCACGTGCCCCGGCCGGCGTGTCCCTGCGCGTGGCCGCCGCCGGCCCCTCCTGGCCCCCGGGCTCCGTCTCGCTGGCCTCGGCCTGGGCCGTCCGCCCTGGGGCGCCCGGCGCCTGCTCGGCCCTGCCCTGCTCGGCGCCACCGGTGCGCCCCGACACGCTGGGGGACCGCGCGCAGAGGGGAGCAGGGCCGGCCCGCGGGCAGGTGCATGCAGGACCCCAGGGGACGCGGGGGCAGGGCCGGGGCTGCGAGCGGCTGGGGGGGGGCAGCCCGCGGGGTAGCGGCGAGGCCCGCAGGTGCGTATTCGGGGCGCAGCTGGGCGCCGGGGCAGCGCGGGGACCCGAGGGGCAGCGGCTGGGCGTGCAAAGCGGGGTGTGTGGGCGCCTGGTGCGGCGCCGGAGGGAGGGTGTGCGTGTGCGCCCCGCGCGCTTTCGGCTGCAGGAAACGTGGCCCCTTCGCAGAAGCGAAACCTGCCCCGGGGGTCGGTGGAAGAAAGAGGATGTGGTGACCGCGAAGCGCCGTCCAGGCCGCCTGGGAGGGGAGCCTTCCCCACCGGCCCTCAGCACCTCTGTCCCCCGCGGCCGCACCGTCCAGGGCTGTCCCGCGAGCCCCCACTCAGGGGGTGGGTGGGGAGGGGCCCTTCCGCCAGAGGCTGTGAAGCCGCGTGGAGAAGCGCCTGTGAGTGGTCTGAGGGTGTGCGTTGTTTATGCTGGTGATTAAAGTAAAACTTACAAAAGGAGCAGATCGGACATGGTGCTTCCTGTGATGGAAAGCCGGGGTGGGCGTCTGGGGAAAGCCTTGCAGCTTCGGGAGCTGTGCGGATTGAATGCTGTTATTCTGAGGAGCCCGGGGCACACATTCTCTTTGTGCAGAAAACAGCATGCAAAGGGGAAATCCATCACGCGGACAGGCAAGGTGTGGGAGCAGCAGCCTTCCGCCCCTGCCACAGAGCTCACCCCAAACCCAGGCTGGCAAAATAATAATATAAATGCCAGGTGCTGCGGGTGTTTGGGGGGAGTCAGGGCGCACGGCCGGCCAGGCCCTTGGTCCCAAAGCACCTTTACTGGACCCAAGCGCAGGCATGTTGGACGTAACCTGCCCCTCACCTCGCCTGAGCGAGGGCACCAGCTCGGCCACCTCTGAGGCCGGGGGCAGGCGGTCACACTCGCCATGACGGAGCTGACCAGCTGGTGACCGGGCGCTGCATCCCCTCTGGGCACGGCGCCCACAGCTCCGAGCACGAGTGGGCCTCCCCCCGGGGCTGCTTCTGGACCCACGTTCTCAGCGCGGCTCGTCGGTCAACAGACCAAACCAGATCACCTTCCGCGTGTAACTGCCTTAAAATGGCTTGAAGACACCTCGGCCCGCCCTGGCCTGGTTCCTCCGGCCCGGGAGTGCCACTTCACTTCTGTTCCTTTGCTCCTCCTTATATCCTTTTCTGTCAAAAGTAAAATAATTTTAAACAGTTAAAGTATGAGCATATGAAAGCCAAAAAAATAAAAGAGAGAGAGAAACGAGTGTCTTCAAGCAAACGGTCTCAGGTGCACACAGTTCTGGTCCTGGTTTCTCGCCCCCTTCTTGGCTGAGCCTCACCCACGATGCTGCCCACCCCTCCGTGCTCCGTGCTCCGTGCTCCGTGCTCAGCCCGCCCTGACGTGGCTGGCCCAGGGCTCTCTGCTGGCGGCTCCAGGCCCCTGCCCTGCTCGGCCCGACTCACATTGGGTCACTGAGAGCAGCTCCCAGTCCGAACCCCTCCCCGGAGCTCTGCGTCTCCTCATTCTGTGGTGCCTGGGGATCCAGAGTGCCGGGGCCAGGCCTCAGGGGACAGCACTCGCTGGCTGTACCACACCGGGCCTGCGGGTCTCCTTGGTGCCCACCTGCAGTTGTGGACAGAGCCTCCCTGCAGGAGCCACTGCTTCCCAGCATCCCCTGGGCTCTGCTCTGGCACCTTCCTTGGCCCTGGGCTGGGCAGGCGCCTCTCTTCCTCCCCTGCGTTTCTCCCGGAGCAGCACTCGCCTCCCTGTTCACTTTGTCTCCCTGGGCTGAGATTGCTTGAAGGTAGGACTAGATCAGGAAAGAACTCACAGGCCGGTTGAGGGGGCTTGAGCTCCAAGCGTTTGCAGCATGCAGTTGCCCAGCTCATGGCTGCACCAAGGGCACTTCCAAGGTGCTGCCCACGGTTCATAGTCGGTGCACTTCTGAGGGCAACACATGCTGAAAACTAGCATTTCTTGTTCTTTAATTTTACTCAGTTTTGTGTATTATCTCAGTTCAGTCTCAAATAAGTGCATAATGCCAATCTGTTGTTATTTTCATTTACCATCAAGAATACTGAATCTCAAAATGAATTTGCATTTGCAAATCTTATAAAGTTTTGAAGCAAATACAAATACACCTAAGGATTTATTCCAGGATCAGATTGCCCCAATATTTGTTTAGAGATACCTAGTCCTGGTAGATGCATTTTTTAACCTAGATAGGGCTCAATATGCTGGCAAAACAATAATATAAATGCTTCCAAACAGAATATATTATGCATGTAGGAAAATGTGATTTGAGTTTTCACACCTTTACAAACTCATACTATTGAGTTTACTGCTTGGGAACGGTTTCTTGGCTAAAACAATGAATCTTGAATTTTAGTTTGGAAAATATAATCACTTAAGTCCACATTACACACTGCATAAAATCAATAGGAAATCACAGTTCTCACAGCAGATTTTGAGTCCACTTGTAAGCCACTTACAAGGGACCCACCAAGGCCTTCCCGAAAGGGATGAGAAGCGAATTGTTTCTGGAGGCAGCAGCTGTTGGGCCCCGTCGGCTGGGCGGGGGTGGTCTTGGGGAGACACAGAGTGGCCCCAGGACCGGATGGTGGACAGGACTGAGACCTGCCCACGGAACAGTTATCAGAGAGCAGGGCCCGAGTGGGGAAAGGGTGAGCTGTCCGAGGTGCTGGACACCTTGGCTCTGGCGGGGAGAGGGCAGATGGAGGCAGATGCTTCTACTTCTTTCTTCACATTTATTTTCTACTCAAAATCTCCACAGTGTGGTGGGAAGTACCAATACCCAGAGCTTCTCTCTTCAAACCAAGAGTTAAGCCTGGGGATTTTAGAAACCTTGGCTATTGCTCCAGGAACTCTTTGAGTTTCTCTTAAAGTGATGAACACATTTGAAAAGTACAAATAGTTTATTCATGCCAAATTCAGCATGGCACTATGAAAAACAGACTTGAATTTGAGGAATTTGTTCTAGCTGACTGCAGGGTTACAAAGATGAATAAATCACTATGAATACTTCAAGTTTTCTGAAGTGATGAAAGAATCAATAAGAAAGCTATGATAATTGTTTTTTGCCCTTTTTAAAAATGTGGTTATAATTTTGTGTTTACACTTTTCTGGCTCGCATAATAGTAAGGGGATCTGCAGTAGATACAAAAATTCCAAAATTCCCTTTTGTTATTTATTAACTTTGGTTATTATGAAGTCCCTGCATTTTATTATGATTATAGTTCTTTCACACTAAGCTTTCTTTTCTACAATATGAGAACAAAACTAAAATTGCATAATAGAGCTGCTTTACATTTGGAAGTTAAATAAGTAATGAAGAAAAATGTCTTAAATGATGACGTTTGTCTACTATTCTATAAACTTAGCAACATTTTCTCTTCTGTGTCCGTTATATTTTTTTGGTAGGTTTGCTTTGGTTGAAAATTAATATGGTCAACTTCACCTACTATAGAATTTTATGTTGCAAGTAATATTTATTGATCAATAAAAGACTATAGAACTTTAGAAAAACTTGGTCCCACTTAAAAGAAACAGTATAGTTGTTAAGCAAACTGAGCCTTAATATCCTCAGCATGAGAATCACATTCAGAATCCTGTGCAATATTTGTGGGCTGCACTCAATGTCAACAAAAAATGTCCATGTGCTCTGAGGAGAGAGGCCCCTGTTGTTTCTAGGAGGAGATTTAGATTTTGCTCATGTTAAGAAAGGCGTGTTTTCTTTAGACTGATATCGCTGTCGCACTTTGTGCAAACTGGAGCCAACTCTGAGTTATCCGACAACCAGGAGCAAGTTTGAGGCGCAAGAAGTAAATGGCAGAAGGATTTCTTTATATCTTTAAGAAATTTTTCCATTTACTAAATTACCTTCAAATTAGGTTTCTGTATGTTTTAATATACGTTATGAATGTATTAACTTCTCAAGATGGATATTGCAATACAATAATAACTTCCAAAACAGAAACTTTGAGTTTCTGATCACACAATTGTCTTTCAATTAGTCTGGTCTTCGATTTCAAATAGTGCACTGCTATGAAAATTTTCTTTTGCTTTCAGCAAATGCCAGGGAGTCATGCGTAGGTTTCTGTGGCTGGTCACTACTGGCTCAGCTTTCTCTGGAAGGTTGTGCCTCTGCGTCTGTGCAGGGAGTGCAGGCACGCAGCACAGGTGCACACAGAGGAGAGCCAGTTCCTACTTGGGGGTCCCCTCATGTGCGCGGCCTTCCCTAACTGCTGCTCCTGCCCCTTCTGCTTCCTGGGCCCAGGAGAGGGCCCACCATCGGGACCGGGCTCCGCTGATGTCTGCGGCCTGTCTGTGCATGGGGTCAGGTGCTTTGGAGTCTGCCCACCTCTGAGTCCCAGGTCTGCCCACGTGCGAGGTGGCAGCGTCAGGCCCTGTGTGTAAGGACGCAATGACAATACTCAATTCTCGCATCATTGCAATAAAACTGCGTGTAAGCCAGGAAAGAGCCAAGCAGATCCGAGACATGCAGGCGGCGGGAGACCAGCCCGTTCTCCTGTCTCTATGCCCCTTCGAATTTTTGACTGTAGTCAAGAGGATCTGCAAGTTACCATGGAGGGTGAAAACACCCTTGTTTTCTGCCACACTGTGTGTCTGTAGAAATGGAACATGACCTGAGTTATGTGAGAACAATGAGAGCTCTGACACGAGGTGTCTCATCCACACTGCAGTGAAGAATCGGGGGCTCCTCGGGCTGGGCTGTGTTTGACTGGGGCCTGGAGAAGGGGCAGGTGGTTGAAAGAACGAGTTTTCACCTTAGGTTGAGGAGGTGGTTGCAGACGCAGATATACAGGAGATGATCGTTAGGGGACTTGGTGGGGGACTGGGAAGCAAAGCACGGCTGAAGCGTAGGGGGCATGGAGACAGGGAGATGGGGAAGGCGGGGTGGGGTTGCGGAGATAAACGCTGCGATGACTGCTGGCGGCCTTCCCAGGGAGGGCAGGGCCTGATCGGCAGGTCCTGATAGCGCCCTGCACCTCCCAGCTCGGGGCTCTGCCACCTGCTTCTCCTGTGCGCTGTGCCCCTTCTCCCAGCTGCCCTGGTCTGTATGTCCAGCCTTCTAGCCTGCCCTCTGGAAGCTTCCAAGCTCATTCCCTCCAGGCAGCTTTCCTTCGTGTATCTAACTCAAGCCCGACTCCCTCCCAGTCTCTTGACCCCAGTAGCAGGGAGTGAGCTGAACCCCAGCTCCTCATCTCATCTTCTCTGCAGCTGTCACCATGACCTCTGTCCAGTGAGGTGCTGGAGAACCTGGTTCTTTTCTGTTAAAAAAAAAAAAAAAGGGAAGAGTTTTCTAAATCTCCATGCTCGTGCCACCCAAGCTGGGCGACTGCAGGCCCTGTCACAGATAATGGCGCCGGACAGAGGGACGTCACTTTTACTGTAAAATAATCTTCATCAGTTGTGAGAGACCCGGGGCGCGCAATGTCTGGGTTCCCGTCAGCCATTTCTGATAGCGTCTCTCCTTTGAGTCTGCAGATAAGCCAGTCAGCAAGTGCTGTAAATTCAAGTTATAGGGGCCTCCCTGTGGCGCAGGGGTTAAGTCTCAGCACTATGAGCACTGCTTAGTCCACAGCCACTGCAGCATGAGTTCAATCCGCGCCAGGGAGCTACCCACAGGGTGCAGCAGACTCTCCTGTCTCCCCGCTGCTCCCCTCAGCAGTGGATTTCAGTGGATCTGCCTGTTCTGCTCCCCACGCTGTCTCTGGTGAATCCTCTTACCCCCCCACCCCCGCATCTCTGGCCTGTACCCCAGCTCTTGTATGCATAAATAAATAAATTTTTTTTTAAAAATTCAGGTTATAAATTCATGGTGAGATTACAACCTTTTTTAAAATCTTCCATAAAAAAATAAGTTAAATCACACACTAGGGACAAATGTCAACATATAACTTACAAAAGGATTTACATAGGGGATATTTTTATAGAGATCTTAAAATTCTGGGGGAAAAAAGTCAACAACTCACTAGAAAAAAATGGGCAGAGGACTCAAGGAAAAATCATAATCAGATGAAAGGATTTGCAGTCTAATTAGTTCTCGAGGGAATTGCAAATTGAGTTTGTAACCACAAACTTTCACTTGGACTCAATTTGTGAAAATTTCAAAGTTGGACAATATCAAGAGTTGGCAAAGAATTCTTAGAATCATTATGTCCTTCTGGTGGCTTGAAAAAGTCTCATAGTTGCTTTGGAAAACTCTGCCACTTTCCGTAAAATTGGGGGTGTCCACCTGCTCTCCCTGGCCGTCCTGGCGGCGCGGCGGGGCCGGGGTCCAGCAGTCGGCGGGCGTGTCCCCGAGCCACGGGCCGCAGCAGGGCGCAGCCTCGGGCCGGAGCAGTGCGGGCCGCCATCGCCCGCCGACCCTCGGCCGCGGGTGGTGCAGTGAAGACCCCAGCGGAGCAGACGGCAGGTGCGGGAGACCCAGAATATAAAATCGAGAGGGAAAAGTCCATTTCAGAAGCATTACTGTAGGATGAACCCCTTTTGTAAAGAAAACCCTGGAAGAAGCAGCCGCAGAGGCAGCAGAGCACAAGCAGCCCGGCGCAAGCAGGGAGCCAGCAGTCCGCGGGGCCAGGACCTCCGGGCAGCAGCGCGGCTGGGCGGGGGGCGGGCGGAAGGAAAGCCTGTCCTTGGCAGAGGGGCCCACACCTGCCCGCTTCCTGGCGGCCGCTTTCCAGCGAGGAGCAATCGCGTTATTTCCAAGGAGCTCCGAGGACAGGTCCGAGCGCCCACAAGCATGAGACGTCTGTGGTCCCAGCCCAGGGCTGGGGGGGCGCAGGTCCCCGGGATGGAGGACGAGGAGGGAGACTGGACATGGCACTGTCCTGCACCTGGAAGGGGGCGTCAAGCAAAGGAGGCGACCTCGCTGCCTGGGGACAGGGCACGGGCCCCAGGGGGGCCGGGCGGGAGCCAGCAGAGGGACATGCCGTCTCGAAGGCTCCCTCTTGCACCCCTTCCTGGGCCGGAGCACAGGGCAGGGGCTGCTCTGCGGAGCCCACAGAGATCAGGGTCCCGGGGCAGGAGGCCATGGGGGGCAGGACAGCGGAAGGGCAAGCGGGAGAGCCGGCCCGGCTATGGACACCCGCTTGTCCCTGCTCCCGGCGCAGTCCATTCTCTCAGCAATTTCGCTGTGCAGAGCATGGGGAAGGAGGCCGGGCGAGCACATGAGTATCAAGGAGCGGAGCCCGGCGAGCGCGAGCCAGGAGAGGACCCGGCCAGGGCAGGAGAAGGTCAGGAGCAGCCGCGCGGGGTGTTTCTGGGGAGCTAATGACAGCCATTTAGCTCCGCTTCCCCTTGGTCATTTCCATGAAGGGTTCTCACTTTTTAAGGACTCTTTATTTCTCTCGTGGTAATTTTCCTGTCAAACTATTTTCTCTGAGCAAATTCACGCCTCCTGGAAACAGGCTTCCCGGATTTTGACATCCTCTCTTCGGGGCAGGCTGCGCGGAAGGACCACTGGCAGGTGGGGTAGTGTCCATCTCTGTGCAGCTGCTGCTCTGGGTCATTTTACGCCGAACCCGCTGAGTAACCCGTAGGCACGTGCCCGGCTCGCACCCCAGTTTCTTGTTCTCTACCGGCAGCCCCCTGGAACTGGGGGGATTTCTTGGAGTCACTCCCGCCCGGGTCTGGAGTTCCGCCTGGATTCGCCAACAAAATGCCCGTTGTTGGGCCACGTCTGATTAGGAGGAAGCGAGTCTTCCTCACTTTTTCATTTCAAATACATTCGATACGCAGGTCTGTGAGACTAAAATTTATTGCCGCTGAATTTATGAAATTGTGATTCCAAATTCCTACCTGCATGAGTGCGTGGAGGCGCTGCGTGTCTCCGGCGGCTGGACCTCAAAGACGCTGTGCTGTCGGGGCCCGCCCAGCCACCCCCTCATGAGCAGCGCCTCCCGAGGCCCAAGCGGGCTTCGCCTCTCGCTGGCTGGGGGAGGCAGGTGCTTCCTTGGTCACTTCAAAGACGTCCAAGGAGCCCTAAGGGGCCTGGAGGCTTGCGGGGTGGAGGGGATGCGCCACTCCCCACAGCGGTGTCTCCAGAAAGCTCAGTGGCTCCCGGCTATAAACTGCCGTACAAAATAGACCAGGCGCTGCCACTGGAGTGAGAACGGAGTCCCCGAGACGGAGGCAGGGGAGCAGTGGAGGGAGAAGAGCACAGAAGCACTGAAAACGATTAGCATTGCAGGAAGAAGCGGGGGTTCAGGCCAGAGGAGTCAACATTTCTTACTCAGCCTTTTCTTTTGTGTAGAAGAACTGGGGTGCAGGCCCGAGACGCAGGGGGTGAGAGGATTCACCAGAGAGAGTGGGGAGCAGAACAGGCAGACAGACCGAAATCCACTGCTGAGGGGAGCAGCGGGGAGACAGGAGAGGGCTGCGCCCTGTGGGTAGCTCCCTGGCCGGGGGTGAGCTCAGGCTGCAGTGGTAACAGCCCTGAGACTATCCCCGAGGCCACCAGGGAGCCCCTCTTACCCAGTCTTGCCCCCACCTTCATTCCAGCCCAAGGGGCGACCGTGTGTGAGAACATACTCGGCCCCTGAGCGCCCTCATTGTGGACATCACGTGAATGGCTCATGGGCGTTAGCAAGGTTTCAAAATAAACGGGATATTTTGACATGAAAAATTGAGGGAATGAAAAATTGGGACGTCTCCACACTAATAAGAAAGAAAAATGATGATGTAAATTAAATTATTATGTAATGATTCTTTCAGCTCAATTTTTTGCTCAGCCTTTTGAAATAGATTTCTCAGACTATTTGTCACACATTTGCATCACGCAGCTCCCATGTGCTCCACCAAACAGCAAACACCCGTCACATAAACGCTTATTCTACTCCCTTCCCACACGCGGCGCAGCGCTCCCAGCACCGGACCTGTCACCCTCCAGGAGGCCCGGCCACGCCTCGTGCCGAAAGCTTTCCTAAGAGGCGTCTGTTCTGGAGCCACGATCCCTGCGAGGTTCCGACGCCTGCATTCAGAGTCTCCCCGACTCGCTGGAAGGCACCCGGGTCGCGCGGCTCTTACATGCCTTCCTAGGAGGGTAGTAGGTTCTTGACGGCGACGTGGAGGCTCAGTGGCAAAGAGCAAGTACTGTCCCTCGCCCACACTCGGTGCCAACTGCGACTCGCCCCGCCTGTCAGGAAGACACCACGCTGGCCCCAGGGAAGGGGCAGAGAGCGGGCACTTCTCACACGGGTGTTAGGACAAAGCCGGTCTGGGGCTAGACAGGTCGGAGATGGTGATTGCGGTGATACAGGTGACTTAACGCCTAGTCGCCCACCACTCATGGCGCCACGAAGGGAGCCCCAGCTGCTCGGCCACCCTGTCCTAGTGTCCAGCCTAGTGTCCAGCCTAGTGTCCTAGTGTCCGGCCTCCTGTCCTAGTGTCCAGCCTAGTGTCCTAGTGTCCGGCCTCGTGTCCTAGTGTCCAGCCTAGTGTCCTAGTGTCCGGCCAGGTTTAAAATGTTCTTACTTTTCTGTGAAACCCGTTCATGTTACCAGCCGTGTAGACCCTATTGGGGTGGGGTGTCCCAAGACCTCGCAGGAGGATGGCCCCAGGGGTGAGGGCTCAGGGGCTGATGAATCGGCTCAGCTGCCCCCGGGGCGCTGGGCCTTTGGGAGACGCAGGGTGGCTCTAAAGGAAGGTTGCTCATTCCGGAGCCCACGTTCTCCCGTCTGTGCGCAAAAAGTGATGAGTCACAACTGCTAACATGTTGACTCCATTAGCAGAGCTTCCCAAATATTTACTTGATGGCAGTTTTGTGCCAGTTAATTCCAATAATTTCCCTCTTTTTCGTTCAATTCAGTGAATAAAATGATGCGTGTGGAGTTATTTCGGTTGAATGTAAAAACACCCTAAGTGCTATCATAAATTAAGTTAAAAAGTTCAGCAAGGGGAGTGAAATTATTTGTCTTTGCAGTGAAAATTAAAACACAAGTGTTAATGGAGCTCAGCCCGTGGGGAAGCGCAGCTCCTCCAGCGGGAGATGCTCACGGGGCACCAAGCGGCTGCGTGCGCGTCTGCGGGGTTCGGCGTCCCCGCTGGGGCTGGCCGCGAAGCAGCGGGTCTGCCACGGTGGGGACGGGCTGGGGGACCGGGCGCCACCCAAGGAGCGGGGACGCGGACCCCGGCCGCCGCCCACGCGAAGCCACCCTACATCTCCAGACCTTCCCGGGGCTCCTCCTCTGGCCGGTGATCTCTGGAGCGCCCCTTCGGGGGCCGGTTGTGCCCCTTCGGGGGCCGGTTGTGCCCTTCGGGGCCGGTTGTGCCCCTTCGGGGGCGGGTTGTGCGCTCCCGCTGTGCGCGAGGAGCCGCCATCCCCGCAGCCTTTCTGCAGGGAAACCGCGAGTGTGGGCGGCTGGGCCTACAGCGCGCCGGGGACCCGCCGGGCAGCACAGGGAGGGCGCGCTAGGGCGCAGGGGCGCGGGGGAGGGCCCGAGGCGCCGGCTGCTGCCCTGACGCTGGCACCTGCGCCCCCCGGAGGGCAGCGGCCTTGCAGGCGTGGCGCCTGCGGGACGGACCCCTGGCATGAAAGCAGAACTGAAAGGTGGGGCGCAGCGGGTGACCCGACGTCGCCCGGGAGCCGTGACCGCGACGCGGTCCTGATATTCCAGCCCTTCCCTTGGTCACTTAGGGTCTCTCCAGAGACGCGCGCCAGCCTCTGGGCTCGGGGACTGAATGGTGCGCGAAGCCCTGGCCCGCCCGGGCATACTCACCGCCCCACGCGACCCCGGCCCGGGCTTCAGGGTGCGCGCCCGGCGGCTCCTCGACGCGGTTGCTCCCCGCGCGGCCCGTGTGTGGGGCCGGCGCCGCGGGGGCGCAGCTCCCTGTGAGAGGGGAGCCCATGGCAGCGCGGTCACCCCGTCACCCGAGGGGCTGTTCCCTGCCCGGTGGGCTCACCTGTCCCCTCAAAGCCGCCGCTCCCGCGCCCCTGGGGGTCTAGGACACTCAGCTGCCCTCGCCCCGGACCCCCTGTTGTCCCCCGCGGCCGCGTCCCGCCCTCGTGCCCGTGTCCTGCGCGGACCCTGACGCGACCCGGGGAGCTCGTCTAGTAAAACCTCGTCCGCTTCCCTCGATGGACTTTACACGTGCAAAACTCCCGGGGCGCCTCCGAGGCTGCCTGGCCTCACCCCTTCTGTCTGATTTTATCTAAGTTCATTCACAGGCGATTTGGCTGCACCCACGACTCTGCTTTGCTCGGGCCGCGGAGGCGCGGGCTGCAGGGGCGCCAGCTCAGCCCGCGCGCTCAGTGCCCGCCGGGGAGCTGCCTCGCGCATGGCCCCGGGGTGGGGCAGCCGCGGGCGCGGGAGTCTGGCTCTGGCGTCCGTGAGAAAGCGGGATGGGGCTTGGGGGGCGCGCTCCCCTCGGCCAGCCGGCGCCCTGCTCAGGGAGCCCCTCCCGGGACACCTGCCGGTCCCTTCAGCACCTGGAACCCCCAGACTCCGACTGTGCGCTCGCTCGGGTGTCTTCCACCCCAAACCTTCTTGGAGTTTGCTCAGAATTCTGAGCTGAAATAAAGTCAGGTAATGAAAAGGGTTTCTTGAAAAGTCAGCCTCACCTGCCGGGCGGGGTTCTGCAGTTTTCACATCTGTGCAAACGGCCTTCCTGCCGGGCTGTTTTGGGGGGGCCGCGGCAGACAAGCCCCGCAGTGGCCAAGGTCAGGCGGTGAGGACAGCGCGGGGCTTCAGGGCCGGCGAGTGGCTCCGCTGCGGGTCCAGGGAAGTTATTAGACGCCGGGAGCTGAGCCAGGCGGAGGCCCACGAACTCCCCAGGGAGACTGCGGTGGCCCGACCCAGCCTGGGCCTGGAGCTGCGCCTTTCATCCCCCATTAAAATAATCTCCATCCATTAAAAAATTTAGCCCCGAGTCCCTGATTCGTGTCAGCACTCTGCCAGTTAGGGCTGCATTTAGCTGCCTGGAGCCACCGCTGCCGGGGCCTGGGAAAAGGCAGCTCCAGGGAGGGCAGCGCTCTGCTCCCCCAGGGCTCTCCAGGGGCCGCGGCAGGGCCCAAAGCCAGTCCGTTGGTCTTCAGGGAGCCTCCCCGGGCTCAGCCTCAGCACCCCATGGACTCCGGGCCCGGCAAAGGGGAGCCTCACAGGAGAGAGGACTCTGGCGGCACCAGGAAGGCCAGGCTCCCCTCCACCTCCACGGCCCTCTCCCTGCAGCCACTGCAGCTCCCCAGGGCGGCCAGCGCGGCCAGTCCGGGGACGGTGTGGCATGGACGAAGCCGTCGGGCTTCCTTGAGTGGCGCCTGTGCGAGCCGGGCCTGTGGGAAGTGCTGCCTGCAGACCCCATGCCAGTGCCATCTCTACCGAGAGCCGCACACCCTCCGATGGGTTTTCCCCGGGAGAGGGTGCCTGAGAGGATGCCGGGGGCTGCTCAGGGCTGAGAGAGCAGCCTGGCCCTCTCCCGTGGCTGACCTGGCCCTCAGACTGCTGCACAGCAAGTTCTGCGAGAAGTGAGGAGCACGTGTGCCCTCATGCCCGCCCCACAAGGACTTCGGGCCGCCGTGCACATGGGGCTGGGCCAAGCAAGTGCACACACTCATCCGTCCACTCCGTGGCTCCTTAACTTGTCGTGTGTGTGCGCACACGCATGCATGTGTGTGTTTTTATTGCGTGGCTTTGGTTTCACACCACGGCTTGTGGTTTGGAGGTGTGGGGTCTCCCGCTCCAGGCACTGCTGCCGCAGCACACCCTCCGCCCAGCACCCTGGTCCTCCACCGCCGTCCACTGAGCTCCCTCCAGCTTTGTTACTGCCCCTCCTCGGCTTCCCCTTCTGGGGGCTCCACTCTCCAGTCGTCTTTACAGGGTTTGCTGTTAGTTTGCTTTCACCTGCCCCGCTGTTTGCGTTCTCTGCAGCCCCCGAGGAGAGGCACCGTCAGCGCTGTCTTCTTCTGAGGGAGTCCACTTAGCACCATCCCTCCTGTTCCCTCCCTCACGAGTGGCAAGAGTTTGTCTTTATTTTATTTTAATTTTTATTTTATATATTTTTTACATCATTGTTCATTTTTGCACAGTGCATGCATTTTCATCTCGGTTATCGTCCCCGTGAAATTCCCACCCCCCTTGTTGCGATCCTACTCCACTCTGCCCCCCTGGAGTGTGTCTGTGGTTTATAGTTCCTGTTGATTTTCATTTTTACTTCACAGCAGGAATTTAGAAAAACCTAAATAAGGGATCAGGAAAAAGACTAATTATAATGACGAGTTTGTCTTTTTAACAGCTGAGTAATATTCTGTTACTTGCTTTCTGAATAGGAGGGTGCAGAGCTTCCACCTCTCAGTGGAGGATGCTGTTTGCCGGGAGCGCTGATGCGTAGCTGGGCCCCTTGGAGGACTGCGCTGGTGGAAGTGGCGCGGTGGCCCCTGGGCCTGCGTCCACTGCTAGCCCCTGTCTCTGGGCTGTAAGCCTGTGTCCCTGCGCTCAGCAGGCTGGGCTTCACTGTCCCTGTCCCTGCTCCCAGGGGAAATGGGCGGAGTGCGAATAGCCTTTCTCAGCTTCTCCCCTTCCTCCTGGGGGGCCTGTTTGCCTGGTCACCACCGCACTCTTGCCCGTCTCTCCACGGTGAGGTCTACAACGAGCAGTGTCAGCCTGCCCTGGTGCAGGTACGGACCGTGGCTTCTGCGCCAGAGAAGCCTGTGCCCCGACTCACATCAGTGTTTCCTGGCACTGACTTCCGCAGAGTCTCCGCCCCTCACGATGGGCTTGGTCCGCAGTGATCGTGAGGCCCTGTGGTGTACCCCAAGTCTCAGGATTCTCAGTGCAGTGCCTGTCGGGATGTCTCTTGTCCACACTCATTGGAGTGAAGTAGTCAGTTCCTCTAACGTTGTCCCGGCATCCTGATACGTCTTCCCTTTACATAGGGATTTTTCCAAGTCTCAGGAGGCAAAAATTTCACCCTAGTCCTTCTTCCCCTTCAAGAAGTAGATTCTCTGAGCTCGTTACAGCGGCATCCAACTGCCCACCTCTGCTGGGCAAGCCTCAGCCGAACAGCCCTGAGCTTTCACGAAGGCAAGCAAACAGCTTCTGGAATTCTCAAAAGGCTTGTCGGTGTTTGCTCAGCCCTTTCATTTCTGCTGCTTATCAGGGTGGCTGGAAATGGTGCAGCCCAAGTGTCTTTGGGATAAATTCTATAAAGATGAGTCAAACAGAACACAGAAAATCCCACAAAGATCCCTTAGTCAACTCACAGAATCTTCTTGTGGTTTGGGATTGTTCAACAGCAAGTAAAGGGTTTGTTAGTACAGTCGAAAGAAAATTAAATCAGGGCCTCCCTGGTGGCGCAAGGGTCTGAGTGCAGCACTGTGGGGCTGTCTGTATCCTCTGCAGCACGGGTTCTATCCCGGCCAGCCAGGGAGCTGCCCACATGGTGCGGCAGACCTCTCCTGTCTCACCCGCTGCTCCCCTCAGCAGTGGATTTCAGTCAGTCTGCCTGTTCTGCTCCCCGCTCTGTCCCTGCTGAGTCCTCCTGCCTCCCGAACTCTGGCCTATACCCCAGCTCTTGTGTGCATAAATAAATAAATCTAAAAAAAAAGAAAATTAAATCAATATTTGTTCAATTTATGCTGGCTTACTTAATAAATGCTTTTAGCCAAAATATTCCAAAAAAGTTAATTTTTTAGTTACCTTAATTTGACAGGAAATTAACTGTAACATTTCAGTTCTGATAAAAATTCTCTGTGTAGATGTGTGTGAGTCTGTCTGTGTGTGTATGTATATGGGTGTGTGTATTTGTGTGAGTGTGTATACATGTGCATGGGAGTGTGTGTGTGTGTGTTCGTGTGTGATTCTTTAGTGTTTATTTACTTATAAAATTGCTAATTTTTTTAAAAGATTTTATTCATTTATTTATACAAGCACTGGGTACAGTCAGAAGCGCGGGAGGGTGAGAGGACTCACCAGAGCCAGAGCGGGGAGCAGAACAGGCAGAAGGACCAAAGTACACTGCTGAGGGGAGCAGCGGGAGGCAGGAGAGGTCTGCGCGCCATGCGGGACCCTCACCCCGTGGCTGGGGATCGAACCTGCATTGCAGAGGCTGCGGGCAGCTTTGCAGCCTAGCGTTCAACCGCTGCACCACCGGGGAGGCCCTAAATTGCTATTTTTTAAAGATTTATTTATGCATGCAAGAACTGGGGTACAGGCCAGAGGTATGGGGGTAAGAGGATTCACCAGAGTCAGAGTGGGGAACAGAACAGGCAGACTGACTGAAATACGCTGCTGAGGGGAGCAGTGGGGAGACAGGAGAGGTCTGCTGCACCCTGTGGGTAGCTCCCTGGCCGGCTGGGAACCAAACTCATGCTGCAGTGGCTGCCAGTTGCTTGGTAGCACTGTCTTTAACCCCTGTGCCACCAGGAGGCCCTGATTCTTTAGCTTTTATTACAGGTAATATAAACCAGGTGAACATTGATGGGAAAAATTTTACATTGAGGGTCTTACAGAAAATAAAGGATGTGGCTGGCGGTTATGATCATTCTTAACTTCCACTTTTGTCTCTGCTGAGATTATGTGCATATAAAATCATTGACTAAATTTACTAAAATTTAATTATGACCATAGGCTAGTGATTTTTTTTTCCTGACAGTTTCTCCATACTTAGAAGACTTTCCCTAGGTTTGATCTTTAGGTAGAGTGTAGAATTCTGAAGTTAATTGTCCATGGTGTCCTAGGTATGTTTGACAGCCCTATAATTGTATATGTTTAAGAATGTATTTTAATAATATGAAAATCTAGAAATGCCAAAACCAGACTTATACAACTGAAGGTAGAGAGGCTGTTTTCTCAGTATCACCCGCAGTGTGTCATCTCTAGCCTGGCGCAGGTCAGTGTTCGGTGAATGAATCCTGGACAGAGAGACCCAATTCAGGGTTACCGCCCCCTCCGGTGAAGGAGGAGCCGGTCGGCCAGCGCCCCAGCCATGCCCAGCTCGCGCCGCGCCAGGTCACGGGTAAGACCCGCCACCGTGACACGTGGACAGCAGCTTTATTAGTGTAGAAAGAAACCTCTAAACACACCAGTTGTGTGGACAGTGAAGAATGAGTGGTGACACCAAAGAAAGCAACATTATATTTTCTTGTCACTTTTCAGCTAATTGAATGTGAGGTAGATATTCACAAATAGGTCCTTACTGGCTCAAACAGATGCCTTGAGAGCACCCCCAGTTCCTGCTGTGGACAGAATATGCCTAATAAGGGGTTCAGTTAGTGTCGTGGCAGCAGGAGGGGAGGCCCTGGCCTGTGAGGGGTGTACTGGGCACAGCCCGGGTGTTTTCAGCACGTGGATACCAGCTTTACCGGGGGGCTGGGGACCCCGTGGAGGCGGGTGTGGAAGTTGGCGGAGAAAGGAGGGGCCTCGCCTGGCTGGGGATGCAGCGGGCGAGACCCCAGGCGCCAGAGGAAGGTGGGGTCCTCAGCCCTGGGAGACCGGTTCCGCCTCACAGGGCAGCAGGAAAACAGAGGAAACCCAGTCAGGCAGAGAGGCAGGCGAGCGCCAAGCACTACTTTTTGCTTGATTTTTATTGACACAGTCAAGAAGAGCCATGACATCTCGTTTATGATTTATCATTTCCCCAAAGCTGGTTTTTGAAAACACTGTATTAATAAATACTTCTTTATGCTATAAAAGTAAAATACATTTCACAAATACTTATCACTAATAATTCAAATAAAATGTAGAAAAATATTAGAAAGGAGTTCCTTAATTCCCATCACCTACGGAATCATCATACATATGTTGAATTTCCTTCCATCAAAGCGTAGGTCCTTCTGTTCTTGCTACGGGGCGTGTGTAATTGTTCAGCTTTCCTGTCCTCTTTTTTTTTTTTTAATTATGGTAAGAATACCAAATGTGAGCTCTACCTTCTTGGTAATTTAAGTCCCTGTGCTGCCCTGGTCAGTGTAGACAGAGCTCGGGGAGGCAATCGCCATGGGGCGAGGGACTTGGAGAGGCGGCGCCCCCTTCCCTCCTCCCCCAGGACCTGCCCCTGGGCTCTGCTGTGGGGGCGGGGAGGGGCTGGCTCCTTCCAAACCTCCTGAGGGGAATCGTGCGTGTCTGTCCTTGGGGGGCCCCCTCTCCTAGCACCCTCCAGCCCGCCTCGTGCTGTCAGTGGCAGGATCTCCTTCCTTTCAGAGTCGCGTGCAGCCCCTGGTGACCTGCACCCCCGTGGGGTCATGTCATCTGTCATCTCTGCCTCCTCCGGTGGGGCTGCGGGCAGCGTGAAGTGCGTGAGCCCACGGTCCCCTGGGCGGGCGGGTGCGTGTCTAGAGGTGGGGTAACAGGGTCGTATGCAAGTCCAACTTTTTTGATCAAGACACCTCCATATTATTATTATATATTATAATAACATATTACTATATACTATTTTCCATGTGGCGGCACCATTTTCCTCCCCCGGAGAGTGCCCCAGTTGCCACGCTCCACGTCCTCCCAGCACAGGTGTGGAGCGCGGTGTCCCCGTGGCTTCGAGTAGCCCTCACCTGGTGACTTGTGGTGGCAGCGGCCTTTGCGGATCTGCTGGCCACGCGTGTGAGTCTTCTTTGGAGAAATGCCTAGTGAGGTCTTTCACCCATTTTCAAAGCCAGGCTGTTTTCGTGGCCGAGGAGTACAGGAGCGCCTTATGCGTTTTGGATTTTAACCCGTAGTAGATACGCACTGGCTCATCCTCTTCCCGTTCCACAGATTCCCTCCCTACAGATTTTCATTCCTGGTTTCCTCCGCCTGCAGTGCCTATAGCTTGGCTCATCCCCCTGGTCTATCTTTGCTTTCATCACGTCTGCGGTTGGTGTCACAGCCAAGGTCATCGCCCCAGCCAGTGCCCTGCTCCCCCTTCGCTGCCCGGTGCCCCTGGGTGCAGGCGGGCGCCTCTCAGATGTCACGTGGATTAGACAGGAGCCGTCTGTTTCATCTGAGATTTAAATTTAACAAGGTGTCCTGGGGACGAAAGTGTATTGTGTCTCTATTCTTGTCTGGCTCCTAACTCTCAAGTCTTCTGACGTTGGGAGGTATTTTTGTAGATAACTTCCCTGTAATGAGCTCGGGCACTTACTAGAAGGAGGCACATGACCTAATTAGTCTCCAAGTCCTTCTCCCCATCCAAGGAAAGCACCTCCTGGTCCCCCAGTTGCCTTGTTGGAGGAGAATAGACTCTCCTACTCCCCATTTTCTCTGTCCCTTATGTTTTTCCAGAATAATGGAAACACTCCCCTGACTGTACCCCAATTATTGGTGGCAGGGTATACGCTCCCGCACATCACTCCTGAAACTGTTGCCTCCAGGCCTCTCTGCTCACCCTGGAGACCAGTTCTCTGGATGGAAAGTACAAAAATATATTAAAATGGTTAAGTAGGGGAAGCGGGGTGAGGACAGAATTCATTCTGAATTCTTTTTTCTTTCTCCCAAAAGTTAGATGTTCCCATTTGAACAGATGACTATGGACTTTGCCGCGGACCAGCCCAGCAGTGGCGGGAGATTGAGACAATCTCAGGGTTGAATGTGAATGAGCAAAAGGTGATCGAAGGAATTAGGGCGAGGGACAAGAAAGAATGACACACAGACACACTCAAGGGAGAGTGAAAATCTGAGTGCAATTTATTGAAAGCAATCTTTTCTTTTTATACATTTTTACAGTAATTACTTCATTGTGTTTTGCACAGTGTCTGGTTAATCATTTACCAAGGCATAAGTGCATATTGTGTCATATATCATTACATCTTGCTTATTATCTATCAAGAAATCAAGTGCAAATCAAGAACATTTCTTACTCTAATCTCCATACTGGAGGTTCACTCTAGCACATTTGCATTATGATTACATTGTTATTATTATTTTAGTATTATATTTTTCATATACTATTATTTATTCTTATACCTTTGTTTGGCTATATTATTTACTAAGTAATAGAATCAGTTTCCATGGCTGCATTCCTTTACTATGATCCTTGTTACTGGCAATGAGTAACAACATATTTTGGTGGTGCCTTAACAACGCCCAGGCCTAATTGTTCCAGTTATTCGTCATGGCTGAAAAGGTGGGAACCAAATTCCCCTCGGGGACTGCGTCTGTCTTAGGTTGTCAGAATTCACTTCCTGATCTTACCCGTCATTGACTGTCCAGTCCAGCGCACAGGGGCAGGGGGCTTATTATGCCACACTAGCACAGCCACCCAATTAATGCGAGATTGTGGCAATTGTCACATTGCTCTCAGGAGCCGCCACAGTTCCCCCTTTCTTTTTAAATTGAAGCTGCAAAATGCATATCACGACGAAGAATCTTTAGATTTTTGTTAAGTAGCTTTAAAAACACAGGCATTAAAAGGCAACCAACCAAAACAATGAGTGTAATCACTCCAAATGAAATTAAAAAATGCAGCCAATTTGAGGGAGCCAGAGAACGCAGAGAATCAGAAAATGTAGAAGCAAAATCAGACAATGCTGGTTCAGACAAATGCGCCTGGCTCATCGCAGAGATTTCTGCCTGAAGAGATGACATATCATGACTAGAGTCACTTTCACGCCAAACACCAAGCAGATGATTTTTAACAAAATTCCAATCAAGAGAAGAATTATAAGGTTTAGGTGTAACACAAATAAATTTAAATTGTGCATGACAACGAGTGGAGAGAAGTTTTTTGATTTGCTGTACTTCCTCTCCCAGTGCCAATACAGTTTTTTTAAGAGCATTAAGCTTTTGTTTCATTTTTCTATCTATGGAATGTTGCAAAGCAAGTGCCAAAGTTACATTTTGTGTAAGATTATTAACAAAATGTGCTGTATGTGTTTCCTGTACCAAGGCAACAGATGATGCTGCAAGAGAAGTAACAATTGCAATCAGGGCAGTAATATGTAAAATAAGCGTAGCAACAAAATGTTTAGAATGAATTAAAGCATTGACTTCCTGAATAATTTGTAAAGCAATATTGTCAAACCATGGGGTATTTTGTAAATCCACAGGTAATATAACATAAGAAGGTCTATTTAACATAACCATAGTAGAAAAATTATGAACAATATTAGGAGTTAGGCAATTAGACAACACACATTTAGAACAGGTGACAGAATAGGAATTCCCATGGCAGGAAATGTTCATTGTGTTGGCAGATCCAAAAAGCAATGTATAGGGGTATTCAATGCAGGCACGAAGATTGAAATTTCATACGGCGTAGATATTTTGTCTGGTGCTAAAAAGTTTGATAGTATTCACAGCAGCAAAAAGACGAAAAAGTTCAAGTAAGCACGAGTTCCATTGGAAGTGGTGAAGAAGTAGGTGATCTGTGACTTTTCAGGTTTCAGTCAGTGCAGAGGAGGAACCAAGGTGTTGGTTTAATTTAGCAGGGACCAGATGGGTGAATTAGCATCATTAAACAAGTATTAGATAAATTAATAAAAAGGAACAAAAAAATTAGAGTACCATATAGATACTTTGTACATTTTTTACATAGAGGTGACTCAATATTTTTTTTTTTTTAATAAACACATTTAAACAAAGTAAATTATTAATATTTAACATAATTTTAAGGCATATATGCCTTGAATTATATTATAAAATTTGAACTAGTTTTTGTTTTCCAAAAATTAAAAAAAATTTTTGATAGTGATTGTAAGATTTGTTTTTATGAGAATTTATATAGGCGCCATTTATAATTAGTCCTCTAGAGGTCAAAAACAAAACAAAATAAAACAACACAAAACAAAACACAAAGACAGACAAACAGATACAGAGATCTCTTGATATATATATTTAAAATTTTGGCCATATGTATATAATTTAAGAGATAGTTATTTTATTAATTTTTGTGACGTCACTGAGGTTTTTTAATGAGTTAAAAGCTAAAAACTGTGCAGAAAATAAGTATTTAATTTTAATTATTATTAAAGACCTTGGGCTCGAGACCACAACAATCAGGCAGTTTTATTAACTTTTTTAGATAAGAGAATATTTTTTGAGTTTATATTTTTAAGAAGTGATTATTTGGCTTTAGGTTGTCAATGTTTTATTATACTGAGAGCAAGTATATATTAAAACAAAAAAGAATACTGTTATTTTGATAACAGAAGAAGAGGGAAATTTTTACAGTTTGTTTGTTTTTAGGCTTTTATTAAAATTTGAGGTTTGAATTTAGCTCAAATATGTTTGTATTATTATTTAATTTTTTTTTTTTTTGGTTAATTAATTTTAACAAGAAATTTAACCTTTTACAGGTCCAATAAGTAAATCTAAAAACTTTTATTCAACCAATAAGCATTTTGTATAGCTTGTTAGCAAATTTAAAATAACTCAGTATTTTTTTTTACTTAGACAATTTAGACTTTAAAATTTAAAAAAAAAAAAAAAAAACATAGGGAAATAAAACCTTTTTCCTAGAATGAACCAAAACAGTTTAGTCCCCCACAGCAGGAAGGCAGTAGAGACTTGCCAGTGATCCCAACACTGGAGAAAAAGTCCAGGCAGCTGCTTGTTGAGATCAGGGGCAGCCCCCACCCATTCGTTGCAGTGGGTTTAGAATATCATTATAAAAACCTTTAGTTATATTATATAGTTATATTTAACCATTTTTTATTACCTTAGCAATAGTAAATGAACTTTAAATATTATTATTTAGAAATATTTTATTTATTTATTTTAAAAGAATAAATGGCCTAACCACATACTTAGAATCAGAAAACAAAGTTAAAGGCTGAGCAAAATGCTCAAGTGTCATAATGACTAATTATTTCAGCCTGCTGAGCAGAGACATTTTTAGAGACTTTTTGCAAAGGTTTATCTCTAAGACTATAAACTGCAAAGACTCCAGATGAAGAGCCATCAGTGAAAATGACCTTTGTATTGGGTACAGGTTTAGAATTAATAATTTTTGGAAAAATAAGTTTAGTTTTTTCTGCAAATTTCAATAATGGATGTTGACGCAAATGAGATTTAACTTGTCCTGAAAAATTTTGTATGGCAACTCCCCAATCATTATTATTTTGCAATAAAAATTTAAATTGTGTTTTGTTATATGGAATTATTATATTATTTGGATCTCTGCCAAATAATTTTCGAGACCTCAGGATACCTTTTATGATGAACCAGGCACACATTAATGGATATGCAGTGACCACACGTGTTTGTACATGTGACAAGTGCAGCCATTCCAGGATGCCGTCTTGCCATAAGCAAGCTGTTGGAGTATAAACAGTCTGAATAATTAATAAGTCCCAAGTTTTTGAATAATTCACTTGAATAACTTTTGCTTCAGATAATTTTTGTTTAACCAATTTAATACTCTGCAATGCTTCCTGAGTTAATTTACGAGGAGATTTAGGGTTTGAATCTCCCTGTAAAATTGCAAAAAGTGGATGTAAATTTCTAGTAGTAATTTTTAAGTAAGGTCTTATCCAATTAATATTTCCCAATAATTTTTGGAAATCATTCAAAGTCTGTAGTTTATCAACACGAATCTGTAAATTTTGTGACATAATGCAATTATTATATATGACTTTTCCTAAATAATTTAAAGGTCTATCTTTTTGAATTTTATCAGGGGCCACTACTAGGCCATATGTAGTCAATTGTCCTATGAGATGTTTCAATATTAGATCCGCAATTTCTTTCATAGGATGACTTAGGAGAATATCATCCATATAATGAACAATGTAGGCCTCTGGAAATTTTAACCTTGTCTTTTGTAAAGCTTGATCTACAAACTTTTGACATAAAGTAGGAGAATTTTTCATACCTTGTGGCAAAACCTTGCATTGATAACGTTGCCACGGTTTCTGAAAATTACTAGATGGAATACTAAAGGCAAATTTTTTACAATCATCTGGATGTAATTTAATTGTAAAAAAGCAGTCTTGAAGGTCAATAATAATAACATAGCTGTTTTTTGGAACTGCTACAGGAGAGGGCAACCCTGGTTGTAGGGCCCCCATGTCTTGCATTGTGGCATTTACCGCTCTCAGATCCTGCAATAATCGCCATTTGCCAGATTTTTTCTTTATACAGAAAACAGGAGTATTCCAAGGACTCGTAGACAGTTCCAAATGACCTTTAGCTAATTGCTCTTTAACTATAGTTTGAATAGCCTGGATCTTTTCTGAAGTAAGGGGCCATTGATCGATCCAGACAGGATTTTCATTTTTCCAATTAATTTTATCAGCATATTGTTGAGTTTCAATGGCCCCTATAAAAAAGCCTGTTCATCTATTACATCAGGGGTAACTAAAGACACTTGTAAAGATTCCATAATATCACGTCCCCATAGGGAAAACGGCAAGGCAGGAATCACATAAGGCTGAAACTTTTCTTTCTGTGACCCCAGTTGCCAAGACAACATTTGTGAGCTTTGAGCAACATTATTGGCCATGCCCAATCCAATCAACGTAGAGGAAGAATTTAACACAGGCCAAGCCGCAGGCCAATCTTTACCTGCAATGCATGACCGGTCGGCTCCTGTGTCTAACAATCCCATAATTGGGTGTCCATTAATAATTAACTTTTTCAATGGTCTTTCTTTTGTAATATTTTGAGTCCAAGCAATCACATCTGTGGACCCAAAACCTTGTTCTCCTCTTTCTTCCTTCAAAATTGGGTTTGGTAACTTAATATAAGAAAGCACAAGAATTTGCGCAATACGCTGATTTTTATGAATTTGTATTGTTTCCTTTAAAGGTCTGATCATAACTTTAATTTTTCCAGTAAAATCAGAGTCTACAATGCCCGGAAGTACTTCAAAATTCTTTTTATAATTTGAACTACGGCCAATTATCAGCCCCACTGTTCCTTGGGGTAGTGGTCCCTTTAAGCAGGTTTCAATAGGTGTAACTCCATCGATGGCTGAAAGAATAACATCAGCAACCGATGCAAGATCAAGTCCGGCACTTCCTGGAGTGCCTCTAGGTAATTCATGTATGGTTACAGTAGAGTCAGGCGCTTCAGTCGGTGTGATGTTGTTAGGCGCCGAGTCAGACCCTCTTTCGTTTACGGGGCTGAGGGCTTGCCCCTCTGAGAGGAGAGTTTTGTTTTTGATTCTTTTTTATTTGTTTTAATTTATGTCCATCCTTATGTCACTTACTGTTCCTGGAGGAGGGGTGTGCAGCCTCTTTGGTTTAGAGCATTTACATTGTTTTTTCTTGTTAAAATAATTTGGAGCCATAAGAGTATTTTGTGGCACGGGGTTTTGTTTTGGTTCTGTTGTCCTACAAAGATCAGCAAATGCTTCTTGAAAGTCACTATTATCCTCATCACCCATAACTTCTGCATATTCAGGATCTCCAGGGTGACAATCTACAAGTTCTCCTTCTGCAATAGGTGCAGTAGGGAACACAGCACCCGAATATGTTTTAGATTTATTGGCAAAAGGAACAGCTTCCTGATCACTACTTTTTTCTGAGATTTCTCCTTTCCATAGATCTGCTTCTGTAGTATCAACTAATAAATTTCTAATTTGTACCCATAGAGGAAAAGCCTGAACGGGCACCTGTGTAGGGCCGTTTTGAATATAAAATTTTTGAATTTCTTTTCCTACACGTATCCAATTTGTCAAAGACAAACTGCCCTCTTCAGGAAACCAGGGGCAGATTCTTAAAATAAACTCATAAAATTCACTGAGGGATCTGTTACTTATTGTCATCCCTCGGCTTTTCAACATGTGACTTAAAACTGAAAGGAAAAGTCCTCTATTTCTAGAGTAAGAGTGTCCCATAGTTATGGATTACTCGCCTTCCTTAACTGGTCAGCCTTTACCAGCGGGCCCGCGGCGCCCCGACGAGACTCCCTATCCTTCGATAATAAAGGAAAATATAAAAGTGAAGAGATAGCTTACCTAGAGCTCATTCCTCGCGAACACGTCTTCTTCTTAAGGAAAAACCTAGAGAGTGGATCGCTTAGAAAGCGAAACTAAAAACACTCAGCGATGCTCGCCTGACCGTACTCCTCGCGGAGTATTAGAAAGCCTTGGTATAGGGGTGACCGTATAAGCCCCGGTCTCGGACTCCCAAGGGAGACCCCACTAAACCGTGACGGCTTTCGCGGAACTGCAGGTACGAGCCCACACAGGCTCCGCGGCTCAAAAGAGCCTTGGAGCGCAAACACAAGCACTCACACTAACATACACGCAGGCACACAAAGCAGAGAAGGCCAAATCGTCCAGCTTCACAGAGCTCCCACAGTTTGGGACTCGGGCCCCACGTTTGGGCGCCAGCTGCCGCGGACCAGCCCAGCAGTGGCGGGAGATTGAGACAATCTCAGGGTTGAATGTGAATGAGCAAAAGGTGATCGAAGGAATTAGGGCGAGGGACAAGAAAGAATGACACACAGACACACTCAAGGGAGAGTGAAAATCTGAGTGCAATTTATTGAAAGCAATCTTTTCTTTTTATACATTTTTACAGTAATTACTTCATTGTGTTTTGCACAGTGTCTGGTTAATCATTTACCAAGGCATAAGTGCATATTGTGTCATATATCATTACATCTTGCTTATTATCTATCAAGAAATCAAGTGCAAATCAAGAACATTTCTTACTCTAATCTCCATACTGGAGGTTCACTCTAGCACATTTGCATTATGATTACATTGTTATTATTATTTTAGTATTATATTTTTCATATACTATTATTTATTCTTATACCTTTGTTTGGCTATATTATTTACTAAGTAATAGAATCAGTTTCCATGGCTGCATTCCTTTACTATGATCCTTGTTACTGGCAATGAGTAACAACATATTTTGGTGGTGCCTTAACAACGCCCAGGCCTAATTGTTCCAGTTATTCGTCATGGCTGAAAAGGTGGGAACCAAATTCCCCTCGGGGACTGCGTCTGTCTTAGGTTGTCAGAATTCACTTCCTGATCTTACCCGTCATTGACTGTCCAGTCCAGCGCACAGGGGCAGGGGGCTTATTATGCCACACTAGCACAGCCACCCAATTAATGCGAGATTGTGGCAATTGTCACATTGCTCTCAGGAGCCGCCACAGGACTTGATGTCTGAAACTTCCCACTCTTTTCAGTCTGTCAGAAGATTGTCATAGGACGTGTCACCGAACGGCCGCCTGTGAGCAGGCACCGGGACCATCTCGCTGTCTCAGTGGGTCTGCACGCAGGGGCTGAGTGTGTGCCCTTTGCTCTTCCGTCACCCCTCTGCCTCTGGTGGGTGGAGACAGCCCCCGACTTTGTGGCCTGGGGCCCAGCCTTGAGACGGTGGGGTCGGTGGCCTGGGGCCGGAAGTGACCACACTCAGTGGACGCTTCCAGGGCGAAGAGCTGTTTGTTGCTGTTCTGGCCAGCAGAGTGACGCCCAGCCTGCTCCCACCTGCACCCCTGCTGGGGAGACACACAGAACAAACTTGAACCCCACCAGCCACACCCCCCACCACACCGACAAGGTGGGGGTGCTAGAGTCTGGTGCAGCCACAGGAGGCTGGTGCCGTCCACGGTGAGTGTCTTCACAGGCAAAGTGCGCTCAGTGAAGTCCTGTTGACAGACACCGCGGCCTCCCGCGGCGTGCGAGCTGGGCCGGCGTCAGGCTCGTCCAGGCCTGTGGGTGTCATCAGCTAGAAATGTGATTAAGACAGAATTCTCAATTAGCAACTAGTGCTTCCAAGTACGTAGTTGCAGAAATCGTGCTGTGATGGGTTGGTGGTGACTGGAGGGTTTCTGGAAGCCCTTTTATGGTTCTTCTGTGTTTCCCGAATTGCAGGTCACGGTAATGGAATTTCCAGCAGCAAAGCCTGGGAGCCTCTCTTGAAGGGCTCCCGGTCATGATGCGCTGATGTCACTATTCAGCACCTCAAGGGTGCAAATTACTTCATCCACATCTTGAAATTCACAAAGGCCTTTTCCTCGGCCATAGTAACATCAAACTTGTCTGTGGAATTAACACGGAGTACATGATCTTCACATTTTCCCCTTAAAAAACAGAAACATCATTAAGTATTCACCCGGAAGACAGCAACCCGCCTTTTCCTGATTTGCCAACTTTTATTTTTATATTTTATTTTGCTTAAGGATTTATTTATGCATGCATACAAGAGCTGGGGTGCAGGCCAGAGGTGTGCGGGGTGAGAAGACTCCCCAGAGACAGAGTGGGGAGCAGAACAGGCGGATCCACTGAAACACACTGCTGAGGGGAGCAGCGGGGAGACAGGAGGGGTCTGCTGCGCCCTGTGGTCATCTCCCTGGCCGGGGATCGAACTCGTGCTGCAGAGGCTGCAGACAGCTTCATGGTGCTGAGACTTAACCCCTTGCTACACTGCGAGGCCCAATTTTTATATTTTAATAGAAGAGTCGGGCTTCCCGGGACTTTTGATCCGCTGTAATTTTGAAAACACTTCACTTCACACACACCAGCAACACGGGAGAGGAGTTTCGCGAGGCAGTTCTGGCAGGATCGGTTCCTATTTATTTTTCAGATGTGCCGAGAGCCCAGACCCCGGCCTCGCGCGATGCTGCCCCAGCGCCGGGTCGGTGTCCACAGGGGCCCGGCCGCCCCTTCTTGGGGTCGAGCCCCGGGTCCTGCCCATGAGCGCGGCGCGTTCTGTCTCTGTGCTGAGTTGCGAGGGTTTTCGGGGCGAGTCCGCTGTTTCTCGCGCCCCCTGAACGTGGGGGCGCAGAAGCAGGTCCAGGCTGGACCCTCCTCAGGCCGGTGTCCTCCGGGCCCGCAGACCCCCCCCCCCATCCACGTCCTGGAGGGTCGCGCCCTGGGCGTCCGGCCCTCCCCGCCAGAACGCAGGAGCCTTTCCGTGGCCTCCGCTCTCCTGTGCTCGGGGGACCGCGGCGCGCCGGCCCCTCCAGGGCGCACTGGTCCTGGGCGGGGCGGGCCTGCGGGTCGGGGGGCGCTGGCCCCCCACCCCACCCCACCCGCGCTCCTGCAGGTCGGGCGCCTGGAGGGGTCCCGGCTGCCTGACTCCAGGGCGCGCCGTGGCCTCAGGAGGAGACGGAACCCGCGTCCAGCGCCCCGGGAGCCGTGGGGGCGGCAGGTGCCCTTGACCTTCCCGGGCCAGCGAGGCCGAGACCGCGGCGCGCGCACACGGCGCCCGGCACACGCGCCCACCCGCGGGTCGGTGTCGCTAAAACACTCATCACGTCACGGCAACGGGGGACGGAAGGGGCCGCCCGCCCGCCCGCGCCCCCACAGCTGCCCTGCGAACCCCCCTGCACCGTGGGGCGACGTGCGTGGGGGGCTGCGGAGAGGCCGGCCGGGGGCTGCTGTGCCGGGGCCGAGGAGCCGCTGTCCGCGCCGAGCGCTTGTCCTGCGCGGGGATCCGCGCCCCGGCGAGACGCGGCCCGCGGGGGGCCCATGGACTGCGTGGGTAGCTGGCGGACTTTGGGGAGGCCGTGCCCGTGGCCCCACCCGCGCCGGAGACACGGCCAGGCCCTCCCGGCCACCCGCGCGCCCCGCCCGCCTCTGTCCAGGGCGCGTGCCTCGGCGAGGGTCGGCTCTGCGCGGAGCGGCCACAACCCGCCGCGTCCAGCCGCGTCCGGAACGGCTGAGTGTCGGCCCGGCGAGGCGTGGGGCGCCCTCCGACCGATGCTGCTCCCGCGAGAAGCGCCGCCTCCGCCCGCCCCCAGCGCGCGCGGGGCCACCAGCGCCGGGGTCCAGCCGGCCGGTCCCCGAGACGTGGCCGTGGGTTCCAGATACGTGCGCCCCGGTGCCTCGTGATCTTGAGCCCTGCTCCACGCCTCGGTGCCTGTCGGGACATCTGCGGGGCCTGTGTGGGTGTGTGTGGGTGTGAGTGTGTGTGAGAGTGTGTGTGAGTGTTGCTCACTCGCGCCTGTGTCCTGCGTCCCGCCACCCCCCCCCCCCGCCCCCGGGCAGGGCGCCCCACTGGCGCGTCCCCCCGGCAGTGGCTTCTGCTCCGGCCGCGCGCGGAGCCGGCGCGGATCCTCCGTGGGGCTGAGATGTGTCGCTGACATTTTGCTGCTGACATTCGCCGTTCACACCTGAGATCCGCAGGAAACTTGGCTCATTATTTTGATTTCTGTAATTTAATTGTCAGACTCTGGTGGCGGGATCGAGCTGCTCGCATGGAGTAGGCAGGAAAGTGAGTCTCCGAGTCCTGCGTTCCAGAAAGTCTGCACCTGCAGCGCGTCGCGTCTCCCTTCGTACTTGGAAGACTTGGCGGGAGAAACTTAGGCCCAGAGAAAGAGCTGAAATGCTGCTTCATCGAAGGTCTATTTAATTGGTCGGCTTTTATATTTGTTCTGTGTCTGGTTTCCTTACATTTGTGTTTTTTCCCCCAGGACTGTCTTCTGGTCCTGTGTCTTGTATAAGCTATAGTTATCGCTTATAATCTCCTCAATTTTATCTTGTATAACTCTAAGATACATTAGGGTAAACCCATTTCCTTCCGTATTTTTATTACTTTTCTTATTTTTTTCCTGATCGCTGTATACACGCTTCCTTTTCAGGAAATAATCTTGACTGTTATCTTGTTCGATTATATTTACTTTCTATTTATTTAATTTCTGTCCCCATTTTATATGTATCTTATTCCACAGTCTCTTAATTTAAGTAACTATTTTTTACAAATTCCTGGGGGAAATGTCAGTCATCTAAAATATCTACTGAAGGATAAACATCTCCTTTAAGTATCATTTTGCCACCATTAAATTTAGACCATGTTCTCAATATACTTTTAAGTATGTTTTATCTCTATTTCCATTTGTCCATTAGCCACTGCCATTTAGAGGTGTGTCTCTTAATTTCAAACATTTCACAATTTTACTAGTTACATTACTGATTTCTCGTGTATTTGCAAATACCACATTGTGTTTGAGTCCAATATTTGCAATTTTCTAGGGCTTCATTTAGTCTCTCGCCTGCAGTTTGTTCTGGAAGATGATTCATGTTCATTTATAACAAATGACACTTTTGTTGGGTGTTGTGGTGTCTGTAAGCCAGTCAGGTCCATTTTTCAATTTATTCTAATCCTCCATGTCTATTTACATTATCCCCGTTTTTTCTACACATTGCAAATGGAAGGATATTACTCTTGCCCCCTCTGCGATGACTTTGTGTATTTTTCTTTTAGTTTGTCATTTTTCACTTTCTCTATAAAAGTACTACATCACAGCTGTACATGAATATAAAAACATTATATTCTGTGTCTCCCTGTCATTGTTATAAAATGTCCCTATGTGTTTCTTTTTTTTCTTTCTTTTTCTAAAGATTTATTTATTTATGCATCCAAGACCTGGGGTGCAGGCCAGAAGTGTGGGGGTGAGAGGAGTCACCAGAGACAGAGTGGGGAGCAGAACAGGCAAATCTACTGAAACACACTGCTGAGGGGAACAGCCGGGAGATGGGAGGGGTCTGCTGCGCCCAGTGGGTCAACTCCCTGGCTGGGGATTGAACTCAGGCTGCAGTATCTGCTGATAGCTTCATAGCGCTGAGCCTTTACCCCACGCCACCAGGAAGGCCTTCCTTTTGATATATTTGAGTTTAAATCTATCACCCACATTTTGTTTTGTATTTACTCCACCTGCTTCTCTGCTACCCACATTGTTGGCTTCTTTTGTGTTTATCAGGAACTTCTCCGGCTGTTGTATATGTGCTCACGGGTGGTATTTTTTATAATTATTCATGAGCTCAAACATGAATCCTTGACTAATGTGTAGCAGGAGTTAATGCCTTGTCATGTCTTGATCATTAGAATTAGTTTTCCGAGCTCTAGAAAGGATAGAATAATCAACAGAATAGACTGTAATTTCTTCAGTGATTCACCTTCATGCAATCTTATTCCCACAAAACTTGACAATAGGTTTTGCAGAGCAATCAAGTCATCACATAAAAGGAGCGACGTGGAACATGAAGCTGAAAGAAATAAATAAAGCTCAGCAACACTTTCTCCAAACTTAAGTCCATGGCAGCCCTCATCAAGCTGGAAAATGAGGGCTGCCTGCCCCGGGAGGAGGGATTCAGCAGGCAAGGCCGACGCGGCAAGACCATGGTGCCAGACTGTCCTCCCTCATTCTGTTCAGACTTTCAAGAATTGACACGTTTTGTGTGATTGTTTTTCTGGATATAGATCCAAAATGTTTTTAGCAATTTGTTCCTCATTTCCCTTGTAAGTTTTGTAGGAAGATCAACCGATCATTCGTTTGAGAATTCCCAGCCTCACAGTTCTCTCCCATCCGCCCCCCCCCCCACGATGTTTTCTCTTGCATGAATCAGGTATGTGCCCACCTGAGTGTTCTGCGGCTGCTGTTGGACTTGTGAACACCACCGGCCCTTCTGCTGGCCAGGCAGCCACAGGGCCCATCCGCTGTGCGGATTTCCTGGTGAGCGCGGGCTCCGCAGCCGCCCCGCGAGTCCCCTGATGTGCTCCTGGCTTCCCCCTGGTCTTCCCAAAAGCCTCAGGGCCAGTGAGCGTGGGGCTGACTGTCTGTTTCTTTCAATCTCATCAAGCTGGTTGGTATTTTTATGTGAAATGTTAAAAATTATGAAATTTCTAGGGGGAAAATGAATGGACATTGAGAAACGGAAGCATAAGCCTCTCCAGGAGAGTAGAAGGGGCTCTTCCCTGTGGGCAATTAGGCTTGTTCTGCTGACCTTCAGGGGAGCTGGGGAGAGAGTGAACCTGCACAGGCATTTCAAAGGGCGTGCACTAAGGCTCAAACACAGCTCTTTGCTTATCTATTCACACAAGAAGGACTGATTATTATCGTATGTCAGAACCAGCAATAGCTCTTGTAAGGCCCGGAAGAGGAAGAGGAGATCCCAGCCAAGGAAGGCAGGTCGATCAACTGACTGTAATGTAACCGATGTTCTCAATTGTACGTGAGCAGTCGGAGAACTGGGGCGGATGTCTAATGGCTGGCTGCTCACGGATGGCATGGGATACCGTGGGCCACAATGAGTGAGTGTGGGTGGAAAACCTAGACACTACAACTCTGCTACATATTAATTTTACAATAATCTCAAAATGCATTGTGATTCATGGGAACAAGAATAACTCCTTTTGGGCCTCCCTGGTGGTGCAGGCGGTTGAGCGCAGTGCTGTGAAGCTGTCTGCAGCCTCTGCAGCGCCGGTTCGATCCCCGCCACCCTTGGAGCAACCCACATGACGCGCAGACCTCTCCTGCCGCCTGCTGCTCCCCTCAGCAGTGTATCTCAGTCACTCTGCCTGTTCTGTTCCCCACTCTGTCTCTGGTGAATCCTCTCACCCTCCCATGCATCTGGCCTGTACCCCAGCTCTTGTATAAATAAAAATAAATCTTTTAAAAGAAAGAGTAACTCCTTTGAATGACTTCTATGCTACAGTCTTGACTTAAGCTGTGTCATTAACTGGCCATTGTTTCCCGAAGAGCCCTGCATGTGGTCACACTGTCTCCTCCTCCTGTAGATGCCTCAGTTCATTCTAATGCCCATGCCTTTGGGGCCATTCTATCACGTGATACCCTCTTCTCATGTCTCCTCACACACTGCCCAGCCTTCCTCAAAGCCCCGTCCACCCAGCAGCCAGCCAGCCAGCCCCCTGGACCACTGCCACCCTTGAGTTTCAGCTCCACATTATCAGCCACCACGGGGTGGGTCAAAGGCAGGACCACCAGAGTGGCCAAACACGACCTGGAGCTTCGCAGCGCCGGCCTCACTGTGCTCCCACACCACTGTGTCTGTCTTGCCGTGCCCACTGTCAGAGTCTCCCATCTCTCTCAGGAGAACTGGCGGCATTTGTCTTGTGATCAAAAAAAATATTGCAAAGACTTATTGTTAGTTGGGACGTCACACAGCACACAAGCTCCCCGGCCGACGTCTCTGCGTGGAGTCCTTCCTCGTGTGCGTTACGTGTGCCAGGAAATGAACTGTGAAAACTGCAGATGGTATAAAGCAGCTTCCTTACCTGAGTTTTCAAAATGCAGAGCGCACCGGTGGGTGAAATGGCTGACCTTGATGTGTGTCCTCTGGCTTCTCTGCTCCCCGGGACATCAGCACCGTCCCTCTGGCCACAGGACACCCTCTGCCCCGTCACCCACTCCCTCTGTATTCCCAGCTGCGCCTTGCCGGCCTGTCAGTGTGGACTGCTGGCTCGTCTTCGGCCTCCACTCTCTGGCCACCTAAAATCTACCGCTGCTGCTGCTGCTACGGCCTGCACTTTTATATCCCGATTGTGGTCGAGTTATGCACTTTTGTGGCGATCTGACGATTCTTTATGGTGCATCTAAATGTTTTACATGATTCTAATTAATAATGAGTGATATGGGAACACGCTGTGGAATGGAAATGTCCACGAATGTCGGCGCTGCAGACGGGCATCCTGCGGCGGGCACAAAGGGGCGCCTTTGTGGAGGATGTGGCTTAGAAAGAGAACTTACCGCCGTTCCCTGAGCCGTTGTGTTCAAGCTACAGAAAATGGTGACGAGCCGGTGAGATCTCACGACCTGGACACAGCACATCTGTGCTTCACGGGTGGGAGGTTGGGGGCCAGTGGGGGGCCCCTGGGGGGCTGGCGGGGGTTGGGGGACGGGGGCCTGTGAGTGCTGTCTGGGGAGCGTGGTGGGCTCATGTGAACACGCAGTGGAGTTAGCATTTATGAAATCCTGCAGCAGCTACGGTTTTCTTGAAAAATGTAAACATATAATAGCATTTCACGTAGTGATAAGGTTTTTACAACATTACAGAAAAGTGCTTTTCAGATATACGTGTTGAAAAACTGCCACACATACATTAAATAACATGCATCAGCTAAGCAGCTGCTCGTGATGGCAGCTACTTTCTACCTAAACAAAAATGTCTGAAGGCCGTTTTCACTGTAACTGAATGCCGTGGCATGGAAATTAAATCAGTATGTATTCTTTGTAAAAAGAAAAATTAAGGTCATTTTAGGTCTGTCTTAAATGTTAGTTTTTCTTAAAGATAACTAGCAAAAGTTCAATCCAAACATTTTAAATAGGGTTTTGGAATGAAATTAAATACAGTACTACAGACGGGAAAATATAATTATGCAATTCTCAATTTTCTCAAGTCAATTTCTCATGGAATTAGGAAACCATTTTATGACCACTTAACCAATCCGAGAGTGTTTATGTTCTCGTCCTAACCTCTGATTCCGTGTGTTGGAATCGAATTAAAATCACCGCAGCGGCTCAGAGCCGGGTCTGCTGGGAACACGGTGCGCGCTGCCCTCGCTGGGGTTACCCACGCCCCCCCCCCCCCGCAGGGGGTTACCTGCTGCGCCCCCGCCCCGAGTGCTCTCGCAGCTCAGATTGGCGACTGCCAGGTGTGCCTGTCCGTGCCTCGACTCCCCCGGCCACAGTGGCGTGTCCACCACTCCCGCCCTCGCCGGACAGAGAGCTCCCTTAGGCCCAGGGCCTGTTCCCTCCAGGTCACCCGCGCTGGGGCTGCAGGGCTGACCGGGACCCCCGGGCCGCAGCACATGGCCACCGTGGACGCTCCCGGCAGGCTTGCAGGGGCCACGGCCCTCCAGGCCCGGACTGCTGAGAGGTCACGGTGTGTGGCTCCGAGGCCCCGCAGCAGGGGCGAGGGTGGACCCCGGGCATACCAGGCTGGCGGGGGCGTCTGTCTGCAGTGTCGTCGTCAGCGTCCAGGCTTGCTTAGGGTCAGAGCCCTAAGGGCACAGCGATGGGGGTGCAGGTGGCCAGAGCCGACCCGGTCTGGGCAAGGAGGGCAGAGTGACAGCCCCCCCTCGCCAACTGCTGCTTCTGGGCAGCTTGTCTGGATGAGTGAAAATGTGCGTTAGGTGTGAGCAGGCTTTTTGATCTGCAGGGAGGTGCCTGACCTTGGGCGCGGCCGGGTCCTGTGACCAAGGCCGGGCCTGGCGCCTGCACGCGCAGAGGGCCGCACACGTATATCATCACCTCCTTTGGCCACAGGGAAACAGTTGTGCAAGCCTGAAGGGCCATCCGCCCTACCCACGCGCAAGCTTTCATTTTTAAAACATGTCAAGAGGAGTTGCAGTATAATCTATGCCCATCACCCATGATTTGAAATTTCTGGCATCTGGGTAGGCTGCGTGTGTGTGTGTGTATGTGTGTGTGTGTGTATGTGTGTGTGTTTATCGGGAGCTGACATTGGTTTTTACTTTATCCATGGCAGTTCTCTGAACCCAAGACCGAAGGTGCGTCCTCCTGGGAGGACTTACCCTGGCTTCTGGGAGGCGCCGTTTAAATAGATTCATAGCTTAAGGTTCTCCCTTCCACAGGAGTCACCCCGCGCATTCAGATCCACGCGCGCTTCTCCTGTGAGAACAAATTCCAGCACACACGCTGCTCGACAGTTCGCCAGATCCAAAATGCATTTTCTGCTCTCTTCTGTGTTAGGTTTATTTCACATACCATCACATCACTTTCCAACTTTTTTATTATTTTCAAGTGACTAATATAAAATCCAAAATTATTCACTATTTCTATTATAATCCCAAGCCATGACAGGATTCTAGAATACAGTAACCAGTTGCTGACTCTCATATGTTATTTTTCGCCCATGATTTGCTTCCCCATATTTCATCCCCTTATATTAGATTCCATCCTTTCTTTGCTCAATATTCCTTTGTCCCTCTCCGTTCATACTTTAAAGGTTTATCAAACAGAAATATATTGGCTGTGATCTCTCATTTGTTTTCTGAGTCATCTTTATTTCTGGTTTTTTTTTTTTGGCATTACTGTCTCACAAGTCACAGAATTCTCACTCAGAGGGTGCTAGTCTGTTATTCTGGATTGGCAGGTCAAGGAGCTGCTGTTGGTCTAATTTTAAAACAAAACAAGGACTATATTTTTAAAGACTCATTTTAAGGTAAAGATACAGAGAGACCCCACCCCGCACGTGCACTGCCCCCCCTGTCCCCACCCTCACCCCTAGAGCTGTGCATCTGTCACAGCCGACGGCCACCAGAACAGGCGCGATGGCCGGACTCCCCCAGCCCCTCACTCCCTGGCTAGACATCCTGTGGGGCTGGCCAAAGGCGTGCTGATGTGTGTCCTCGCCAGGGTGTGCTACGGAGTATCGCCACTGCCCTACCAGCCCGATGCCCACCTATTTATCCCTCTCTGGCCACACTCTGCCAGCCACTGACCTCTTCACGTCTCCAGAGTTTTGCCATGTCCAGCAGGTCACCTACATGGAGTTATGCAGATTGGCTTCTTCCACTTAGTCACACACACTTGTGAAGTCTGTGCATCTTTTCACGACTTAACAGCTCATTTCATGTGTGAGCCAAATAACATTTCACAGGTTGCATGTCCGTCCACCTACTGCAGGACAGCTCAGCTGCTTCTGAATGTCAACCGTCATGGCTAGAGCTCTTAGAAACACCCCTGCAGGCTTTGGAGTGGACATATATAATCAACTCCTTTGGGTGAAAAACAAGGAGTCATCTCTGGGTCACACGGCCAGAGTAGGTTTCAGTTCTGTGCAAACGACCACACTGTCTTCTGAAGTGACTGTGCAGCCTCACCCCACAGCGTGGCCAGGCGTTCCCGCTGCGCCACCTCACCGGCATCTGTCGTTGTAAGTGTCCAGACGATGGTCACTGTAGTAAATGTAGAAAGATTTGCCTTGTTTCCATTTGCAGGTCTCTAATGGCCTATGATGTGGAGGAGCTGTTCGTATCTTACTTTCTCTCTCTATAGACATCTCTTCGGTGAGGTGCCTATTAATACAGTTGACCCATTTTCAAATTAGGTTGTTTCCTTATTGTTGAGATTTAAGAATTGTTTTTGTGTTTGGGTAATCGTTCCTATCGTGAATCAGTGGTAGATTTTGTCAGACGCCGACTGTTCAGTGTGTTCAGGTCTTTATACGTTGTCAGGGCAGAGTGGCAACTCCATCCACAAGCAACTGGAAATTCTGTTTTTCTAATGTTTACTCCTCTGTAGGTGACCTGGTTTTATCCTTTTAGTCAGTGTTAAGTTCTTACTTCGTCTGTTTAATCTATTATTTCATTATAACTTGTATATGCTTTTTGAAAAAGTAATCTACTTATGTTGTATTACCCCTTTTCAATCTGAAGATTCACGTTTTCATCAGTTCTAAGAATTTCTCAGCCTCCTCCGACTCTTTCTCCGATTGATCATATCTGTACCCTCTTGTTCACTCTTCACGTTCCACAATAACTGTTTAAGAAAAACAGAATTCCATTTTGCACTCTGCTGCATCCTGAATAAATGCGTCAACCATTTCTGGTAAATTCTTTTTTCCTCTGGTTGTATCTGATCTGTGGTTTGTACACCCCAGTCTGTAATTTCAATGACTAAAATGCTAGATAAGATAAAATTGAGAAACGTGACACAGGAAAGGAGCAGGACGCTTCCCAAACCCGACTAATGGGCTATGTAGGGAGAAGGCTCATCACCGGTGCTTCAGAGTCCTTGAGAGAAACCAGAACGTTTCTCCATGCAGGCTCGGGTCTGGTTTCCATGGGCTCTTGTTCGATGTTGTTTCCCAGCTGCGCGTCCTTCTCGGTGGCCAGCCTCCTGGTGCCCTGTGGGTCCTCCGGGCTCACCCCCGCAGCGGTGGCTGCACAAGGCCTGAGAGCTGGTGTGAGCTCCCTGGGGAGCCTTCAAGGCGCTGCCCTTGCTCTCCCCGCCGGGCTCTGTTTCGTTCTCTTAGCTCAGTGTTTGTCCAGACTGCGTGGGGCGCTGGGACCCATCAATCCCTCGGTGAGGGGACACAGTTGTGAGTCTTGTGTCTATACTGCGTGTCCCTGAGGCCTCAGCTCAAGCTCCTGCAGGCGCCACCCCCAGCATGCCCCTGACCCTTGAGTGCTGTCCAGAGTCACTCGGCAGGGAGGGTTAGCCACCCCCTGTTCCTGTTAGACCACAGGAATTTTTAAAAATTCTTTTCAGTTTATTCATTTAAGAATGAGTTGATCTGGGCCTCCCTGGAGGCGCAAGGGGTTAAGACACAACTTATGAAGCTGTCCGCAGCCTCTGCAGCATGAGTTCAATCCCCGGCCGGGGAGCTACCCACACGGCACATTAGACCTCTCCTGTCTCCCCATTGCTCCCCTCAGCAGTGGATTTCAGTCCGTCTGCCTGTTCTGCTCCCCGCTCTGTCTCTGGGGAGTCCTCTCACAGTCCCACCCCTCTGGTCTGCACCCCAGCTCTTGTATGCATGTGTAAATAAATCTTTAAAAATATTTATAAAAATAAAAATGAGTTGATTGAAGTCGTCTGACTTCAAAGATATTATTCTGACCAATAATATCTACTTCTATGTTGTCAGAAGAGCTGCCCCCCACACTTTCTTCAGTAAGTGTTGACAGTAACTCACATCCCACGCCCACTAGCCACTGCACTTCTCGCTTCGTTAGTCAGCTGCAAATTTGCAAACGGGGAACCCATCGCAGCCAAAGTGAGGGGGCCTCCCCTCCCCGGGTCTGGAGTCCAGTCCCTGCACTCCCCACCTCGGAAACTGTTCTGGAACTTCAGTAGCACCGAGAAGGCGGCAGGGCGACAAGCGCCTTTCCTTGACTCCCACGCGGGGAGTGGCGTCTGCTTTGCCCGCACAGTTGAGAAGGGAGGCTTGTGTTTTGTGACTACAATGAAAGCTGTCCCCGAGCATCAGGCGGTGGTGCCCCAATCCAATGCAGAGCCTTGAAGTCAAAGCAAACGGTTGTTTCCTTTGCTAATAATTACTTTGCCAACGATTATGTTCATTAGTATTTTTACTGTTGAATAGTAACCAAAATATCAGACTTTTCCTTTTCGCCACGTTGTTTTACGTTGCACAGTTTGGAGTGCCTGCTCAGTCTTTCATTTGCCCGGCGGCTGGTTAGATGGCGTGAGAAGCGGGGGTACCAGTGCCGGAGGGGGGCTGCTTTGCATGTCTAACTGGGTGGTGACTCAACAGCGTCAAGGTGTTTTCGGCACTGTCTACTCGGGAAATTGTGATTTTCCTTGCATGAATAACTCAGCTAGATAAAAACTGACACTTGCAAATAAATAAGTTTAATGCTATTTTTAGTCTTGGTGTGATTCTGTGTCTTCCATGTCTTGACAGTCACGAGGGTCCATTTTTAAATAGACTTTTTTCTCTGTGACCATCTCGGCTTGATAAAAACTGACATTTTTAAAATAAGTCCCAATATATTTACTATTTTTAGACTTTGTCCAATTTTATATTTTCATTTCTAACAGTTCTGTCTTTATACAAATTCATTAACTTTAGCACACTGTCCAGAACTGAGAGTAGAGATAATGGCTAAATATAGTTGATCCACAAACTCAAATATTGTGGAGAACAACGCTAGAGGACATAGAACATGTCAACCAGAGTTGTTGAAACCATATACAATTATTAAAAATATTTTTGGAAGTTTTATTTATTTTTTTAAATATTTATGCACACAAGAGCTGGGGTATAGGCCAAAGGCGCGGGGGGGTGAGAAGATTCACCAGAGACAGAGCGGGGAGCAGAACAGGCGGATCCACTGAAATCCACTGCTGAGGGGAGCAGCGGGGAGACGGGAGAGGTCTGCTGCGCCCTGTGGGTAGCTCCCTGGCCGGGGATTGAACTCGTGCTGCAGTGGCTGCCTATAGCTCGATAGTGCTGAGACTTTAACTCCTGTGTCACCAGGGAGGCCCATTTTGGGAAGTTTTAAATATATACATATGCTTAAAAAGATGGAAAATAATGTGCTTCCTTAGTCTCATCACTACCACACAGAGATTTCACTCAAAAGTCTGATATTCCTCAACAGTCCCAAACGAGGTGTGTTAGTGTCATTACTTAGCGCCACAGAGTGCTGGGGAGTGAGCACCCTCCCTCCCTCCAGCACAGCTTGGCAGATGGGATGCCTGTTTCCCCTTTAGCTGAGCCCCTGTACCCCTGGCAGGTGCCCCCACGTGGGCCAGGCCTTCCACATGCCCCCCACCCTCCGCACCCCGCCGGGCTCAGTGTTCAGTCCCTTGTCAGAATTTGTTCACAATGATTAATTGTGGATTTAGCTGTTTCCATCCATTAAACAATTTTAACCTTTGTTTATTCATTCCCTTCCAAACAGTATTGATGAAGACGATCAAACAACATGCACTTGTCCTGAACATTTATTCATGGGCTACAGATAGACGCAGTGACTTTGTTTGTTTATTAGAAGCTTAAAATAGCTTCGATATATTATTTAATCGTGATACTATTTGAACATAAAGTGGTGACATTCCCAATGTAATCAATAACTGTCCGTTGAATGGTGTTTTCATTTTAGAAATTCTCTTGAAGAGTTTCATGTGGAATTGGGGACACAAACAGTTTATTTATTTTAGGTAGATGTATCCCACTCAAGAATGCTTAAACATTAAGGGGAAAATCAGATCTGAGACCAATATAACTGGCAGGTCTCCTGGGAGTTCAGTTTATTCTGGAAAAAGCAAAATGTCCTTCACCGTCGCCTTTTTTCTGCTGCTCACAGTCTCCTATATTGGCAGGCGTCTTAGTTGACTGCTGTGACTCCTCACTGTTTACTTACAGGGAGCAGCGCAGACTCAGTCCCTGTCACCAGCTGCGAGCCCGGGGACTCCACCAGCTTTAGGATGGACAGTGAGGTGCTTCCTGCTGAGTCCGACCAATTTGAAAATATTTCAAAAGTGCATTAATTTTGTTACGTGCAGATAGACACTAACTCGGCACTGAGCCTCCCTGGCCCCGGGTGGGAAGGAAGCGGGTTCGCGGCCGGCTCCCCCTGAGAGTTCCCTTCCAGGAGAGGGTCTGGGCGGCTGAGACGGGCCTCAGCTGTGGATTGTAACTGGCCGTGGTTATGAGGTCTTTCAAGGCCTTTTCTAAAATGGTGAGGTTAAGGTCGCTCTAAACAAGTTAAATTATAAAAATAGGGAAAAAAAACATAGTTTTCTCCACAGGTCTGGGAGCCCCGACTGGCCAGCAGGGTCGCGGCGAGCAGCGCTTCCCCTCGGGCAGGCCCCCGTGCTGACCCTGGGGGAGAGGGAAATCAAGAGGCCCCATTTAGTTAGGGTGGCCTCCCTCTCAGGTGGCTTGGGCCCCTGGCACCTTTGGGGATACCCACACTCTTGGGGGGCTCTCAGACACCCCTTCTCAGCAGCTCTTGCTGTTTCTTTTTTTTAAATATTTTATTTTATATACTTCTTACACCCTTTTTCATTTTTGCACAATGTGTGCATTTTCATCTTGGTTATATTCCCCAGACAATTGCACCCCCCCTTATTTTGACCCTAGTCCTTCCTCTCCGTCCTCCCCAGTGTCTCTCTGGTTTATAGTTGCTTGTTGATTTTGATTTTTACTTTGTAGTAACTAGTCTTTTCCTGGTCCCTTATTTAAGTTTTCTAGATTCCTGCTACGAGTGAGACCATATGGTGTTTTCCTTTTTCTTTCTGGCATATTTCGCGGAGCATGATCCCTTCCAGCGCCATCCATGTTGCTGCAAATTGCATGTGTTTATCTTTTTTGATCGCTGAGTAATATTCCGTGGTGTATATGGACCACATCTTCTTGATCCAGTCATCTATTTTTGGGCATTTGGGTTGATTCCAAAGCTTAGCTATTGTAAACAGTGCTGCTATAAACATAGGGGTGCAGGTGCTCTTTGGAATTGATGTTTCTGTGTCCTTTGGGTAAATACCTAGGAGTGGAATTGCTGGATCCTGTGGAAGCTCTATGTTTAGTAGGTCCAGAAATCTCCACACAGCTCTCCAGAGTGGTTGGACCAGTTTGCACTCCCACCAACAGTGCAGAAGAGTTCCTTTTTCTCCACACCCTCGCCAACACTTGTTGTTGCTAGTTTTTTTAATATGTGCCATTCTCACTGGTGTAAGATGGTATCTCATGGTAGTTTTGATTTGCATTTCCCTGATTGCAAGTGATGTTGAACATTTTTTCATATGCCTGTTGGCCATTTGCATTTCCTCTTCAGAGAAGTTTCTTTTTAGCTCTTCTGCCCATTTTTGACTGGATTATTTTCTTTGTTTTTGTTGAGTCTCATCAGCTCTTTGTAGATTTTTGTGATCAGTCCTTTATCATTAGTGTTGGGTGCAAAAATGTTCTCCCAGTTGGTGGGGGTTCTCTTTGTTTTGGTTACTGCCTCTTTTGCTGTGCAGAAGCTCTTTAATTTGATGTAGTCCCAGCTGTTGATCTTTGCCTTCACTATCACTGGTTTGGGTGATGCGTCTGTAAAGATGTCTTTGATGTGCATGTCATGTAGTGTTTCGCCTGTATTTCCTTCTATGTATTTTATGGTTTCGGGTCTTATGTCTAGTTCTTTAATCCATTTTGAGCTGGTTTTTGTGCGTGGTGTGAGGTAGTGGTCAAGCTTCATTCTTTCGCATGTAGCGACGTATCTCACTGTTTCCTTCATCACGGTTGGGCAGCCTGGCCGGGCCGGACCCCGTGTCACCACTCGTGTTCTGCTGCCTCGGACGTGACACGGTTCACCGTGTTGAGTTCTTATTGCAGAGACGTGGATTTTGCGAACTGGAGAAATTTTGAAACTGAGCAGATTTGGAGAAAATTGTGAGAGGTTTTACACATCAAGACAGTAGACGTGAAATGCTTGGGGGCGCTGGAGACCCAGAGGAGAAACCCAGCGGGGAGATGAACAGCGTGTGTGCGGGGAGCCGGCCGGGTCTCGACGCGGAGCCGCGTGGGACCCACGAAGGCGCTGTCCTGGGTGCACTGCGCGAGATTCGGTTCACTGTGACGCCATCTGAACTCGGCTCCTGGGTTAACAGGTCTTTCACTTGGCACTTTTTAATCAGGGATTTTATTTATTTATTCATTCATTCATTTTTTTTTTTAAAGATTTATTTATGCAAACAAGAGCTGGGGTACAGGCCAGAGGTTCAGGGGGTGAGAGGACTCACCAGAGACAGAGCGGGGTGCAGAACAGGCAGATCCACTGAGATCCACTGCTGAGGGGAGCAGCGGGGAGACAGGAGAGGGCTGCCGCACCCTGTGGGTAGCTCCCTGGCTGGGATGGAACTCGTGCTGCAGAGGCTGCGGACAGCTTCACAGTGCGGTGCTTAACCCCTGGCGCCACCAGGGAGGCCCTTTAATCAGGAATTTTAGTAGAACTATGCTTACTTCATTTTCTTATAAAGAGACATGAGATCATATCCTTTTTATATAATGTTTATCACAACTGAAATAGCATGGAAAATGTCAGTCAGTTTGAAAGAACGTGAAGGACTGGACTAGCCCAGCCCAGGTGTGCAGGTCTGCAGGTGTTTCATGGCTGAAGGTGCCTTGGGGGGTGGGGGGAGAGCTGGGAAATGGGACCCCCAGGTCTGGCTGCCAGCTCTCTGCTTGGCCCAGTTCAAGTAAACCTGCTCTCTTCTCTCTCTTGTAAAAAATAATTAACCATGGATTAATTCATTTTTTAAGTTTTGTTGATTTATGACTGGATTGCACAGTCCCAGTTTTAGGAATACAATTTTATGCCTTTATAGCTGACAGTGCAGAGGGAAAAACGACAGTGTCTCATTTAACAAAGATGAGAAAGAGGAAGGACATCATACAGAATTGTTATTTCCAACTCAAAAGTTATTAAAGCCATGCCAAATGGCATTTTTTATGGAAAAGTAATACTCCAGCTTACAACATTAAAAAAGTTTTACATTTTTTAATACTAAATTCCTATCTGTGTAAAAAATATAAAATATGCACAGTTACCAATTATTTATAATTTTAATTGTAGCTAAAATTATCTCAGGAGTATTCTTCGTACTTCTAAATCTCAATAATAGTCACATTGTATTTATGTAATATTCCATTAATCTTAAGTGACATTTTTAAATTTTATGATTGCATTTGCTTTTATTTATTTTTAAATATTTTATTTTTTATTTTTTAAGATTTATTTAATTATGCATACAAGAACTGGGGTACAGGCCAGAGTTGTGGGGGGGTGAGAGGATTCACCAGAGACAGAGTGGGGAGCAGAACAGGCAGATCTACTGAAATCCACTGCTGCGGGGAGCAGGGGGAGACAGGAGAAATCTGCTATGCCATGTGGGTGCTCCCTGGCCGGGGCTTGAACTCGTGCTGCAGTGGCTGCAGACAGCTTTATAGGTTGCGTCTAAAGCCCTTGCATCACCAGGGAGGCCCTACAGTTGCTTTTAAATAGTGGGTTGTCAGAAAAGCCATGATGTATTTTTTCTTTAAAAACATAGAAAAATGCATCATGACTTTTCCAACAACCCAATATCTCTCATTCATACATCCGACTGATGTCATCAAATGAAACAACACATATTTAAAGTCACAAAAAATAGTGTATCTTTCTTCCTACTTCAAATAAACTGGTAGCACTGAAACAATATTTAAATTGTATATATTCTGTAGGTAGCACGTATGTACTTAATTTGAATAATGAAGTATTTCATAAATAGGTAATGCATCACTTTTATCGCTAAATAAAACCATGGTTCTTTCTTTCATTTCAGGGGAATTTTTTGACAAAACTTTTATCTGAAGTTTTAAATACAATATTACAGGAAATCTTTAAAGTCAAATGGCACAGACTATGTTGACATCAACAAAGTTACTCAGACATTGGACAATTAAACATCTCCTTTTAAAGTAGAAGTGTTTACAAGAAAGCAAGTGGAACCAAGAAAGTTTAGTTTTACAATCTCTGTAAAGCCATAAATACAAAATAAATGGCAAAAATCCTTTTAATGTGCACTTCTAAGCAGGACAATTTAAAAGCAAACAAAAAAAGGGCTAATGGGAGAAATCAGATAAATGTTATATTAAGGTTAATTCTAGATATAATTTATAACTAAGATGGAATTTTTGAGATAATAGATCAATGCACATGCATTTTGCAGCAACAAAGCTTTATAAAGCTATTTAATTATGCAGGGAAAACAAAAATGATTTCCAAACGAAGTTGATGAAAGGACATCAAGAAAGTTTTCATTGTCTTGATCTTAATATTTATTCAGTGTCAAGCTCGTAGTAGCATTTAAAATATTTTAAGTAAATTATGTAACACTATTTATATAACCACTTCTCTTGTACTCGTACGCTTACCTATCATAATTCCCCAGTGTGATCACCAGGTTTCAATTCAATAATAATACAATATAACCCATCTTACCATGTTTTACTGTACTTTGGTCCTCATACAGCCCGTAAGTTTTCATTTAAACCTTTAATTTAAAACTTCCGAATTTCAGAATTAAAACGTTTTTCCTTTTAAAAAAGATCCATATATTATCAGCGCTTCCTAATCTTTAGACTTGTTTATAAAAATGTGTCTTACTTGCCTTAGTGTGACTGAGATACAACACGGAACTGCGGGGCTGTGTTCTCACGGAGCTGTGGTCTAACAACGAGGGAGCAGTGTGGACAGGCTTGCCGTGTGTTATTACAGAAGAATGTCTTTGAGATGGATTTTCTTTAATTATACATTTGTTCATGTAGTTAGAAATTAGATTTAGAAACAGAACTTCACTAGCACCTACAGAATTCCTCTTTCTGTCCTTTCCAGTCAGTAGACCTTCAAGGTCAACCACTATCTGAATTCTAACAGCACAGAGTAGTCTCGCAAAGCTTTCTGCTTTATATACATACAGTCATGCAGTATGCTTTCTCTCTTCACTCAATATTGTTTTCGTGACATCCATGCACATCTACATAAACTGCAGTCCATGAATTCTCACTGCTAGGCATATACCATTGAGAAAATACATGACAATTTATGTATCTAGTCTACTGTTAATGGGCATTAACTATTTTTGCTTAGGAGTATTCAGAAAGTGCTATTAGGAACATTTCGGTACATATGTTTGGTGTACATCTGGACTTGTGATTCTTGGATATATAATAGTAAAATAATATTTGTAGTAAAATTATAATAATGATAACAATAATAATTAGTGAGAAAGGAAGGCTGACTCAGATGTCAGTGCTGAGAGCCCAGAATTCCAAACTCAGAGCCCTGGAAGATTAATCCCAGACCTTGAAATTTAATGGGGTTTGCTTAGCTGGATTTCAAAACTGCTTTGGACCAGCAATGCCCTTTTATCTCCCCTATCCAAGCTTTGGGGACAGATTGGTTATAATTCTTCTCCCATGCCTATCTCATTATGGTTCATTTGGAGGCCAATGCTTTGTCTGTTAATTTCACAGGTACAAAATAATTAGATCTCCAGAGATTTAATACTAAGTGGCTTCATCTTTATTTGACTTTGATGATGAGAGTTTACACACTGAACTAATGCTATGATAGCTGTTTTTTTGTGACCTTGGAAGGAAGTGAATGCATTTTGTATTTATGAGCATGTGAATATTTAAGGACAGAGGGTATACCATAGTAGGAAAAATTCTAAAATTATCCTCTCCTCCAATGTTCTTGCCTATTGGTTGTTCAGTAAAACATCCATAGAAGTACGAAGTACGGCCATAAAGGACATTTTTCAAAAGTAATTGTACTATGAAGTCTGTTGATCTTAAGATACGGAAATTATTGGCATGTTTGTCTTTAGTACCTACATGATCCCTCTAAAAGCCAAGATAATTTTCTTTGCTAGACTCTGACCCCTGGACTGTGAGATTTGTATGTGCTATTTTAAGATGCCGGAACCGTCGTACTAGTTAAAGCAGTCGAAAGCAAAAACACAAAGAGATCCCAAGTTAAGAAAGTAACAGACCATTTCCAGTGTAAACATAGTTATAAAAATCTAAAAAAAATCAGTGTTAGAAGGCCTTAATTAAAAAACTGTATCACCACCAAGTGTGGCATATGCTAAGAAATTACAGTTGTTATAACATGTAAAGATCTCAATTAATACAACTTATCACACTAACAATAGTAATTTAATAGCAATAGAGAAAAGAGAATTTCATAAAATATAGTTTTCACTTATGATACTGGTTCAATACAAAAAAATAAGGATAGATAGAAAAGAGTATCACTATTTGATAAAGGACTTCATAAAGTTACATTAAATTGAAACTTGAAGATATTCTATTATTGGGTTTTAATCATAAAATTTAATCATGCCTAAGTTTAGTCATGGATGAGACAGGATGTTTCCGATCTCATTTTTCTAGTGAGTCTTATCAGATGTTTGTTTCCTCTCCACTGTTTTCTACAAATAAGATCATGTCGTCATAAATAGAGATCTTCTTTCCAATTGAATGTCTTTTATTTCTTTTTCTTGCCTAATTCGATACGGTTAGGACATCCTGCACTATTATGTTTTGAACAGAATCTGTGAAACTGAGTGTCCCCACTCTTATTCTTGATCTTAAAGGAAACAGTTTTAGTTTCTCATCATTCAATATGATATTAGCTCTGGAATTTTCATATATGTTCTTCAAGTTGAGACATAAACTTGTCATAAACTGTCATGAGACAGTTTCCTTCTATTCCTGCTTTGTTGAGATTGTGTGTTTGCTTTTATCATGAAAGGGTGTTGGATTTTTTTCAAATGCTTTTTTGCATCAGTTGAGATGATCAAAAGTTTCTTGTTCCTCACTGTCTTCCTGTGAGGTGTTGCAGAGATTGATTTGCATATTCTTAACCGTTCTTGCATTCCAGGGCTAAGTCCTACCTGGATGTGGTACAAAATCCTTGTGATATGCTGTTGAATTCCGTACGCTAGTATTTTGTTGAAGATGTTTGCATCAACATTTAGCAGAAGTATTGACCTGTAGCTTTGTATCCTTGTGGTATTTTTGTCGGGTTCCGGTATGCAGAGAACGGCAGGCTCAGCCAGCTAGCTAGCCGGAGGAGAGTCTCTGTATGAAGAGTTTGTCACTGATAAACATTCACGGCCATGCTCAGATCTCTCCCTGTGTCCGTGAATTACTACTGATGTCCATGGCTGCACCTGTCTGCCTGTCTGTTGTACCTAACCGCCAATGAGTTTATATTAGGTATTTTAAATGATTCTGAGATTTCCTAGATGCCGTAAACAATGTTAATGTTCCTCATATTTTGAGACTGGCACCTGCCTCTAGCATTGTTACACTGACGGAGTCACTTTTCTCTTTGTCTTCATCTGCTGCCTCATCTGTCATATGGCCGTGACAGTATCTCCTGCCCAAATCACAGGAGTTTATTGACCTTCAAATCATGTTTGCTTGGAAGGATGTTTCAAATGAGATCATGTGCGTGAATTCACTTTGAAAACTCTGGTATGCAAATGCAGCACTTTTACTGATTTAGAAAAAGAATGAAATTACCTTGTAACCTGAAATGTTGATCTAGAATCCGTGAGTTATTTTGCTTGCAGTCATTTTCGTCTTTCTCTAGTGGGCATTCTTTCTCTAGGGAACAAGAGTTTGAAATTGAGAATTGACACATTATTATTTGATGAAATCTAAAACAAGTGTGCTGAGAACATTAGGTTAATGTACTATCAAGTGGTGGAGACACACTTGCGTCCTTTAATCATCCGCTCTATGAATTGAGTGTTATCATGCGCCACATAATTTACATGTTAATATCAAGTATAGTGTCTTTGATTTTATTAAAAATCCCTTTCTACCTGCTGTTTGTACTAATTTTCATCTTAACCACATCATATTTCATCCAGTCATATCCAAATAAGTTATAATGGAGGCTGCCGTTTCCTCTACCTATCATTTATAGTGATTTACATTTTAGAAAGAATTTTAAATGTATGCAATTTAGAATATTTTATGAAGCTGTCAAAACTATGCACATAAAACACTGAAAGATGCCACTCATAATACTTCCTCGTGGCCCACATGTGATCACTAATTAGGCCGTCCTCCTGACTCGTGTGAGCACAGAGACTTCCTTTCTCAAAGTGGGGCTTGTGGGATAAAGATGTAGCCATCTTATACTTAGGAAAAATGTAGGGAGTTGGGACTGGGTATTTTTATAACCGTAAACGGATTTCTTCTGATGTGTTCTATTTGTGCCAACATTAAAACAGCCACTTTCGGACTCACCAGGTTTATAGCAACCAGATAAATCTAGAGATGTCATGAAATCGACCAGTTGTGAAATGTTTTCATTCCTTGTTCATCTGCCTAGCATTTTATTTTGAAATAAATTCAGTCGTGAAAACATTGTAAAAATAGCTTCAAACACAGATATTAGCATGTTTACCACATTTTTAATTCCCTGATCAATATCATCTGTATTTTCTCAGTGATTCTCCCTCTACCTCTCTCCTCCATCTGTGTATCCACCTGTTCATCTGTCTGTCTGTCTACCTGCCTGTCTCTATCTGAATCATGTATGGGATTCTTCTCTGAAACTTTTCCAGTTGCAGACTTATGTCAGTTTACTTTTAAATACTTCTGCACTTCCTAGAAGCAAAGACATTTTCTTATCTCACCACAGAACAGTTATGAAATGTGCATATTAACAGAGACGCCTGCCACAGAGTTTATTCAGCTGTTACCACATGTCCCATCAATGCCCTGATCTGGCCCAGAGTCCAGTCTGGGGTCACGTGTCACATTTTGTTTCCATGAAACTTGTCTTCTTTGACAAGAAAGCTCCGTACTCTTTATTTTTTCTCGGCCTTGGCAGTTGGGAAGAACGCAAGGCAGCGTGCGCTTCTACTGGGCTTTCGATGATTTGCCAAAATTCCAAAGAGGAAAACAGACACGAGAGAATGGAGAGTGTAATGTTCTGCCTGTCCTCAGAGGCACTTTGTGGCATCTCTAAGCTGATGTGACACAAGGCCCTGCATGCCAGCCCCTCTCCAGTCTGACTTTTTTTTTTTTTCCAAGAGATTGTGACCCCTGCTATTGTGCAAAGTCATCAGCTATTGGTCACAGAAATAAGCTCTAGCGTGTTCTGGTGACCCTGAGATGATGGAGTGGGGGCAGGCTTGGGGAAGAGAACTAGAAGGTGTCCTAGGCATTTTTGTGGGTCACCTGGACTAGGCCGTGGTGCCCAGTTCTTTGCTCAAACACCCATTCGGATGTTGCTGTGAAGGTGATTTAGGAGTCCTTAAGGTGTAAGCCAGCAGACCTCAGGGGAGCAGCTCATCCTGCTAGGTTTGGTGGGTCTCCCCAACCAGCTGCAGGCCTCGAGAGCAGGGACTGTGTCTGGAAGAAGGAACTTCTTCAAAGTGATGGAGGACGAGAGCACTGGGGTGGTGGCGTGGGTGGGGACCCACATCCGTTCCTCTGAGTCACACACACACAGTTCTCAGCCAACGTTACCTCAATTAAAATAGTAATAAGGGCCTCCCCTGGTGGCACAGCAGTTGAGTGCTGGGCTGCGAAGCTGCCCACAGCCTCTGCAGCGCCTGTTCGATCCCTGGCCACCAGCGAGGGTCCCACATGGCGCGCAGACCTCTCTTTCTGCGCCCGCTGCTCCTCTCAGCAGTGTATTTCGCCGGTCTGCCTGTTCTATTCCCTGCTCTGGCTCTGGTGAATTCTCTCACCCTCCTGAACTTCTGACTATACCCAGTGCTTGTATAAACAAATAAATAAATCTTTAAAAAAATAATAATAAGCAAAATAAATAAGAGGCTGAAGCATAGTGGCTCAGTCTGTGTCTGCAGCCTGCAGATTCGGGGCTAAGGTTGTAGCATCAGCTCCCCCACAGGTGGGCTCGGTCTGCTGCCAGCCCTGGCATACAACCATCTCCTTGAAGACCTTCTGGTGTCTCTCTGTCTCTGTCAATTGCTGCTATTGGTTCTGTTTCTGCAGAACCCTGTCTATCACAGAAGGCATGGAGTAGCAAGCCGTCAAAGGAAGGAACCAGGTCAGGTGTGAAACCGTCAAGGCTAGGGTGGAAAGCAGTTGAAGCAGGTACTTTACGGCCTGCCCTGAGTGTGGAGGTTGCTGCGCTGTTTGCTAGAGGCCACTCAGCAGGGCCTGCCCACTGCGGGCATCAGGTGGCTGCACAGTAGAGGGGAGAGAGTAACTCGAGCCGCCTTCTAGATCTGCGTGGTCCCCCAAGCCCCAGCCCCATTTGCACTGGGCGCCGCCCCACAGGCAAACAGAACCAACAGGGTGCACTTGGCCTGTGGCTTCAAAGCCCAGGCAGACCCTGACACAGGGGGTTTGCTGTAAATGGCCTGTTCGTCCCTTGAGAACTGCTGCCTGATTTGGGGAGCAGAGAACGGGAACCGAGACAGTAATGGGATTTGGTTTTTGCTAGCTATGTATCTGCTAAAGGGCTCGTGTCGAAGGCATGCAAGGGTGTCCTGCAGCTCAGGAGCTAAACACACACATGTGCACACAATGAGCTGTTAAAAGAGGGCAAATGTCTTCTGTAGACATTCTCCAGAGAAAACATATCAGTGGCTAAAGGCACTTGAAGAGATGCCCAATCACTCACCTCCAGGGAGATGCAAGGCAAAGCACCTGTCACCTCACACCTGTTAGGACGACTGTTCTCAATGGTCACTGCACATAAGGTGTTAGTGAGGGTGTGTACAGTGGGTGGGGGTGTCAGTGGGCACTGTGGGGACCGCTCTGACCATGCCATGCAGACACATCATATCCAGGAATTTATCCGAAAGAATTGAAATCAGGATCTTGAAGTGATATTTGTATTCTCCTGTTCATTGCAGCACCATTCACAATAGCCAAGAAGTGGAAACCACCTAATTATCTTTCAACAGATGAATGCACAAGTAAAAGATGTCCATGTGCTATATACACAAAATGGAATATTACTCAGCATTGAAAAAGGAAGGGAATGCGATTATGTGATGCATACACAAACCGTGGGGACATGATGGCTGGACACAAGGGCCAGACACTGCAGGTGCCACAGTAACAGCACCTGGCAAGGAGGAGCCTGCAGGCACAGGGCAGGGGCCTCATGGGTGGGAGGCTGCAGAGCTGCTGTCCGGTGGGTGCAGACCTTGCATCCTGCAAGATGGGAACGCCCTTGGCATCTGCCAGACACCCACATGCGTCTAGTTAGAGATGTTACCTGCACACTTAAAAAATTGCTTAAAAAGTAGATTTCTTTTTTTTTTTTTTTATCACAATGAAAGAAAAATGAGTGACTGAGTTTGAATTTGCAGCTAAGTGGGAAGTTGCTGGGCTGGAGTAAATGGAATTTGATTAAAGGAATGAAAGACTAGGAAATGACTTGCACCCTACTGCTTTGAATTAAACCTTCATACCTGAAGCAAAAATGCTCTGGATTGATTCCCGCGATGATGGTCTCTTGATTTGGAAAAATTTCCTTGTAATGAATGTTATTACACTGCTTACCAACATCAACTTAGATGTAACACATTGAAATAATTAATGAGTAAAATGTATACATCCACATGTCTACATGTCTATACACAAACATATGCACACATTGCGTCTGGTTTCTCTGCGGTGAAAATTCAGTGTTTTCAGAGATCCAAGGACAGTTTGCACATATTGACCGCAATATTCACACAATGATTCTACAGCCAATAATTGCCAAAAAATTAGAAATCACATATGCCGTTTTATTTGAAAAATATTAAATTAAAAAGCTATGCAATTTCCTGTGGGAACACTCCCAAACTAATCCATACCTCTATACAACTTGAGTTTAATTAAATTTAAAAGAGAGAATAATGCTAGAAAAGTATTTCAATGACATCATCATCTTATAGGATGATGTGGACAGAGAAGAAATCACATAAAGCTCATCACAGTCCCATATGCTCTTCCCTCCCCTGTCCTGACCCCCTCCACTCCCCCCTTGCTGTATGGGTCAGATCTATATTTTGCCCACAACTTTGTCTTTTTTTTTTCTTTGACACTTTGTTTGGTTTCCCTATATTCCTCCTATAAATGATACCATCCGATATTTTTCTTTCTCCTTCTGACTTATTTTACTGAGCATAATCCCTTCCAGTTCTATGCATGTTCCTGCAAATGGCATGAGTTTATTCTTTTTCATTGCCAAGTAGTATTCCATTCTGTATGTAGACCACAGAGCTTCCTGATCTACTCATTTGTGTTTGAACATCAGCATTTTAATTGCTGATTAAAAGATCATGCCTAGCATGGTCTTGAGGAAGAGAATTCAGGGGGACACATGGCTAAGATATTCTGATCCACCTCTGTCAAGATGGCAGGTCATGGAAATTGTCTGAAATAAAACGAGAGACTGAACACATGACCATTTGTAATTGTATAATATAGGTATACAATAATGAAGTATATATACTAATAGTGCATATTGTATGGCACATTATATATTTTATACATTACTATAATAATAGATGCACTGTATTTAACACATGTATGCTGTACACACACACAATGGAGACTTTGGTATTGAAAGCAAGTTTTCGAGCTTGCCCACTACTCTCTGCATAAAACAAGCCCAAGAACTAGAGTTCCAAGCTTGGAGAAATCAGTGCAAGATGATTCCCTTTTTATTTCTCTAATTAACCCTAAGTTGTCAAAATATATTATTGTTTGTTTGTTTTTTTTTTTGAAGAAGCATGTATTTTTATTTATTTATTTGTTTGTTTGTTTGTTTACACAAGCACTGGGCACAGTCAGAAGCGCGGGAGGGTGAGAGAATTCACCAGAGCCAGAGCGGGGAGCAGAGCAGGCAGAGGGACCGAAGGACACTGCTGAGGGGAGCAGCGGGCGGCAGGAGAGGTCTGCGCGCCATGTGGGACCCTCCTCCGGTGGCCGGGGAGCAGCCGGGGATCGAACCGGCGCTGCAGAGGCCGCGGGCGGCTTCGCAACCCAGCGCTCAACCGCTGCGCCCCCGGGGAGGCCCAAAATATATTACTGTTTACTACGCTGCCAGATACAATTCGCAGCTTCTGCAGGATACGAGCATCTTGGGTGACAGCGTGTCCACAGTGGTCATCACTTCTGTGCCCAAAGAGCTTCTTTCCCCGGTAAAATGATGGGGATGTTGTGCCCTCTGGGCTCTGGCGCAAGCAGAGAACCCCAAATCCTGCACACAAGCCCTTAGTGCTGGTGCTTCTTTGCACAGCGGCTCCAGGCCAGACACACCTAGAACAGTCCTGCTGCGGGGACCGCGTCCCTCAAGGCCAGCGCTTCTGCACCGAAGGCCGCTGGACTGAAGCCCAGGCGAGCCCTAGTGACCCCGCGGAGCGCGAGGGGACGCTGTTTTATTCTCGCGGCCCGCGGCCGTTTACGCGGGCGGCAGGTCCACCTTCTGCGCACGGACCCCGGCGCCGCAGCGGAGGCCGGGGCGGGGCAGCACCTCGGAGCCCCTCTTGCCGGCAGGTGCGGCCGCGGCCCCGCTCTGGCGCCACACTCGGGGCACCGGGGGACCGTTCCCGGCCTCGTGGCGCGCGGAGCGCCCTTGCGGTGGCCGCGGGCGGGGCGGGGCGGGCCGGGCCTGGCCACTGGGCGCCACAGGCGACGTGTGGGGCGCGGGGCTGTCCCTGAAGAGCCGCCGCCCTCGTAGGCGCTGCGCGGGGTTGGAACCGCCCTTGGCGGGACGGGGCGGGCAGCGCGTCTCCGCAGCCCAGGTCACCTTCCCCGCCGCCACAGCCGGTGTCAGCCCAGCGTGGCCCGGTTCCGACGCGCGCGGGCCCTGGAAGTGGCGGCGCTTGCTGAGGAAGCAACGAGGCCCTGCACGCCAGGAGCGTCGTCAGGGAGGCCGGGCGCGGGGCGCCGTGCGGGATGCGCCCCGACACCTGGGCTGCGGCCCCCTGAGCGCGAGCAGGACAGGAGATGTGGGGGGTACGCGGCGCCCCGGGAGAGGGAAGCCTGGCGCCCCCGCTGGCTGGGCTGTGGAGCTAGACTCCCGCGGGACCCCCCGCCTGGCCGCTGTCCACGAGGAGCCGCGCCCCGGTGCTCCCCAGCCTGGCGCGCTTCTGCTGCTTGGAACCCGGCGCGCCACTGTCCCCAGGCGGGATTCCTGGGTCAGGACACTCGCGCATCCTCCGGGGCCCCGGGCAGGTGAGTGAACCTGACTTCCGACGGCCTCATCCCGCGCCGTCGCAGGAGGAATCCCGGTTCCCGCGTTCACCCGCGACCCGTCCGCCGAGGACACTCGCCGCGCGGCTGCAGCGGGACCGACTCTCCGGCCACGGCGTCCGCGCGCGGAGTCTAGCGTCGCTTCTGGGGGGTCCCTCCCGCCCCCCGTCCCGTCCCCCGCGCCGGCTCGTGCACAGGGGTGACCCCAGAGCGTGTGGTATTTAAAGATGCCGAGGCTGCCCGCGCTTCACGAATCACACAGGGACGCCGCGCTCCGAGGAACAGAAACGAGGCGCTGGGCCGTGAGCTGCGCGCATTTGCTAATCAAGAATCTTGAGATGCTGATTTTTGAAAGGCGCCGCCTCTGCAGGGAACACGGCGTTTTTGCTTATTTGTTCCGAAAATGATCAACAAATTTCGTCCTGTGGAGCAGCAGCGCCCGCGAGGGCGAATCCGACGTCACGGCCAAGCCGGGCCTCACCTGCCTGGACGCGCGCGCGGCCGGGGCCGCAGCCGGAGCCGGGAAGCCCGCCCGGGCCTGCCTGGGGCTGGGGTTGGGGGTGTCGTTGGGGGGCCGCGCCTCCGACGCTGGCGGCCCATGTGATGAGGGGGTCGGGTCAACCCCACTTCAACGGCATGAGAAAAGCGCAAAGTCATTGGAAAACACCTGTTCTTGCCGATTCTTTATTACAAGGAAATCTCCATGAAGCCCAGCGTGCCCTAGAGCGTTACTGTACAGAACTTCTTTTCTACATCCTCAGCCTCTTAGACCAGCTTTCAAAAAAATCCTAAATAAAGCTCTCCCGTAGTAAAGAAACCGGACCTTCGGAAATTGCATTAACTTACATGTGATTATTGTAATCTGGGTTCATCGACACCATTTTTGTTTCCTCTAGAATGGGGACCTGATTATTTTATAAAGCAAATGAGACGACCGTGAATGTGTAAAATTTCAAAAAGTCATTACAACACTAATTATTTCCAGGAAAAGAAGCCTCGACTTGGGATGTAATTCATTTGAAGAAAGCCAGCGTGATACCTGGAATATAACAAGTCTTCACTAGTGATTATATATATTTACAACAATGTATTGTAGCCCCAAAGGGAAAAACAATCATTCTTACATTTCTGGTACCATTTGCAAAATACAACAAAATTCATGTACATATTAATTTTATAAATACTGAAGATAGAACATTTCTAAGGATTCGCACTAACATAGTTATCTGATTTAGTTAACCTGGAAATTAAAAGCAAACCCTTTTTTCGTTGGCATTTTTTCTCTCTGCTTTACTTTGGAGAAAATGGAGATTTAGGAAAGTCAGATTTCATTTCTCAGATCATAGCATGCGGCCAGGTTGTGGAACCCCAAAACCAGACTCCCCACCTCTTGTTGGATCTGCCCTTGCACCCTCAGGGCCTTGTTTGTTTCTACGGCTGTTTCTGAGAGCACGGACAGGGAGCTGTGACTTCTGCATGCGCGCGAGCCACTAAATCTCTTCAGTTTTTCCATTATAAATAAAGGAATACATTTATAAAATAAGATATCCCTGTTAAATCTAATTTACTACAATTCAATATTAGAGCATATTCTGTGTTTATTTTTGCAAAAATCAGTACCTACAGGATATAACTTTTTATTTAGGTGTTTATGTGAATCACCACGACGAAAGCTGTGTTAATCTTCTGTGGTTACTTCTTTCAGAAATTTAACATTTAGGGCAATGATTAAAAAAAATCAGTTTGCTTTCTGTTCTCCTGCAGAGCCCTGTTGAAATCACAGAACATAACTGGATTAAGTTCACAATATTAAGTGTCTGAAATGAAGTTCAGTTGCCACATCTATGCAATGGCAACATGTGACGTCCAGAAACCCAGGCAGGGTGAGGTAATGTGACATCCTTCTGTGAAGTGCAGGATGTGGACAAGCTGGTGACGATGTGACTTGCAAGAAGGTCACAGTGACCTTGGACAGATGCGCGGGAAGCGCTGCCCCAGATGTCCCGCCCTGTCCTCACCGCTTCTGAGGGCTGGGGGAGGGGTGCCTACGAGCCGCCGTTGGTCGTCCACCGCCTGGAACAGTTGGGTTCCACAGCCAGAGGACCCCCTCCCCCCAGTCACCTGTGACCTCTGTGGGAACCACTTTCCGGATCTCTCTGTGGTCCCGGGTCTTCATTTCCCTCATCCTGGCCGGGGTAGCCAGGGCAGGGCCTCCTCCCGGGCCACAGGTCCGGCGGCCGGGTCCTGATGCAGGCCCTTTCCAGGGGGGTTCCTCCCATGGACGGCTGGGCTGGGTCCCCCCAACAGTCCTGGTCTGTGCTCCCTGGAGAGCTGCTCCGCAACCCCTCCCTTCCCTGCTCCCCCCAGTCCCTCCAGCTGCCAGGCCTAAGGCTCTGGCTCTGGGGCCTCGGCTTCGTGCTCCCTCCCTGCCCACCCAAAGGCTCTGCTGCCTGCTGTCCCGGCTCCCGGCCCTGCGCTCACACTGCCCGCTGAGGTCCACGCTGCCTCCTGCGGCCACGGCGGCCTGGGCTGCTCCCTGCGCCTGTCCAGCAGGGTCTGGAAATTGCCGGCTTGGCCCCGCCGGGTCCGCGTTCTGCTCACCCACTCAGCCTCTTCCTCTGCCGACTGGTCTGGGGTGTCGCTTTCCAGGGTACTCTCTCAGGGCCTTGCTCTTTCCCTCCAGCAGCTCCCTCAAAGCCACCCCATCTGTCCGAAGACCCTCACTTCCATGTGTCCACGTCCGGTCCTTGACCCAGGTGCCCACACACCCAAGTCCCCTGGGCGCAGCCTCCGAGCCCGGAAGCCTGCACGCGCAGACGTGAGCGGCCCCACCTCTGTACCAGCCCCGCTGGTGTCACCTGCCTCTGGCTGGGGCTGACCCTGCGGTGGCCCCTGGCTGTCCTCATGCGGTGAGGGGCCAGGTCCTGAGGTCCGCACCCGTGGCTCACAAACCCACGGGGCCCGGCGCCCTCGCGGCAGGATGGGGCACGGCCCAGGCTGGGTCCCGTGCGCGCCTCCGCCTTGTCTCCGAGCCTGAGACTCTGAACAATCTCATCAAGTCCCTGCATGGATTTAGCGCCACCATTCTAGAATCTGCGCACCCCTGTGGCAGCCCCGTGAAGCCATCAAGGGTCTCCTGCAGGCTGGAGGTGGACATCGCGGGCGGCGCTGCCCCACCCCGGGTCCGCTCGGCGAACCGCGCTGAGAGCCCTGGAGTCCGCGGGCATCCAGCCTCCGGGCAGGTGTGTCGCTGGGCTGGGCCGCAGCTGTCACGAAGGCTTCCGCGACCCCACGGGAGACCACGGGGTCACACTGGCTCCAAGTCTGGGCCTTTGTGCCGACCTTTGCGCACAGGCTGGGGCTCCCCCGGTGCCGGGGGCCTGGTGGCTGAGAGCAGGGCCCGGGAGGGCATCGTGCCCACTTCCCCAGCGGGGTGCACGGGCCTCCGCGGAGCTGGACAGGGCTCTGCGCAGCCCCCCGCCCCAGTCCAGGGACTGGCCTGCTGTGCTGACAGGAGGGCGTTCGTTGATGCCTTTGCCCCGTGTCCTCCGCGGTCGTTTAGACCTCCCTGCCCAGCCTCAGCGTCCACAGTCCCCAGAGAACCGTCTGCCACACTGCCTGGCGCTGCGCGTGAGTCGGTAGATGGAGAATGATAAGCAGGTGGAAAGGAGCGGCTGTGTGAGAGTCAAATCGTAAGTGGGTGTTTCCCACAAATACCAGCACGGCAGGATTCACAGTCACTTGATCAGCTGCCCCGTGCCAAGGGCGTGACCAGAAGGGCAGAGGAGCGGAGCCCTCAGGTGCAGGTGGACAGCGGGCGCCTCGAGCCCCGGGGCGGGGGTCACCCAGCCCCCGACAGGGACGAGGGCTGCTGCGTCCCCGCAGCGGCAGAGAGAGCTTTCACTGAGGGAAGGAAGATATTCAGGGGCGGGGAGCTCAGTAGAATTTTCAAATAAGCAAAGAGGAAAGAAAGTGAGAAACACCGTGGAAGAAAAAAGGAAGCAAATGACAAATGAAAGCAAATAAACTCCGATCTAGATATTTTATATGGAATGGGGCCGGCTTCTCCTTCTTAGACGCTGCCAGGTTGGGCTACGATCAGCCACATTTCTGCGCTGTATTTTAAAATTCAGCTAATGGATAGTGAGCGTATTTTTTACATGGAAAGTAAGTGGTTTTCTTTTCAGTGTTACAAATAAAGGCCCGGAGAAATCAATACCAGCCCCGGGGAGACAGGAGCTGCCGCGCTGCTTTCAGACATGGTGAAATGTGAGATTAAAAGTCCCGAGAGTGAGGGTGACCGAACACTCGGGGGGCGCAGGTGGGGGCTGTGCGGCCCTCGGGAGCGCGAAGGCATCAAAGGCCAGAGCACCCCTTTGATATAAAGCCAGTCTGTTTTAAAACATACGCCGCAAATGCACCTGTTTGCCGAGGGAAATGTGGCGGGGCCCTCGCGGTGCTGTTACATTGTTTGGATAATATTTTCAGAGCCAGAGACCTCAAGGAGAGCTCTTCTCGAGCTGTCCTCCGAGGAACTAGGCCTTTTTGCATTTTTGCACTCTGGTCCGATAATTTATGAATGCAGCAAAATTATTTGTGAGAAAATTAAAATAATTTTTAATAGTAGAGGCAATGTGCACAAATTTCTCCATCACATTTCTATAAAAACGTTCTCAGCGCCAGCCCGGCCTGGAACTCCCCTCAGCATGGCGGGTGACAGGCCCAGCACCAGCCCCGGCGTCTGTCTCCTCCCCTGAGGTCACAGGACAGAAGACAAATAAATGGGCAAAACAGAGGGCACATAAATAATAAGGCCCTTAGAATTCACATTAATAAATCATAGAATGAAGTTAAATATTCCAAAACTATTTGCCAAAGGTCTTAATCAAGAGAAAAACTGAAGATTATAAAATCTTAGGGTCTTTCGTTAAACCTTTATTTCCTAAAAGCACAGTTTCTTCATCTGTTAAGTAATTTTATTATTTTAAAGATGAAATTAGTCTGTTTATGTAGAAGTGTCCATCCATGAGTAGTAGCACAGGCATGACAATGCCGGTTTCAGACTCACTCATGAACGTGTCAACACCTAATCTTTTTTTTTTTTTTAAAGATTTTTTTTTTTTTAAGATTTATTTATTTACACAAGCACTGGGTACAGTCAGAAGCACAGGAGGGTGAAAGGATTCACCAGAGCCAGAGCGGGAAACAGAACAGGCAGACTGATGAAATGCACTGCTGAGGGGAGCAGCGGGCACGGCAGGAGAGGTCTTCGCACCATGTGGGACCCTCGCCGGCGGCCGGGGATCGAACCGGCGCTGCAGAGGCTGCGGGCAGCTTCGCAGCCCAGCGCTCAATCGCTGCGCCACCAGGGAGGCCCAACACCTAATCTTTTGCCCAGAGGAGCAGCAACACAGGCCCGCAGGTCAGCCAGGCCACCTCGCTGCCCGGCCAGTGTCCAGCCGACAGACAGCAAGACTAGAATTTACAGTCAGGCCAGAAACCCTTCAACACGAGTGTCAGTAGCTTCAAACCCTATTGGATTACAGTATTCCATTTCTAGCATGGATGACTTACCGTGTTTTTAGAATCTACTTTATTTCGGGGGAGGACGGGGCTGCACGTTTGGATAAGCGGAATACCCAGAGAACACAGACATGAGCCAGGCCCACAGCAGCCGAGGGGCGCTCCATCTTAGAAAACAAATTTAACCAATATTCGCTGTTTTGTGGCCTTTACTACATGCCCCCCAGCCCACACTGACCGCCGTGAATCACTGAACTGGTCTAAGGGGTGTCCACCAGGAACATGGGGACTTGCTCAGCCGCCAGGAAAGCAGACACGAGTGAGGAGGTCTGTCAACATCAAGATGCTTTTGAAACGTGCGGCGTGTTTGCCCTGCTTCTCCCTGTGCCCTCGCCATGGCGCGAGGCAGGTGGGCAGCGTTTTATGAGCCCTGTTCTCAGTGGGGCAAAATGTGCCCGAGATCGGGCAGCCGAGGGGAGCAGGAGTGAACCCCAGGTGTGGCTGGGGGACCCTGAGGGCGGGGCCTCCTGGGCCTCCTTCACCCAGCCCCTGCTGCCTGGCCAGGTCTGCCTCGCCCCTGTGAGTGACCGCGGGGTGCCGGGCCACCTGCCCTGATTTCCTGAGCCCTCGTCCCCCCGGCCAGCCTCAGCACCTGCCATTTGTGCATCTCCACAGGTTGTGACACTGCCCAGCCCAAGGGGCCGCTCTCGCGAGGAGCAGTCACCAGCATTTCAGACTCAGGATTCGCACCCGCAGAGGACACCCACAGAAGGAGCTGTTTGCCGGGTCATCTCTTTAAATAGCAAAAGACCCCCGCAGGGGCTGGGGCACACACATTTCTTGGCTTTGCAATCGGGCTACCAAGATGGTAGAGTGTGGGGGACAGACTCGGCTCCCTGACAGGGCGGGTGGACATGGCCAGGCCTGCTGTGCCCTTGGGTCTCTGCTGTCGTCCCTTCGCGTGGGTGCCGCGGCTGGTCTGCTCATTCAGAGGCCGCATCGGCGTGGGTCTGAGGGTGGCTCGGGGCCTCGGGGTTCTCTGCGATGGGCCGTTTGCTCCCGTGACTTCTCTGTCTCTGCTTGTTAGATGACAGTGTCTTAGGTTTCGTGGTTCCTAATTCACATTTCCCTCTGCCCGTGTGTCTTCATGTTTGAGTATAAGGGTCGCTTTTGGAAAATCCCAGAGCTTTCCTAAGACTCGTTTTTTTTTAAGATTTATTTTATTCATTTATGCATACAAGAGTGGGGTGTAGGACAGACCAGAGGTGCAGGGGCGAGAGGATTCCCCAGAGACAGAGTGGGGAGCAGAACAGGTGGACCTACTGAAATCCACTGCTGAGGGGAGTAGCGGGGAGACAGGAGAGGTCTGCTGTGTGTGGGGGGTGGGGTCAGCTCCGTGGCCGGGAATTGAACTCATGCTGCAATGGCTGGGGATAGCTGCAGGGTGCTGAGACTTAACTCCTGGGCCACCAGGGAGGCCCCACATACGGTGCTTTAAACCAACAGTCCCTTAAAAAAAGAAAGCGCCATTGAGAAATAGCACATCTAGGGCTACTTTTGGGCGATCACATTTGTTTCTGAAGGAGATAGAGACATCATTAATAAATTGTCACTTAAGGCCTCCCCTGATGGTGCAGGCGGTTGAGCGCCATCCTGTGAAGCTGTCTGTAGCCTCTGCAGTGCCCGTTTGATCCCGGCCAGGTGGCGAGGGTCCCACATGGCTCTGCAGACCTCTCCTGCCTCCCCGCTGCTCCCCTCAGCAGTATATTTCAGTGGATCTGCCTGTTCTGCTCCCCACTCTGTCTCTGGGGAGTCCTCTCACCCTCCCGTTGCATCTGGCCTGTACCCCGGTTCTTGTATAAATGAATACATAAATCTTAAAAATAAATAAGTAGTCACTTAGATTAAAAAATGATACTTGTTTACTAGTGAGTATGGACACACGTTTATGAGCCAATTTGAAGCAGTAACTATGAATCTGATGCACTTGCCATCCAGCTTGCGTTGAACCTGTGTTCATCAATGTAAAGATAGATGTTTCTCAGCCAAGACAAAATTTAGGAGATTTAAGAAATAAAAAGGTGTTCTACTTTAAAAAATCCCAGAACAATTTTTGAAGGTGAGTTTTATTTGCCATGTGAGAATGAGGCATCTGAATTAAACATGGTTCCTCTGATTTCGACTCTGCACACACTCTGGGCTGCAGCCAGGCCCCCCTGCCAGGGCGCTCCCCACCCTGGCACCCAGCACCCCACAAGCAGGCACAGTCAGAGACCTCGAAACGTCCTGCGCAGATGCGACCAGTGAGCAAACGGCGAGAGCAGCCATTTCCTAGGAGTGGTGTTAAACCCAGCCTGCGGCCTGGAGTGGGCAGGAACGGCTCCCAGGAGCTGCGTGCAGGGCGTTTAATATGCAGACATATGAGGCCAGCCTCCTGCGCCCATTACTGGCTCACCACCAGCCGTCCTTGCTGGCTTTCCCGTTTTTATTTCTTTCTATTAGAGTAATTTTTCCTCATTACACTGGTGTTACATTTCCCTCCCGAATCTGTCATTTGCATATGGTCACAATGAGCTGCTCCAAAGCAGAGGCAGCGCATAAATAGCCTGAGGAGCCCAAGGAACAGGAGCCACTTAGAGGGGCTGGTGCAGCTGGCCCTGGGGGAGCCCACACTGCGGCGCCAGCCTGCGCTCCCTGGGAGTGCGCTGCTGTCCTCCAGATGTGACGGGCCCGACTGTCACGTTTTCAAGTTTCGTTTTTATTGGCGTGTGTACTTTGCACAGCTTCTCTCAAAGTAAAATGTAAGGATGCAAATTTTAATATTTTCTGAAGTTAGACAAAATAATTATTAAACATATATACATATTTATTGTACATATAAACTATATGCACGTGTATCTTTGCAATGAATTAATGTTTCGGTGTGTAGTTTTAAAATTATAAAATACTCGGTATGTAATTGTTTAAAAGGACAAGGGAGATTCTCTTATGTCCTCATCTTTTCAAATATGAAGATTCTGAAGTTCAATGAATTGTCCAAACTTCTGCAATCTCAGAGCAGCATAGCGTGGTTTCATCGAGCGCCTAATCTCACTGGCTAAAATCCAGTGTTGTTACAAATGCTTCATTTCCTGGTAAAATATTGATACTATTCCAGGATCCATCTCAAAGCTATTGCAGTCCTAAAACTCAATTTTTATTACACTATATATGAGCATTGTTTTATTTTTCTTGCTGAATTCAGTGATTCACTAGTAAATTCAGGTAAGCCCTGCTTGCACTGGGGTTATTTTTGAACATTTTGGTTTTATAAAGTCACAGATTGATAATGTTGCCTTTGTGGTGGGTGATAATATATTTCACGTAGTTTTTACTTTCCTTTTTTTAGATTTATTTATTTATTCATACAAGAGCTGGGTGCAGGCCAGAGGTATGGGGGGGTGAAAGGACCCACCAGAGACAGAGTGGGGAGCAGAACAGGCAGACTGACTGAAGTACACTGCTGAGGGGAGCAGTGGGCGAGACAGGAGAGGTCTGCTGTACCATGTGGGTAGCTCCCTGGCTGGGGATCGAACTAGTGCTGCCGTGGCTGCGGACAGTCTCACAGGTTGTATCTTAACCCCTTGCACCACCAGGGAGGCCTAGTTCTTACTTTCTACAGGATGAGCGTTATCATAAGAGCTGTTTTTTTTTATGGGAGGCAATGCTGGCTTACAGCACTGGATGTGATGAGGGGTGCAGGTTCACCCCTCTTCAGAGTATGTCTCCACCCACCCCCACGCGTGGCCCAGCCCTCCCCCAGCCATGGCCTCACCAGTGCTGCTGTAGCAACTGGCAGGGTTAGGAGGTCTGGGTTTCACGATGGAACAGGTGAAGTGGGAACGGGGCAGTGAAGGGAGGGAGAGGACCTGGGCGACGCCAGACCAGCACAGGGACCCCAGCAAGGAGGAAGCGTCCTGCTCAGCAGGACTAAGGAGCCCCGGGTTCAGCGGCGCCACTTGCAGGAGGAAGGGGTCCCGGTTTCCAAAAAGTGCCTCTGAGATCTAACCCCCTGCAGTGGTGTGTGGGGCTGGGTCTTCCTTGCAAAGGGCCCAGGAGGAGGAGCGGGTCGGGGAGGGGCCGCTGTGCTTCCCGGTCGTTCCAGCTTATTTCAGAGTGAATGGGAGAAAGATGCTGCTTAGATAATGTTGATTGCTGATGAGTATTAAGTGTGATTTCAAGAGTTTCCTCATTGGTATAACCACGGTGTACACGCACAGTCCCTAATGCAAGCAAATTTAAGTTAAAGAGTAAATGAGTCATAATTCCTGTAAAATTAAAATGTATTGACTGCTTCTAAAAATACCATAATTACAAAGAAGACGTCCATTCTCATTCCGAAGGTATATTTTAGGTTGAGCACTTTAAATCAGAGCCGGTTGACTGAGAGGATCATCCAAATTTGAACTAAAATCACTCAAGTTTAGTAGGAAATCAGTTCTTATAGAAGTTAGAATTAGATTGTGGCTGAAAACACTACAATTTAGATCCCTTTTATCTCTAGCTGAAAATCCACCAAGAATACACTATAAATTTCCTTTGTACTTTTTTAACTGTCAGACTAGGGGGAGATCAGGAAAGGAAGGGTCATGTTGAATTGGCTGGACCACAGGTTAAAATTATGCTAGAATAAATCATGTAAAATTTATGATGACATGAAAATAGTAAACAGAACGGCAGAATGTAAACAATATAAAATGCTCTGTATTCACTCTGTCTTTCCGCTTTCTTCCAAATGCACACCTGACATTTACTTACTCCCACTTTTTGTCGTTAATATAACCCAACTTGTTCCGCTGCAGGAGGTGAACTGGACTCTGGGGGCAAAATGAGGGATGGAGAATAAAAGCGCCTTTGAAACAGAGAGATAGAGAATGAAAGTTCTCTTCAACCCCGGATAAGTTAATGAGCATTCAGCCTCAGTTACAAAAATAAAAACAATTCATACCTCTCAAGAATAAGCAAAGTGTTGCATTTTAATCCTTGATATAGTTCACCGATATTGGAGCGATTCTATTATTGTTCAGGTCCTCATTATAACTTCATTCAAAAACCACATACTAAGGGCCGTGTAGCTTCAAGAAAGTTGTAGGAAAGAAATTGCTAAGTAAAAATGTAGGTATAGCATCATCAGAATTGTGTCTGATTCTTCACTGGGTATCCAAAGTGACTCTCATGTCTGTAACCACCCATAATAAAGTTAGGGGGAAAAACTGACAACCTCTCTGAAGCTTGATGAGTTACTGATCAAAAACTGATCAAAGATTGTTTTGGAAAGTGTGTTTTTTTCCCTAAGATAAGAGAAGATTCTCCTTTTTCTTCCCATCCTTTCTGCAAGTCTGAGATGATAATCTAAAGCTATAAGGACCACACATACAGCAGCCGTCGTGGCACTCGAGCAGCCATCTTGAAACAGGGACAACAGCCAAAGAGTTGGACGCTGACCCCAATCTCGGGCATATCTGGGATTTGCTTCAACTCTGAAATTGCTTAACTGTATTTTTATGCATGGCAAAAAAATGTCATTATTGCCCAAGCAAGTATTGGTCATATATTCTGCTTATTTTTAGAACCGCTATAATGTCTAGTTGGTGAAAAGTTCATGTTAAAGAGTGTGACAGTTACAAGGAAGTCTAGAGGAATAATATCTAATCTCTCGGTGTGTGTGTGAGGCATGGGCATGGGGATCATCTCAGAGAAGATGATGCGCAAACTGAATTTTAGAAAAATATATGATAGTTTTCAAAAGTTTGGTGTGGTGCATTGTAACGTGAATTCCATTGGGTTTATGTTGTTTACAATTTGCGCATTTTTTCAATCTGTAAAAATTTGCCAAATTTAGAGAATTTTCAACCATAATTTCAGGAGTGTTTTTTTCAGACCTATTCCTTTTTCCCTCCCCTTCCTGAGTTCTGGTTACAATATATGTTACAATAATAGATCTTTGTTGTAGTCCTTGTTGTCCTTAAGATGCTGTAAACTTTTCCCCAGTTATTTTCTCTTTGTTAATCTTTTGTGTATAGTCCTTATTTTTTCTAGTTCTCTGGTTAATTTTGCTATCCTCTCCATTCTGCTGTTGAGCTTATCCACTGAGAGTCTGTAAAATTTCAGTTATCATAATTTCAGCCTGAAATTTTCTACTGGATTCCATTTTATATCTTTTATTCCTTACTGGATTTTTTTTATTGCTTATCTATGACATATTTTAAATTTGATTCAAGGATAAATCTTGAAACTAGGTGGAGAGAAATAATAATTCAAATGACAGGACAGCACAATTCATATCAAACTAGGAGGCTGGAGGAATGTGACACAATTGTTTTAGAGACTGATTTTTTTTTTAAAGGGCTGTGAACTTGGAATCTTATATCCAGTGAAATATTCCTTAGGAATGAGGGGGGAAATCAAGATATTTGCAAATGAAAGAAACCAAGAGATTTGACCCCAGTTGATCTAACATAAGAGAATAGCTAATGATATTCTATTTTCATGGATAGGAAGACTCAGTATTTTAAGATGTCAGTTCTTCCAAATTAGCACGAGTATGCCAGGTGGGTCAGTGCCGTGCAGTAGACAGCTCAGAAACACACACATCAGGAAATTCACTCACTAACTTACATAAAATTCCCCATTGCATTATGCCATACAATATTGTCTTATTTATTGACAAACTTGAGGTGTGATGTGGTTAAAACACATAGAATTCACTGGCTGTAGCATCTGTCAGGTCTGGGGAAAATAGCTGGGTCTGTCATATAGGGGCATGGCCTAGTATGTATTTGGCTCCTTTTGGTATAGGGAACCTGTTACAGGATTGAGTGTCTTTCTGAAATATTTTCTGTGCATCAGTAGCCAGGATATGACCCTGCTTCTCCCATGTTCTAAATGCATGTGTCTGGGGAACAAAGCGGCATACAGGACTACCGTGCCTCACCGGATGAGGTATCTACAACAATTTTTTTTTTTTTTGGAATCTGTATGGCTATAAATTCTACTCCTTGGTGGGGGGGGTCTCATAACATTAGGGGATGATACCGCGAAACTTCTGCTGGGGGATACATGAATACTGTGAATAAACATATAGCTTAGATCATAATTTACTTGATGTCACTGGAATAATAGAGCCGAGCTGGGGGGAGCGACCTCCAGCCGTGGTTTTTAACCTGGATTACTGCATGGAAACATGAATGCCGCAGTGGAAACAGAAATATTTTGCCTGGAATGCAGAGTGTATTAGTCTCCTAGGGGTCTCGTAACAAAGTACCACATGCTGGACAGTTTAAAGTAATATAAATATATCTCCTCTCGCTCTGGATGCCAGATGCTTGAAAGCAAGGTGCCTGGCAAGCTGTGTTCTCTCTCTGAGCCTGTCTCGCCTGTGCCAGCTCCTGGTGGCTGCTGGGGATGCTTGTCATGTGTGGCTTATAGGTGCCTCTCTCCTCTGCCTCCACCTGGCAACCTCCCCTTTGTGTCTCTATTTTATTTTCTTACAAGAAAATCAATCCTTGGATCTTGCTCTCCTAGAAATCATAGACCTCCTCTTTACTAATCACATCTTCAAATACCCGACTTCCACAGGCGGTCACATTCTCGTGCGCTGAGGGCCGGGGCTCAAACATACCTTGAGAGGAGATTCAGTTGTCCCCATGTCCCCATCACTCAGGATATCCCCCTGGGTGTCAGTTCCAATAGTGAAAAATCCTGGATGACTACAAAGACACAATATATGCAGAATTACTTTGTGCTCAGGGCGTAGAATTGATATTTCGAGTCATCCCACTGGATGAAGAAAGAACCACCCAAAGGCGCTATCTGTGGGCTGATAGAAAAGGGGAAAAGCGTGAGCAGTGGACGAACACAATTGTAACTAGCAGCAGTGACCTCAAATAACTGCAGGACACGAGATTTAACTCCCCGTATTTCCTGCCTGCTTCTCTACGTGATAATACAGAGTGAGCGTGGTTCCTGGTTAGTATCAGAGATTTCACGACCTCCAGACGGAAATCGAGGACCATAAAAGCCGCTGGAGCTGATGAGGGGGACACAGTGACCGCGCTGCGGGTTAACGCTGGAGGAGCTGGGTCGCCCGGGAGGAGCGGCGCGGCCGGAGTGTGTGTCTGGCTGTTGAGGCGCTGAGGGTCATGGTGGGTGTCTGCAAGGTCCCATCTCCTGCCTCCTTCTGTTTCTGACTTTTGAGTAACTGGAAGGAAGGAAGGAAGGAAGGGTGGGGGGAGGGAAAGGGGGGGAGAGAGGAGAGAGGGGCAGGGAGGAGGCCGCATCCCCGGAGCCTCCGCAGACGACATGTGCTGCTTGGGTTCTGCCTTCAGGATTAGGCGCTGGTGTGAACAGAGGCCCCGTGTCTGGAGCGGGGGCTGCAGGGTCGCTCCCTGGGAACAGAGGCGTTCCTGAGACCCGGACAGTGCAGAAGCCACTGGCAATGCATGACGGTGATCAGACTTTGGGAGATGTTTCTGGAAATGTAGCCCAGCAGTGTCCCTCCAGCGCCCCCCAAACTTCTGGATGCCAGTTATGACTTGTAATTAATCTCTTTCTGTTGAAAGTAGCTGGAGTGAAGTGTGCTCTGCACAGCTGGGCCTGGCCAGGACGAGGCAGAGGCCCTGCCCTGTGTATTTATGTTCATTTTGCTGCAACATATGGCGAGTGATGCTCCGTGTTTGAATGGGGAGAAAAATGTGACGACTCGTGGGTGACATCTAGGATCAGGATTCGGGTTGAGACACCTACATATCTTTCTCTAAAGCTACCTCTTGGTAAATTTTAGATCCATGCAGATACTATCTGTTAAATGTAACAGTAAAACTGTCTTTACTGCAAGAGGCGTGTGGAACCAGATGTTACAGGCTTTCAGATAGTCACGATTACCTTTGATGAGATTTATTGCCATTAATTTATCATGTGAAATAATGGAATGATGCCTATAACCACCTAATTATTTCCCACACAGCTTGATGAGTAGGACTTTAAAGTCATGATAGACTCAAGACAAAACACATCCCCACTTTGTCTTTATTTTAAATTTATTGTTATTTATTTATGCATACAGAACTGGGGTACAGGCCAGAGGTGTGGGGGTGAGAGGATTCACCAGAGACAGAGTGGGGAGTAGAACAGGTGGATCTACTGAAATCCACTACTGAGGGGAGCAGCGGGAAGACAGGAGAGGTCTGCTGCACCCTGTGGGTCAGCTCCCTTGCTGGGGATTGAACTCGTGCTGCAGTGGCTGCAGATAGCTTGATAGAAACATAACTTGATAGAAACATAACTTGATAGAAACATAACTTTTTGTCCCATTTGGGAAATTGTTTAAACCACTATCACAGAAGGAAGTTGAAAATGACAAACTACAGCACCCCAACAGTTTTAAGAATGAGATGTGAAAATAAAATGGGACATGAAAGTTTCTAGAAAAATTCTCATGTAAAGCGAAGCACAGCACACGGTGTTCAGGGCGTGTGCGCCGCATGCCTCAGGTGGCGATGTAGCCCCATTTCTAGATGCGGGATTTCAGGAGTGACGTCAGAGTAAGCAGTGCTGTTGCCTGCAACGCTTGACCCTCCCTCCCTGTAGGATGGTGGTGTCAGGGCAGTGTCCCCCGGGAGTCACTCTCATTGAAGCGAGTGTGGTCTGGAAGAGCCTCGGGCCTACTGTCTGCCTCCTCCTGCGGGTCCTCTGGGGCCTCTTAGCATCTTGTCAGGTTTCAGTGCATGTAGGGAGGCGAGAGGACGGTGACGAAGGACAAGATGACTTGGGGAGAGAGACTAGTGCAGCTTAATTCAGGTGACATTTTCAAGGTTGTCATGGAGAGGCGCGAGCTTCCGGGGTAGCTGCCACTGTGTCACAGGTGGTGTGACATCTCCAGGGAAGTGTGATAATATCTAGAAAATCTTCATGATGTGCTTTATAGCACTCTCACTTCTGAGTACTGATGTTCAGACAACAATTAAGGTGAGGAGGACTCGGAGATGTAGCACACATGATACAGACGTGTGTGTGTGTGATTGACCGGGACTTGCACACATGTGCCCACGTGTGTATGTGTGTGTGCATGTGTGTGTGTGTGTGTGTGTGGAGCTCACAGTGACTGACTGAGAGGATGTAGTGGACTATGGCACTCCCGTGTGACCAAGGACACCCGCAATGAAAAGGATAACATAGACTCACGTGTCACATCCAAGTGCACTGACGTGAACTCATGTGAGCGTCAGCCTTACCGAAACGGCTCATCTGATTGTGTTTCTCTAGGGGGGCTGTTTGGGGTGCAGGAGAAGACAGTGGCAGCTGTCAGTGGGAGGGGGTTTCTCCCTTGGTGCTGCTGCGTGTTGCCTGGACGTGTGCTGTTTTTTTTTTTACTTATAAAATGTTCAATACTGGAAAAATATTCTTTGACACACACAGTTTGGATGATTAGAGCTGATAGCATGAAGGTCAGAGAAATGTAAGTCAGAGATGGAGGATTAGAGAATGAAGTAAATTTTCCTTCGAAAGATGAACTGGACGCTCCCGAGACACAGCGCTGGGCACAGGGTGCTGAAGACCTCGGCCGGTGCTCACAGCCCGGGAGGCCCAGGGAGGCCGGGCCTGAGGGAGGAGCCCACAGGATGGTGTGCGGGGCCTCTCTGGGGACCGGCGGGGAGAGGCCTGGCCAGCCGGGTGACGCTGGGGTGCAGGGAAGGCCGGGGTGGCTCAGAGCGACTGTAAACAGCTGCTGATGCTCATAATGTCCACCTGCACCTGCTCGCGTGGCTGTCAGAACCCCAAGAAGGAGGTTCTGTGACTCTCGCACAAATGAAGCACGGACAGCTCCCCGACATCCGCGCGGGACCCCAGCCATCAGACCGCCATGTGCGGCGCGCCCCCAGGCCAGGCCCGCAGGGCAGCAGAGGCTTCCCGGGCGCGGACAGAAGGGGGAGGCCAGCGCGCAGGTCAGCGCTCCCCGGGCCGCCCGGAGGCCCCCGACAGCGAGCAGCGCCGGACCCGCACGCGTGCGCCCAGCCGGAGGACATCAAAGCCCCCTGGGGTCCCAGCCCTGGGGATGGGCGTCTGCTGCGCGGGCCTTGCGCTGGGGAGACATGGCCGTTCTCCTGCGCTCCCCCGAGTGCCCAGACAGCCCAGAGGGCCGGCCAGGGGCGCCACCGCTCACCCCGACTGCGCGCCGTCCGCGGGTCTGGGCGTCGGCGTCTAACACCACAGAGCAGGCGCGGCCGGCGACAGGCCTCTCCCGGGTCCGCGCAGGGCAGGGGGCGCGCGGCCTGGGGTCGGCGTCCAGCTGCGTCTCCCCGGGCGGGAGGCCCGCGGGATGCAGGAGGCCCCGTCCGGCCCGAGGGGCGGCTCCGCTCAGCGCCCCACGCACCACCCCCTACAGGGAGGGCAGGGCCCGGGGGCGCCGACCCCCGCTGGCTCCTCGGTTCCCCTCGAGCGTCCACGAGGCCCCCAGCGCTACCTCGCGGGCCCACGCGCCACGAGACGCGCCCGCCAGCCGCCCGCCTGGGGGCTTCCCGGCCCGCAGAGGCTGGATCCGCCGGGAGGCGAGGCCACCCCACCCCTGCCCGGGAGACGTCGGGCAGATCCGAGAGGACCACGCCTGCCTTTGCTTTTTTAAATATTGTGACAGACTCTGAGAGATGATTAAAGTTAGTAGGTGGAGGGTAGCCAAGGTTGGCGTTAACGTCTCAAAACTTGGAGCTATTATTCATCCTATTAGCCGTCCAGGCCCTAAATCATGCTCAGCATATCGTTAAATACTCATTAGGTTCCATATGCACCTGCTGCTGTCCAGTCCCCGCGCGGAGATCAGGACAGAACCCGGAGGCTGCGGCTGCAGCAGTGGCCTGAGCATCCACGTGAGCAGGGCTGGGTCCTGGGGTGCTCCTCGGACACCCCTGCTCTGGGGCCCGGTGAGTGTGCTGGGTGGTGAGGGTGTCCGGCAGCCGTGGGAGCAGCTGAGCCATCAGAGCCAGACTTTACCCTCAAGTTTCAGGGAAGATTTTTAGCAGATATTTCAGGGCCCCACAATGAAGGAGTCAGAAGTTTGTGTCTCTAAAGGTCTCCAGGCCCCCCTGGTGCTTGGCCACCAGAAATGCTGGAAAAACCTAAACTCTAGAACAAAAATGCTGTGTTGGCCTCCTGGGTGATGCTTGGTTTAATTAGCAGCTCAGACTGAGTAGAATGCTGCATTGCAAGTAAGTGCTCTGCAGGTGTTTGGATGTGTGGCGCCTGTGTAGCTAGTTACAGGTGACTGGAAGGTGACCTCCCTGCTCCCCAGTGTCCACACAGTGGCTGCTCCCAGTCCAGATGGTCAGGGCACTCGAGGGAACTCCTCGGGAACAGCACAAAGTGCCCATGTGCTGGGTCTCGTCCTGGAGGTTTAGCCCCACCCACCGGCCAGTGTGCTGGGCACTCAGCAAGTGTGTCCTGTGCGTGTCTGGACAGTGCTGCCCCTTCCGCTGGGTCGACTTCTCACTGTCCCTCTGCTCGGCCTTCTGAACACTCACTTCCTAGAGCTGACTGTTCAAGGATCCTTTCTGACCCCTTTCAGGAAAAAAGTATGGAATAGAGAATCGTGACATGCCTCCCCCAACCACACCGTGCGTGCATTTAAATAAACCCGAAACACTAGTCATACTTTTAAAATAAAATACAGAATCACTTAATTATTACATTTTACAGCTCAATTCTTTTATATGCGCAGGAATATATTTTTGCTGCTATCATATTAGAATAATTTTTAAATGTCATTTTTAAATAGAACTATGTAATTTAAAGTACAGATTCAAACATGAATTAAGAACACTTGCAATGTGTGCAGTGCGTTTATGTTCTCGGAAGGCTTTGCCAATGTTGAAGGGTATCCATTATTCCGTATTGGCAGTGATTGATGATGTATGAGTAAGTTGTTTTAATCAAACATCTGACACAAACTTTGGCATACTTGTGAAATTCTGTCTAACCTGAGCTCTATCCCAGGGCAATAATATGGTAGACGGATTGTTATTAAAGTCAGCAAACACCTTTTAAAAGCTGTTACCTTATTTTGACGAGCTGCAAATCATGCTTTGAATAATCGTGAGCTCGAGGTCACTCTCGAGTCCGTGCATAGATTGGGGTTATGTAAAAGGCTCAAAAACCAAAGCTGCTCAAAACCACTGCTGCTCCCCTTCCCTATGGTATTATCAAGCTCCGTTCAAGGCTCTCATTTGCAAAGTGGATGTTTAGAATCCCCACCGGGAAATGACCGCACTTTCCTCCCAGGTCATCATTATCCTCGTCCTGGGCTGGTAAGTCTGTGATCCATTGTCTCTGTAACTCCACACCACAAGTGATATTTCAAGTAATTATCTTTTTGGAATCAGGAAGGGCTCTTGAGCAATGAAAAAGGGAATATGCTTTTCTGAAGAGAAAGGGCCCGGCGCAGGCAGACACTTGATGTTCTGCTCAGGCGATGGGATGCGGGAGGCTGTCGAGTCACGTGGAGGACTTTGGGGTCCTGCCCGCACGCTGAGACCTGGGACGCCAAGTTAGTTAGAGGTACAGGGTGCAGCCACGTCTCTACCATGGACTCTGACTCCGTCGATTATTTCATGTAAAACTTCCTTTCATTCAAGAAACTGCTGATGTCAAGTCAATGACGGGATTTCCAGTCACGTTCTGGGGTGATGGTGGATGAGTCCTCTGACCCCGACCGTGACTGCTCATTCTCAGGACACTGTGGAATCTTTCTTTTTGATCCTTTAAGGGACCAATTATCTTTCCAAAATGTTCTCATTTTCATGAGATTCTGATTTTCTGTTCCTTGAAAACCATTGCTTCTTAAGAGGCGTGTCTTCGGTCATCAAATCTGTGTTGCAGCTCTTGAGGTAACAGCGGGCAGCCCAGAAACGTCCCCTCCCACCCCCCGCCTGAAGGAAGGACCATAGGAAGAGGACAGTCAGCCAAGAGGCCACGTTATTTCATGGAACGTCCCAGAATCACATCATCGCCGGTTGTACTTTACACATGGGTGTTTGTAATAATGGGAGATGCCGACTAGTTCAGGGGAAGGAGCCGCAAATAAGTGACCCCCAAGTTTCCCCATCATTGTGATCTGCTTCCTGGAAAGGAAAGGAGGCAGTCTGGTGAGAAGGCCGGGCTCCCGCAGGCACTACTCGCCGAGTGTGTGGTTTCCAGCCTCACGCCCCCCCATGCGTGCGGCAGAGGGCCCTGCGGTCACATCTGTGCCCTCTGTGCTGTCTTCTTGTTCTTAGACTTTCCATTCTTCTGGGCTCTCCTTCCTGCTTATTTTCTTCTGACATTCTCTAGTCTTTTTTTTTTTTTTTTTGTGGGCCCCTCGCTGGTGGCGGGGGATCGAACCGGCTGGCAAACCAGCGCGCAACCGCTGCGCCCCCAGGGGAGGCCCTCTCTAGTCATTTTTTTAACCAGACATGAGATACGTGTTTTATATAAGCTGTATCTATGCACGGATACTTAAAAAAATATTTCCATGTGAATTCAGAATGATCTAGATAAAGCAAACCAAATGTGGAACCTGTTTTAAAGTTGAACAACCCAGTAGGAGTTATATTTCCTTTCTCTTTCTCTTCCCCAAAGGAAAACTCGTCTTTTTATGGAGAGCCATCGGTCTTTGTTTTGAAAAGATACAGCGATGCACTATTACATTGACAACATTTTAAGCTGAACGCGCTCCGTTTCTTCCTTCCAGCGGGTGTCTTCACCATGCCCCAGAGCTGCTAAAACACACACCCACCCACATCTTCTCAATCCTGTGCACGCGTGTCGAGTCGCTGTCACTTACAGGAGGATTCAGCGTCGCGCTGAGATCGTCCATCTTAACGTTGAGTCTGAAACACCCGCAATTAAACTTCCTAAGAAAAGGTGGATTTTGCTTTTGCAAAGTCCAAATTTCTGAACGTTGATGATTAGGGGCTCCTCCTCCAGGCCCTCAACTCAGGTCCGTGCACAGAGGGTGAGTGTGTCTGCGTGTGTTTGGGAAATCACGAGCTTATTTTGAACTTAATATTATTTTAATAAAATAACAAGCATCGTCATTGCTTTTTAGTGTAAAGACTTTAAAAAGTGTTGAAAGCCCGCACTGTGTAAGGTACTGACTGCTCTGCGAGGTGGAGCCATGCGATCCTTGAGTGTGAAAAAGATGTAACGTGATGAGCTGGACACTTGCGGTGGCTGCGGAGGCGGCATCTTCTCCACTCCTGGCTTCCCCCAGCTCAGAGCTGGGTCTGCCCTCACGCTCCTTCGCCTCCAGCCCCTTCCACTGTCTGTCTGCAGACTTGGCCAAGCCGGGGGACCCCAGCGGGGGTTTCTCTGGTCTGCTTCAGGTGGGTGCCTCGGCCTGTGCGATGGTGCAGCTCTGAGGCCACGTCCAGCGGCTTCTCATCCCAGGGGAGAATTTCTGAAGTTTGCTCTCCTGAGAGCAAGAGCAGTTTGGTCAACATCCAGCAAACAGGCCTTGCTTCACGTGGGAGAGGGAAACAGGATCACGTGCCGGGCAGGGCTGCTCTCCCTGGATTTTTAATTCATGAACCAAGTGGGGGGCCGTGCTGGGATGAGTGAGGAGTCTGGGGGAGCACCGTGGGGTGAGCCGGCGATGCAGAGGAGCGGGTGGAGCAGCCGCTGTGCCCTGGACCGCGTGCCTGGGGACCTTTGGTCAGGGCCGCAAACCCGCTGGGCAGCAGTGTCCTGGGGGCGCCGGGGGTGCGTGCGGGGCCGCCCTTGCAAGGCTCTGGGCTTCCAGGGCACGGAGGAGCAGGAGAGGGACACAAGACGCGCCAGGTGGGGCCTCTCTTCTCCGAGGCGCCCCAACCTGCCTCCCCGCTCCGCTGCGCTCCCGCTCGCTTTATTTTTAGCAGCAATTGTTATTTTATATCTGCATCTATATATATCATCCGGGCGTATTTCTTGAGAGAAGAGCGAGGAGGGCAAGATAGGACTAAAATAATGGAGCCGTGGGCTGCTGCGTGGGAAACCGGACCGTGAGTCCGTGCTGCTGGTTAAACCCCAGGGACAGGCTGCGGGGCGCGAGGGCTCCCAGCCGCGGGGCCACGTTCTCCAGCTGGGTTCCTTCCGTTTCTGTTTGAAGGAGCAAATGAAAGTTCCTGGTTTTCATTTGAGAGATGTCGGGGCGCTATGGCCTACGTCAGAGCCACCCCAGGGTCCTGACGGACTGTGCGGCGGCGAGCAGAGGGCCGGGTGCAGGCGCAGGGCCAGGCGCGGGAGCAGGGCCCGTGGCGGGCGCGCACGGTGGGGGCGCAGGGATGTGCTTCCATGCACGACTGTGATTAGGATCCAGGGTGACTCTGAAGGAAAGTGACCTCACGCCTCTGGGCTCACTTTTACAACCGGGTCAGAGTGTTAGAACCAGAGCCTCGTGGGCAGGATGAAGAGCTGCGGCTGCCGCGGCCTCTCGGGCCTGCTGCTTGAGCGGCAGCTGGAGGAGAGCCGTGCGCGGTGGTGAAAGGGTTGCTGTTTTGTCCTTCAACTCAAGGATGTTACGACTCAAGTTCAACCTGCTTCACATGTGACTGTGTAGAGCGTGGACACGGCACGTTCTGCTGCAGTGAAGGGGATGGTGGTGCGGGTGACTGACCACCGCGTGATTGGCTCTGTGGTGCCGGCACCTGGCGCCAGGCCTCCCCGGCTCCGTGGGCTGGGCTGCCCTCCTGTGCTCTTGGGTTTCCTCTGTGTGGAGGGTAGCAGTGCTTACCTGGATTCTGGAATGGTGCTGCCAAGGCAGTCCTGTCCACCAGGATCCATTTATCTCTTTAACAACGTGTGTGCGCGGCCTGTGTCTTTATTTTATAGGGGGATAGCAAATGATAGAAATAAGTTAATTTATAGAGGGCAACAGACAGTTTCTGTGTGTTTACACCCCAACGCATGAAGCAGAATTATTACACATGTGTAGGAATAAATGGGTGTTTGGTGTCACTAACCGGCACCGCCCAGTGAGAACACCAGCAGTATCATCGCTGGCTGAGTTCTCTGGGGGGGAGATGAGCCCTCTCTGCTCTCCTGCCGTCCATGGTTCTGAATCTCAGTTCGCAGCCGCTGTCACCACCGCCCACAGCAGCCGCTTGAAACCTATGGAAATGAGGCTTCACTGGGCTTCTGTGTCGCTAGTTGGTTTTATTTTATAAATTGCTGTTTACCAATCTGTGTAATGAGGGGCTGCACTCAGTGACATCCACATTGCATCAGCCCCTGCTACTGCCTTTTCATCGCTTGCTGAGGAGTAATTAACATTTAAAAAACACACAGAATTAAGTATGCATTTTCATAAGTCTGTGTAAAATTCTAGAACGATATAGATCACCAGGATTCATAAAAATGCTGCCCCCCCTTTACCAACTTTTATGCAAATCCATTTAGCTTTTTACTGAAAGTTGTTAGAGGCTCAGAACAATGACTCACGCCAACAATGGGCTGACGCTCGCTTCCCCCAGGGTCATTGGGGAGTGCTCTTAGAATTCCATAAATAACATGCTATGTAAGAAAGATTTCTAGTAGGTAAACCTTTTATATTAAAGGATCCATCATTGTAAGGTGCATGGGTGACACTAGGTTTCATATGTTGTCCATCATCGGAGGCCATGATGATGCGAGCACCGGCGTGATGAATTGCGGTGATAGGTTATCTGATGTCGAGCCATCCTTGCAGGGCGAGGTAAATCAGCCCTGCCGTAACGGGTGCCTGCGTGCCTCTCACAGGTGAACTGTTCCTGCTAAAGACAGTCGCCGTCCCCAGGCCCCCAGGCCTCAGAATGCCGCTTATTTGGAATTAAGGTCAGCGCAGCTGCGTTCGGCTAATTTGGGATGAGCTTACTGTGGAGTCGAATGAGCCCTTGATTATATAACATGATGCACTTCTCAGAAGAGGAGAAAAGATACAGACACGAAAGAGAGAGCCGTGTGAAGACAGGCCCCCCTACATGCCCGGGACACCCAGGAGGGTGGCAATACCAGAGCTAAAGTCGGGAGCCTGTGTCTCCCCAGCCCTTCAAGGTGTGGCCCTGCCAACACGGGGCTGGACATCCGGTGCCTGAACTAGTAGGGAGTGTCTGTTGTTAAGCCATCAAGGCAGCCGTAGAGAACCACTGCACTGTGTATTTGACCCGTATACAGTCGAGTGCACATACACGCCCCTGCACATGCTCGTCATCTTAAGCAGCTTAAAATTTTGATAGCTTCAAAAGTAGAACTGGCACACATTTTTTAAAACATTGTTTGGAAGATTTGTAAATTTTGAAAAAAACTTTTTTTAACTTTAATTTCTGCATGGTTTTCTGTCTTCAGTCAGAGGGAGTGAAATGTTTATTTAAAAATTTAAAAATACTTGATTTACAAACACTACATTTTGACTTCTGCTTGAATACAGAAAGTGGAATAAAACATGGCTCTGGCCCTTGCAACTGTAGGTAGAATCTACAAAGGATGCTGTATCATCTATGAAATGATGTGTTTTTTTTTTTTTTAACCCATCTGAGAGTTGAGATTTGAAGTAACCAGCTCCCCATAAATTTTAAATCCTGGCTCCCAAGAGACACAGGGTAAGGTCACTTACAGGACAGGTGACCCCTTTCTACCCAATAAAAATGACCCAATCTATCTTTTTTTTTTGGAAAAGATTTATTTATTTGTGAATACAAGAACTGGGGTATAGACCAGAGATGCAGGGGGTGAGAGGATTCACCAGAGACAGAGTGGGGAACAGAACAGGCAGACTGAGGAAATTCACTGCTGGGGGAGCAGTGGGCGAGCCAGGAGAGGTCTGCTGTGCCATGTGGGTTGCTCCCTGACTGGCCGGGGATGGAACTTGTGCTGCAGAGGCTGTGGACAGCTTCATAGGTTGCATCTTAACCCCTTGCACCACCAGGGAGGCACAGAATGCCTGACTTTTAAACAAAATTATATGATGTGATATGCAAGGAAAGGTGGGGGAAGCTCTCAGGAGAATAAGTTCATTAGAATGAAGTCCCATGCCTCACCCATGCATCTGGACTACCATATTTAAGACTTAAGTGGGAATTAATATTACAGTGTGAATTAAAAGAACAACAGTTAGTATGTTAAAGGCACCAATGGAAAAGCTAGGACATGCATAAGTAGGTGGAGAATTTCAGCAGAGAGATGGGAATTAAAGAATCCGTGGGCAATGCTGGACAAGCCTGGGGTGAATAAAGATGAATTTCTGAAGCCATAGGACAAGGCACAGGGAGGACACGGCCCACGGTCACTAGCCAGGCCACCCATCACCCAAGGGCAATCTGGAAACACATTACTAGAATAGCGCCACACAGGAAGTGATGAACATGTGTGATAGGTTACATTTTAAGTAATGGTGATTTTTAGCTGATAGAATTTATACCTCAGAAGTGAGTCAAGCTTGAAACTGTACTAAATACTCACAGAGACGTAGAAACGTGGACACGTTCATATTTTAGCTGAGATCATTGCATATTTGCTTTCCATTTTGCTCATACAACAGAATATTCAGGTTTGGGGTGGGTGTTTTGGGGCCAATATTGCCTTTTTTTTTTTTTCATTTTAAATTATCATGACTCATGTATTTATTTCTGTAAGGTCAGGATTGTATCAGTCAGCATTCTTCAGAGAAACAGAATCCATCAAGGGAGGAAGAGAGGGAAGGTGAGAGGGGTTTGAGGAATTGGCTGACGCAGTCTCGTGAGGGCTGGGAAGTCCCAGGTCTGCAGCCGCGGTCTGGAGACTGGGAGTGCGGATGGCGTTGTTTCTGTTGGGAAGCTCTCAAGCTCAGGACCCGAGAGGCTGAATTTCAGTCCAGGTCCAAAGGCACGGGGAGATCCACATCCCAGCTCGAGGTGCTTGGGAGAGAGGAGCGCCCTTTCACTAAACGTCTCTGTCTAGAACTTCGACTCATAGGGTGAGGCCCACCCACATCCGGGCGTCTAGTATTCGCTTGTCATTCTTGCCAAAATCACCTTCACAGACACACTGACTGTATCTTCCTCTCTTACTTAATGACAGTTGTTTCATTTTATATGCGTTTTTAAAGCCCCAGAAAATTATTTTAGACTGACATGAGCCTTGTTGCTTTCTGTTAAATATATTTAACATTCGTTGTCCTCAGTGGCTGCGTGACAGTGAGAACTCAGACGTGGGTGAACTCTGCACCCGCAGGGGAAAACACACACTTGGCACCACTGGGATGCCTTCTGGGAAAGCAAAGACCACCTCTTGATGCTCTGTCCGGGGAAGCAGATAACAAAACCTGGTCTTGACGATCCTGTCTGTTCTCAATGCTGTCAGACTCAGAGAGATGGGCCCAAGGTTACACCCACCTGTCCGTGAAGCAAGCAGAAACTCACAGGAGGGGGCTTTTTTGACATCATTTAAGGACAAGAGAACTGGCGCGGAACATGGATCTTTCAGAGGGCGACTGACACAGCGCTTAATAAGATGCATTTTTGGAGACACCTAATCTTCTAAAGTAAGTTCTGAAGTGAGGGCTTCAAGTTTTAGCCTGAATCCGTCACACTGTCTGATCCAAACCGTCCACTCTGAACGCCTCAGAAATGACACACCAGCGCCTTCCTCACGGTCAAGACACAGCGACTTGCCACAGCAAATACCCTGATTCACACAGGCCCCCCTGAAGTCTTAGTCGGGGAAAGCTCTGGATGAGGCTATGTAGCTCCATTTAATATCATAATGTATGACATCTGGCTTCCAAGCAGCTTCCCTACCTCGGTGGTTACTACCTCTGAAAAACACATTCCGTTGTGAATGTTTAAATGAAAATTTGACATTGCTTTTCAAGGTGTGTGAGGTTGGAATATTCCCAGCAGGATAGCTTCATAGTAAATTAAGTGGATAAAATATTGAATAAGGTTCAATCCTCAGAGTTTCAGGATATCATACCAGAAGTCTGGCATCATTGAGAACACACAATTTTAAGCAAACAAATATAAGCACACAGAAGAAATGTACAAAGCCAAGGTTCCATGCACCCCTGTGCACAGCCGTCCTCCAGAATGGAACCATTTTCTTTCACAAGATCCACTATGCGTGTGTGAGGACAGGCTCTCTCACAGTCGTGTACAGGGACCAGTGCTTTTAAACTGTGCGGTCACTTAGCATTTCACTTTTAATAGAAAATAAGAGGTTATTTTGTTTAAAAAAAATGTCGTGGATGAAAATAATGCAAACTTTACATAGAAAGAAAAAAGGTGAAGTAGATGGCGTCGTAGTAAAGTATTTGTGCCTGAGAGGAAATAGCAGAAATGCCACTGGCTGTGACATGTTAAAGAAATCTCACCCCGAGGAACACTATTTGGTGCAGTTTCTCCCTGTTTCCCGGCAGCTGCAGCGGCGATGGTGGCGTCTAGACCTCCACACGCTTCCACCCGGCCGGCGGGCGCCGCTTGCTGCTGGGTCAGGCACATGAGTGTTGCTGACAGTCACGTGCTGTGCAAAACTACGTGACCAAACACGCAAGGAGCTTGAGGGGTGGCCTGGTGACCTGCAAAGAGCGGCAGGGCCCTCGGGAGAACAGGGCCCAGCTCTCCCCAGCGCGGCACTCTGGCGAGCGGTGTTTCTCCTCCAGAAAGTCCCCGAGCCTGGCCAGTGGCGCGGGCTTCAGGGCAGCAGCTTGTGGGGACGGAGCCGTGGGAGAGGCAGGGCCCGAGCAGGCAGGGCCCCTCTCCTCGGGGCGCAGGCTGTGGGGGGTGGCGGTGGGGGTAGGGGTGGGGTTACGGGCTGGGGGGCTGCGTGCCGCCTGCGGGGCTGCTTCTGCGGCGCCTGCCCTGCCTCGGCTCCCCCGCAGGGGGGACAAACCCCCCTGTGCTCCAGTGTCCCCAGCGCCTCAGTCCCACAACGCGGTCATGGCCCCAAAACCAGCAGACGCCGCTGCGCATGTTCTGCCGTTGTATTCAGCCCTTTCAGAGCAACTGCCCGGAGGACTGCGGTGACTCCCGGAGAGAACGCTGCCGAGATCTCCGGGCAGCGAGGCTGTTTCTCGTCTGGTCTCTGCTGCAGGGCAGCTGCCCGCCCGGCGCGCGCTCCTGCGGCGGCTCTGGATAAAGGGGCGCCCCGGGTGGTGAGAGCGCGAACCTCAAGTCCATCCTCCCTCGGTTCCTGGGCGTCTGTGGAGAGGCCCGGCCTCACCAGGCACGCGCTCTCTGCGGAGCGCAGAGCGGGCATGAAACCCCTCCTGCCTCCCGGGGCGGCGCGACGGGCACGGGAAGCGTGGATTTGTGAATCCACCGGCTCCGCGTCCAAATGCAGCGGCCCCCCGCGCGCTGCTCGGGGCGCGCAGTCAGTCCGGGGCTCAGGGTTCATTTCTCTGCCTTTGTAGAGCGGGACACGGTCTGGGGCTCTGAAACGCACCTGCAGAGGCTCGCCAAGGACCCGTGCCTGGGCGGGACTCGGCTCCGCGGCGCTCTCCCCGACGGCAGCGTCCGGGAGCTCCCTGGGGCGTTGGGCAGGCCCGGGGCATCAGTCCAGGCCGCTCCCTGGGGCGTCGGGCAGGCCCGGGGCGCCCCCAGCAGGGCCTGGTGGGGGGGCGGAGGGCGGCCCGAGGGTCCCGCCGGGCAGCAGGTGCCCGCCCGCCCCCGCGGAGCTGCGGTCTCTGTCCTCCTCCGGGAGCATCTGGCCTTTCTGGGGCGAGGCGCTGCCCCCTGCGGGCTGCCGGTGGGCGGGAATGTGGGGGATCCACGGGCTCTGCGGGGCCCCCCAAGCGGAGGCCACGCTGCGGGCTGTGCGCTGCGGACAAGCCCGCGCCGGCCCCAGGGGCGGCCACCCCGGCGGCGCCTCCGCTGGCCCCACGCGCTGGGCCAGGGCGCCCTCCCGCGGGCAGGGGTCCCCTCCCGGGTCCCGAGGTCGCCCGTGGCGGGCCCATCGGTGTCCCTCGAAGACCTTCTCCTGTGCCCTGGGGTGTCAATCCGCGCCCAGGGAGATGTGCTGGGGGGGCGGTGGGGGGCTCTGCCTGCCCCCAGGGGCGCCCCATCTGCAGGGAGCCCGCCAGAGGCCAGAGCGCGCAGAGCTGATGCCCCGGCCTCGAGGAGGAGCCGGAGCGCTGGGCACACCCGCAGGAGGCACTCGCCAGCTCCAGGGCGCCGGCCCGCCAAGGCTGCCTGCGCGCCCCCTCTGCCCTGGGGGGGGGGGGAGGGGGTGGGGGGTTGGGGGGTTGGCTCACCTCCCCAGCGGCCTGCAGGCGTCGCGCCCCATGCTGTCCAGACAGCCAGCAGGTCGGGATTTCCACTCGCATGGGCGCCAGGACCGCGGTGGTGCCAGGGCCCTCTCCCAAGCCCAGGGCTTCCCCGCTGGCTCTGCTGCTACCTCCCCAGCCCTCACCCCAAACCCTCTCACAGGCGCAGTGTCTTTTCCAGAAAAAACAATTGCAGAGACTGATACAGAAACGCCAGCGTCCCAAGGCTGCGCCATGGCGAGCACACCCGGGAATGTGGGGGGACAGGGCTTGTGTCTTGTCTGTGGTGCAAAGCGGTGCCAGCTCTGAGCTCTGAGACCACACCCTGGAGGGTTTGACCTGCTGGAGAGACAGAAGCCGGGTCCTGCCCCTGCGTCCTGCCTCACCCGCCCTCCAGCCTGGGGCCTGGGACCGGCAGGTGGTGACGCGCCCTGTGAGGGACAGAGGGGGAGCTGTTCCAGGACGGCCCGCCATCTGCGGACTCGGGGCTGCAGCCATTTCTTCTCGCCTTTTGCTTGCCCCGCGTGGCTCTCCCACGCGTGGGGACGGGTGCCTGGCCTCGGCGCGTGTGAGCAGGTTTGCAGAGACCTTGGCTCGATCGGTGATTGCTTTTCTCTGAAGACTCCTGCCGCAGGGTTCGGTGCAGACGCCGAGGTATTCTTGACCCCACTTACAAATGTTGGTCTCGCTGTCAGTGCATCAACCCTCCCACCGCCACCGCCAGCATAATGGTCTCCTCGGTACCAGCGTGTTCCTGTAAGACCCGTCAGGAGAAAAGAGCCTTCTGCGGTATCAATATTTCACAAAGGCCTCTCCAGACGCGCTGAGGAGCTGACACCGCGAGTGTTCATGCATAATTTGCCATTGTTTCTGTTAATGATGAGAGGTTATTTCGGGGCTGCTATTTAGTTTTCTTCAGTATGAAATTTTTATGAATGATTGATCATAATGGGCGTTTTGCCTTAAAATATCATATGGCACATGGAAGGAAGGAGCCGCCTTGAGATTATAAGAGCCCTGGGGCCTCCCTGGGGGTGCAGAGGTTAAGACACAGCACTGTGAAGCTGTCTGCAGCCTCCGCAGCTCAAGCTCGATCCCCGGCCAGCCAGGGAGCTACCCACAGAGCACAGCAGACCTCTCCTGTCTCCCGCTGCTCCCCTCAGCAGTGTGTTTCAGTGGATCCACCTGTTCTGCTGCCCACTCTGTCTCTGGTGAATCCTGTCATCCCCCACACCTCTGGCCTGCACCCCAGCTCTTGTATAAATAAATAAATACATCTTAAAAAAATAGATTATGAGAGCCCTAAGAGGTCCTGACAACAGGCAAAATGTGTATAAATACATGGAAGAAGAAATTAAAGTGACGTATAAGTGAGGTTTGGACCGAAGCTGTGAGTGGTGCGTCGGCAGCATGCGCGGGTGCAGGTAAACATGAAAATATTTGGGGCCACTGAGTTCCAAGTGAATGAGAGGTAACAAAAATCCCTTTTCTGACATCAATTACTTAATTCAATATTCTGTGGAGAATCAATTGAGTTACTTAGAAGAGCTGTGGTTTAATATAATTATATACAACTCTGAAAAAACCGGGGGACGGTCCCCATCTGACACGGTGTGTTGCACGGGGCTGTAATTACATTATTTGACTCAATCAATATGAAGAGAGAAAATTAATTCAGAAGCAGAGGAATGAGATCTCACGGCAGGTTCTTTTTTTTTTTTTTTTAAGATTTATTTTTTGTTTATGTAAGAGCCGGGGTACAGGCCAGAGGCACAGGAGGGTGAGAGGACATACCAGAGACAGAGTGGGGAGCAGAACAGGCAGACAGACCAAGAGCACTGCTGAGGGGAGCAGCGGGGAGGCAGGAGAGGTCTGCTGCGCCCTGTGGGTCGCTCCCTGGCCGGCCGGGCATCGAACCCGCGCTGCAGAGGCTGCGGACAGCTTCACAGCGCTGCGCTCAACCCGCTGCGCCACTGGGGAGGCCCTCATGGCATATTCTTAGCTGGAAATTCTACACCACCTATGAGCCTGATGCTCCATGAGCGAAAATCAGGAAGTTTTTTCCGGAAAACAGGCGCGCGGGCGTGAAGGGCAGCGCCCAGACCTCCCCCAAGCTTGCCCTGCATGCCCTGGTGTCTCCAGTGCTCGCTGCGCTGAGGAAGGCGGGTTAAGGAGGCCTCGTGTGAAAATACGGGTGTCATCCTGGCCTTGGACCTGAGCCGGCCCTGCCCCGGCCTCGCAGGGCATCTGCAGCCTGTGCTGAGCTCAGCTGCCCGTCCCTCCTCCCCGCGGGGCCGGGGGCGCCTCTCTAGAGCCAGGTGTGTCCACTCGGCCCTGTGGCTCCTCCCCATGAGGCGTTCCGTTGCCTGTGGTCAGCCTGGCTAAGCGGCCTTGGCCCGCGCTGCCTCCCGCCTCACCAAGTCTGCTGTCAGCCGGCGCGAGGACAGGCTGTCTCGGAGAATGATTTGGCGCCAAATGTGGGGGACGTCATGTTTGTGGGTGTGTGATCGTCAGGCCTCTCACGGGCTCGGGGGCACCTGGCCCACCCTGGCGGGCGGCCCCAGGGGGTGCCGTGATGATGGAAGGGCAGGCTCTTCCCATGGACGCGGGGAGCCCCAGCCGCTGCTTCTGAGACATCCAGCCCTGAGGACCGAGCAGCTCGGGGGGGACGAGGCAGTCCTTGCAGAGCCCAGCGCTGCCGGAGCAAGCGGGCCAGGCGTGGCCAGTCCAAGCTGGCGCCGGGGAAGGCTGCCCAGGGAGCCCCTGAGCACTTCGGTGAAGAAAGCCCAAGACCGGCTTTTATTCTAAAGCGAGCTCGAATAGCTTCCCTCTCACGCCACAGTGAGGGGCCGTGTCTCCCCAGCACCCCTTCTTCAGCGCCCCAGCCCAGCCTGCACCCCAGCAGCTGACCCTCCGTCCCAGGGCACTCCCTCCACCCTGAACGTCTTCTTGGCTTCGCTTTCTCTTGGTGTTAGCTCTTCTTGTAAATCCGAAATGCCCCGCTCCCCCACGGGGGTCCGCAGGACGCTCCTGACCACACGCTGCCCAGCCCGGTGCCCGGGAAGCAGGGAGATGGCCCGTGGAGCGTCCTCAGCCTCAGGCGCGCATTTCCTGCAGTCCCCGAGGATGTCTCCGGGCAGCCAGAGAAAGCACATACTTCACCGTTGCTAATGCAGGTACAGGCGCTCCTGACGGCGGAGCGAGGCCTTGGCCTCCTGTGTTCTGTTCGGCACGAGCGAGCTAGTGCCTGCGCGGCGCAAGGGCAGGGATCGGACACCCCAGGGACACGCGCTGGGTGCTCCCGGGTGGGGGCGACGCGGTCCTCTCCCTCACAGCTGGGCGTCCGGGCCGGGCCGCGCATTAGACAGTGAAAAACTGTAACTCGGGGAAGAGGGTCGTTGACGTTTTAGTTATTTTCATCATGTCATTTTTGCGTGATACAGATAAATCAGGGGGAAAACACGGACACTAACATTTTCTTATGTCGCATGGGCCGGAATCTTATTTCCTCCCCACTTAGAGGGCGATTAGCGTCCAGCAGACGGCTTCATGTGCTGTCCATCACCCCCGCCGTGTGCTCACGGATTTCATTTCGTTCCTCCGCGTTAAGCTGCTGTCGCCCTGCAGATCAGGCAGGAAACCAGGGGGTCCGAGCCGTGGCTTCCAAATACCGAAGTCGCTAGAAGCTTAGTGTGTCGTCCTGATTGTTTTTCTCGTCTGGGGTCTCCTCACGGGCCTCTCCCCCAGGGCTCTTGCCCCGACGCCTGCGGGGCAATGGGCCTGCTCCCCCTGCGTGCACCTCGGGACCCCACTGGCTAATCTCACAGAAACTCCGTAAGAAAATCAAGCTTCCGTCTCAGCTCTGCAGTCACCCTCTTCAATCAGAAAACTGCCCCTTCGTTGGGCAAAGGAACCAATCGATGCTTGTGGAGAACGGCACTGAGTTTAGAACGTTACTGTCTGCGCCTCCCCACGCTTCAGAGAGAGCGCTGCCACCCGGCCTGTCTCCCCACCGCCTGCACCCCACATTCAGACACTGCCCATTCGATGGCACTGACGAGTGCTTAGTTTTGAAGCTTTTTGGTACTTGGAAGCAGAAAAATTTACAACACTCAGTTGACCCTTTTCTTAAAAACAAGCGCAAACCATTAGCATGTTCCCTTGAGGGTGCAAAATTATTTACTGTCCACAACCCCCGCCTCTGTGATCCAGCGTTTTGTGCTGCGTGATGGGGAGTTAATCCTATTCATTGAACAGATAAAACGATCCATTGTCTTAGACTGAATTTCTGAGTAAGGAAGGCGGCAGAGGGCACTTGGGCCGGCTCTGGGGTGACCTGGGCCAGAGGGAGCGGAAGGCCCTGTGGCTGCCTGAGCCGCCGCAGATGGGCAGCCCCGGAGATGGGGCGACCCCAGAAGAAGGCAGGGGTCTGGCCAGGGCCGCTGTCTGTTTTTGGCGTCCTCAGAGCCACAGCTGAGGGCCCCACACACCTCAGAGCCAGGGCGGGGAGGGCCGGCGAGGGAGCCGGTGCGGCCTGCGGGGAGCTGTGAGCGCCGCAAACACAAAGCAACACGCAGCTTCACCCACGCACCCAAGGGGGTGCTCGCTCTCCTCCCGGGACGCGGGCGGGCGAGGCGAGGTCGCAGTCTCAGCAGGGCGCGAGGACAGAGCCACACCGTGCGCGCCGCGGTCCCCGCCGACGCCGGGAGGACTCGAGACCGCCGAGCCCGCACGCGGTCCTGGCCCCGGCAGCTTCCAACGCGGTGGCCAGCGGCCTTCGCCCTGCGATGGGGATCGTGGACTCCGCGTGTTCACGTGCTCGGCGTCCCCGTGGGTCGAGCGCGACCGCTGCGAACCTGCACATAAGGGCGGACGCCTGGGCCTGGGTTCCCCGGGCCGGAGCGCGCGGGTGCGTCCTGCACGCGCGGCAGCGGCTTGATGCGGCACGTTTGGTGCCGGTTTCCATTTTGTTGAAGCAACATCACTTTCGTAAATTGTGTCGGGTTTCCTTCTCCCCGACTCGCTCGTGTGTGGGAGCAAAATGGGCTCTTCCCACGCCGGCTGTCCGGGCAGCCCGTGGCGCCCGCGCGCTCCCGGCCGAGGTGGGGCCCCGAGCTGGCCGCCGAGCGGGGGCGGAGCTCGCCCGGGTCCCGAACCCGCGGGGAGAACGTGCAGGGCCTCCCCAGATCCGGCGCTCCTGTAGCCCGACGGCACGTTCTTGATCAGAAGGAGCACACGCCCTTCTGTGCCTGATGGAAGGGAATTTAATTAAATATATTTTACGTTTATGAAATGCTGTCTCTGTCTTTTGAAATGGTTGGTTTGTCCTTCTTTTCGTTCATGTGCTGCATTATATTCATTTCTTTCTTTCCAAATGCATGAAATCCTCTCTGTGTTTTTGGAATGGAGCTCTTATGTCAACGGTTTTCATTAATCATTGTATATGCAACTTGGATTCTCTTTGCTAATGTTTGGTTTAGTATAATCACATCCCAGTTGATGAAAGATATTGGCTCCCAATTCTCCTTCATTGGAATGTTCTATATGGTTTTAGTATCGCACTTCTGGGGGTTTTGTAAAATGTGTTTGGAAAGAAGCCCTGTGTTTTCCATCCTCTGCAATTTCCATGCGGCGTTGGTATTATCTCTCGGACATTTTCATGAATTCAAGTCAAAACATTTGAGATTGGAATTTTCCTTACTGAAAGATTTTTGATTATGGATTCAATTTCTTTGAAAACATGGGTCATTCATACTTTATATATATATGTATTTTCTTTTTGGTGGGACCCTCACCGGCGGCCGGGGAACCACTGGCGCTGCAGAGGTTGTGGGCAGCCTTGCAGCCCAGCGCTCAACCGCTGCGCCACCAGGGGAGGCCCTCCTGCTTTCTATTCTTTATACCAATTTTTACAAGTTGTATTTTTAAAGTATCTCAATTTATCTCAATTTAAAATTTATTGTTACAAAGTTGCTTAAAATAATCCTCCAGTATTATCCAAATGTCTATAGAATCTGTAAGGTAGACCTCAAACTCAGTGTATTTGTAATTCTTGCTTTCCCCTTTTTTCTGGTTAGTTATGCTTGTGGCTTATTAATTTGATTAATATTTTTAAGGAATAAACTTCTGCCTGTTTGATTTTGTTTCTATTCTGTTTCCTATTTTCTTCATTTCTGCTATTTTTGTTTGTTACTATTTTTTGTTTTGTTATTTTTACCCCACGCATCCCTGTGCACTTGCTGTTACTTTTCTGGGTCCTCAACCAGAAGTCAAGCCTCCTCTAAGTTTTTTTTCCCCCTCTGGCGCCTGCCTTCTGCCCTGGCGGCCGCACCTCTCCTTCCTGCCAGGGCTTGGCTGCGCGGAACCTGCTCATGACCATTTCATTAGTTGGCAGTCATTTGTTGATTTTCTAGTTACCCTGTTTCTTGACTTTTTAGTTAATTTTGCAGAGATTAAAATATCTGAATTATTTAAACCATGAACAATATGGAGCCCGGTTTTGTGGCCAGACCTGTAGTCAGTCCATTTTGGTGACTGTTTTACCTGCGTGCAGGAGCTGTGCACCGTGCAGGGGAGAGGCCCCAGAAGACTGCAGCCCGGCCCCGATGAGTTGCTCCTTGTGCTTGAATATTGAGGAGCCCCGTGGTGTCTTCGCTGCTGCATCAGTGACCGAGGGAGGCCGGTTCAAGCTTCCACACAGAATCTCGGGAGAGTCTGTTTATTCTCCAGTGTGTGTTTTTGTTGCGGTGGCCGTGGTGCCCGAGCTGCGTGTGATTCAGGGGTGCAGGCTCACCCCTGCGGCCGTGGGACCGACCACACCTCTGTCAAGGCCCCACCGCCTGCCCGGCCCGGTCTCACCGCACAGAGGGCGTCCAGCCCCTCCTCGGGCCCCGCCTCCCGCGCGCCCTCAACGGCCCCTCACGGCTGTGCCCGAGGACCCCCGCGAGGGGCTGTGTTCCCGGCCGGGCAGGTCCCCCGCTCCTGCTTCTGGGGTGAGAGCCCGTTACGTGTGTGTCAGCCCGATGAGGCGGTTGAGGAGTCCCCGGGACACGCGTTTCGTGGGGCTGTTTTATGCCATTTGGCCCAAGAACAAAAGGCCGTTGTGCACCCGCGTTTGCGGGGCCTGGGGAGCGACGCCGGCCCTTCCGGGGGGACCCCGATAGCTGGCCCGGGCAGCCGGCGCGGGGAGACACAGACGGACAGGCTCCGGGCTGCGGTCCCAGGACGCGGCGGGCCGAAGCTGGGTCCCGAGGGACCCCTCGCCCCGTTTCCAGGACGCCCCTTCTCCGAGGCCGCCCAGAGCAGCTCTATTTTCGCATCTGCAGCCACGGCGGGGTTGCCGCGCGCGGGTGCGGGCCGGGCCTCAGACGGGTGCGCTGGCTGCTCCGTGTGGGGTGGTGCTGTGTCCGGGGCGCCGCACATCTCCGCTCCTGGCGCTTCCCGCGGCGCCGGGGCCCAGCCGGGCGCGCAGGGCACGAGACCCGGGCCGCGCACGCGGGCCAGCACCGGGCCTGGGGAGGGCGCGAGGCACGCGGGGCGGGGTCTGTCCCCAGGCGGACCCCAGGCCCATGCCGCGCTGCTCCTGGCCCGCCGCGCCCTCGCCAGGCTTCTGCGCAGACGGCTGCGCCTCAGCTTGCGCGTGAATCCGGGCGGAACAGGCAGTGCCGCTTGGCTGCAACTTCTTGGGTCCGGGCTTGGACACCCGGCCGGGCCGAGGGGCCGCCTTCCCGCGCCTCTGCGCTGTGCCTCGCGGACTCCCCGGCCCTAGGGCCAGCCTGGCAGGTAGCGCGCTCGGAAACTGCCCCTCCGATCCCCGCACCCGGAGGACGCAGGGTGTGACCTTCACTGTGCGCATCGAGAACTGCGGGAGGGAGCAGCCTACCTGGGGGAGCAGCCTGCCCTGGGGGAGCACCCCGCCCTGGGGGAGCCCGGAGCAGGAACCAGGAGACAGGGCAGAGACCTCTGGCCTGGCAGGAAGCTTCTGGAGCAGGCAGGGCGGGCACAGACGCTGGAGGCTGAGTGTGGGAGGGATCCTGGGCCATCCTCAGGGGAGCTGACCCACATTGGTGCTGAATGACGTGTAGGAAGCCTACTAGGTTTCCACAGTGAAAAGCCCAGAGGCGCTCCTCCTGCTGGCACCGGAGGGAGGAGAGGAGTAACTGCGGTGACGCACCCCCTCAGAGTTCTCCAAAACAGTCTCCAGAGAAGCATCTGGAGGGAAGCATGTCCCAGCAGGGGAAGGAACGCAGCTTCCAGGATAAGGTACTGTCTTCAGGCCACAGCCCAGAGGCACAGGCCAGTAAGAGGCAGAGCTGTCATCACAAACCTTAGGACACTTCCCTCTGTCCATCCTACCACTGCACCATCAGGAACCCAGAGTAATGACAGGAGAACAGTTAAAAGAGCTGCAGGACCCAGTCCTCTCTGAGACAGAGACCTTATTTCAGGAGGATGTCTGTGCCCCTGCGTTGGTTGCAGCGCTATGTATAATAACCAAGCAGTGGAAACAGCTAAATGCAAAAGCATTCAGAAGATGCAGTCTTTGTATACATTGGAATACTGCTCAGCTATAGAAAAGGTGAAGTTTTGAATTTTATCACAACATGCATGTACCTGGAGGGAGTTATGCTAAGTGAAATAAGTCAGAAGGAGACAAATAGCAGATTATTTCACTCATGTGGGATATTAAAAACAAAGATAAGAGACAGACAAAACTAAACCCAAATAAATGCTAGAAATCTGACCATACAACCCGGGATGCCTGGGGTGGGGGGTGAGGATGAGCAGCAAAGGGGGGAGGGGACACAATGGATGGTGGGGGAGGCTGCCATGTCTGGTGGTGGGCACGGCATGGTGACACACACCTGAGCAGGTGTAAACCTGTGCACCTGAATCATATGCAGTGTCATCAACCAATGTTATCTGAATAAAAAAGTAATTAAATTGGAAAAAAAAAGAGAGCTCAAGCTACCCAAATTCAAGATTGTGGAAAACAACAAAGGCACCTGAAAAAATTGGTGACTCTTGTACCCCCAGCTAAGTCAACATTAAACAAATAGCAGAATAACATAAAACGTCACACACACGCCTGTTCACCTCAGTTCCGATCACTTGATACATCATGTCCAGCTTTTAATAGTGAATTACCAGGCATGCAAAGTGAAAGAAAATAAAAGAATATGTAGCCACAAAACAACTTCAGAAGCAGACTCCAATGTGGCAATGGGGTTGGATTACCAGATAGGATATTGTGGATATCAATGACCAACATGTCAAGGGCTCTAATGAGAACTGTGCAAATCACATGAAAGAACAGATGGCTTTAAGTGAGCAGACAACAAATCAAAAGGAATTACTGGACATCAAGGCCAGTGCCGGCACATGAAGTGCCATCAGCGGGCTCATTGGTGGACTAGGACAGCCTAGAAAGAACCGGCAAGCTTGAAGACATGTCATAAAACATGCAGATTGGGAAGGAGGTGACACAACTCTCCTTACAGAGACATGATTATCTAGAGAGTCCCAAAGAATCAAGACCAGCAACAAAAAGTTTCTGGAACTAATAAGTGAGCATAGAATACAGGGCTCACAGACAAGGCAATTGTTTTCTTGAATATAGTCACAGAACAATTTGAATTTGAAATTAATAAAATGTGTGATTGACAATGGCATCGAAAGGGGATGCTGTCCTTCGAAGGGATAGATGAGCTTAGTACATCCACACAGTGGGATCTCATTCAGGGATAAAGGATGGGTAGATCACGGAAAGAAATGGAAGAGCTTTAAATGCTTCTTGCTGAGGGAGAGCTACATACTGGAATAATTTTACAAAAGTAACATGAATGATAACTTCAAACAAAATAAATATTTGAGGGCATGCCACTACAAATTAAGGATTGAATAAATGAATAAATAAATAAATGCAGGCAATGGGACAACTCTCCCATGTGGGAGAAGTCCATGTGATTTATGGGTATTTTCCACCTTTCTGGAAGGCCATAAAGCCCTACTCCATAACTCCCCATGGTTTACAGTGACTTCCTCCCACAGGTGGGGTCTGGAGAAGATCAAGGTTAGCGTCAGCTGTGATAAGGCATGCTGATGTCACCACTGCGCCAATGGGGCAAAAGTGGCAAAATCCTGACAACTGAAGAACATAGGTAAAGAGTATATAGGAACGGGCCTCCCTGCGGGCACAGGGGTTAAAGTCTCAGCGCTATCAGGCTATCTCCAGCCACTGCTACCTGAGTTCCATCCCCGACCGGGGAGCTACCCACAGGGCGCAGCAGACCTCTCCTGTCTCCCCGCTGCTCCCCTCAGCAGTGGATCTCAGTGGATCCGCCTGTTCTGCTCCCCACTCTGTCTCTGGTGAATCCTCTCACCTCCTGCACCTTTGACCTACACCCCAGTTTTTGATGCATAAATGAATTAAAAATAAAACTTTAGAAAATAAAGAGTATATAGGAAAGTAAAGGAGTTGCCCACCAGACTGGTAGGACAAAGAGAATGCCACATATTTACTGCAAATAGGTTCATATTTTACAAAACTAGCTTAGACTATTTCTGTTCATCTCTGAAACCAGCATATTTATTAGTCCTCAACTTCACTATGTTTTCTAGGCAATTTGGTTGGCATATAGTGCTATAAATATATGCATGATCATATAGAGGAAATTTTATTCCAGTTCACAAATATCCATCTACAGAAAATTACAGTGTTCTGAGTATGTGTCCAGCTAGCTAATTGTATATTCAGCATCTAGGTATAAATTTGCGGTGTCCACACATTCAGCAATTGTGGCATTTCTAACTTAGTTACTGAGATTCCCAGCACTGGAATAGCTTGGTCATTAACCCCATTAATATCCTTGTATTAAATTTTGTTTATTTTTAGGAATCCCACCCAATGATCTCCATGCACATTTGATTTAATGAAAGTTAGTGGCGATTCAGCCATTGCCACATTAATGTGACTTTTTCAAACAGTACCGAGTCATGGAAAATAGATGAAGAGCCGCATTATGAGATGCCAGGACACACATGGTCAACAAATGGGCTCCCATTAGTGATTTTCATCACAAAATCTCACTAGTTGCCGTCTTGTGTGTCGTTCATCTGCCTGGAGAATCTTTACTCTGCCACTTTAGTTCCATATGTTCCACCCTCCACCAGGTTTTGTTCAGTTTATTTTCTCACGCGAGGTCTCCCCACCACGCTAGCTGGGGCGATGGCCTAGTCCAGCGCACCCCCCTGCTCCGGCTCTGTCGTTCATGTGCAGCGCACGGTATTTTACTAGAAGCACGAGTTACCCTTATGAATATGTATTTTCAGAGCCCACAGTAGATCAATTTCATGACAAACTATTTTGTATCCACCCATCTCCGGAACTGGATCCAGGACTCTCCATGAACGCCAGACTTCCAATAAACACCCTAAAAATATGGCCTATACTCGGCAGCTGCCATGGGGCTGCCAGGCGCAGCACGGCACCAGCATCGGGGCCGGGGACATATTTACAATGTTGATGAGATGAAGATGTCCTGTATTTGAAGTTGGTATTTTAAAAGGAGTATCTTAATTGCTAATGAATCATCATCATAAATAACATTTCCAGCAGAAGGACCATGCTGAGGTCTTCGAGTCCTGCAGAAATCCAGCGGGATGTCACCCAGGTGGTGCATGTGGGCCCCTCAAAGGAGGGACCACAGTCTCATCACAATCCATCGCGTGACCACGCATGATTCGCTACTGTATGTCGTGGCATGTAGTTTAAAAGCAGTGGGAATAGTCAATGAAAATCTTGAAGAGTGAGCCATAAAATATAGAATGAATGGATTATCTTCACAAAGAAAGCCATTTGTAGGTTGTCAGATGGCCACGAAAGCCAGGAAGGTTTGATCCAAGACTCAAATCATGCAATTGTATTTTACCTTTATCCTGCCTCCCTCCCTCCCAAACCTGCTCCCAACTGGCTCCAAACTTGGAGGCTGACCACCCACTGGACTTTGTGTTTCTCTCTTTTTTTTAATATTTAAGAAGATTTAATCTAATTCATTTTGAAATTTTGTTTTCAATCAACATATTCTATCTAATATTCAATATTTCTCAGGGATGTATATTAACTTGTAAATGACAGTTTAATAATGCATCCTCCTTTTGAGGAATATGGATTAATGTCATTTTGGCACATTCACAAAAGAATAGGATATTATCAGGGAAAGTTTTGCAAATATTTTCTAAAGGGAAAATTGACATTTCATTTACTTTATGGTGACTTTTGAAGACCAGAGGCTTTATTTTTAATGTAATTGGATTATAGTTAAGATGAGACTATATTTAAGGGTTTTTCACTTTCATAAGTTCTGAAAAATATTTTCCTATTTTTCATTTAAAAGTTTTAAAAGTTTGCTTTTAATATTGAACTTTTTAATGTATTCAGATCTATTTTAAGTTATGGTATAAGGTAAAAATCCAATTTAATTTCCCATGATAATATCCATGTACATGAACATAAATACCCATCCATACTGATATGATAATATGAGGGTTATGATAATATATAGATATGATAATATCTGCATTTATGCTGTTATCCTCATATATGGGCACATATGACACTTCATTTAAATGCTTTTTGAAACATTTATCATCTATTTACCTTATAGATACTGCCTAAAGCTGAGGCTGTAACGGCATACACTGGATGCATGAAGTCCTTGCTCTAACTGACCTACATAGTATTGAAGTTTGTGTCTTCCTCCTCCTCCTTGTAATTATTATTATTTAGTATTGGATACTAAATAGAAGGGCTTTTTTTGGTTTGTTCTTTGGTTTGTTTTTTTTTAAGATTTATTTTTATTTATTTACACAAGCACTGGGTACAGTCAGAAGTGCTGGAGGGTGAGAGAATTCACCAGAGCCAGAGCGGGGAGCAGAGCAGGCAGAAGGACCGAAGTACACTGCTGAGGGGAGCAGCGGGCGGCAGGAGAGGTCTGCGCGCCATGTGGGACCCTCCTCCGGTGGCCGGGGAGCAGCCGGGGATCGAACCGGTGCCGCAGAGGCTGCGGGAAGCTTTGCGACCCAGCGCTCAACCGCTGCGCCACCGGGGAGGCCCTAGTATTGGATGCTAAACTCTTCACTGGAGTATAATCTCTTCAGCAATCATATCAAATTGGTACTATTAATATTCAATGGGGCAAAATGAAAATATTTATTTCACTAATACTCTTAAACATGAGAGTGTTCATAGTGTAATGCTTTTGTTTTTCGAACGCCCTTAGACTGGTAATCAAGAGATTTAAATTCTTGATTATCCCATGAGAAAACAAGTACTTTTGAGCATTTCCTGAACTTTACTGGACCTCAGATTTCATTTGTATGAAATGGGAGTTTAAGCTCCTGATGAATCAGAACATTTCTAAGTCTGAAATTTTACGAGTTTACAGAGCAAACACTCAAAAGGATATGATATTTACCAATCAGACTGCATGCAGATACTTTATAGGAATGGCAATCATGGTCTCTGTTCCAGCTTGTGTGTTTTTGTTCAACCTGTCAGTTATGGGATCAGCTACTCCTAGTTCATAGCTGCTGAGTGTAAAACTTTGAATCTGAGAAAAGAAGGTCCCATAGCTCAGCCAAGAACACAGTCTGTACAGGTGGAACTCGGTGCAGTAAGTTCTTTTGGGAGTCAGACTATCTTCCGTGGTGTTTAATCACGCGCAGAGTCACTGCTCCCGTGTGCTTCTGGCTTTGCACTATCCAGGCAGGAGCAAAGCCGAGAGACAGAGTTGGGGGGGGTCAGGGCTGGCCCCTGTGGCCCCGGAACCGCCCTGCTGGCTCTAGTTCCTTAGCAGGGTATGGCCTGGGTGACACTCCCATCTCTTCCCAGCCCTCGGAGGGGAGGGTGGCTGCCAGCAGGACCTCGGGAGGCTCCCGGCCATCTCTTGATGACCCGGCCACCCTGCGCTGCCATGGCACATGCTGTCCAGTGCTGGGCTCACATGACTTCTCGCAGGTTGAAAGTCTGGGGTCGGGTGCCGGCCTGGCGGGCTCTGTGGGGCCTGTTCCTGGCTGTGCCCCACGGTGGGGAGAAGAGGCTCTGCGCCCATGAAGCACCATTGCCTAGAAGCCGCACCTCACACCCAGCTCCCCAGGGACCCATGTCCAAACACAACCACCCGGGGGAAGAGAGTCCAAGGGGGCGACACAAACATTCAGCGCACAGCAGCGACCCCTGGATACCCTTAACTATGGTCAAAGTAATTATTTTCAGGTCATCTTGTAAACAGAAATAAGGATTTTCATATTTTTGTAGAGGACCCTTGTTTGATAAACACTGATAAAAATATGTTAATATGACCCCAACCCCGGCACTCAGCACACTCCAAGAAGTGACCTTCCAGGAAGAATATTTATCTCCACACCATCTCTTGTGGTCGGCGGCAGCCTTTCCCTGGCACCCAACTTTCTCCTTCTGCCTGAAACTTGGAAAACTGAAATTCCTCAACCTCATATGTGTCTGGTGACCACATGACGATGAGTTGGAGACCAAATCTCCCAAGTCCTCTGTGATTCCCCTGTTGGCCTCTGCTGCCTCCCTGACGGTATTGATTCATCCGGAAGTAACTAGGTGCTGCCAATTCCTCAGTCACTTAATGGAAGTGTGTGTGTGTGTGTTTGTGTGTATGTGTTTGTGTGTGTGTAACAGGTATAATTTAATAGTGCAATGCTCATACAGGCCATCCTGCTAGAACTGTGCTAAACTAACATTATACTATAAAATCTCTGATTCCCGTTCTTTTCATTTTTGAAATGTTGCTGGGCAGTATTGGCTTAGAGCAGTGCATGTGAGCGGAGGTGCGGCTCCCCCCTCTTCAGCGGGATGCCAGCACCACCCCCCTAGGGCACCATGGGCCTCCACCAGAGGCCACGGTGCTGCTCTCCACCTCCCCGACCCCTCCGGGAGCCTGGATTCTGCATTCTGATGTCTAGGGTTGGCCACTGGCTAGGTTTTGTACCCCCTTTACTCATGTCTCTGCATTCCACATGAGTGACTCCCTCAGTGTTGGTCTTATTCCACTTAGCACATCCCCTCCAGCTCTGTCCGTTGTCACAAAAGATCTCTGTTCCTAAGGAGCTTGATTCCAGTGTCAGCACCTTCGCATAAGCATTATGGTCAATTAGAAAGAAAGGGTGCGATGGTCGGGAGTAGCTTAACCACAGACGGCTCTCCATTAATGTATGCTGAGTGAATGAAAGAGGGGGGGGGTGACCTTTCAGAGGTCAAGACAGAGAATAGAGCACGGTATATAGTGGGACCAGGTACAGGGCAGTATAAGGGTCAGCTCACGCAAAACACACTCTTACAGAAAATATATCAAAATGTCTACATAATACATGTCTCCTTCAATGTTGATAACTTTCATGGAATGCGTAATACACTTACATAACATAATATGAAACATGCCAAAGTATTTGTGTAAGATATATTGGTAATTATTTTATATAACGCACAATATAAATTATTACATATAATATGTTCTAACTATATTATATATGCCATCGTGCTATTATGGCAGTGTCTATTGATACATAATATATAATGGCATCATTGATCTTATCATGTTAATATATAATATATAATACAATAATATGTGTACATTTTGCTGTTTTGGTTAATGTAGAATATATAACAGTTTTGAATAAAAGCGTTATTTTTCTCCAGAGAGCTCCAAGATTGGAAGTGAGACTAAAAGTAAATGAACAGGATTAGCTCAGAAAGAAGACCCAGGCCCTGTTCAGGCCCCGAGTAATTACTCTTGGCTGGGGCTGACGTCAGCAGAGTGAGGGACATTCCTGAAGAAAGTTTGTATTTAAGTGAGACTTAGTGGGTGGAACATTTATCTAGCAAACGTAAATGACATTTTATTATTTTTTCAACCCAAATAATATGATTTATTAACTGTAGTCATCTTTGCATACTTAAAAATTTGGGTCAGTGGAGTTAAAATGTTAACTTTTGAAGTTACAGAAACTCTTGTTTTTTTTTTTCCAAAGCTTTGTTTATTTTTATAGAAGAGCTGGGGTACAGGCCAGAGGCGCAGGAGGGTGAGAAGACTCACCAGAGACAGAGCAGGGAACAGAACAGGCAGACTGATGAAATCCACTGCTGAGGGGAGCAGCGGGGAGACAGGAGAGGTCTGCTGCGCCATGTGGGATTCTCGCTGGCCGGCCGGGATCGAACCCGCACTGCAGAGGCTGCGGACAGCTTCACAGCGCGGTGCTCAACCCGCTGCATCACCGGGGAGGCCCCAGAAACTCTTGTTTTTTAAAATTAATCAGACTATAGGTCATAAAATAAAACCATCAGTGAATAACCCCTGCCCTCCTCAACACCAGCTTTTCAACACCACCAGGTTTTCACAAAAAAATGGCCGTTATTAACAGAGTACATGTGTCTGGTGATTTTTTTTTTTTTTTTTTTAATGTGCAAGTGCCTTCTTACTACAGCATTGCTATGGAGGTTGGCTTTTTGTTTCTAGAAAATCAAGTCTCTGCTCTGGTTATTAGCTTCATCCAAACTCAGTGCAGAGGACTGAATTGCTTTCAGCCATAAATCCTGCTGCTGGGAGAGCGAGCGAGGCGAGTAGTGGCTGCAGCTTCACCCACAGCCGCCTCCAGGGCCCGACTGGCTGCGAGTGACCATTTATCCTGCTTTATCGGCTCGAGCCAGGAGGCTTCCCTGGAGGCGCCCCGGGAGAGCAGGGCCCGGCTGACTGATCACGCTGCTCCTGTCTCTGCTCAGCCTCTCCCTCCTTGTATCTGCCCAGGCCCCGTGGAGATGAAAGTTAAGATGGGCTCCACTGTCAGCTCGGGAAAATTTACCCAAACCAACTCAGGATGCATGGGAAGCTCACAGAAATATCTTCGCAGGCTTCATTCTCCTAACCATAAAAACTGTTTCTTTCCCACATCTCAAGCCATTTCGGCAACGGAGTCTGGAGCCCAGACCGCTCACCTCCTCACTGGATAACGTCTCTGACACAAACGTGACCAGGACGGATGGACTCACTGTCAGACAGGACAGGTGAGGCCACTGACAGACTGACTGAATCACAGAGCCGCAGGACAGACAGCAGGCTCTGACTCAGAGCACACAGGCCCTCATGAGTGCTTCGAGCCGGTCCCCCCCGGGTCCCCCACTCGGGCTGGAGAGGCAGGTGCCGCCATGAGCCCCTTTCACGGATGAGGGGCCTGAGGCAGGGCTGCGTGCAAGCCCAGGCTTTCCAGCTCCGAGCCCCCTGACCGCGTCACGGCACACCCACCAGGCACGGCTAATGATTTTTTAAAATACAGCCTTGAGCCAAACAAGGGAGAATGTTTGGAAAAGAGCTTCAGCCAGCTATGATTTTAAACCACACACAGCTGCTGTGCACTTTGCTTTCTGTAAACAGTTGTTGACTTTCCTTCTTTATTCTTGCAGGAACTGTCGAATAAGCAGAACCTGACAGTATGGGAGTAGGTGACAGCAAGGGATGGAACCCGGATGTCTCTAGATTTAATGAAGAAACTTATGTCTAATAATTGCCAAACTTTATTTCAGAGGTGAATTGAAGAAGCAAGTTCCCTTTTCATTCTGCCTTTAGTTACGAAGAGGAAATATCCTTGTAAAAGCAATGGGATATTTAAAATTTAAAATCCAGGAAGCACTTTCAGACTGAAATATGAAATCCACCTTGTGGTGCTTGACCATTACATTTGCAGCCAGGGGATGATTGTTATTCATAGAATTTTTTCACATAGAAAGCTAATTTTATTGCTGGCACAAAGAAAACCATTTTAAAGCCCTATTGGATTGCTTCTAAGGAATGTAAACTTTCCTGTATTAAATGTTGACTAATTGTCCCTTTTTTTCCATTATAAACCAGCAAAGTCCGGATGTGCTCCTTTTTAGCTGTGTTGGGGTGTCATTGGCACCTGCACTGTGATGTCTTTCGGGCCTCACTGTGGTGTGAGGGGCACACGTGCCGTGAGAGGCCTCCCCCCTTGAATGAATTAACACGTCCATTGCTTCATGTATTTACCTTTTCTTTTTTATTTTGGTGGGAATGCTTAAATGCTACTTTCTCAGTAAATTCCAATGACAGAAAACAGTTTTACGCACTGAAGTCACCACATTCTGCATGAGATCCTGCGGCACAGTCGTCACAGAGCTTACACGCGTGCAGCCTGCCTCAGCCTCAGGATCTCCACACCTCAGTCCCTGGCCACCCCCGTTCTGCTCCCTGAGTCTTAGCTCACCTGTTTAGGTACCATTTCCCTTATGAGCGACACCGTGCCCTGTGTCTCTTGCTTGCTTATCTCTCTTGGCAAAATGCCCTCCAGGCTCATCCGGATCGTCCCAGATGGCAGGATTTGATCTCCTTCACATATCCAGAAACACAGGTTTATTATAAAAAAGGGAAGGACAGGGCAGGATACTTACGCAGACATAGTGGGCAGAAGGGGCTGCCCTGAGGTTTGCTGAAAGAGGCCTGCCTCGTCCCGGGCAGTGGCGCCGGAGGATGGGGGTGTTGGGGTGGGGGAGCTGCCTCTGCTGCGTTGCCAAGGGGGAGGCTGGTGAAGAGAAGCCCCTCGTCGTCCCAGGTGGGCAGGAGGGCTGCTGACCACCTTCATTTTGAAGGCTGAATCATGTTCCATCACACGCTTGTGCACACACATACACATACATGCACACACACATACACATGCATGCACACATATACGCACGCACATCTTATAAACTCACCTGCCAACAGACACTCGATTGTTTTTATACCTGCAAATGATAGTGTAAGGACCTTAGGCAAACAGGCCACTTTGAGACCTGGCGACGGCCATCTTATTTCGTTCACATGAAATCATTGCCTCGAAGGGCAGTTTTGTCTTTAATTTCTTGAGGCCCCTCCGTGCTGGCTCCAGAGTGACCACCGTTTACATCCCACCCACCTGCCATGTCCACTGTCTCCACACCCTCGGCAGCATTGGTTATCACTGGTCAGTATTTTTGCAGACACACTGACAGGTCCGGGATGCTGCCTCACCTTGGGATTTGTTTCATTTCCATGACGGTGAATGACTTGAGCAACACTTCATGTACCTGTCGGCAGTTTGTGTGTCTTTGGAAAAATGTCCATGAGGTCTTTGCCCACTTTTACTTAGATAGTTTAGAGTTCGGGTTTGGTTTTGTTTTTTTGCTGTTGAATTGTATGAGTTATTTCTTTATTTTGTATAATGACCCATGATATGTGGTTTGGAACTTTGTTTCCCATTTTCATGGGTTGCATTTTCATTTTGTTTGTCATTTCCTTTCTTATGCTAAGCCTTTTCACTTTTATTCCCACCTGTTTATTCTGCTTTTCTCATCTTTGCTTCTGATGTCCAAAAAAAAAAAAAAAAATTGCCAAGACCAGTGTCAGGAAACTTACTCTCAATATTTTCTTCTCCTAGTTTTCATTGCAGATTTCATATTCATGTTTTTATTCCATTTTAAGTTGATTTTTGCGTATGGTTTTTAGATAAGGATCCGGTTTAATCATTTTGTATGTGAATATCCAGTTTTCCCAATACCATTGCATATTCTTGGTTACTTTGTGAAAAATTAATTGATCATATATAAATGGGTTTATTTCTGGGATCTATGTGCCTGTTTTTATGCCATGCTCTAATTTTTTTTTAAAGATTTATTTATTTATTTATGCAAGCACTGGGTACAGTCAGAAGCGCTGGAGGGTGAGAGAATTCACCAGAGCCAGAGCGGGGAACAGAACAGGCAGAGTGATGAAGTAAACTGCTGAGGGGAGCAGCGGGCAGCAGGAGAGGTCTGTGCGCCATGTGGGCCCCTCGCCAGTGGCCGGGGATCGAACCGGCACTGCAGAGGCTGCGGGCAGCTTCACAGCCCAGTGCTCAACCGCTGCGCCACCGGGGGAGGCCCGCTCTAATGTTTTTATTACTGTAGCTTTGAAATATAGTTTGAAATGAGGAAGTGCTTGCCTCCAGCTCTGCTTTCTCAGGATTGCTTTGGCCATTCAGGACTTCATAAAAATTTGGGGATTGACTGTCCTATTTCTGTGAAAAATGCCATTGGAATGTTGATAGTGCCTGCACTGCTGCAATAGATGGATTTGCATAGCGTGAACACAAATATCATTACATTTATGTGTCCTTAATTTCTTTTATCAACGTGTCATCATTTTAATTATGTAGATACTAATCCAAGTAGAATTGTTTTCTTAATTTTGCTTTCCAGTAACTTTTGGTTAGTGTACAGAAGCACATTGGATTTTTATATATTGATTTGGTGTCCTGCAACTTTACTGAAGTTGTTATTAATTCTAATGATTTTGTTTAGTAAAGTCTTCAGGGTTTTCTATATATAAATATTTCGCCTTCAGACAGTTTTATGTCATCATTTCCAATTTGGACGTCTTTCTGACCTCTGGGTGTGTTCATGTTAAATACACGTGGTGAGAGTGGACATCCTTCTGTTACTTCTCATTTCAGAGGAAAAACTTTAAGGTTTCTCTATTGAGTAGGATGTTAGAATGGCTTGTAATATATGACCTTTGCTATATTGCGTTATATTCCTTTCAGTGTGTTGAGAGGTTTTATCACAAAAGGATATTGAATTTTGTCAAATGTGTTTTCTACATCTGATAAGATAATCCTATCATCATTTTTAGCGCTTACTTTTAAATTGTGGTATATATCCAGTACATGTGGTATATATCCTGACTTGTATATGTTGAACCATGCCTACACCCCAAGGATAAATTTATCATACTGCATTATCATATTAATATATCAATAAAATTGGTTTCCTAATACCCTGCTGAGGACTTTTGCTCCTATGTTCATCAGGGAGATTGGCGTGCGATTTTCTTTTCTCATCGTGTACTTGTTTGGTGTTGGCATCAGGATTATTCTGGCCTCATGAAATGAGTCTGAAAGTATTCCCTCCTCTTCTTTTTTTTTGGAAGAGTTTGAGAAGGATTAGTATTCATTATTTAAATGTTTGGTAGAATTCATGAGTGAAGCCACATGATGCTGGTATTTCACTTATTGGGAAGTATTTGATTTCTTATTCAATATCCTCGCTAGTAATTTATCTGCCACATTTCTTCTTGATTCAGCCTTGATTTCATCCTTATAGTGTGTATGTTTCTAGAAATTTATGCATATTTTGCAGGTTACCTAATCTGTTGGCATATGTTTTCCATAGTAGTATCTTTTAATCCTTAGTATTTCTATGTTTTCAATTCTTTATTATTTTATTTGAAACTTCTCTCTTTCTATCTTCCTCTAGCTAAATCTAATTGTTTTTTTCTTTTATAAAACATAGTTTGATTGCTTTTTATGTCTTCTTTATTTCTCCCTGCTCTTCTTTTCCCCTTTCTTCTACTACTTTAGGTGTAGTGGTAGCTTGTTCCTGTACTCATAACGTTAGGTTGTTTATTTGAAAGCTTTTATTTTACTCCTAAGGACACTTATTTTTCACAAGCTTTCCTCTTGGCTCAACTATTTTGATACCCCATAATTTTTTTATATAAAGTTTCCATTGTTTTTCCTCAATATATTTTTTAATTTCTTTTTAGTTTTTACCTTGAGCCATTAATTGTTAGGGAATACATTGTTAAACCTCCACGTATTTATGAATCTTCAAGTATTTCTGTAATTGATTCCTAGTATCATACCATTGTGGTTGGAAAAAAAATGCCTGGTATGATTTCATGCAAGTTAAATATATTAAGACTTAGTAACCATGTTATGACTTGTGTCCTGTTACATAATCTATCGGGGAACACTCCAGTTGTGCACAGCAGAAGACATGTTTTGCTGATATTAAATGGAATGTCCTACATATGAATGCTGGGTTGTTCTGATCTAAAGTAAAACTTGCCACCAGGCTCCTCCCCAGCCAAGGTGTTGCGCTGGAGCCCGCCTGGCCCCAGGATGTCTTACGTGCTCCCGCACCTGCACAAGGGCTGGCAGGTGGACTAGGCCATCCTGTCGGAGCAGGACCAAGGGGTCGTCATCCACTTCGGACACGGCTGGGACCCCACCTGTATGACGATGGACGAGGTTCTGCACGGCATCACCGAGAAGGTCAGAAACTTCAAGATCATCTACCTGGTGGACATCACGGAGGTGCCCGACTTCAACAAGATGTGCGAGCTGTACGACCCCTGCACCGTCATTTTCTTCTGCAGGACCAAGCACATCATGACTGGCCTGGGCACTGGCAACAGCAACAAGATCAACTGGGTGGTGGAGGACAAGCAGGAGATGACCGACATCATCGAGACCGTGAACCGGGGCGCCTGCAAGGGCCCCTGGCTGGTGGTGACCCCAAGGACTACTCCACCCTCCACCAAGTACCGGTACTGAGTCTGCGCAGACGGCCTGGCCGGGCGCTTGCCCCAACACCCCTGTAAATACCCTCAGAAATAAAGGACGGCCCATGGGGATGCTGCCCACCCTCCCAAAACAACACCAACAACAACAACAAACAAAAAACTCAACACCAATGTTTACTTTTTTGGTTTTGTCTTTGGATGATCTATCCACCCTTGCAAGTGTGGTACTGAAGTCACCTTTTAATATTGTATTGCTGACTCTTTCTCCCCTCAGCTCTGTTAATAGTTGCTTTATCTATTTAAGTGTTTTGATTTTCATTGCATAAATATTTGCAATTATATCTTCATGGTGAGTTGATCTGCTGTTCCTCTTGTCACATTTTTGTATTAAAGTATATTATGTCTAGTCTCCCAGGTGGTGCAAGGAGTTAAGATGCAATCTATGAAGCTGTCTGCAGCCACTGCAGCACGAGTTCGATCCCCGGCCAGGGAGCTACCCACATGGTGCAGCAGACCTCTCCTGTCTCCCCGCTGCTCCCCTCAGCAGTGGATTTCAGTAGATCCACCTGTTCTGCTCCCCACTCTGTCTCTCACCCCCCCACACCTCTGGCCTGTAACCCAGCTCTAGTATGTATAAATAAATAAAATAAATCTTAAAAAAATAAAGTATATTATGTCTGGTATAAGTATACCTCACCTGTTTTGCTTTGGTTTCCATTTGCGTGGGGTATATTTTCCTTCCCTTCACTTTGAATCTATATGTGTCCTTAAAGCTGCAAGGAGTCTTTTGGAAACAACATATACTTGAGTCTTGTTTTTTCACCCACTTAGTCACTCTACAGCTTTTGATTGGAGAATTTAGTCCAGCTGACAGGTCGTGACTCACCATTGCCATTTTGTTCAGTGTTTCTGGCTGCTTTGTAATTCCTTTCTTCAATTCTTCTCTCTTATATTTTGATTTGATGATTTTCATTAGTGTTACAATGTGATTCATTTCTCTTTTTCTTTTATTTATCTACTATAGGTTTTGGGGGTTTGGGTTTAAGGGTTGCTTTAAAGGTTACATAAAATAGCTTATAAGTGTAGCAATCTAGTTTAAGCTCATAACCACCGAACTTTGAATGCAGACAAAAAGCTCTGCATTGTTACACTACCCACCACATGCATGTTTCTAATGCTACAATTTACTTAATTTAGACTGTGTAGGGATTTACATATTAATCTTGTTACAATTATTTTAAATTATTTCCTCCTTTACCTTTTATAAGTAATTCATAAAATTTATATACCACCATTATAAGTAATTTAGATACCGCCATTACAATACGATAGTATTCTGAATGTAACCTTGTTTACTTTTGGCAAAGATTTTTATACTGCCATTTGTTTCCCTATAACTAATTAGCATATTTTCATAGTAATATTGCAGAAAATTTGTCACATTGGTGTCCCTTTTCCAAATTTGTAGTTTCTTCACTAATATAAAATATCATTGTAGAGAACATTAGTTTCTTCTCCTAATATAATAAAGTGTTTGCTCCATTAATTATATAATTTTATAAGCTGGAATCCTGAAAGCTTAACACTTATTGATGTGGTTTTGCTAGTCTTATCTACATTCACTGGACAGCAGATTTATACATTCCTATCCATTTTGCAGGCAAATATGACATATTCTTTCCCGAGCAACTCTACGAGTAAACATACATTGTTTGCAACAGAAGCATCAGATTACATTTGTTTGCCATTATCAATTAAAATTCAAATACTGCCAGAGAAAATTACTTTAAAATCATAAAAGTTTATGCTTCCCAACAGCTTTAGCAGTACTTTCTCTAAAATAGGCTGTTCTAAAATCTTGCGATTGAACTTGCATACGTCATGTTATTTCTTCAAGGCATCAGTTGGTCTGCGCTCAGTCAGTGTCTTAATTTTCCACTCTCTGCAGAAAGAGCAGGGGGATGGATGGAGTTACATCCGTCTTAGGAAAAGTGCCCAGATGCAATGGTATTTGCATTCCGAAGGGTTTCCCAAAACAACAACAAAAATGTGATCAATGCCTCCTCAGGGTGAAAAATCCATAGTAAAGATCGTTGTCCCGATGAAGTTCCAGCTTGAAATGAAGCTCTGCTGTGTCTGTGGGGGTTAGAGCGACACCAGGAAGCAACATCTCACAAGCTCAAATATATTCGGCAGATCCAGGGCTGAAGTGCAAGAGCATAGACTTAGAAAACATTGCGCTTTGCGCTCCGATGATTCCTCCTCTGAGGTGACTCATCTACCAGGCTCTCTGCACACCTGTAGCCAAATTTTCAAAGGTTTGTATGCAAACCAGGATTGATGTCAGCACATTCTTCAACCAGTGATAGTTCATAAGCCAGAAATCAACAGCAGAAGATGTTTCCGGGATAAAAGTCTAACTGTGACTCTTTCAACAAGATCTGGTAAACTCAAGCCAGGGCAATCTGCAATGAAGTTATGAAAACACACACGCACACGCACACGCACACGCACACGCACACGCACACGCACACGGTTGGTGGGAGTATGAAGTCAGAAAATAAAGAAATGTGGTAACTCTAAGAAGTGGCTTCAGAAGAAAAAGGAAAGAATAGTGTGCTCAGCTCTTGGTTCATGGGTCCGGTCACAATCAAATAAATAAGGCTTGTCTCAAGGGAGTTGTGTTGCCGGTGAAACCAAAGTCTTATTCCCAGAAAATGTTTGTGGCCATTTAGTATGTAAAATGAGCCTTACAATCCCACGGTTCCCCTGGCAGGAAGCAGAGAGGAGGCGCTGCGGGCCCAGGAGAGCAGGTTCGCCGTCACCCGCCGCCCGCGTGGCCGGGGAGCATGACAGGAAGTGTGGACACTCTGTGGAGCAGACGCTGGTCCAGCAAAGGTAAGAATCAGTCACACAGAAAACACACATCACCTCTGTCGACGTCTGCCCTGCGGCATTTTAGAGCTGTGTGGACCAGAGCTGCCGCGGGTCCTTTCAAAAGGGAGTGCTGCTTGAGGTCATCTCGTTCCATTATTGCGGGTTGTGTCAGTACAAGGGACATTTCTGTCCATTTGGCTCAGGCTCTCGAGTGTTTACAGCAGAGGAGGCGGAGATCCTGGGCTTGACAGTGATGGAGGGCAGGAAGGCGGCTTAACTCCTGACCCGGGGGCTCTGCCAGCCTTTCCTCTGAGGAGGGAGTGCAGTGAGCCTTCTCTTGTGCTCAGAAGGGGGCTGCGCTTCTCAACCCTCTCTGAGGCCTAATGAGCTAATGTGCATGTGTTCGCCGATGAACTGTGAATAAAAGTGTCCGAGTCTTTTCTGGCAGAAACCTTAAGAGGGCACAGGGCCACGGTAATAAGCCTGTGCGTGGCGTAGCGTGGGCGCCTGTCAACGTGAGCCCCGGTGGGAACGGTAAGAAGGCGCCGTCCACCTGCACTGCTCAGAGCACGGTGCACGGTTCAGGTCAGGGAATCCTCGCCTGTCGTGTGAATAAACTCAGATCACCTGTGAGCTGTACAAGGTCTACCACAGCCACCACGAGTAAGTGGGAATATAGCCACCTATACCATGGGGGACAGCGGGAGCTGTTTTAAGGAGCTGGCTCATGTGATTGCAGGGATGGGCAGGCCAGGCCAGCCGGAGGGAGACGCGGGGAGAAACTAACGCTGCAGCTCAAGTCTGACGGCGGAGTTTCTTCTACCTCTGGGAGAATTTGGCCTTTCTCTCTTGAGGCCTTCCACTGGTTAGGCGAGGCCCACCCACAGTGAGGCGGACCCTCTGTATCCTCAGCATCGAGTGACTTCACTGCTGATCGCACAATGAAATACTCTCACGACAACATCTGGGTTTGGCTTTGGTCAACTCTCGGCATCACAGAGCAACCAGGTTCATACACGAAGGGACCCCTCACGGGGTCCAGTGGGACTTAGGACTTTATGATTCAGCACTTTTTTCCTTCCCGGCGATGAGGTTTATTTGTGCACACAAGAGCTGGGTACAAGCCAGAAGTGTGGGGGGTGAGAGGATTCACCAGAGACAGAGTGGGGAGCAGAACAGGTGGACTGGCTGAAATCCACTGCTGAGGGGAGCAGCGGGGAGTCAGGAGAGGTCTGCTGCGCCACGTGGGTAGCTCCCGGATCGGGGATGGAACTCGTGCTTCAGTGGCTGTGGACAGCTTCATAGGCTGCGTCTTAACCCCTTGCGCCGCCAGGGAGACTCAGTGAACTGTGTCTGTTAGAAGCATTTTGCAGACCTCATTTCCCTCGGCAGCTGTTGGGAGCCCAGCTTCGGAGGCCCCTCCCCAACCTCCTGGCGCAGAGCCCGGCCCTGATTAAGTCGCTGGTGCTCAAACCCCAGTTCTGCTCCCGGTGCTGACTGAACGCCGCGGCCCTGCGCGCTCACCCAAGACTGCGGCCTCTTCATTAGCGTGTGTCTGCCAGGTCACTGGGAACTGTGGCTCCTCTGAGGTCCCGGTCCTGACAAGCACTTCTTCAAAGAGGGGCCCCTGAGGCGAGCAAGGAACAAACCCATAGAAATTGCACTGTCGCTTGTAAGTGGGTCCATCCTTCCTGGGCGCAAAGGGCGCACAAGATGTGATCTTCTCGTCCTTTTGGTCTCCGTATCATCTTTACCAGAATCCGCCATGAGCCGGGGACTCGGTTCTGCGCTGCTGCCGTGGAAAACAGGCCGAGCCGGCCGCGGCGCCGCCAGCGGGGCTTCTGGCTGAGGATTTGCTGTTGTAGTTCTGAGGCTGATTTTCCTGCTCTCTTGTTTTTAAAATAATTCCCAGGGAAGCTCGCCCTACTTGTGAAACAGAAATGAACGTGGCAATGACACAATCGGTTTCATCAGCAGCAAACGCGTGAACTTCGGGGCGCCCGAGCGGCAGGTGCGCGACCCCCAGAGCAGCGCCGGGGGTGGCCTGGGCGTGGCTGCTGCCGCCTGGGGGTGCGCTGCGAGGAGGAGCCACACTGCGCCCCCAGGCTGCCCCCCGCACGCCCCGCCCGTGCAGCAGGAGGGTCTCGGGCACCAGCCTCTCCCGCCCCCGCGCCCCGGCCCGCTCCCGCCTGGGGCCCGCGCCCCCTGCCCCGCGGGGTCCAAGCCTCCTGCGGGGGCGCCTCCTGGTGTCCCGCTCGGGGCTGGTCACGGCGCGGGGTCCTCCTGCTTCCTTCTCGCCTCGGCGGCTCCTGGCGGCCGGCCCTGCGGAGGGGCGCGTGCCCGGGCCCGGCTGCGCCCTGGGGGGCCTGGGGGGCCAGAGCCGGGGAGCGGGGAGCGGCGGCGGCGAGGCCCGGGCGTGGTCGCCCCGCTGCCCCTCACGGGGCCGCCGGGACCCCCGGGGCTGTCCGCAGGGTGCGCCCTCGCGACCTCACGGCCCCGCCTCCGGCGCGGAGGGGGCGCAGCCGGGCCGGCCTGGGCACCGCATTCACCCCGCGCCGCGCGAGGCCCGCGAGGCCCGCGTCCTCGGTGTCGCTGCCCGCGCCGGCCGCCGCCGAGAAGCCGCCCCGCCAGGTCGCTCGGAGCCGGCGCGGGTCTCAGCGCGGACCCACTCGGCGGCGTCAGAGGCGCGGCCTGGCGGGAACAGACTGGCCCCCCCGCCGCCCCGTGTCCCGGCCCCGGCCCCCCCAGGGGCGGCCCCCCCAGGCTCGCCCTCCCCCAGGCCCGGCCCCCCCAGGCGCGGCCCCCCCAGGCGCGGCCCCCCCAGGCGCGGCCTCCCCCAGGCGCGGCCAGCCAACCCCCGCCGCCCCCCGCCCGCAGCCCCTGCCTGGGCTCCCGCGAGCTCGCGGGCGTGGTGGCCCCCGGAGTGGTCACTGCCGGCGGCCGCGGCTCCGTGACCCTCGCGGGGAGCCCGCCCCCACGTGGGCGGCCGGTCGCCGCGTCCCCTGCTGCCGGCGGCCCGGGACGCGGCATGGGCGCCGCAGGGAGGGTCCGCAGGGGGGTCTGTCCCGGCGGCGCCTCGGTCAGGGCTCCCCGCGGGCCCAGGAGGGCGCGTCCGAGCCCCCCGCGCCGGCGGCTCCGCGCTGGCCCTGCTGGCGGCGGGAGGGGCCGGGCCGCGCGGGCTCCCCGGGCCTGCACCGCCTGCACCTGCACCGGCCTCGGCCTCGGGCCCCTGCGGGCGCGCCTGGGGGGCGGCTGGGCGGCTGCTCCCTCGACGCCTTCGGCTCGTTTCAACGCGTGTGTCTTCTCGTCGGAGAGTTTCCAGGGTTCTTTGCGCGCTTGGCTCGTCCTCCTTTGCCGGACTGTCCCTTGCGAATAGTTTTGCTCGTCTCCTCAAGAGAATTTTCTTTTTCATGAAAACAAAGACATGATCGCAGCGTCCACGTGATAAGGTTCTCGTTTACATATGTGTATAAGGAAGCTCTGAAGTGTCCCGGAGAACAATCACTTATTTGCACGTTTATGTATTTTTTCCCATTTTTTACATGAAAATGTTGCCTCTTTGTTGACCTGAGAGGGCGGCGCTGAATCGGAAGGAAGGAAGAGCAAGAGCACGTCGTCTCCTTCTTGATTCCTCTGGCTTCACGTCCTGGAGGTTGCGGAGCCTCGGGATTCTTTCACAAGTAGCATTTTCACACTCAGAGCACGCTCTCGACACGGCGAAGGTTGTTCTGGAAAGGTTTTCTCAGAAAGCAGCAGGAGAATCGCCAGGGGTGAGGCTCAGCCCGGGGGACAAGGCGCTCGTGGACTCCCCCGAGAGTGTGGGCAGCTTTGAAGAGGCCAAAGAAAGCTGAGCCCAGCTCCCTGACCGCCTCCCGCCCTCCCCACCAGACACCCTCACCCACAGGCCACGGGTTTGCCCTTCCTGACAGTCGGCGCTTAGGAAACTGGGGCGCATAGCAGGTGCCCGGCCAGTTTCCTGGGGTGGTTCCCGACACATGTATTCTACTTATTGCTTTATATCGCTTTAGAAGGGTCCGAGCTGTATTTTTGCTTGCAACTTACTTTTTCTTACTCCACATTATGTCCCTGAATTACCAAACCTGACAAAGTAAATTATAGTTTCCAGCGTAGCCGCTTCTCACCGCTACCCCGTGTACGATGCCCACATGCCCACACTCTCTCCCTTGCGGGAACATCCCTGCCCTCACGTTCCCTGTTAGGGACAGCTCTGCGCGGACCTCCTGGTGCAGATTCCAGAGGCCTGTTCTTAATTCGTAACTCAGAGGAGGGATTTCCTGGCCGTGAGACACAGTCACCTTCCGATTTACTCAATATTGCCTATTTCTCCCCAAAATGTCAGTCATGTTCAAGTTCACACCAGCAGAAAATGAAAGTTCCCGTTGCTATAGGTCCTTGACAACCCATTTTCGGTTTTGTTTTTCCAAAGGTGTGTGTGCGGCCTGCGGCTCGGGCGGGGCGTGATTTCTCCGTGGGTGCGCGTTTCCAGGGAGACCTAGAACAGGGCCAGAGCGGGAGGGCTGAGCCAGGCAGCTCCCTGGATGCAGAGGCGCCCCAGGCATGAAAGGGGCAGCGGGAGTCCTCCTTGGGAAGGGCACGGGGCGTGAGTCCCTTCCCAAACGGACGGCCCCAGCCAGGAAGCCAGGACGTGCAGGAGAGTGGGCTCACCCACAGGCGGGGAGGGTCTGCGGCAGGCCTGTCCCCAGCGTGGAATGTTTGTTGAATGACTATTTATCACACGGGACACGTGGCCGGCAAGCACATGCTGGTGTTCTGCGTGTCCAAAGTTCCTCTCCCCCCCACACCACCACAGCGTGAGCGTCCGAGTCACAAGTCCACGGTCCATCCCTCCTCAATTTAGATCTTTCCTCAGTTTGGCCAGGAGACTATTTCAGAGGGACGCCGGGAGCGATCAGCTGGTGACGGTGGCGCTGCCGTGCGTCTATAGATAGCACTTGGAATTTTAAACCTATACTTCAAGAGTTGCCCTGCCTGGGACGTGATTCATTTGGGAAAATAAATAGAACAGTGATCTTGCTACACTAATTATGTGAGTTCTCACTATAATTACCATAAAATTATAAGTTACAGTAATTTTCAGTGCTCCACCAGGGAAAATGAAGTTACTTTGAATTATAATGGCAAATTAGACGGTACGTTATAAAAACACGAGCGGGCATGAGCAGTTGGGCCACCGCACCCCGTGTCCTGTCCTGGGGGCAGCCTTGCAGCATCTGGGTGAAGATAAACCACTTGTCCACCCGTGGGTTTCACCTGACCCCACGGGAGTGTGATCTGGGGGCCGCAGACTGGAGCGTGAATTAGAGTTCACCCCGTTTGGAAGGGACACAGGGAAGGGCGAGCCTGGGCTGGGCTTGTCCAGCTGGCAGGTGGACCTGTCACCTCCTCCCGGAGCCCAGGTGTCTGCAGGGGCCATGGGCACCCACCTGGCTCCACAGCAGCCGCAGCGATGCTTTAAAATTCCATCATTTCATTTTTTTCACTGAGGAAACGTTGGTCTGCAATACCTTATAATCAAGGGGTACAGGTTCACGCCTCGTCAGACATGTGTATCACACCCAAAGCCCCCGCAGTCCTCCTTGGTGTCCGTACCCCCTTCCCGGACCCTCTGTTCTGCAGTCAGATTTTTAGGGTTTGCTTTGGTTTAGTTGTGTCCGTTCCTTTGTTTCTCTGTATCCCACGTAAGTGAAGTCATTGCTCCGAATGTTTCTCCTTCTGACTTGTTTTGCTCAGCACAGACCTTCAGCTCCATCTGTGCTGTTGCAAATGGCAAGAGTTTGTACTATTTCGGGGCCAAGTGACTTCCCGTCGTGTGTGCAGACCTCATCTCATCCGCACGCCTGTCACTGGCACTCAGGTTTCCACGAACTGGCCGCCCTCAGTGGTGCTGCGGTGGACACAGGCGAGCCGGCGTCCCCTGGAGTTGGGGTTTGTGCTGGGGGCAGATACCCCGGAGTGCGATTTCTGGATCGCGTAGTAGATCGACTGTCACTGTATGTTGATTTCCTTGCTGATTTCCCTGGCGCTGGACCTGCCTGTTGTCCACCCACAGCACTTGAGGATCCTGGTTCTCCCTCCTTGCCAGCGCTGTGTCTGGCCCTTTTCTGTGGCCTGTGCCCCGGCGTAAGACGCTGCGGGCGCCTTTGACGCGCCTCCCCCAGGGGAGGGAGGAGAGCGTTTCCCACATGCCGTCTGTGTGTCCACTCAGGATGGATCAAAGATGTGGACATGAGACCTGAAATATAAAATGACTGAAGCAAAAACAGGCCGGCACACCATGACATCCGCTTCAGTGATGTCTTTATGGATTTGTCTCCCACGTCAGGAAGAAAAAAAGCAAATGTAAACCAATGGGCTCCAGCAAGCCAGGTAGCTTCTGCACTGCAAGAGAAATGATTAGTAAGGCAAGCGACACCCTCCCGAGTGGGAGGAAATATTTGCACATCGTGCACCTGACGGGCTGATAGCGAGAATGGATAAAGAGCTCCTACATCTCAACGAAAAGAAAACAACTCACCCAGTCAAAAAGTGGGCAGAAGAGCTAAAGAGACACTCCCCAAAACAAATGAAACTATTTCAAGAAAAGCAAACTAAGAATTGTGCGGCTAACATTTTGCTCCTCTGTACGTTTGCACACAAGTAGCTATAAAAATATAATAAAACGATATGGACACAAAATACGAAAACACCTGTGGTTTTGATCACTGAAGTGTGTTTATTTACAACACCAGGGAGACAAGCGTCGCCCCCCCCACAGCAACGGCGCTTCAGCGGGCGGCCCTGCCGGTGCCGCCGCCGCTCCGGTCTCCAAGGGGCGGGTGACATCTCGCCCCGGAAGGGACAGATCTTCCCGCGCGGCCCGTCCTCTCTGCGGAAATGACTTTCTCCGCGACTCATCTCGCAGATGCTGTAATTTTCTCTCAGTTTGCATCGCCCACCCCTTTCCCGTGCACTTGTCTTTGATGGAGAAGTTCCCCTCCGCGGCACAGCCTTCGAGATTTGGCTGCTCAGCTCCTGCCCGATTGTTTCTCAAAAATATTCAAACTGCGTCTTAAGATGATGGAACGTGTGTCTTTCTTCTGTCGCCAGGGAGTGGACGGAGCTGCCGAGGGGCTGGCGGGGACTTAGCTGCTGACCTTGGGGCGCCCTTAGCCGGCAGGGGAGTGGGACGGGGGTGGCTCTGCAGCGGGGTGCACGCAGGATGCTGGTGAACAGGGAGCCTGGGGGGTGCAGGGCAGCCCGTCTTGCATCCCCGTTCCTGCCCAGGCGGTGTGTTCTCCCTCCCGGCGCCCTTCTTACAACAGGGCTGCAGAGCTGTCCAGCGCCGCACAGAAGATCCCCGAGCCAAACCCGACTGAGATAGACTTAGTTCTTGGGGGCGGCCCGAGGGGGAGAAAGGAGGCCGGCAGGGAGCAGGAGGCCCTCGCGCTCACCCCGCTCGGAGGCGCGGGCCAGCCTGTCTTTGTGTGAGGTACTTGGCGTCTCCATGGCTCGCCCGTAAAATGAAGGTTCTGAAGCGTGTCGTCCTCAGATCCCTTTTACTCCTAAAATCAAAGCACCTCTTTCATGGCAAAGCTATTAAAAATTAGAATGTGAGATTTTCAACCGCGACTACAAAACGTTCCGTCCTATGCCAATTTGAAAATCATTTTCTCTGAAACTTCTGCAGACTCAGGCAGCAGAACACTCATTATAAGGCGCTGAGCTTTGGCGAGTTAAAAATAGCCCCAGAATCAGACGACTGTAGTTTCCTTCCTTGTCTATATCCGCGGTTGTGACAAAACAGGCATCTTTTCAATGGTGGTAACAAAAAAATACAAGCACTGAAAACTGTGTACAAGGGAGCCGGTGGCTAATGGATTCCTGAAGGCACAAGGGGGTGGGTGTGGAGTCGACAGAGGGGCAGGACGGCGCCTTCTGGAGCCAGGAGAGCGGCGAGGGTCACCCGGTCACCAGGGCCGCTGCCGCTCAGAGCACGAGCCTGGGGCACAACCGCCCGGCGCGCCTTCAGCCTCAGAGCCCTGCGGCCGGGCCGGGAGGGCTGGCTCCCTCGCGGGCTAGGACAACCCACTCGCCATGGGGACACACGGCAGGTCGGACGGGACCCCGGGCCGGGCCGTGCAGGGGGCTGCGGGTGGCCACGTCAGGAGGGAGCCATGGCAGCCGAAGCAACTGCGAAGCCATTTGCCTGCACGCAGGCCGGGGGTGGGCGCTGGACCCGCCACGAAAACGGGAAACGCTGTCCACCGCCGTCCCGGGCTGGGGTCCGCGGCCGGCTCCTTCCCACTCGGCGTGTCTCCCGGGGAGAGATGTCGCAGGTGCTGCTCGCCCTGTCGAGGACGATCTTGTTGGCTTCTGGCCTCAGTGCTGGGTGGTTAAAGTTGCGATGAACGTTCCGGAGCCAGTAGAGTGTGTGTGTCTCTCCCCAGCGTGAATGCCGGGACTCAACTTTCTTTTTATTAATTATTTTATACTTTTATTTTTTTGTTTTAAATTGTATTTTTTAATGGGGTCATGTTGCTTTCGTGCGCTGTGTCCCAGCATGCCGACCACCGAGCCCCTGTCATCCGCTGCCCCCACCCCAATTCCACCTTTCATCTCGTCTCCCCCTCCCGGAGCTGCAGCTCTGCAGTCAGATGTCTAGGATTTCTCTTGGTTTAGTTTTGTCTGTTCTTTGTGTTGTTTCTTTATGGTCCACAGATGAGTGAAATCATCTTTCTCCTGATTCATTCCCTTAGCATTATCCCCTCTAATTTCACCCATGCTGCCAGAAATGCAAGATTCATCTTTCTTAGAGCTGAGCGGTATTCCAGTCATGCAGTGTCCATTTACCTTCACCCAACGTGTGATCCCTTTAATGTGCTCTCTTCTGAGATTTTTAATATACTCTATAATTTTTTTTAAGATTTATTTTATTTATGCACATAGGAGCTGGGGTGCAGGCCAGAGGTTCGGGGGTCAGAGGGCTCACCAGAGACAGAGTGGGGAGCAGAACAAGCAAATCCACTAAAACACACTGCTGAGGGGAACAGCAAGGAGACAGGGTGGAAGTCGTGCTGCAGAGGCTGCGGATAGCTTTACAGAGCTGAGACTTAACCCCTGCACCACCAGGGAGACCCTCATCCTTTTTTTTTTTTTAAATTTATTTATTTATTTATTTATACAAGCACTGGGTACAGTCAGAAGCGCAGGGAAGGCAAGAGAATTCACCAGAGCCAGAGTGAGGAGATGAACAGGCAGAAGGACTGAAGTACACTGCTGAGGGGAGCAGAGGGTGGCAGGAGAGGTCTGCGTGCCTTGTGGGACCCTCGCCGGTGGCCAGTCCAGCGCTGCGCCACCAGCCCAAAAGTGACTTCTTCGGGCAGCTTCTCAGCCCAGCGCTCAACCGCTGCGCCACCGGGGAGGCCCCCTCATCCTTTTTTTTTAAATCACAAAATATCAAAATCTGAATTCAGATTTGCTCACTTGCTGTTCCTCTAGGCAGGCACTTACGGTGTCTCCAGAGTGGCTGCTGGGCTGTGTCCACACCGAAAGGGCTTGGGGCCTGTATCACATTCCTTAGTAAGGCTGGTTAAACGCCTTTGTTTTAGGTTTGCATTGAGTGCGTCTAAACTTCTGAGGCTCTTTGATGAAATCTCTGTTCTATGGAGAATTCTTTTGTTTACCGTTTGTTCTTTAGTATGTTTTTCATGTGAACCTCACAAGGGACTTGCTTGAGGACCACAAGGGCCTCATTTGCAAATAAGGTCGTGAGGCCAGGAAGCCCCGCGGCGTGGGAGAGGGGCAGAGCAGAGCCGTGGCCAGGGCAGGCGGCCTTCCAGTGTCGGACAGTGCGGTGAGGCCAAATGGCCCAGTGAGGCCATACAGCTCTGTTATGCCACACAGCCCTGTGATGTCAGACAGCCCTGTGAGGTCACAACCCTGAGAGGTCAGACAGCCCTGTGATGTCAGACAGCCCTGTGACGTCACAGCCCTGAGAGGTCAGACAGCCTTGTGATGTCAGACAGCCCTGTGAGGTCACAGCCCTGAGAGGTCAGATAGCCCTGTGATGTCACGGCCCTGTGAGGTCAGACAGCCCTGTGAGGTCACAGCCCTGTGAGGTCACAGCCCTGTGAGGTCACAGCCCTGTGAGGTCAGACAGTCCTGTGATGTCACAGCCCTGTGAAGGGAGCACATGACTTCATTCCATTTGCAGTCCCAGCGGAACAGGAAATAAACCTTACAGAAAAATTGTGATCGGCCATAACCACTTTCTGTTATTAAGCAGAAACATTTAAGGACTGCTAGGTGTACGGGAGAAATCATAAATTCACAGAGATTAGACAAGCAGCTTCCAAGATAAGCTCTGGAACGGACATGCTCTGAGCTGCAGGTAATGGATTACTCCACGGAGAGAGACTCCCAGCCAGGGGAGGACCCACGTGTCCACTGAGCCCAGTAAATTTATGTGACCCACAGTTAGACGTCTACCATGAGGGCGCTGGGGTACCAGCAGTGACCCCTGAGAAGTGCGACCATCACGCCCCAGGGAACCCGGATCAAACAGGCGGGTCCTCCGAGAGGGACTGGCTTAGAAGGAGCCACAGGAGCCCAGCGCCTCGGCGTCTCCTTGCAGAGGTCGCTGGACAGGTCTCTGGGAACTGAGGCTGCTAAAATGAGCAGGAGGAGGAGCCCTGGCGGCTTGTTGAGGGGACAGCGCATTTCAGGTCAGGGGTGTGGGGAGTCCTGATGGGAGCTGGGGCACCCGGCGCTGGTGCTGCAGGGGCGGGCACCGGCGGGGGCCTGGGCACGGTGGCCCCTGCTGGGCCCAGCTGGCAGGTGGGCGCTGCCCGCGTGGTGCCCCTCGCTCCTGCGCGCGGCCACGCGGAGGCCCCCCGGACTCCGCCTCGGAAAGGGGCAGCTTGAACCAGGCGCCCACCCGAGCTCGGGAGAGCGCCCCGCTGCCAGACGCTTCCCAGCAGCTGCGCTGGGGCTTTGCTCCCCGACAGAGGATGCGGACAACAGGCGGTGGGACGGGGTCACAGGGCCGCGTGCCTGGGGCTGTGAGCTCGGGGCGCACCGTCAGGGCGGGAAGCACGTGGGGCCACGAGGTCCTCCGAGGCGGGCGAGCTGGCGCCCAGCAGGCGCACCCCCTGGGCGTCGGTCCACCCCTGGGCGTCGGTCCACCCTCAGGGCATCAGTCCACCCCTGGGGCGTCGGTCCACCCCTGGGCGTCTGTCCACCCCGGGCGTCTGTCCACCCCCGGGCGTCGGTCCGCGCCGCATCACAGCTCCGCGGCCGCTGCTGCCCAGGAGGGGCGGGTCCTGCCGCGCGATGGCCGCGCGGGCGCCGAGGAGCGGGGCGGGGGTGGACGCGACTCAGGTAGACCCGGCACTGGGGCCCCGCCCGCCTTGGCTGCCCGCCGTCCTCCCGCGCGGATCCGGGAGACGGGGCATCCGCCTGTCGGAGCGCGCGGGCGGCAGGCGTCGGGGCGGCAGGCGTCGGGGCGCAGGTGTCGGGGCGCAGGTGTCGGGGCGCAGGCGTTGGGCGGCAGGCGTGGGGGCGGCAGGCGTCGGGGCGCAGGTGTCGGGCGGCAGGGGTCGGGGCACAGGTGTCGGGGCGGCAGGCGTCGGGCGGCAGGCGTCGGGCGGCAGGTGTCGGGGCGCAGGTGTCGGGCGGCAGGCGCTGGGGCGGCAGGCACCAGGGCGGCAGGTGTCGGGGCGGCAGGCGTCGGGTGGCAGTTGTCCGGCGGCAGGTGTCGGGAGGCAGGTGTGGGGCGGCAGGTGTCCTGTGCTCTGGATGCTCAGTCGGTCCGTCCAGTGCTGGCTGCAAGCACCAAGGCAGTTATTTTTACTGCCCGTTTGTCCTACTCTCTGGCCAGAGCGCGGTCACTCACTGGGACGCCCCTGGTGAGGGTCCTGCGGTGGGGACACGAGAGGAAATGGCTGGGGCTCCCCTTCTAACCACAGGTGAGGAGGGTGACACAGGCTGCTGGGGATGCCGGCGGTCGCCCCTGCTCCCTTGTCCTGGTGATGCCCACACAAGGGGAGACCCCAGGCCAGGGCCTGTTTTGGTTCAGACCCTCCGAATGGAACCCCCTTGGCGCGCCACACGGGTGTAATTAAGGTGTCCCTCAGGGCTGACCCTTCAGAACGGAGCCTTCCATCCCTGGTCTTGGTTCTCCAACGTGCTTCCCCTCAGAGAGACGACGGTGGCATGATGGTGGCACACACACACATGCTCCGTGGGCGCCAGGCAGAGGAGGGACGGTTCCCCCCGGCCTCTGCGTCTGGAAAGCCAGGAGGAGCCGCCCTGGCCGTCCCGTGGAGGAGCTCCAGCCCCGCAGGTTCGCTGTGGACCCGCTGCAGAGCGGCAGGGATGCTGGGCACCCGCGAGGCTCCGTGCGCCTGACTGCTCGGGCCCTGACGGACACCCCCGGGGCTGTTGACGAGCAGCCACCAGTGCTCCGAGCTCATTCAAACCCCAAGCGTTGCTTTTCGTCTCCGGAAACTGCTTCCGAATTCCAGCCATTGCGAAGAGGCTTATTTCACTGGAGTGCTTGGGAAATCATTCAGCGCGCTCGTGGCGGCGCATGCAGATGGGCGTGTGCGTCGAGGCAAATGGGAACCATCTTGCATCTGGAATTAAATTAAAGCATGTGAACGCTGAGATGTCACTCTGCAGTGTGCTCCTCGCTGCCGGGTGTCAAGTTGATGTGAATAAAAGACTCCACTTATCTTCAGCTAATGATGTGAAAATAGGAGGCCTCAGTTTTGGAAATCAATTCCAGGGAGAAGTTTGGGCGCCTCAGCGTCTCAAGTATAAAAAGCCGCTCAGTTCTCCTTTGAAGATGCAGGCGGCGCCTCGCGTCGGCCGGGGCCCTTGGAGTCCCGCCACCCTAGGCTTTGCCTTGTCGGAAAATAATTACCCGATCTTCCTGGCAGACAGGGGGCAAAAAGGGGCAGCCCAGGCGACTCCAGCGGCCTTGAATGGAACCGGAAAGCAAGAGCGACGGTGTCGCGAGCTGAGGGCTGTCGGGGAAGCGGCGGAGAGGCCGCGGGCGCGCAGGATGTTTGTGACACTCACCATCCGCTTCCTGCATCTCAGGTGCTTGGGGGCACGCGGGGGCAGCAGGCGGGATGGAGAGCGGGTGATGGTGCAGCGGGGCCGGAGGGGGGCCGTGACATCACAGGCTGCGGCGTTTGCGACATGCCTTGGCCTCCTTAGCCTCCGGGGTTTGGCTCCACCAGCCCCGGGTCCCTGTGGATTATGCCAAGAAGGCTTCGTTCGGCTCCTGCTCACCGAGGACGCCCTCGGTTGGGTTCTGTCTGCAAAGCCCCTGTCCCTACAGGGACGGGGCCGCGAAGGCCAGGAGATCCCGCCCCCGAGGACTGGTGCCTCAACCCTGTCCTGGCGGGTGGCCCCGCAGCAGGAAGTGCCCTCGGGCCCCAGGAGGGAGGCGGGGTGAGGGCCACACTCACTCCCCAGCCTGGTGAGGACCCCGGACTGAGCGGCCCCTGCTGACCCGCGTTGGGGGAGAGCGAAGGCGCCAGCCTGGGGCCGGGGCCCCGCGTGGTCAGGATGTCAGCGAGGGGTGAAGCGGCGGCGCTGCAGTAGTGAGAGGGGGCGGTCAGAACGGTAGTTTAAGAAACGGAATCTACCCAAGGCCCAAGGCAGGCATCTGACTATCGCTGTCCAAGGTGAACACCAAATAAGATGATGAATCAACCAAACACCGTGTCACAGCGGGGCGGGGGGTGAGATCTGGCACCGGCCCCTTCCCTCTCAGCGGCCTGTGCTTCCCTGGCTGGGCGGTGGGGTTCCCCTCTGGCTCCCCTCAGGGGACACTCACCCGTCACCTGCCGCCCCGTCCCTCAGGACTCAGCCCCGCGTCCTCCATGGAAATGTCGCGCTCGCGCTCGCTGTGCTGTCTGAGTTGGGGTCTCTCCTTTCTCTGCTCCCCGAGCCCCGAGCCTCTCTGCCGCCTCCGCAGTGCCGCCCCCTGCGCCCATCCCGATGCCCAAGGCCCTGCTGGCACGGGCTAGTTGAGCTTGGCCCCCAACATAAATCATCATAAAACGTGATAAAAACGATGGTGTCCCCTCGCCGGTCCGGGGGGGACCCTCACCCGAGAAACGGCGTGTTGTCCCTGCGAGTGCTGGGGGAGAATTCCTGGGGAAGGCTCTGTCACGGGGCGAGGCTGAGCTCGGCCCACCCTTCCGCCAGCTCCAGAGCTCCCGGCGCCGGCGAGGAGGCGCGGACAGCCGCGCGGGAAGGGCCCGGGCCGTGGGCAGACGCCGGGCAGCCACGTGGGGAGGAGCGGCCACCCCCCGCGAGGACAGCGGGGCTTCGGCGGCGGGGCGGGGTCCCTGGGAGGGCGGCAGTAAAAAGAATCGGCCGCACCGGCGGGACCTCGCTGCCCTGGGCTCCCCAGGACACGGACCTTGTCGGGAAGCAGCTCCCAGGCGCCCGACCAGCGTGTGGTCAGAGCAGCAGCTGCGCGGGCCAGCGCCTCCCTGCCGGGCCCAGGGCCTCCGGGTCGCGCGCCGGCACGAGAGCGCCCTAATTTCCCCAAGGGGGCTGCAGGGGTCCCACGTAGACTTGGAATTGGTTCCTCCATCTTCCACGCCGCGCAGGATTTCTCCCCGCAGCGGCCGGTACAGACTCGTGTCCCAGAAGAGCGGACACTCCGGTGTGGCAGCATCCGCCCCCAGGGACTCCCGGCCTCCTGCCCCCCGGGGCCCCCCGGTAGGAGGAATGTATTCAGGAAAAGATTTTTGTTCATGAAGGAGTTAGCAAGGCTCTCGTGGTTCTCATGTGCGCCCCCTTCCTCTGGGGGGGCTGAGCATTTGTCCTTGAGCCCGCGGGCCGCCGTCTGCCCTGGAGACGCGTCTGCTCACGCCCCTGCAGTTTCGATGGGTCGTGTGACCTTTGTTGTTGCTGAGCTGCGCGAGCGCTTTTTACACTTGGAAAGAAGCCTCTTGCCCGATGTGCGCTGGGGAACGATCTTCTCCCGCCCCCTAGGCTGCTGTGGCTCTGGGATGGTTCGGTGGCCGGGTGGGGACCCCGGGGAGCGGAAGGAGCAGGAGGGTGAGTGTCCTGGGGGTGACACTGGGCTCCGGCAGAGGGTGAGTGACGTCAAGGTGTGAAGCTGTGCTCCTGACACCGGTGGTTCTGTAAATGCTGCTAAGTCAAAATTTGATTTAAAAAAAGAATTAGCAAGGTCAATGATACAAACATCAAAGGAAAATCGCTAAGTAGAAACAGCGCGATCTGAGCACGTCGAGCACAGCCTTCTCCCTCTGCAGCCTGGTGTCCGACGTCCTCCGCGGAATGAGCCAAAACCAATCAGCCAGTGGCCGGTGGGCACGGGAGCCGCTGCTCAGACTCAGTGACTCAGATCAAATCACTGCAAATCACCGTTGAGAGCGACGGGGAGTGTCAATCAGGAGACGAGCAACCAGCCAGCTTTAACCCTGGCCCCTCGGTGAGCGCTCAGCTGGGGCACCTGCTCATTCTGCACCCAGCGAGACACCGGACAGTCGGGCGGAGCCCCCACAGCAGCTGCAGGCGCCGTCGCTGGACGGCGCGCACAGAGCTCCAGACACCCAACATTGAAGCTAACAGCTTTTGAGATGATTAAATTTCATTCTGCTTTATTCATAAAAGCGATGAAAGAGCCGCTTCCAATTGTTATTCCAGGAAAAAACGGGGTGACACAAATCAGGACCCCCCCCCACACACACACACACACACTCCCTGGGCAGCCATCCGCCTCGCTGAGTTGATGCGTCTGAACTGACACCACTTGTTTCAGCACTTTGAGGAGAAATCCTCCCTAGCCAGCCCGTGGTTTTTCAGTGGTTTGTGTCTCCAGGGCAGCAAACTGTCTGTAGCAACCATCTTCGTAGATGCCCCATGGACGTGAATGCAGATGAGCATTTCCAGGAGCCAGTGCTAAGAAAAGTAACATGATCACGCGATCGTCGTGATTCAGACTTAATGCAGCCAAAGGGAAAAGGGACGGGTCCTTCCCGGCTGGGCGAGAGCTTTTCCCTGCAGCGCTGAGCTCCGGCTCCCGCTTCTCTCCCCCGGGGGCTCGGCTTCGCGCTGGCAGCTCGGCAGTGGTTTCCAGAGAACCTGCCTCTCCGCGGGCCAGCTGACGGCTACGGAGAGGCTCTCCGTCTCTGCCGAGGTCATCAGCACTCACGGCACGTTCCCCTGCAGGCTGCTCTCACTACGTAGGCCTCTGACCCGCACAGACTTACGTGAGGTCAGAATTTCACCAATAACACAGAATTTCTGTCAATGGGAAATAACTTCTTCGACAGCTCGCCTGGCATGGGCTCTCCCCCCTCTCCCCCCCTCTCCCCCTGCGCTTTCATCTTAACCCGCCAGCGGGCCACAGAGACCGGTAGTCGGGTAACAGGAGCCCAGCTCCGCGCGCTCCTGGAGGCGCAGCTCACTTAGCTCATGAACTCTGGCTGGCACGTGCCCCGCACGAGTCTCAGTGAGCAGCGTGATTCGCTATCCATACACATTTGCCAAGCGGGCACCGCGGTGAGTCCAGTGCCCACCTAGAAAGTGACAAATATTTCTTCCTGTGAAGAGAGCGTTCAAGATCTGCTTTCTCAGCAGTTTTTAAATATGGAATCCAATATTATTGACCCCCGTCCAGTGCTGTACGTCCCACCCCGGGATCTGCTGATTTTACAGCTGCAAGTGAGCACCTCTCAGCCCCTCCGTTCTGACTCAGGCGCGGGCAGAGGGTGCGCGGCGCGCAATGAAACCCGCGGGACATGGGCGTGCTCGCGGTTCCAGGGGTTCTGTGTCACTCCCCGGAGGAGGGGCACTGTTATGAATGTAGCCGAGGAAGAAGATCCATGAGGAAGGTTACATGAGCGTGTCTTCCTCTTTCTGAAAGCATTGTGGTAGAAATAGTCTTCTATTTTTGAACCGAGACTAAATTTCCCCCAACCTTTTATCACTTTTATTGAGCTAGAGACTTCCAGAAATGTTAGAAAAGAAACGATATCAGCAGATCTTTCCAATGCTGCGTGTGATTTTCTTTTCCTTTTCTGTATTTTATGAGTATGACGTCAGCCTTAAAATGGGGGAGTCCTGTCGTAAAGGACGACTCCTGCCGGGAGACTGGCGCAGCGCTGGTACTCAGCTCCCTCAGGAACAGGTGCCGTTCTTGGGAAGCAGAGCTCCGCAGGCCCTCAAGCAGCCGCCGTGTCAGACTGTGGGCCGAGAAAACCCAAGGACGCCCACGGGCCGCTGTCTGGCCTCCGCACCTCCTCCCTGTCCACGGGGCTTCCTCTGGGCTCTCCACCCTCCTCCGTCGTCCCGAGGACATGCCTGCGGGTTCTCTGGGGTGTCTGCACCGTCCCAGTCGGGGTGAGTGTGGGTGTGAAGTGCCCTGTGATAGAAGGGGCCCTGGGGGGTCCTGACCTCATCTACTGGGAGAGGCTGCGGCCACCTGACCTTGAACTGAAGCCAGTGTGTTAGGAAGGAATGAGAGCATGGAGGTGACTGTAGAAACGACTAGACTCCATCTGTCTTTATTTTATTTAGAGGTCTGGCAATGTTTGGGGCCAGAATGTGTCCTCGGAACCGAGCTCTTGTTTCTGTCCTCAGCCTATGGCCAGCCTGGCGTTGTCAGGGCAGTTTCCCTCCCAGCCAGGCTTAGTCTCCACATGGAGGCCCTTCCCAGAAAGCCTGCCTTGGCGGCTCACAGATGGCCTGAGGAGGAGGATGTGGTGGGTTCTCCCGCGGAGCCAGTATGTGGGATTCAGGGCAACGAGGAACTGCTGTACACAGAGGGAAGCCCTGCTGGTCCTTGTTTGTGCTGCAGGAATGAGGCAAGTCTTGGCTAACGGGGCTGTCCGCAAGCCTGTTAGGAGAGCGCTGGGAGTCTGGCTGGCTCGTGAGAATGCAGCAACTTTGACAAAATCAGCAAAATAGATCAATGAGAAAAAATCCTTTTGATCAAGTTTAGGTCATCTGTGACATGTATCATGGGGTTTTAGAGTTCAGGGTTCCAATTATTGGTGCCACAAGAAAAGTATTTGTCTTAATATACATGGAATCTTACATGCTTAAAAGCTTCAGAATTTCTGGGTTTTGCTTATTTTTACTGCCTATTTTTTTTAAAGATTTATTTATTTATTCATACAAGAACCGGGGTACAGGCCAGATGTGCGGGAGGGTGAGAGGATTCACCAGAGACAGAGCGGGGAGCAGAACAGGCAGACTGACTGAAATCCACTGCTGAGGGGAGCAGCAGGCAAGACAGGAGAGGTCTGCGCGCCATGTGGGACCCTCACCAGCCGGCCGGGATGGAACCCGCACTGCAGAGGCTGCGGGCAGCTTCACAGCGCTGCGCTCAACCGCCTGCGCCACCAGAGGAGGCCTTGCCTGGTTATTTTTAAAATATTTTATACTTTGTGTCTTTTTTCTCTATCATGGCTCAGGGTTTGGCACAGAATAATATCCCTCAGTAAATGTTTGCTAATTGATGAATAAATGTTACTGAGAGTAGATCAGGGTTTGCAAAGTGAGGATATTCTGGAAAATTCTAAACTATATGAGTAAAACAAATTATTAGCATTGCTCATTGCTGCTTCAGAAAGGGGAGAATCCTGTCAGGAGCAAAATGCCTTTACATCTTCAACTTCAAAAATGGACTTTTTAAAAGCTCACGATAAGGACCAGCATCCTGGAAACCTCAAGAGAATATGAGTCTCAAAATTGGAATGTGAATAACAGGTTTTGTGGAGTTTTTACTATAATCCAGAGCGTCGTGTGATGAAAGATTTGGAAAAGCCGCCAGTTTTCCCAGACTCCCCAGGGGGCACAGAAAGGCCTCTCTGGGCTTGGGCAGGTGAGGCGGGTAGAGGGTCCCGGGGGTTCGGGCTGCCCGGGTCAGCCTGCGGGTGGGTGCCAGGACGGTGTCACCTGTGCCCTGGACGGCAGTGTGTGGGCAGAGCAGCGGTCACACCAGCGTCCTGCTCCTGGCTCTGTGCATGATGAGCCAAGAAACCCCCAGGGTGCTCCCGGGAGACACGGGGGCTCGAAATTATCCCGTAGACCCAGAGCCAAGAGAGGCGGGGACGGCCCAGCGGGAAGGGAGCTTCACAGGTTGCATCTTAACCCCTTGCACCACCAGGGAGGCCCGGGATAAACTATCTTAAAAGAGCACAAATAAATTTTTAATCCTTGGTGAAAAATGACATATTTTTAGAATGTATTTTGAACTATGTATAATACACTTCATTATGATTAGGTAAAAGTTATGTGGAACTTACGAGCACATTTTATTTCTATGTATTGGTCTATAAAACACTTCCTAAAAGGACCAGCAGAAACAGTGTACAGTACACTCGGCTGTAAGTCACCACTGTGGACACTAATTAGAAAGGTATTTAATGGTGAGCAGTAAATACGCTCTAGAATAAATCAGTCTAGGGAGAGTCTGTCCTGTTTTGACTTCTGGGTATTTGTAATTTCTACGGACTGCGTTACTAGAGCGCTTCCTGTAAAATAGTCACTGGAGTATTTTTATCGACTCTTCTCCTCAAAAGAGTTTACACCCCTGCGGACTGGCTGTCATCCATATGAGTGAAACTTACAGCTCAGACCACTTTAATAGTGCAGAAGAGAAAGGCTCAGAGTCTCAGAAAGCAGGATGGAGCAAGGCCGCAAACAAAGACAGAAGAGATGTCCGCTCGTTATACAAACCAAGTGAAAACTCCACTGGAAGCGAGTCACCTGGGGCCCTGAGGAAGCTGTGCAGAACACGGAGCTCTGCGTTAAGTCAAGACCACTCAGAAAGGCCCACTCAGCCCTCTGGCAACCCAAGAGAGCCAGAAGCAGGTTTTGACACGAGGCAAGTCTCCAACAGTCAATATCAGTAAGACCTTCTCAGCTCTCCTGGTGGGGCCTGCTCTCCTCAGGCTTCCAGACATCAGAGGAAGCAGCGTGCCTCCCTGAGGGGGTTGGGGGGCTGGCACTTTCAAGCGTTGCTATTTCCTCAGCCCCTGAGAATGGCGACCTCCCCAGGGACACTCGGTACCCAGGTGCCATTCTGTGCATGAGAACATGGTTGAAGGCAAGAGGCCAGACAGTCCCTAAGGTCAGCCAGTTCTCCCCACATGCGAGCCACTGAAGGGCATCCCTGGGGCTCAGCCAGACGGTCCTGAGACCACGTTGGGCTGCCGGCGTCAGTCACGGGAACTTCATCCCCAGGGGAGAGGGGAGAGATCCAGTCCACAGAAGCAGGAGGAGAATCTTGAGAAATGGGGGCCTAAAAATGCCTCATGCAGAGAAAAATACCTGCAAACACCAGGATTTGATGAAGACGCATGGCCCCTGGAGGGGAACTTGTAAACGTGATCACCGAGCTGGTCCCCCAAGCTCAGAGCACTCACCGCAGGGAGAAATCCCTTGAATGATGCTACGACGGAAGAAGCACACGAGTTCACGTCTTCATGAACAGCTTTCTAGAGCGTCCTCAGCGGCGCTGTGAAGAGGAAAGTCCTTATAAACATTTTACTGGAGAAAAAGTTTTCCTGAAACCCAGAAACATTCTTAGGTCGGTGGCGAGCACAGCTTTCCACTCCGAGTATTCAAACAGGCAGAGCTTAAGCACGATGGATGGATATGTCTGTTCTTTCTTTGTCTCAGTCCTAATGTGCATTCTTAATTATAGAAAAATACATGTTAATGTGCTATAAAAAATCATGCCATGAGGGAGAAGTTGTTTACTTAGTAACTTTGATAATTAAAACAATTGCTGTTTGATATGCCACAGTCCAGCAGCATTTTATGCCAATTTACTAATTAAATTATTAAAAGGAAGCTAAGTGACACCCATTTTTAGAAGGAGAAAGCTGGAGCCTGGAGAGTTGCTCAGTGGGCGCTGGGCCTCCGTCAGCAGCTGGCCGCGTCCACCTGGAAGCTGTGCTCTTCCTTTGTGGAGAGCCTGGAGAGTCACCTGCACCTGCTCCATGCGCTAGGTCTGCCTAGCTAGGGCCCACTGGAGGAACCTTCCAGATCTCCCGGGTTGCTAATAGAAAGCATTCCAAGTGATTTCTTGAAGTGATCCCTGGAAAGGAGAAAGGTGATTATAAAAAGTGTTTCCTGTGTTTTCCTGAAGTTGTGAGTTTCTAAAACGTAAACTCACCCTCACCCGCGGCTTATCAAGTCACAACTCGCCACCCCAGTCGGCGGTTCTAAACCGCAGTCACTCGCATGCAGGGGCAGACAGCAAGTCACCCAGGCCCCTCTGGGCTCTCACAGGCTTGCACGTAATTGAGCAGATTGATGAGAGAACAAAGCGAAGGAGAAAGTGAGCACAAGGCACATCCCTCTGGATGCCCCGAGATGCGCCCGGCAGCGGGGAAGGAAAGTCCTGGCGGCTTAGCTGAGGCCCAGGCCGGGAGCACAGAGCGGGTCATCCAAGGTCTGCAGATTATGTCCTGCCTGCTCGGCTGCAGGCTTGGAGGCTATTTGTTCCCCCCGGGACAGGGAGGGGGCCTGCCGGGGGACAGCGTGTCCCTCACACCAGCAAAGCCTCCGTGCAAAAGGGCACCCTTTGCCCAGGCTCAGGCCCCCCCTTGGAAACCAGCCCTTCTTTCACCAAAGAGACATGTTTTGAGGGGGCAGATCTGCAACCCCTGGAGTCCCGTGAAATTAATTTATGGCTAAATTAAACCTGCCATGAGAAATAAGAATACTTGCGGGAAGGTTTTTCCATGCAGAGGGTGTCAGGGAGAGAGAGAAGCAAAGTTTGCATCCGTGATGCTCAAAAGTATGTAACTCACGTAATTTGTCATTGCTGTGGGCCATCGCTTAAAAAAAGAAAAACATGATCTCCCAAATCTGGAAGAACGTAAAACATAAAAGAACCAGTCATTTTTCAAGCAAAAAAGTCATTAAAATTTGTATTTATCCTTTATAGTTCATTCAGTCCCATGTGGAAAAATCTCAATTTTTAGTAGAAATTTTTATGAGTCCCTTTTTTCCATAATCTCTGTCATTTTAATTCTCAGTTCCATGATAAACCTGCATTCTAAAGTATTTGTCAAAGTCCTTTTCCTGTGAATCCCTCTGAAAGTAAACCACCAGGGTAAAGAGTCTCTGCAAATGGCAAAAGATTTTAAAATGAACAAAATTACAGATTTCATTATGCTACAGTGACAAGGAAATACAATCAGTTCTGTGGCATAAAACGTTTTAGAATAATAAGCAGAACGGACCAGAACGTGTCAGAGTTTTAGGAAATTTCACATAATTTTATTTTTTTAGATTTTTTAATTATTTATGCATACAAGAACTGGGGTATAGACCAGAGATGCAGGGGGTGAGAGGATCCACCAGAGACAGAGGGGGGAGCAGAACCGGCAGATCCACTGAAATCCACTGCTGAGGGGAGCAGCGGGGAGACAGGAGAGGTCTGCTGCGCCCTGTGGGTAGCTCCCTGGCGGGGGATGTGGCTCCATCCCTGGCCGTGACAGCCTGAGACTTAACCCCTAGGCCACCGGGGTGGCCCATAGACCATGCCCTTCGTATATAAGTGTTCAAGATGACACATGGTGTTCATAGCAACAAACTTCTTTTAGTTTCTGTGCAGTGAGTGGTCACGAGTCATCCTGTGTCCAGTCACTTGAGTAGAATGACGAGATGTGCCACGCCTTCCAACCATTCAGCTTGGTGAAACTTTTCATTCTCCCCAGATTTGGGACACTATCTTATTGGTGATAAAAAGGAACAGACTCAACACGAGGCACCCGCAAGTTCCCCCACCTGTGAGGCTGCAGCTCAGTGTCTCCCAGCGTGGGGCCCCGATTCAGTCATGTGGGGCCACACAGTCAGGTCATCGTGCCTTAAATAAAACTTGATTTGGTCCAATTATTTGGTCTCATCCATCTCTAGAGTTTAAGTTACTAAAAGTAGCTGAAGGACGAATCGTCGCTAGTGATTTTCATCTTGTTGGTTTAAGGCTTTCCCTCTCAGGCAGGCTCGCCGGCCGGGGAAGCTTCAGGGTATCCCGGCCCGTCTACACTGAGTGCGGGCTGAAGACAAACTGCCCCATCTTGTTATTTCTTGATATTAACCACAAAAACTCACGAGATCGAGTCAGTTTTGTTTCCTGTTAGGTCCCACAGGCTAATTCGGATCGATAAACACAGAAGTCCTAATTCTAAAGACTTGCGTGTCTCAAATGAAAGCGTTACATTTTGAGTTAGTTCTCATTCACCAAAAATTACACCAGATCAAGTTTCTTGAAAAACATTTGGGTAAGTTGCTACTATATATCTGCATTTAAAATTTAAATAGATACCACCTGTAACTCACTTATATACAAATTAATTCTAATAATATTGCGGAGTTTAAACACAATGACTCACAAGAAGGTAGACACACAAATTTGCAACTGGATACAAACATAGTCTCTTAGTTCACATTAAAAATCTCAGCTGCATGTATTGGTTTTAAGGACATCCCATTGGACTACCCCTATTGTGAAAACACAAAGTTCTACTGATCCAATATCCAGTACTTTCTTTTGATCAGAAATTATTTTTAAATTTATACTTTAAAGACAGGTTCTTTGGTCCTTAAGAAAGTGGGGGCAGAAAATTTACATCATAGGGCCTCCCTGGTGGCTCAGGGATTAAAGTCAGAGCTATCAAGCTATGGCAGGCACCATGGCCTGAGTCTGATCCCCCGCCAGGGAGCTGACCCACACCTTGCTGCAGGTCTCTCCTGTCTCTTTGCTGCTCCCCTCAGAAGTGGATTTCAGTGGATCCACCTGTTCTGCTCCCCACTCTGCCTCTGGTGAATCCTCACCACCCCCTTCCCTGCATCTCTAATCTACACCCCAGTTCTTGTATGCATAAATAAAATAAATATTAAAAATAAGAAAATTTACATCACAGAGCCAGATTCTAAGGCTTCCTAAGGCTAGAGGTTTTTTTCCTCCCTTTTTAAATACCTAGAAAGATGGACGATGAGTTGTTCTTAAAGTTTTGCCTCTGGTCTGGTAAGGAATCTACTTGCAGAGCAAAGATAGCCTCATTCCCCATAGCATGTGGGTTGTAGCCTGTATTGTGTCATCAGGGTGACATGCCCATTCAACTACATTTTTTTCTAATGTGCTTTCATGTAAGGGACCAGTTCCCAATATAACCGTGGAAAGTAACACTATTGTATACTAGAGTAAGTGCCCTATTCAGCCGTTTTTACAACCCGTGGGCTCAGACTAAAACCATTCCCAACATCATCAAAGAAGGTCCTAAGATAACTCCTACTGTGTAGAAAAAGTAAAACTCTCATCTATCCATCCATATTTAAGGCTAAGACAATAACTCACCCACAAAACAGATGGTGTAGTAGTACGGGAAGGGACAGCCTGAGGTCTTTTTCCTTACATTTTGCTGTTTATTGACCCAAATTGGCTTTGGGTTCAAAACTGTTCATTTTCCTTGAATCTGCAGTTTTGAATTGGTACATAGAAGACAAATTTTGGAAACTTAAAGGGGCTCCCTAGTGGCCACCGGAGATCTTATAGACATCTTTGATATTATGGGCCAGCAAGCTAAGAATTTTGCAAAAGCAAGACCATAATCTTTGTTAAGACATGATCTTAAGTCTGATTACTGTACTTTTATTAAAAACATTCCCTAAGGCCAGCCAAGATGATTCTCAACTTTTCTTTTCCCTTTTTTCCTTCCAATTCAATCTTTTCCAATAAGAAATTTAATTTGAGAGCTCTCTGAATTTTTCAAAAATCCAATATGCAATTTAGTTTAAGCAATTTGGAATATTTCTAATTCAATAGCCACTCAACCAACCAGTAAGATTTTTTTTATAGCTTACCAGAAATTCCAGAGTAGTTCACTCCCAGCATAAGCCATGACAAAAGTAAAGGCTTGAATCATTAAGTTTCAGCTACAGTTTGGTCTCCTGGAGCCAGATGCTGACCTAGGATGCATGTGTGGATTTGGGGTGTGCTTTACCGTCAAGATGCAGGGACACCCTCCTGTGTTTGGCAGGTGCCACTCTCACCTGCTCCACGACCAACTCATCCTTCCATAGTGGATTCCTTTGAGGCAGCAAACTCTAATAGCATTTACACCCTGACCCACACCCAGCAAAGGATGTGGCTTTTTGACTTCCAGTATTTTTGTAGCAAGAGCTTTGACCCTAGTGCTCACTGAGATTAACCGCACAGAAAGCAGAGGCTGGGGGTGGAAACACCTGTACCCAAACCTCAAGACTGGGAAAATTCGACAGGTGGGTAGATGGCCAGCTTATGGAAACCAAACAGAAGAGCACCCGGAGGTGGAAAGGATGTTATTCAAACCTTAACAGCATAAAAAACATGGAAAACACCATAAAACAGCAGATCCCCCGGGTGACATGAACAAAAGATTTGGTGATAATAACTCCCAAACACAAACCAGACAGCCCACATCTGCGGAACAAGAGCCCTGCTTTGAGGGTTGAAAGCAAAGGTCTCAGGAGGCCCCAAAATAAAGACCTGACTCAGGCGCCTCTTCCGACAGTGATGTTAAAGTTCCGGCTGAAAGAGTCACCCAAGAAGCTGGCTTCACTATTCCAAAATGCTTGGGGCAGAGAAATTCTACATTATCCAACTGAAGCCAAGTAAGGAAGTGTGGAAACATCTTGGAGGTGGGGAGGAATCCAGGAAACAGATGTCTTTTAGGGTCAGCACCTGCTATTAGGGTCAGTTCTATAGAACCAGACATTACAGTATTGCCATAGTATCCGCCCTAGTTGTTTTGTCTCTCATCAATCCTACATTTAGAGAGAGAAACAGCTGTGTGAGGGAGCGCAGGAGTCTGACTGGTGGAAACGGCTCTGGCTCGCTGAGGCGCTCCCCGTCCTTGCGCCCATCCCCTGCCGCCATCTTGGTGACCAGCCATTGTGGGGGTCGTCTGGCTGGTCCCCAAATGCTGGAGCAGAGAGGAAATCGGCCTGGCCCCCAATGCCCTCGTCCTGGCCGGCAAATAGTCAAATACCGAGACGCTCCACGCGCGCCGAGACTCTCCGCGCGACGCCCACGCGGGGCGGAGGCGGGGCCGGGTCTGCGCGGAGTCGTTGGCTGCGGGCGCCTTTTCTGACATTTTGAGCTGAAATAAAGAAAACGCCAAACGCCACCCCGTCGCCCGGTGGTTCCTTGCATTAAAAAAAAAAAAGTTCACCTGTGGACACGCCGGCGGAGGGGCCGCGTCCCCCGGTCCCCGTCCTCGGGCGCGGGCGCAGGACACACGGACAGGAGGGAACAGGGCGTGTTGGTCTAGGGTGAGAAAAGGCGCGCTGAGCGCGAGGACGTGGGGGTGTGGGGGGGCCGGGGCCGGGGCCGGGGCCGGGGCCGGGGGCGCCCAGGGCGGCCCTGAGCAGGGCCAGGCCGCAGTCTGGGGCTCGAGCCTCTCGAGGGTGTCCCGGCAGCTCCGCCCCCCGGGCTCGCAGCAGCCCTGCCGAGCCCGGGCTCCGGGGGTGGGTCCAGAAAGCGCCCCCCCCCGCCGGGCCCAGCTCCCTCCCTCACGGCCCGCTGGCCGGCGGCTGTTCCCCCGTCGCTCTTAGAACTCGAGGAGAAGGTGCTGGTCAGGCGCGGAGATGGCGGCTCGTTGCGTCCGAGGCGATGTGGAGCTTTAGTCTCTTTTACAGCGTGAGGTGGACGGAGCAGTGGCTGGAGCTGCTGGCCCCACTTGCTCTCCTGCGCGCCCAGCCCACCCAGCGTCACTCCCGAGCAGCCCGGCCTCCCCCACCACACGCACACCCGCCTCGGCCTGGGGCCTGCTGGCCGGCGCCCATCAGGATCCCCGCGGGACCGAGGCCTGCCCGGCGGGCTGGGCGCAGAGCAGCTTCGCCAGAAACAGCCCTTCCTTCTCCTGCGCTCCTTCCCGCCATGAGGCCGGGGGCCGCGGCCCTGGTCCCTGCCGAGAGGACGACACCGGCGGACGGACCTTCTGACGTGACCCATTGGGTCTCTAAGGGCCTTTGGGTGAATTTCTTTTTAAACAGGAAAACGAGCCCAGGTCTGAGCGGGCACCCCTGGGCTAAGGCCTCCCCGGCTCCCCCCCGCGTTGCGAGGCGTTGTTCTCCCCTGGCTGGAGCGCGCTGTGATTTGTGAGGGGTATAACGTGCATTTGGTCTTCGCCACAGCTCCTGGCTCACAGCCCACAGCCTGGGATTTCCCGGCCCGCCATGATGATGGCGGCACCTTTGGGCCCTAGTATGGCCTGTGTCTGCAGCTCGCAGCTGCGGGGGGAGTGGCGGCCTTGCAGACGGCGACCCGCCCCTCTCGCAGCCGGCTTAGGCGGGCGGAGGCCTGCGGGGAGGGCCCAGCTGCCAGGGGTCCCAGCCAGGGCAGGCCCCCAGCCTGGTCTCCCGGCTCCAGGGAGGGCAAGGGCAAGGGCTGAATCGGTCACGACCGAGAAAGGCACTAATCCGTCTAGCTTATCTCGGGGGGCCGCCTGCACCCCAGAGGGGCAGGCATCGGGACTGGGGCCGTGCCTCAACATGCTCCTCCGCCCACTGTGTCTCCACTCGCCGCTGCTCTGTGTCCTGATCGCCTCAGTAAGAATCAGCTGCCCGGTGGGGAACAGTCTTCTGGAGTTCTCTGAGTCCATCTAGGAAACTCTCTGCGCCCACACTGGGGGCTGTTGTGGGCAGCTCCCCTTATAGCGGTGGGCAGGCGCTTAGGCAGTGACCAGCCGTGGCACCCGTCCCTGGAGGACGAGCCTTTCACCAGCGGGATGCTGGCCCCAGGCGGACAGCAGCATGATGGCGGCGGGTCAAGTGAATTCTCTGCTGGCTCCTATGATTGCCTAGACACACACACACACACACACACTCACTGCGACTGGGTCCAGGAACTCAAACGACCAGGGAGTCCCTCCATCTGCTCTCATTTCTCGGATCTCGAGTCCCAGCGCACACTCAGATATACTCCATGTGTGGCCTGATAGATCCAGGACGACCTCTGTGCTCAGAACCACTTTTTCTTCCTTCTTGAGGACTTAAGTTCTTAGTGATCCTTCTTCCCTCACACGCAGAGCCTCTGGCATCACCGTGCTCGGGCCGAGAGCAGCCCTCTGCCCCCTCCTCCAGCTGGCCCGGCTCCTGCTCCAGAGGCATCCTTCGGCGCCCTCCCTGCGCCCGCCCTCCAGGAGCCCTAACTGGCCAGCTCGACCCCCCCCCCAGGCGGGGCCATCACAGAGGAGCTCCAGGCTGAGCTGAATCGCACTTGCCTCTCTCTCTCCACCCACAGTGGCTTCTCCATGGATGAGCCTCGCACACGCTGCCGCGGCGGCCCTGCCGTCGCCAGACCCCACCGGGCGCTGACACACGCCCAGGTCGTTCCAAGCCGCCCCTCAGTCACCTCCCCCTTCGCTCCCCACGCTGCCCTCTGACCGCCCCACGTCCCACCCCTTCCCACGACCCAAGCCCCAGAGGAAAATGAAAGCGTGCATTTCCCACACCCTTCTTGACTTTCTGTCAAACCCGAAAACATTCCAGATTCTGTATTTAGTTTTTCCTTCCCATTCTCAGAGCTCCAGGCCTGTGTCTTGAAAAAGTGACCAGAGTTGGGAGCGTGGAGCAGTCATTCTAGTGCAAATCGCTCCTGCGGGTCAGGTGCGTACCCGCAAGTGCGCATCCTCGTATCTGAGGTAGAGCACGGACCTAACTTACGGCGTCTATTGCTTCTGTAAGGCCCATCTCACTTAACATGGAAGCAAGCGCGGGACCGGCAGCCGGGCATTTGGGAAGCGGTTCCGGAGAGGAGGCGTCGTCGAGCACCGTCATGGCTGCTTCCTGGAGCTTCAGCCAAGCATCGAGCCCTGAGGTACTCCGAGATGGGGAGGCGGAGGCCTGCCCAGCGCGCCCCGCCGCGGTTACTCTCTCTCCGCCCCGCGCCCCACAGGGCTCTAGGGTCTTGGCTTCGAAGAGAATGTCTTTACAAAAGAAATTGTGGGCTCCGGGGTAACTGAAGAAAGGGCGTTCCCGTTTTATCCAAAGCACGTGCTGTAGCGTTCATCACCCTGTGAGCCCCTGGGAAATGATGCTACTTGGCTGTACAGCCAGCAGCGGCCAGGGAGAGCCCTTCGCGGGCAGCCGGCGGCCAGTAGCCTCCTCTTTTTAAAAATCCTTTTTTGGTTTCTTACGCCCCCCCCCCCCCAGGAGCCAGAGTTAGAGATCTGAATGAACATGAGCAATTGCCGTCCGAGGGTGACGCCTGCTGCCGCGGGCTGGGCCCTGGGCTGGGCCCTGGGCTGGGTCTCCAGCAGCCGCACGCCTGCTGCATAGACCCTTCCTCTCCTGCTCGCTCGGCTCCCTGCCTGTGGACGCTGCGGACGCGTGTAAGTGCATCATCTAAACCTTCATTTTGCACACCAGAGAACTGATGTGTACAGAGGTGACTCAGCCCGGGTCACGCAGTCCACCCATCACTCCGTGTTCTCCGCAGAGGGGTCGAGGGTGATGACAGGAAGAGCAGAGCGATAATGAGATAAAATGGATAAATGACGAAGGCAACCAGAAATAAGACAGGAAAAGCCAACGCTTATCCGGTGAACATTTTAGGGGCTAGGAACTCCAAATCCACCCCGGCTTCCTCCCCAGGCTGCCCGGTGGCCGGAGGCCAGGTGGTGGGGGGAGCAGCCCGCGCTGTCTCCCTGAGCACGGAGGGCACGTTCACGCCTGCAGGCGCTCACTCCTGAGATGCTGAGTCACACGGGGTGTGGATAGGACGGGGGGCCTTTGGGCTTATCTTTTCTTTCTTTTGTTCATTGGACTTTAAATGAGAGTGGTTTTATAATCACTACTCCACGGTTATGTATTTTTGAAATCTGCTTGTCAAAACACTCTTATTTAGGGCAGCAGGAAACAGGCAAATGAGGTGGCCTAATTGAAGCCATCCAGTGGATTTGTTAAGTTCCATCTTCCTTAAACGTGGAAACACGCAAGGAAATCTAGATGCTACGATAAAACCCATGTGCATAAATGAAATATTTTTGGCCCCAGGGATAAACGGCAGGAGAGCTCAGCTGGGCCCCGAGCAACCGCCAGTGCCAACTCCTGCCACGGGCCTCCGGCCTCGGCTCCCGGCAGGGCCACTCATCTCCGGAGCACCCGGCTTCAGCTGGGTGGAGGCTGAGGAGTCTAGTGGGCTGCCAGGGCACCGCGACTGGCCCACGCGGATGCCATCTTCATGTTGAGAAGCTAAAATTGCCATCAAGGGTTGGCTACCAGGAGAACTCGTGGAGTCAAAGAGAAAGAACTGAGAGAATCAGTCACATTGTCCCAATTATAAAACGCTGGGAATGAACATCAGGGTTCTTCATAATCATAGGAGAGGAGTCGGTCCCGGGTCTCTGCACAAGAAGCTTTGTGTGATGTGCGCAAATTATCCGCAGGACCAGCTGAGGATAACAAACACAAGGGCGAGCTCCGCGCGGCCGTATTTATTACATTTCCTAACATAAGCCAGAGCCGTCGTGTCCGGGGGCGCCGAGGCAGGGCGGGTGGGGTGGGGTGGGGTGGGGTGGGGGGTGGGGGGCGCAGACCCGGCCGCCCGGCGGGATGTTCTGGGAAACCAGGTGGGCGCACCGGCCCAGCGGCCCCTCTGTCCCCCGCGAGGCCGGCGCGTCCCGCTCACAGCGCGCGGCGGCGCCCAGTGGGGCTCGCGTGGCCGGACACCGCGGGCAGAGGCGGCCCCGGAGACCCGCGCGTCGGGGAAGCCCGGCAGGCGCCGACCCGGCCCCCCACCCCGCTGTCCCGGCGCAGGGGCAGCGCCCGCCCGGCTGCGCCCCTGGACCGCGTGGCCGCGACGGGACGGTCCCGCGCCGGGCCTGGACCCCACGGGCGCGCCCGACGTGTCCAAGCGGCGCAGCCCCGCGCGGTCACCCCCGCCGGCTTGAGGGCCCCCGAGGCGAGGCGTCCAGCGCGGCTTGAGTCCACGTGCCTCTGACTTCGCCTCCGTCCCACACACTCGCGGGCCGCGGGCTGGCTTTGGCACAGCGCCCCCCACGGCCCCCCGACGGCCCCCCAAGCCCCTGCGCCCCCCATGCCCCCGCACCGCGCCCTCCTCACTCGGACACGCCGGCTACCGCGTCTGCGGCCCGCAAGGCCTCCCGGGTCAGCCCGATGGCCGCGAGTCCCCTGCGTGTCCGCGGACGGCTCTGCCGTCCTTCTCCGTCTCTTTGATGCTTTAGACGCGCGCCCCGCGCCCCCTGCTGCGCCCGCGCCGTCTCCCCGCAGCCTGCGCCTCCCCGCCCGAGGCCCGGGCCAGCGGCTGCCCGCGCTGCCCACTCGGCGCCCGCTCTGACCTGCGCTCGCGGCTCGCCCAGGAGTCCGTGTGCCTGCTGGCCCCCCGATGTCCCCGTGGGGAGCTGCTTGTGCAGATCTGCCTCCTACTCGGCCCCCTGGGCTGGGTTTTTTTGTTATTAAATTATGTTTTTTAATATCTTGGAGATGCACTGTCAGGGGGGAAGGCGAATCCTGTAGCCAATATGCAAAAAAAAAAAAAAAAAGGAAATTCTTCAAGAAATTAAGAATAGAAATATCAGAAAGCGACGCGGCTGTTTTTACTCCTGGGCATTTATGGGGGAAGATGATCACCGGATTCAGGAGGACACGGGCCGAGTGCTCGCTGCGGTGTTGTGGACCCAGCCGGGTGTGCAAGCGCCTCTGTCCTCAGAGCAAGGCCAGGCAAGGAGGCGTAGCACTTGCATCCACACGGGACGGTCCCTCAGCCCAGGAAACCAAGGCCGTCTCCGTGGGCTGGGCCTTGAGGGCCTGGAGAGTGACACGGCTCCCGGGGAGAAAGACATGTTCACGCGGTGGGATGTGAAGAAAAGCAAACAAGCAAAGCTAAGGCGAGTTGAGGACAGACAGAACACGCCGGCGGCCACAGGAGGGTGGGGAGGCGGAGGCGCGGGTGGGGCTCGCCGTGTGGGCTTGACGGAGGGCCCTGGGGAGGCCGCGTCCCACCATTTCCCTTTACAGGCATCACGTCGCTCCCCGTGGGCCCCGCAGAACTCCAGCTAAGCTTGCTTCTGTAGGAAACCTGAACATTCGTTCACACGGCATCTCACTTTAGGGCTGGCTATTTCAGGCTTTGGGATGGGCCGCCACTGTGACCCCCTCACTGCTGTGTGTTTGCGACATTCTAGCAACAGGCTCTAGGACACTCAGCATGTCAGCAGCAGGAAGCTTCAGCCACTCGGTTCCATGTGCAGCATCTCTTCAGTGATGCAGGAAAACCAGCTCATTAAGGAAGGGGCCGGGAGGAAGAACAGGGCGACCAGATAGACAGGACAAGGAGGGGCTGTTCTGGGGGAGCGGCCCCGGCCTCACCACCCGAGACCCGTGCACATGACTGGGGTGGCGTCTGCTTCCTGCAGTGAGTCACAGCCAAGTAGCCATCACAGGAGCCGGCACAGGACAGTTTAGATGGTGTGGCCTACGTGGACATGGAGCGAACACGTGTGGTCAGAGGGACGGGTGGTGAGGACCCTACAGGCGCTCAGAGACAGACGGGGCTCCTGACACGTCCTCACACCCACCTGGGGCGTCTGGGTCCTCACTCCCACCCTGGCCAGGGTGGCATCCTCTGCAATGGGGGCTTTTGGTCTCTGGGGCACGTGGAGAAAGAATCTGTGGCCTCGTGCTTCAGGGAAGTTAGCAACAGGCCTCCAAGTGTTTCCAGCAGCATCGTTAGCACTGGAAACATCTTCTGGAAGATTTCCCTGTAGATGTCTTCTCTCTCTCTCTCTCTCTTTCTCCCCTTCCTCCCTTCCTCTCTTTCTTTCTTCATAGAAGAGCTGGGGTGCAGGCCAGAGGTCTGTGGGGTGAGACGACTCACCAGAGACAGAGTGGGGAGCAGAACAGGTGGATCCACTGAAATACACTGCTAAGGGGAGCAGCAGGAGACAGGAGGGGTCTGCTGCGCCACGTGGGTAGCTCCCTGGCCGGGGATGGACTTGTACTGCAGGGGTGACAGCCTGAGACTAACCCCTGGGCCTCTAGGGAGGCCCCCCACTAGGTGTCTTCCGTACCAGCAGGACTGAGTCCTCTGTGTTGGGCTAGTCGGCGCATCTTCCGTGCCATAACCCAACGTGAGTGAGTCCTGTTCAGCCAGCTTGGGGGTGATAAGTAACTGAAGCGTCTAACATGAACATACCATCGTTATGCGATCCCAGAACATGCACGTAAAACAGTTTGTTGGATGATTAACTCCAAAAGTATCTAAAATTGTTTCCCTAACATGGAATAACGCCACTGGGGAATCTGTCATTTCAACATGAAGCCACAGTCTCCTGCGAGATGTCCAGCTGACTGTGTGTTTTACAAATATGCTCTTATGGTCTATCTTTGGAGACAGGAAAATAAGGTTAAAGAATCAGTGAAAATCTTTTAGTTCACACAAAACAACTTCCACCCAAATGATCCATTTTGTCTTTGGAAAGTGCTCCCTGTTTTTCTCATGATTAGCATGTGAGTCTTGACCATTTATAGAGAAATTAAGATTCAAACTAATTTTTCTCTCAATTATTGTGCCCAGTGTTTATGTAATGTAGATTAAGAGAAACAAATGAACTCTCAAGGGATGCATTTTTAGAGGCCATTTTACAGAGTTGAATCGTTCACAACTTTTAAGTCATGAGTACAGCACGTGCAGAGTCCTAAGCTAGCGTGCGGCCGTTACTGGGGACGTCTCTGAAGAATTTTTGCAAATCCACAATTTATCAGCATCGTATTTCTTTATTCTAATAGCGTTCGTAGCATATGAGGAAGAATGTTCAAAACTGAAGGTGATGTTTTCACGTCTTTACCTTATTCGTGACTTTCATTGGGTCTGCATCTGCGGTTTCCTCTAAGCGCGAGACCAGCCTTAGGGTGGGACTCACACACCGCCCCCAAACCACACCACACACACCCCCCACACACGTCACGTCATAACCACACCAGGATATTCCTTTCAAGATGTTCTGTCAGATGTTGGATTTTATCAAGTGCATTTTCACTCCTAGGGAGATAGTTTCATCCTTTTATATCTTATTGGGACTCATTTTAACAGCTTTCAGAGATCATATCAATTTATTCTACTGCATATTTTAATATCTTGTTTAAATGGCAGCATTATTATTCATAAGTGATATTGGTTCAGAATTTTTGTGTGTTTGTGGTCTCTGTGTCAGAATTATGGCAAAGCATAAACACTTACCATGGCTCTCTAATTTATGCTCTGAAAGCGGTTAAGGAGAATTGAGTTACTTTTCCTTACAAGTCTGCTAAAATTACCTATGAAATGCTGTGGAATTTTTGTTGTTGTTGTTTTCTGCGTGGGTGGAGATGTCGGTTTTTTTAAGGACCTCAATTTGTTCTACAGCAATACCATTTTATACTTTAATATTGATCTATGTTTCTTGCAAAATCATCAGACTCATCTGTGTTTTCAAAGTTGGAAGGAAAATTTGAAAAAAAATCATAAACTTTAATCTTTCCACATTTGTGTTAATTGGCCCAGGACCTCCAGCTGTGCACAGGTCACCCCACTTGCTTTGACTGGGTCAACGAACAGTTGTGGGGATCTGGCACATGCCTCAGGAACCGTCCGGAGACTTGAAGGCTTTGCACATACAAATGAGTACATACACGAGTGTGCTGAAGCACAGGTCATGGTCTGCCTGGAGAGAGCAGTGCCAGGCTGTCCCGGCAGCAGCGTCATGTCAGTGTGAATCCAGGCTTGCTCTGTGCTGACACACACCCCACACACTTACACACCCCACATCACACACTGCAAACACATACACACACACGCACCACACATACACACACACACACACACGGCACCTGCTGCGTGGGCAGGGCCTGAGGTAGTGAAGGAATTCAAATTAGCTCCAAAAAGAGCCGAGAGCTGACACACGCTCGGCAGTGAACTCACTCAGTGATGCTGTTCTGTGGAGAAGGCAGGTGGAAACGACGGCATACTGGCGGCTTCAGTTATTAAAATTCTAGAGAATTCTTCTAACTAATTTCAGGTGCTAGAGAGAGGACGGGGGAGAGGCAGCGGGGGCAGGGCTGGAGGGAGAAGCCCAGCGGAGCTCGAGGCACCTCTTGGGGGACACTGTCGGGGCAGCCGCGGTGCCGGCAGCAAGGCCGCTTCCCAGACCGCACGGGATGGGGCGTGACAGACGTGCCGCGTGTCCTGGGCCTGTCACACCTGAACGGAACCATGAACAGTCATTTAAATGGTCCATGAATTGGTCCATGAACGACTTTCTCTGAGCCTGGAGGCCGGGCTGGGCCCCTGGCTGCGTCTCATGACTCATTCCTGCACCCACATCTGGAGTCTGAAAAAGGCAAAGCGGACGCTTCACGGGCTCCCGCCCAGCTTCGTGTCTGGCCTGCAGCGCCCTCGGCTGAGCGCAGCGTGCGGCTCGCTTCCTGCCCGCGTGTCAACGAGAGGCCTGCGAGCCCTGGCGTTTCTCCACCGAGTTTTGATGCCACTCTGTGGCAAATCTCCCTTCCGGAGGGGCTTCACCGCAGATGCCCATCGCGCGGCAGGTGGTCCCCGAGCCCCTTGGCCCTCCCGGGCACGAACAGACGAGGCTCGTGCAGGGCGGGCCGGGCTCTGGCACGGGAGCAGAGCTGGCCGGAAAGCCGGCACCCGGCCCCTCGTACTGCCCGGCCCACAGGCCCAGGCCGCCGGGCATCTTTCTCTGCACGGGGTCGCCCGTTCCGGACTTTGCCCACTGATGTGATCACGCGTGTGCGGGGCGCCCCTGTGCGTGGTGGAGGAGCGCGGGGGCTCGGGGGTGGGGGTGGCTCCTCTGAGGAGGTGTAACTCTCTCTGAATCGTGTGTGGAGCTGTACACCGGCGTCACCTCAGAAGTTAGTTAATTGCAATAAAGATGCTCATGGATGTTCACGGCAGCGTTAGTCATCGCAGCCCTGGCGGGGAAGGAACCCAGCGTCTGCAGCTGAGCAGCAGGTACACAAGAGGCGGCAGAGCCACGCAGAGGAATGTTAGCCGGCCAGGACAAGGAGTGAGGACTGGCGGGTGCTGCCCTGGGGATGAGTCTGGAAGCATCACGCTCCATTGTTTTTCTTTCAGTTGGGTGTTTTCCTCAGATCTGTTGTTGATTTTTAATCAGAACCCATTCCTGGAATGAGGGAACCCCCCCCCCTCTGCAGCCCCTCCCCCGCCTGCCCTCCTCACCCTACCCCACCCGCTGCTGTCCCCGCCCTCCCTCCCAACCCCCACCCCACCGCCTGCCCTCCCCCAGCCTGCGGGCAGCGGCAGCTTAGTTTCCTCTCACCTGTTCAGCAGCTCCGAGCCCGCCAAGGCCCTGCACCGCCATTCACCGGAGGCCTTTTAAAACAATGACCTCAATTTATTTGTCTAAGGGTTGTTGTCCTATTCAAACTGAAGAGAAGTTTCAGAACAAACAAGAGGGATCCAGTGAGGTCTTTTCACAGACTGACAAGAGGACGCCCTGCACAGACATTGCCCGGGGTACAGTCTGGACCAAGCCTGGGCCTCGCCCATGCGCAGCGTCCACGGGCCGGCGTGTCTTATCCGGTCGCTTCTGCTGGGTCTTGGCAGTGTCTCCTTCGAGTGCGTGTTGACACTGGCCACTCGCTGACCCGGGGTTTTGAGTCCTGGAAAGCCCCGACTTCCTCGCGCCTCTCTCCACGTGCGCCCGCGGCCAGCCCCGGCCCCTGTCCACAGGCCCTTTGGGCTCCCTCAAGGCCGCTGGGTCGCTGCTGAACCAGAGGAAGCCAAAGCAGCCAGGAGCTGAGGCGGGCCCTTCCCTCGGCAGACGGGCACCTGGGGGGCCGCGCCTGGGCCTGCGGTCTGGAAAGGCCGCGCACCCGCTGGCTGGAGAGGCCGTCCTACCCCGCTGCGCACAGCTCCCCCCTGAGACCCTCCCCTCTGTGCCCCGTGTTCCCGCCTCCGCGCTGCTCTCTGCTGCCCGCGTCCTAGAAGCCGCGCACATTCCTTTTTCTAGGGAGCCCAAGGCTCACCAACGGTTTCTCCTCCCTCTTCCAGCTTCCCTACTTCCCTTCCACTAGAGTTTTCTTTCTCTATTTCAGCTCGCCTTATTTCTTCCAATTTCTCACGGTCTCCAATTTCCTGCAGGAGTCAGAGCTCAGGAGGCGTCTGGAGGGAGCATCGCCAGCCTCTGCAGGGCTCTCTCTGCGGGGCTCTGTCCCGGCCAGCTTGCCTGCCTTCATTTTTGAAGATGTTATTGCTTTGCCGATTGTTCACATAAGTGGTGTCCACAACTGTGTAACTAGGGGTGATGGCTGCACACCTGCCTCCCTTCCCTCCAGCGCCAGTCGGAGTTCAGTGCTCGGGCCGGGCCCCCACGCTGGCGTTGCCTCCCATCATGCCAGCCTGTGTGCCTGCTCTAGGCCCTCCGGGTGGTGGGGCTGCGAGCACCCTTTTAAGAGAAGCAGGTCGTGGGCCATGTTGTGGGACATTTTGCTGCAGGATCACGATTTAGCACTAAACAGCCAAACCCACTCTGCTGCACCGAGGAGCTGTTCTAGCTGCCATTTGTTTGGTGCCAACCCCAGGGCGACACCGGCTTCGTCACGTCTTTAAATTCATAGAATGGCGTCGCAAATGAGCAGACTTGGTGTTAGCCCTTGGCTAGCGTCTGCCTGATGCCTGCAGCTACAGCATCGGAGTCAGGTCGTCATCTGCCCAGACTAGCGTTTATTTTACAAGAAAAACACTGGCTGGAGCACCCCCCATGCGCCTCCCTGCCTGATCTCTCGGCAAAGCGGGGTGGTGGCGGATGACAGCCACGCGGGAACAGTGGGGGACGCCGCCTCGCGGGGCTGCTGCTTCAGAGATTAGATTTTAGGCACAAGACGCAGAGAATAAGACTAAAAGTGTTGAGTTTTCAATACGAGGCCATGGGTTCCTCCCAATGAGCGCGATTCCTCGCAGGCCTGCGCGGGCGCTCGCGGGCCGGGGGAGCAGGTGGACGCGTTCGTTAGGCAGAACGTCGGACGCCTCCTTCTGACCCCTGGAGTCCCGCTTCCTCTGTATTATTTCTTGTGACCTGTCCATGCGTTCATCTTTGAGACGCCCTCCTTGCTCCGGCCTTGGCACCCCGCGTGACGACGGGGCTAACTCGGCGTCGCCAGCTGTGGGGCGCAGCCGTCTGAGGCGACGCTGAGGGGGCGCTCAGCGTCCTGCCGTGGCTTTGGAGGGGGTTGTCAAATTTTAAAGGTCGAGAGGTGCCTCTACGATGACCCTCATTTCAAAACGGACCCTCGACAGGCTGGGCCCGGTTCTCCCGCAGGTCCTCTCGTCAGCCACGTTTCCGAGCCCCATCTCCACCCTCCGGCTCCCGTGAAGCGCGGGTGTCGCCCCCACAGCTCAGAAAGTCGCGTGTGGCGCCGGCGATGTTCCCCGTCACGGAGGCAAAGGGTTCAAGCTCCCTTTGGCCACTCGGCTCCGTTCTCGCCAACATCTCTGGGCTAAAGTGGGGATGAATTTCCGAGCCGCGTGAGGCTCGACATTCAGTCCGAGGACAAGGACACTGAGGACGTCCCCCCCGCGGCGCCTGCTCACGGTCCCCCCCGCGCACGGCTGGGCTCCCACGCCTGAGGCTGCGGGTGGGGGCAGCCCGGGGTGGAGAGGGGCCCCCTCCGCCCGCCCTGCGCCTCGTCCTCTGCGTCCTCGGCCTCCGAGGGGCTCCCGTCCCCAAAAGGGTGCTTTGGCCTGCAGTCATTAGAGAGATGTGAGACTCCATCCACCTCGCCGGCTTCCAGGCTTAGTTTTAATCACTGTTAATGAAGGTAATGATTTAGTGGGTGGAAAAAACGAGAATTAAAAAGAGCGATTGGGCTCTACGTGAGTTTCATAACCGCTCCCGCGGAAGCTCGCTCCGTGTCTCAGCTGATCCATTTAGCTCCGTGTCTGGAAATTATCCCTGAGAATAAAGGGAGATCGAAGAGTCCCCAAACCCGAGACATAGTCAGGCGTTCGTTTTTTTTAAGGGCTATAAAATTTTAGCATTATTTCCCCCACATTCTAATATTTTGTTCGTCTGCCATTAAATTTAAAAATAACTGATATTTAATGTCAGGTGTAGAGTTTCTGGATAATGATGCCTGTCACTTGTAGGGACCCCCCGGAGGCTCTGAGGAAGGGAAACACTGCAGGCTGTGCTCCCTGAGCCGCAGGCTGTGCTCCCTGAGCCGCGGGCAGGACCCGGCGCACATCCAGTGAATAACTAAGGCTTTGGGGGGATGCGCGAGAGGGCTCCTCTCCAAGGCCTCCAGAGCCCCCAGGCACTCTGGCCTCTGAGGTTTCTGCAGACAGCGGCAACCGGCGGCGAGGGCGAGGAGAGACCCTCAGACGTCCGCCTACAGTGCCGAGCAACTGAGCAAACAGAAATCTTTGGCACAGCGTAAAGGGCCAGAAGTTTCCCCCACGCCCTCCTGCTGCTCAGGATGCTCTTCTTGTGGGGAGGGAGGAGGCAGCCACTCAGCTCGCGGGGTTGGGACAGCCTAACCTTGAGAAAGCTCGGAAAGCCAGGGCAGGTTTCTGCGCCAGCAGGAGGAGCGCGTTCGCTGGAGCAGCGCAGGTGCGGGAGGGAGGCGGCTGGAACACAACCAGGAAGACACGTCAGTGGGCGCCAGCCTGGCCGGGTTCGTCAGGGCCTCCTCCCTGAAGGAAGCGCAGCGCTCCTTCGGGAAGAAGAGCCCTGCATGGCTGTGCGACTGCAGGCGGAGCCCGGGAGAACACTTCAGAAAGCCCTTCTCTGAGCGTTCAAGCTGTCATGCTCCACTCTTCTCCACCGCCGGCCCCTGGTCCCCCGCCCATGCACCCCCCTTGCTCTTCCTCTGCACCCCTAGCTGATGCACCCAGTGTCCCGACTGTGAGCAACCCCCGGATCAATCGCCACAACCCCAGCTGCTCCGATCTCCAGACCGTGTCTAAGCTGCCCGCGTCACACATCAGCTCGGATGTCTAGTAAGCAAGTCGGGAGCCAGCAGCCCCGAGAGCCTCCCCACCTGCCCTCATCGGGGTTTGGCCCAGGCGCAGGCACGTGCCCTGCACAAGGCTCAGGCCCTGCCACCGGCTCCTCTCCGCCCCACGCCCCACCCACGGATTCCTCTAGTCTTCCCTCTTTTTCCTTTTTACTTCGTTAAGGTGAGGAGGGCAGGGCTTGCCACCCAGCTGGAGCCTGTGAGTGATGCACATTTTAAATCTTTCCAGGAGGAATCTGACCATCGCATCACAGACAACGCGGCTCTCCCACCCCGTTCCGTGCGGGTAAACGCAGGGGGCGAGGCTGTGGCAGGTTAGCACATGAATCAGGCGTATTATTTCTAACATTTAAAAAGTTCTAAATGTCAGACTTATGTTAAATTGCATTTTAAACGCCCTTGATCAAAGGAATTACATACCTTAAACATTTTGACAACACAGTTAATCTAAAAATGCCACAGCCTTCAGAAGCGGGGGGACTGACTTCTCCTGTACGGAGGTGGCTGCACGGGGCGCCAGGCCGCGCTGTGCGCTGGGGTGGAGACGGCCTTCCCGCTGGCCTCCTGCCACGTTGCTCTCCTCCTGCGCGGGCACGGGTGGTCCGTCCAGGGTCTTCTCCACATCGTTGGGCTATTGAAGAGGCTGCGGTACCCTGTACCCGGAGTCACACTTTCCTGCTTTAGAGCAGCACGAAGACTTTGGTGATGTTCAGAAATACTGTCCAGAAAAGCTGCAACCCCCCGAAGCGTGGAGCTGTGCTGAACAGGGGCCCGCACGGCGGCCGGGAAAGAGCGAAATCTTTGGGCTGAAGCAGAATCCCCCTATAAGTCTGCAGGAGAGACACTGGACTGTTCAGAGTCTATGTAAACCTGCAACGCGTCCGCCCAGCTGTGGTTCCGGGAGAGCTGGGCTTTTATTGGACGTTTTCTTTTCTTTTTTTTCTTTTTTTAGATTTTTTTTATTTTAACATTTATCATTTTTTACATTTTTTAGACAATATTTGCTTCCAATAACTACAGGGAAGGGCCTCGCAGGCGCCTCTGGGAGGCGCAAACGCTTGGCACAAGGAGCGCGCGGTCAGTCTTTGGGCTGCACCCGGCTCTCCACAGCTCCCCACGGCTCCCCTGCGCTCCCCAGGGCTCCCCAGGGTTCCCCAGAGCTCCCCAGGGGTTCGTGGAGGGCACGGGCGGGGCGCGGCGCTGGCAGGGAAACCCCGCGGCACCGCCTTGCAGACCTTGGGCCTCGGGCTGGGCCGGGGCTCCACTGCCTTCAGCGCCCTGGGCGAGGCGCAGCCCGAGTGCCCCGCTTCATGGCCAGTCCGTGTTCTGCCCAGGGCAGGGCCGGGGCCCACCCAGGCTGGCAGCCAGACCCTTGGCGAGCCCCCCAGCCCCTGTCGCAGCCCCCCACCCCTTGTCTCCAAAGAAACCGCGGTTGGTGGCCCCCGAGGGTCGTCCTCACCCACCCGAGGAGGACTGGCCAGACTCTGGACCCTGGGGCGGGGACGGCCCGCAGGAGGAGATACTCTTGTGTAAGGTGCTCGGGGGCACATCCACACCGCCCTGCCCTGCCCTGCCTGCACAGGAGCTACCCGCTTTCTATAGATTGTTTTCTTCCTCCTGAGATGGCGGAGTGTTGCTTCCACCTCAGGAAGGGAGACAACCCCAGGGAGAGTCACCCGGGGTGACTCCCCCCTCAGATCTCACCCTCCCGCACAGGCCAGGAGGGCTTGGCACAGGAGGGGCGGGACCGGGCGGGGCTCCTGGAGCCCTCCTGGGAGGGTGGGTGCACAGTGAGGGCTGCGTCGCTGGTGTGACACGCGCGATGGCGGCTCCCGCCGTAACCCCTGTCGGAGCCCACCTGTACACGCGCTGCACGCAGCGTGCATGTGCACACGTATCATGCGGCACTCCCTGCACGCGCGGTCCATGTGGCGTGTTTTAACAGACCTTTTTATTCATGATTGTCCTGACAGCATGTTCTAAACGTCCTTTTCCCTTTCCCCTAAGACAATTTTTAATGTTTATAAAAGCAGACGAGCTACCGATGTTTCAAAAGAAACAAGCCGTCACCCACGGGGGCACAAGGACACCCTCCGAGCTGCCGAGAGGCGGCCTCTGGACAGGAGACGCCCACTTGGTGCCCCCCGGGCTGGCTGGGAGGAGCCCCCCAGGCCGGCTCTTTCTGTGGGTGTGGGGGGGGGGGTTGGCCTGCCGGCGTCTCTCCATAAATCACATCTGAGGAAACGTGATTTGGGATGAGATGCTTTGTGTTTTTTAAGAGACCATTTTAATCAGCAGGGGCGGCTTCGAAGCCCTTAAATATCAGGGGGACCAGGAATAAGCTCAGGGCGCAGCCGGGGCGAGAGGAGGGAAGGGGAGGGAAGGGCTTTGCGCTGAGTCTGGTGGCGGGAAGCAGGCGGAGCCCCGCGGGGGATGGAGTGAGGAGTGTCCTAGAGGGAGGCTGTGACTGGAGACCGAGTGGAGACAACAGGGTTTCAGCCCTGAGGGGGGAAACCCTTGGGCATGAAATGAACTAAATTTGCTAAACAAAAGCTTTTAGAAACGTTTACAAAATGTCCTTCTAGCAAGACCAGGGTATTGATTTCACGTTGTGTGTTGAGGTTGCGAAGAAAGCTTCCCAGGGCGCCTGCAAAGGCAGGGGGTGTTCGGGGCTCTGCAAGGCCTGGTCCTCTGAGCTGCCGTCGGCGGTCCCAGGAGCGCGCTGCGACCGCAGCCAATGCCCGGCTGCCGGGGGAGAGAGACATGACGTTATCTCAAGGGTGGGCGCGCACAGAGGAGCAAAGATGTAACCCCCCGTCATGTCCACACGTGAACAACTAACAGTCCAGACGCAGACATCGCTGTTGGCGAAGCAGGGGGGAAACAGCTTTCAGGAGATCATCATCTGACGAAACATGATCCAGTCACATCTAAACCAGCAGATCTCTGTGTCGCGTGGAATCCGGGCTCAGTTTCCATCCTGGGGGTTACAGCAATTTCCCTGGCAGTGGCCACAGCCCATCGCACTAGAAAACATACACCCCACATTCCTGCAGTGCCCTTCACGGCCAGGGGCTCCGAGGGGTGCAGGGGACTAGCGGGGAGAGCCTGCCTCTCCGTGCCCCGCACAAAGCGGGGTCGCTTCCCCCCTCCCGCACTTGCTGCTTGAACTCTGTCCATCCAGAGACCCAGGCAGGCGGCAGAGAGCCTGTGCGCCCCACTCCATCCCGAGCGTTCAGACCAGCGTAGGCCAGCACCCCAGCAAGGAGAAGAGGCCCCAGCATCGCCCGAGGAATCCAGGAACCCTGAAATATATGAGGCAAAACTGCTTTGTCTTCTCAGAGACTAGAATGCTTTTCAGGAAATTGCCCGGCTCCCAGTTTAGAGTTGTCCAGTCGTGTAAACAGCGTCCCCCACAGTTACAAATCAAGGCATTTATAGGGCTTAACAGTGATGCCCTTGAATACAGACCTTCCCATTTAGGACACTCGAGTCGCTCTTGTCCCGGGTCAAGGCCTGGAGGGCCAGTAGGAGCGTCCTGTCTCTTCAGTTCACACATGCAGGCCGACACCCTCCCCACAGTGTTTTCTCTCCCCCTCTGCTTGCGTCCTGAGATAAAGCCCAGTGGGATTAGAGTGTTTGTCTCCCCGTCCACGCGCACCGGCTGAAATGTTGAGGGCGGCAGATAGCAGCGTCACGAGAGGGAAAGAAGGGCTTGAAGGGTCAGACAATTGCCGAGTAACCGTTGGGTGAAATATTTTTATTGAAAAGCAATTACAACAAAATGAAAGACAGCAGGTGTGTTCTTCCTAAATCACGAGAGAAATGTCAGCCAGAGAAAGCAGGCATCGCTACCATTTAAGATCCGTTTCTCCTAGTAACAGACTCCAAATGCTGATGGAATTACAAAGACTTAACGTCCTCGTGGATGGATTAAAACCTCAAGGACCCATTTCCTTCTGAGACCATCATGCTTTAATTCAATGTGAACATTTATCTTCACTGATGTTAACAGGAATTGTAAGTTCCATTTCCTCGGTGGCTTCCCCCACCATTAGCGCAAGCCTGAGGGCTTGGACAGAAAGGGTCCTAAACTCTCCGACTCTTGATGGGTTTTGAAAGAGCTGCTGCCTCTCAGGCTGTGGAGTGCCGCTTAGGACGGAAATAGCTGCTTCCCTTTAAGTTTCAAGAAGGCCCAACAGAAAGATGCAGAGAAGTGTGCAGGTCATCCTGTTTGGTACCTCCAAAGCGCATGCCTTGTGACAGGTCTCATGTCATTTCAGGTATCCTTATTTATAAGCACATACATGCTATGAGCGAGCATGCAAGCAGTGCAGATTTCCACGTGAAGGCATGTTTTCACGACGTGTCTGTCACGTGGCCCTCACGTGGAGAGCAGTGCTAGAGCAGCTCCCGCGGCCTGACCGGCTCCATCTGCTCTCAGGCTTGGCAGTGCCAAATGCCAGCGCCACCTGAAAGCACAGTTTTGTTACATTAACTGCTACTGAAATTGTTAGGGGGAAAGGCTGTGCTCAAGCTAATTCCACACAGGCTTTGTGGACTCCACCCCCACCCCAGGCCAAAGCCAAAGACACTGGGAACCCCACATCCCATCACCACCACAGGGAAGGTGGCTGGGACCTGAGGGTGGGGTTCAGCAGCCAGATTGGTATAAAGCCAGACACGTGGGCTTTGGGGGGGGGTCCCCCATTTTGGCTCTCCGCCAGCTCGCAGCGTCCGGCCAGCTCGGAGAGTGACTTTGGGTTTCCAGGTCGGCGGATCGGGTAGGACGCATGAAAGACTTTATTTCCTATTTCCTCCCTGAGTTGTCCATTTTCCTTATTTCCTTTTCCCTTGTAAATAAACCTTTTATTAACCCTTTGTGTGTGCCTGCCGTGGAGTATTCATAGTCCCTTTTAAGCGCGCGGGTGAGGACCCACAGCCAGGCCACCCGTTCAATATCGGGGCTGCCCTATAACAAGGTCACCTGCCACAGCCGTCACTGACAGCCCGGAGACTAAACCCCGGGAGACAAATGGCTCCCGCCCCCCTCCCTCCAGCGCAACCCAGGCTCTTGGTCTTCAGAACATGGCTGCTTCCTGCGGGTCTCCACAGAGTACGCGGCCGGGGGTGGGATGTAACTTTTCATAGTCCATTCAGGTTTCTAATGCATCATTATTTTGAAATGAACATAAAATTATTTCTACTCAAAGTTGCAGTTTTTAAAATTCTTCTTGGCTGGATATACTTGCAAGGTGGAGGCCAACTTCTAGAAATCAATGATTTTCAACAAGAAGCGGAGGAAGAAAATATCACAAGAGGCCTGATACCCCACGGCGATGAAAGCCCTGTATAAAGCAGATTCTCTTCTCAATGAATAGGTTTTCTTCTAAATAGATTATCAAATTATAGGCGGGACTTCCATATTATATCTTACTTTAAAACAGGTTTAACTGACCAAAAACCAATTTGCAGTCTCAAAAACATAGCAAGACACCCCCTAACAGAGAACTCCCGAGTTATTCCCGAAGACAACCCTCTGTCAGGGTGCCCGGGCGCATGCAGGCTCCACCCCATCGCTGGGACGGCCCTCGCTGGGAACCTATCGCGTCTTGGGGATTTTAACCCTCCCAGCGTTCTGCCAGTTGGGGGAGCGAGCCCGGCTCACAGATGTGGAAACTGAGGCGGTATTTTTCTGGCTCCAGGCTGGCTGAGGCCCCGTGTGAAGGCATCTGGCAGAAGTCGCGCCCAGGCCTGTGGCCGGCTCTGCTCCGGGAAGGAAGCGGGCCTGGGCGGCCGCCCCTGCTTCCCTGGACACGGCGTCGCCCACGGAGACCTCCTCGAGCAGGAACCGCTGCTGCGCAGCCCCCTCGGGGAAATGGCTGGAGGTTGTTTCTGTTCGGGGCCTGCGTGAGCGTCGAGGCTGCAAGCGCACTGGAGGGCGGGAGCGGGCGAGCCCTTGCCGGTGACGCGCGGACCGGGGCTGGAGGCCTGGGCGCTGGCGCCCGCGCTGACCGCGCTCTGTCTCCGCTCGCCACGCGGGGCCGGAGCGCAGCCCACGGCTTGGAGATTGGGCGGGGCCGCCGCTCCGCCCCCGCTGCTCCTGGGCCTCTGCCTCGCGCTTCACTCAGCTCTGCGGGCGTGGAGGCCTCTGCCCGCGCGTCCTCCGGCTCCGCCCTGCAGAGCGTCCACGCTGCGGAGCGTCCACGCTGCGGAGCGTCCATCCTGCGGAGCATCCATGCTGTGGAGCGTCCACCCTGCGGAGCGTCCACCCTGTGGAGCGTCCACCCTGCGCAGCATCCACCCTGCGGAGCGTCCATCCTGCGGAGCATCCATCCTGCGCAGCATCCACCCTGCGGAGCGTCCACCCTGCGGAGCATCCATCCTGCGGAGCGTCCACCCTGCGGAGCGTCCACCCTGCGGAGCGTCCACCCTGCGCAGCATCCACCCTGCGGAGCATCCATCCTGCGGAGCATCCATCCTGCGGAGCGTCCACCCTGCGGAGCGTCCACCCTGCGCAGCATCCACCCTGCAGAGTGTCCACCCTGCGGAGCGTCCACCCTGCGGAGCGTCCACCCTGCGCAGCATCCACCCTGCGGAGTGTCCACCCTGCGGAGCGTCCACCCTGCGGAGCGTCCGCCCTGCGCAGCATCCACCCTGCGGAGTGTCCACCCTGCGGAGCGTCCGCCCTGCGCAGCATCCACCCTGCGGAGTGTCCACCCTGCGGAGCGTCCGCCCTGCGCAGCATCCACCCTGCGGAGTGTCCACCCTGCGGAGCGTCCACCCTGCGCAGCATCCATCCTGCGGAGCGTCCACCCTGCGGAGCGTCCACCCTGCGGAGCGTCCACCCTGCGGAGCGTCCACCCTGCGCAGCATCCACCCTGCGGAGTGTCCACCCTGCGGAGCGTCCACCCTGCGGAGCGTCCGCCCTGCGCAGCATCCACCCTGCGGAGCGTCCACCCTGCGGAGCATCCATCCTGCGGAGCATCCATCCTGCGGAGCGTCCACCCTGCGCAGCATCCACCCTGCGGAGTGTCCACCCTGCGGAGCGTCCACCCTGCGGAGCGTCCACCCTGCGCAGCATCCACCCTGCGGAGCGTCCACCCTGCGGAGCGTCCACCCTGCGGAGCGTCCACCCTGCGGAGCGTCCACCCTGCGCAGCATCCACCCTGCGGAGTGTCCACCCTGCGGAGCGTCCACCCTGCGGAGCGTCCACCCTGCGCAGCATCCACCCTGCGGAGCGTCCACCCTGCGGAGCGTCCACCCTGCGCAGCATCCACCCTGTGGAGTGCCACCCTGCGGAGCAGCGGCTCGCAAAGCCACGTGCAGCCGCCGGCGCGGAGCGCGAGCTTCGCTGTCGGGGGCGCGAGGGTCAACACCTTGCCGCCTTCGCGCCCAAGTGCGCACGCGTCGCTTCTGCGCTTGTTCGCTGTTTTTCAACCAAACCTCCTAATCCCGCCCCAAACTGCCTCCCTCCCGGCACAGGCCGCAGCCTGGTCGCAAGCGCTGCAGGAGGCGCCGCGTCTCCCTCTCACCCGCCCCCTCCCAACAGCCGTCGCTGGGCCGGGGTCCCTCCAGCAAGACCCCCGCGTGGGCAGCGTCTGTCCCGCCCCCTCCCTGCAGCCGCCTCGTGCGCCCGGCTCCTCGTGCCACGGCCCCGCGGCCTGGCGGGAGCGCCCCAGCCGCCCTGGGCCCGGAGCCCGCGGGCGCATCTCGTTTCTCCGGGCACGGAGGCCCAGAGGCCGCCTGGTCTGCACCGGGGTTCAGAACAGGGAACCCCAACCCCGGCGCGGAGCCGCGGCGGTTCTGCTCCCCGCGGGCGCCCGAGGCGCCGCGGGGCACACGGTCAGGCTCGGCCTCCTCGCGGGTCGGTGGTCGCGTCCCGACAGCCCGGCCCGGCAGGGTCTGGACAGGCGCTCCTTTGTTCGGCGCACGCCCAAGCACTGGATCTGTGTGTGTCAGTTGTGAAAGGGGCAGTGTCCTTGATTCTTCTTCTTCAGGCTGGCGGTGTGCAAGGGGGCGGCTGGATTCTGGGTGCGGATTTTGCACCCTGCTACTTTACTGAGCTGGTTGATTATTTTGAGTAGCTTTTCACTCTACTAGAGGACCCGGCAATTCCACTCCTAGGGATCTACCCCAAGGACACAAAAGCATTGATTCCAAAGGGCACCTGCACCCCTCTGTTTACTGTAGCACTATTTAAAACAGGCAAAACCTGGACACAACCCAAATGCCCAAAAATAGATGACTGAATGAGGAAGATGTGGCACATACACACCATGGAATATTACTCAGCCGTCAAAAAAGATAAACTCCTGCCATTCGCAGCAACGGGGATGGACCTAGAAGGAATTACGCTCAGTGAAATAAGCCAGAAGGAAAAAGAAAAATATCAGATGGCTTCACTTCTAGGAGGAATGTAGGGGAACCCAGTAAGACATCAGTGTAGAAAAATAGTAACAGTACAGAACACAACAGAGCAAAAAACAGACAATCATAAACCAGAGACGTCCTGCAGGGAGGAGGGGGGAGGGGGATCAGAGGGCGGGAGGGAGGAACCCAGGGGGCTGGGGTGATGGCACGGGTGCCCTGGGGAAGGAGACCCTAAGGGGACTCCCCTGAGGGGGTGGGGGATGCAAATGTTGTTTAAAAATAACAAAAATAAATTATTAAAAAAATGCGTTCTTCACAGAGGTTTTAGGATCTCAAATGTCCGTCAGCCAGAGAAATACGTCAGGTGCCACCGTGTGAGATTAGAAACACAAAAATGTCCAACTTTTGAAAAAAAACAAGAAACTTAGGCGAACATCTTAACCTCGTTTCTTTTTTATTCTGCAAACCATGGGATTTAACACACATTAGGGTTTTGATGAACGTAACTTTTTCATTTTCGCAGCGGTGTAGAGGCTAGGAGGCTGATAAGGCAAAGGCAAAATTCTCACTTGAAACTGTTCTTCAAATCTCTTTCCCTCTTAGTCTTTAAAATCCTCTACTCAGTTCTGGAAATGATGAAACAACAATAAATTAATTCTCAGTAGCTGATCAAAGAGAGCATAAAATCTTAAGTTGATTGATCTATTTGAAATGCAGAAAATACTGAAATGTAATTTTTATCTGTCACTACACAACATGTAATCTTAATGAAAAGCATTATGTGACAGGGTCCTTTTGAAGTTTGTACTTCCCAGAATGCACACGGCACGAACATGCATATGGTCATTAAGGATCCTTACGTAATTTTCATTTTTATGTGCATAGTCACTCTAATAATGTCTTCATAAGTTAATACTTGTGTTGACCACGCTGTTGCAATGCGTGTTCAGTCAGAAAACGTCAGCAGCTCTCCCAGCGGAGACCGGTCCTGCCCGCGGGGGGCCAGCCCCACTCAGCTCCTGCCGAAGCCGGGATGTCACACACGGCAGCACCGGGGTCCCGGCCATAAAGGCAAGAAACGCCGTCTGGGGTTTGGGGGGTAAGTCATGGGAGACCCACCTCCGAGGAGCCTCGTTCCGAGGGACGGATGGAGGTGGGGGCAGAAGTGAGCAGGGAGCAGAGGGCCCAGGGCCCCCAGGACCCCTCGGCAGGGCCTCAGGGCCGGGCTAGCTGCGGTGCCCCCCTCCTAGCCACCTCCCTCCCGGTGAAGTCACTGCTGCTTTCATGCACTCCGGGAGTTAACCACACACGTTGGGTTCATTTCAGAGTGTTTAAAAATCACACTTGGCTGACGGGTCAATCGTCGTCATGATCATATTCCCGGGAGGACAGCTTCACCCGACACGTGGGGCTCCCTCACTCCCCCGGAGCCCGGCCCCACGCGCCCCATCTCCCCACCCTCTGCCCCTCCGGGTCGCCGCCATATTCTCAGAGTCTAAGTATTTCTTGTTCCGTTTCTCCAGTTTGTTCTCTTTGGTTCCTGACCCACACGAGAGTGACACCATCGTGACTCTCTCGCTCCCTTTCCGACTCGCTCTGTGCGGTCACCTCAAGGGCATCGGTATCGTTGCCAAAGGCACCATCTCATCATTTTAGTAGCCGAGGGGCAGCCGTTGCCTGTACGGCCCCTGACTTCCTCCTGCGGCTGCAGGGGACCGGCCCTGGCGTGGTTCCGTGGCTCGGCCGTCACGAGTCACGTGGCCGCGAGTGCAGGAGCGGAAGTACTTTGTGTCAGAGTTTTCATCCCCGTTGGGCAGGTGCCTAGGAGGGGCGCTGCTGGGCCACCGCAGTCCCGTCGCGGTCTCTGTGAGGAATCGCCACTCCATTTTCAACTGAGGCTGCCACAAGGACACCCCCACGACGCGTGAGCGTTCCCGGCCTCGGCGCCCTGGGCAGCACTTGCCCCTGGCCGCTGTGATGAGGACCCTTCTCACGGGGCGAGGGCTCCCCTGTGGGTTGATGTGCGTGTCCCCGGCAGTCGGTGACGCCGAGACTGTCCACTGCGCCGTGGCCCATCTGCGCACACGCGTGCCGGCCCGTGACATCGCTGGAACAAGTCCACGGCCACCCGAGGCCCTCCAGGGACCCACACCCAGATTAGAAGCTGCATGGCTTTAAGAGAGGTGGAGGATAAAGGTGGCAACAGATCAGAGAAATCTTGATCTTCCGACATGAAAGGCTTAGGCCGGGTAAGCATTTCACAGGAGAACATCAAAGGAAAAGGCTCGGCCCTTACTAGGGCTCGGCCCCCTCGGACATGCCCTGCCTTTTCCACAGCCGCTTTCTGCTCACAGCAGCCCCGTGACGAAGCCCTTCGCTTCTTTCTCGGTCAGGTGTCCCTGGGTCCCGCGTCCCCTTCGGTTTGGAGGTACCTGTCATTTGTCCTGTTTGAGAACCATCCAACGCGGAGGTCAAATGCCTGTTCTCGGCTCTGCCGATGATGAGCGGGACGGTCCAGTCCAGCTGACACCCAGGTTCTGATCCAGGGGACCCAGAACCACAGCCCCCCACCCTGGAGCGGTCCCCTTGCCGGGCTCCCCGGCGGACACTCCTTGGGGCTTTGTTTCTTTTCTAGTCTTAAAAAAACACCAAACCAAACCAACTCTGCGCTGCACCGTGGAGCACAGGCCTCCCTGACCTCCCACAGCAACAGCTGGTTATTTTCTGGCCGCCTACACGGCCACTCCCCGCTTGTTTCCTCGCGTTGTCTGCTGTCTCAGCATCGCCCCCGACTGCTCTGTGGCGAACAGACTTAACTCAGAAAAGACCTTTCTGGAGCCACAAAGTCCTGCGGGTTAGACTCCCCCAGCCTGAACGGGGGGACCCGTTTCTCTTTCTCCGCCACCGGGAAGCACATGGGGGCAGGAGCTGCGTGTCCCATCACGCAGCTGCACGCTTTCAAGCGACTCCCTGTGTGTCGAAGCCTCGGATGACTGTGACTGCACGAATTTAATTAGTTATATTTGGAAGAACTGGAGGACATATTTTAATTAGATGCCCTTAAAAATATTTCTCATTACAGTCTTGAATTCCACGCGAGTCCTCGGGCGCGGCGTCTATGCCTCGCAGAAGCGGGGAGACAGGGGCGAGTCCAGAGCTCTGAGGCCCTGGAGCCGGCCCCGGGGGCTTCCATTACCATCCCCAGAACCTGGGTGCGGGGGTTGCAGGCCTCTGCCTACTAGTGTTTGCAAGCTCTGTGGTGTATAATTATTTCAATATAAAAAAGTTTTAAAATCTGCCTCTTTTAAAAAATCACAGATGTAAAGATAAATGAAATCAGAGCAGGGGAAGGGTCATATTTCAGCAGAATTTACAAATAATTGAAAACATGAAACAAACTGGTGCCAAAGGAACAGCGTGTTAGGAGTTAACATTGCTAATTTTTTTTTTTTTTTAGTGAACAACAACAACAATATAACCAGAAACTATGTTGGAGTTGAGAAATACAGTCATGAAAGAATTATTTTAAATTATTTTTATATGAAATCTACATCTTTCATGATTAAAGTAAGAGATGTTACTTCCAAAAAATGGAAAATACACTTTTCCAAAGTCCTTGAGAGTGTGTGTGCGTGTGTGTGTGTGTGTGTGAGTGAGGAACGAACTGATAAAAGACAAGCACTTAATGCCCAATATTCAAAAAATACAATTTCGAATGTGAAGCAATTTCTCCAAAAAGGAGATAAGGCAGAACTCCCTGGTGACGACCATGCCAGCTTAGCGTCTTACGCACAGACTAGCTCCATCCTACCATTTTAGAATATTTGAAGAAACTAAGAAAGAACACAAAAACACTTTGTTTACTCCAACAGGCATTTTATTTTCTTAAAAAATAATAAAACAGCCGTGCTAAGTAGGGTCAGCCCGGTGTGAAGAGAATGACGGAGTCTTCAGAACCTTTCCTTTGGATGTTCTCCAATTAAATGCTTACACCTGCTTCATCTTTAATGTCGGAAAGATCAAGATTCGTCTGATCAGCCCAGGAAGGGGACTTTGAGGATAGAGAATCTTCTAATGTTAAATCACGAAATCACAATCCTTTGAGGATGGAAGTGGCTCACAGTTAAGTAATTGGAATATTTTGGTGGTGACTACAACACTCGAGGAGGAGCTGACGGGTTCGTGGAAGTCTCCTTTGCTGGGAGATCAAGTAGTTGGGAAGAGTTTTCGGGCGCAGGCGCCGTGGAAAATGCGCAGAAACCCAGAAAGCACCTCTGGGTCTGCTCGCGGTGGGCCTGCGCTGGGGAGGGGGCTCCGCTTGGATCTTCTGTCCACACGCGGGGCCTGGCTGTCTTGGGGACTCATTTTGTGAGCAGGCGACCGAGGGGTGCCGGGGAGAGGCCCCGGGAAGAGGCGCCGGGAAGCCGCAGCGACTTCTGGGGAGAGGTAAGGCAGCGTCTGGGGTCTCAAAAAAGGATGGAAAAACCCAGTCTCTGCTCCTTTGACGAGGACGGGTCTCGAGAAGGGGAGGCCGGCGCCGGCACCAGCCCGGGGAGAGCAGGTTTCTGCCTGCGTGGCTTTTCCTTACATCACCTTTGGATCGAGGGGACCTTGGTGCCCAAGACTGGATGTGCTGTGGGGGTTCAGGCTCACGCCCCCGTCGGTGGCCCGCCATCTCCACACTGTCCCCTGGGCGCTCCCCTTTCCTCTTCCCGGACCCTGGGAGCTCAGTTCTGTGGACTCTTAGGGTCGTTTCAGTTGTTTCGTCTTTTCCTTTGCTGTGTTTCTTCAAGCCCCATAGACGTGAAAGCCTCTGCTGCCTCCTGCTTCTGACTGATTTCACTCAGCATCGTCCGCTCCGGCTCCGTCCACCTGCACAGGACGCCCAGTCCACGGCGTCCAGAGACCACGTCGTGTTGGCTGAGGCATCTGTCCCGGGGCTTCTCGGGGACCTGCCCACGTAGCTCCTCTGCCCGTTGTTCCGTCGGGGCTTGGTGTTCTTTCTGCGAGGTCGTGCGTGGGGCCTGGCCAGGCCCCTGCGATGTGCTAGCATCTTCTCCCGTGTGGAAGGGGATTTTCATTTCCAAGATAGTTTCTTTTCTGCTGCAGAACTGTTGGGTTGGATGTGGTCCCACCTGTTTATTTTTGCTTCCGTGTCCCTTGCGGTTGTAAACCACGCTCCAGAGACATCACGGAGCCAGCATCATGGAGCGTTTGGCCATCTTTTCTTGCATGTAGTTTACAGTTTCAGGTCTGCCATCCCCGTTGAGTCCATTTTTGTGTGTGGTCTGGTTCCGTGCTGTCGCGTGACTGCCCCGTCTCCCCAGCACCTCTGTCGAGGGACGTTCCCTTCCCACTGCACGTCCTCGGCTCCTTCGTCGTCAGTTACGTGTGGGTTTCTCTCCAGGCTCTCAATGCCACTCCATCGGTCTGTGTGTCTATTTTCATTCCAGGATGATAATGTTTTGACTATTATAAGTTTGTAGTATAGTTTGAAGCTGGGGGCGCGATTTCCCATCCTTTGTCTTTTTGCCAGGATTTCTTTGGTTATTTGTTATCTTTGAGGGTCCACATACATTCCAGTAATATTTGCTTGATCTCTCTGAAGGATCCCTCTGGAACCTTGATAGGGATCTAATCTGTGTAGGTCTTTGGATCAATTGACAGCTTTAACAATGCTAATTCTTCCAGCCCACGAGCAGACTATATCATAAGGAAAATGCTCTTTGGTAAGAGATGCCCCTTCATACCTGTGGGAATGGCCCAGATCAAAAGACGAGAACCAAGTGTTGGCGAGAATGTATAGGAAAAGGAGGCTCGTCCACCGCTGGTGGGAATATAGGCCGGCCCAGTCCTTATGGAAAACAGAGTGGAGGCCCTCGGGATACTGACAACAGGCCCTCCGCATGGCCCAGCAAGTCCGCCTCGGTGTCTCCCTGAGGAGTACTCAGAGGCTGCCCCGTGATCGCCGAGGCGCCCTCCACAACAGCCAAGTCATGGGGAACTCTAAGCAGCCAACAGCAGTGAGTGGGCCGAGAAGATGTGTCTGTGGCACAGTGGGGTCCTGCTCAGTATAACAGCGGTGAACGCTGCCACATGGGGCGACAGGGGATGATGCTCAGTGAGCCAGGCGGAGAGACCGGATGGGCTCACACGCGTGTGCAACACAGAGAGAAGAAACACGTGGAGGAACTGCCAAACCCTGGAAATACAAAAGAAAACCCTGGAAATGTGGCTTTGGAACCGAGGCTACGCGGCAGGAGGGTGCGGGGACATCCGCAGGAGAGCGGGCAGCGGACCAAGTGGCGGGTCCGGGGTGGCTTGGTGCTGGGCGGGGTGTGATAACGCGCGTCGGAGAAGCGAGACCCTGCGGCCCTGAATTACACTCAGAGCCGTGAAAGCTGTTTCCATAAAAGCTTGACTGAATGTGGAGGTTTGTGGGTGGCAGCTCTGGCACCTGGCCGTCTCCGGCCCCTCCGTGGAGCAGCGGCTCCTCCTCCGGGTGGGCCACTCCCTGCGCTGCTCCCTGACGGGCCTCCTGCTCCAGGCGGAGGCGCCGACACAGGGAACAGCTCGAGCTTCCGTCACGCTTTCCTCCAGATGCTTCTGAGCTCTGCTAAGTCGGGCGCCTTCGCTCTGTGTTCCCCTTCTCCGCCCCCGCCCCCAGCATCCTCATTACGCAGGCCTCACATTTTACTGTGTCAGATCTTGCAGAATTTCTCTTCTAGATGCAGGTTGATGGTTTACAGGAATTACATTTTTTCCATTAATTAAGTGGATGCCAAAAACTGCTCCCCTGGGATATAGTTCAACAAAAACAGCGGGATGTTCTCCGCGCCAGCCTGCTGGGGTGGGGAGGTGCGCGGCATCCTTGTCCTCCAGGAGAGCCCGGCCGGACGGAAGTAAAAGGTCATCACTTCCCTGCCATGTGGTGGGTCCAAGGGCAGGAGGGCAAACAGGAGCAGCTCCTGGCCTCTTCTTGTGGGATGGACCCGCTGTCGGGGTCACCGGGAACCCACCCACGGGCGGGCTGGGTCAGCTCGGGGTCTCCCGGGGACGTGTGAGAAGCAGGAAGGTTCACTCAAAACTCAAGCTAAGTGCAGGTAACTGGGGATGAAGCGGGGGGGGGGGGGGGGGATGTAATCTACATTATAAAAAAACAAACACGTGATTTAATTAGCAGCAAAGGCCAAGTTTGGGGGGCTCCCGGCAGGCAGCGGGGGGGGGGGGGGGTCCTGGAATCCAGGCAGCGCGCCCCAGGGAGAGGCCAGAGGCTCAGCCTGGCCCCCTGCCCCCCCCCAGGGCGTGAGGAGCAGCCTCTCCCAGGAGGCGCGGGCGCGTCGCTCAGGGCAGGTGGGGGCTCCGTGGCCGCTGGGCCCTCGCTGGCCGGCGCCTGCTTGTCAGTGTCTGCACCGGCATCGAGCGAGCACGGGGTGTTTGATAACTCACTGGCCGCGTCTCAGGGACCCCCCCCCCCCATCAGCCGGCGCTACAGTGTCAGCACAGGGAGTGTCTCCGCCCGGGCGGCAGCGCCACAGGGCACGGCGGGCAGCCAGGCTGGGCCAGCAAGGGCCCCATGGGCAGAGGACAGGGTGGGGAGCAGGGCTGGGGTGCGAGCACCGGGCGGTGGGCTCCGTAGGCTCCGTGCCCCCCAGGCCCAGAAGGCTGGGCCTCCTGTGTCCCTTTCCTGGGGGAGATGGGAGAATAATTTCGAATGGAACAGCGGAATGGCGAGATGTTTCTGTGAAAGGCTCTCTCGGAACGTTTGAAGACCATGAGACGGGACCGTCACTGAGGTGAGAAGCTCATGAGGACCCGGAGGGGCTCGCTGAGGGGAGGCCGGCGGGGGCGGGCTGTGCGGGCGAGGGCCCACCTGGGAGACGCTCCTCCCATGGCTCCCCTGCCCTGCCCGCCTGCAGTGGCCCCGCTGCAGAGCCCGGGGGGCCGTGCTCGCCCCCTGCCCAGTGAGAGACAGGAGGCACCCCAGGCCTGCGCGAAGCGCGGGTTCCATGCAAACCCTCCGGCGCCCGCTGACCGCGGGAGGGCCCGGCCTGGGCGCCGCTTCCGGGCCTAAGGCATCACAGGCCAGAGGACAAAATCAGGATTCTGCCTAAAAGGGGAACTCAGTGCCCAGCAAGAAGCAAGAGTCGCCCTGCAGAGCCCTCCACTGGCAACCAGCCTCATGGGTATGTCCAACTACGGGGAACCCTGGGCCATTCCCCACCGGCTCCCTGCCTGGCCCCTACCCTCATCCACCTGTCACCGCATCGCACCTGTCTGTCTGCCCGCGTCTCTCCCTGGCCCTCCCTCTGCACACGGGGCTCCAGGCAGCTGGGCTGCCTTTCGAAGCAGAGGCCCCTCCTGCCTGGGCTGGGCACTGTGTCCCTAGTCCCCGCGAGCCTCTGGTCCCAGCATGAGGATTCTGGACTGTGGTGACCCCAGACCCGCTGTCCCCGGCATGCCAGCCGCCTCCTTCCATCCTGGCCAGGATTTCCTTCAGGCCACTCGGCTGAAATCCACCGAGCTCCTTTCCCCCAGATCCCAGGGGGTCGTTTCTACAGATTTCGATACTTGCACAATGAGACGCACAGAGAGAGATGGGCTGAATTTGACAATAAATTGCAAAATGAGCAAACAGAGAAGCCAAACCACCCAACCTCACCCCAGGCCAGAAGGTGGCTTGTGAGTCTTGCATTTTTAGCCCAACATAATGAATGCATCTCTGGATTACGTCCATCGAGGACAGGCTCGTGGAGAGGAGAGAAAAAAAGAACAGCAAAAACACCCCTTCAGAAACCCTGCAGAAAACCGAAAGAACACATCCTTCACACTTGATAGAGAAATAGCATTTAACTAACCTCCGGATAAATCTATTAAATCTAAATTTGGCCCCAAGGCTGCAGATTTGAAGGTACAAAGTCTTGGGGATTTGTTAGCACTTTATACATTCTTGAAGAAATATAAATTTTACTTTGCTGTGAAGATACATTGCAAAACCTTGAAGCAGCATCTGCCTAGAACTGCTCTTAGGCAGAGGAGTTCCAGCACTGAGCGGTTGTGCCCACCCGAAAGGGTGGGTGGGTCCATCTACCCAGGCCCTGGAACTCCATGGAGGAGGGGAAGGCTCAGGAGAAGCTTCTCTTGCGCACGAGCACTGTGCCCCATGGGTGGAGCCGGAGGCGAGGAGGAGGGTGGGCCCAGCACTTCAAAGCGATGTGGCTGAAAGGGGTGGCCAGAGCAAGGCCTGGCCTGTGTCCCAACAGCCGAAAGCCAAGTGCACAGAACTGGGCTGCGTGGGCCTGGTCCTCGAGGCGGCTGGCACGCAAAGGTCCAGAACAAATGGAAGTGACCGCCCAGAGGGAAACCAGATCCCTGCTGGAGGGTCAGGCTCCCACCGGACACTACAGACAGCCCCGGGCGTTGGAGGAGCTCGGATGGACGAGTAGAGGAAGTTCAGCCACGGGAGTGACACGGACCCCAGCGTGGGAGACGCGGCTCGGCTCTGCTCCGGGGCCCCGGGCTGCGGTGTCCAAAAGCAGGCGCAGGAGATGCCGTGCCCAGGGCAGCGGTCACTCGGGGGAGCAGACGCAGCAGCCGAGAGAGAAGCAGAAAACAGCGAGCCCAGGGCCCTGTTAGGATATAGCTCAGCAGGAGAAAACCCCTTCACGCAGCCGGGCAAGAAAAGCAATTTCAAAAACTTGAGAACATTTCAGGTTGGATTCAGACTCAGCTCACGGCGAAGCGCGGGCGGGCAGGGCGGCAGGGCCAGGGCGCCGGCGCGGCAGGAGAAGGCGGCCTGGAAGGAGCGTCCTCCGGTCAGCGCTCGGGGGCAGAGGCCGGAGCCACCAGGACGCTGAATTCTTGGTAGTCCTTGGAAGGAAATGATGCTGTCCGAGTGGAAACGTGAAGGCGCTAACAGGAAACAAGTGGTTTTTGTCAGCTGTCTGGCGAGCCGCTGGTCACGAGCAAGACGGCTGGAAAGACCGCGCGACCGCCGGCTCATTCGGCGCGGGAGCCTCGCGACCGTCTGCAGACGTCCGGGGGAAGCAGAGTCAAGCAGGCCGGGAAGTGCAATATGGAAACTGTGGCCAGCCCAGGAGGCTCTCCAGGCCCGCGCAGGCCGCGGCGGGGCGCGGGAGCAGGTGTGGGTGCTGGGGAGGCGCGCCCTGCACAGGGAGCCGCGCTAATGCTTTTCTTCGGGAGTCCGGATGGCGTCATCTGCCAGCTCAGCGGCCAGAGCAGAGGCCAGGGCGGCCGCCGGGCCTGGCCAGCACTGGACGGCACACCATAGCTGGCTGTGTGCGGGGTCTGCCGAGCTCTGGACTGAGCTCTTCAGCACGCACAGAAGAGGCATGAAATTAAAGAAAAATAACCCACGTGGCTTTTAGTTCATTACATTTTGAGAACCAGGAATCCAGTATAATTACTCAGAAATAAGTTGGCCGGAGCCTGTTAACAGGGCGCAGCACAGTCTGGCTCTTTTATCCACCTCGAACAGCGCGACTCATGAGTGATGCTCCCACGTGCTTTCCAGGCCTCCGCCCGCTTCTCTAGATGAGGCCTCTCAGCCCATCCCTCACAACCGGTAAATGTGAGGTGATTCTTCTCCTTTTGCCCAAGGAAACTGGGCTTGGCTAAACTGGGGCCCATTGAAGGGAGCCGCAGGCCATCTGCAGCCAGGGGCCTTTGTTAATTAGCAACGCCCACCCGTTCTCCTGCGCTGGTCCTCTGCCAGCCGGGGTCAAAAAGGACGGTTTCGCGGGCCGTGAGGGTCCTCTGCCAAAAGCCTCGGATACCAGCACCTCCCGGCCCGCCCTTCCAGGCCCGCGTGCACTTGGTTTTTACTCTCTCCTCTCGCTCATGCTAGTGGGTGGCTGAGGCTCCACAGGCACCCCAAGCGGCTCAGGGGTGCACGTTCTAAAAGGAATTCAGCCATCCACATGCACAAAGGCAAAGAAAATAAATTGTGTGAGATTCTTTAACAGAGTTGATGTGCGTAAGGAGGGAAGCGAGGAAAGGATAATTCCTAGTAATAGTTTTCCAGAACCCCCTCCCTGTTACCCCTCCTCATGGGCAAATGCTCCGTCTCATAGGGTTTGCCCAAACTAGGGCCAGTGAGGCCTGGAATCTTGCCACAAGTCTTTTACCTGCTGGCGGGGAGCCATAAGGAAGGGCTCAAGCAGGTCCCAGAGAGATGGGCGGAGGGAGAGAAAATTTGAAATCAAAGTACAAATGAAGACAGCAGCTGCCGTGTCTGCCAAGGACAGCCTCCCCTCAGGACTCACCCACGCGTCTCGTCCAAGTGCCCCTTCTGCGCATCTCCCCACACCTCCATGTCCCCTTCCCAGCGCCCCCTCCAGCAGCACCAGGGTGCAGGCGGGGTCGCAGGGTGGTGGAGCCAAGAGTCAGAGACCTGCCTGCACCCTGTGATGTGTAGGCCACGAAGCTCCTCCCCGTTCCCTGCAGGCCCCTCAGAAAGTCCAGTTTGGGGCACACTGGGGCTTGTCGTCCTAGGTGGCTGCGTGTAAGTGGGGCAGGGGAAAAGGTACCCCCTTCTTTCCCTTTCATGGAGGTGCATTCTGTAACAGCGCAGCCCACACAAGAACCCCCGCTGCATGCAGAACATCAGTGCAGTCGTCAGAAAGACAGGAAGAGCCCGAAGCCTCTAGAGTCCTGTGGAGCCGGCCGAGGACAGCAGCACACATGAGGGCATCTTCGCCCCACGCTGCGAAGGGCGGCTGCGAGAACAGTTCCCAGTCCGTGGAGGGGAGATCACCTGCCGGGCCAAGGAAGAGTCTGGTCCACGCTTTCTGCCACCTCAGGGCGCTCCTGCTATCTCCTGCCAAGTTCATTAGTCTCGATCCAGCGGGCCCTAATTATCTTATGCTGAGTTGGAACAGACCTTGCGTTGTCCCTGGGGCACCCCTTTCGGGGGAGGTGAATGGGCGTGAAGCCCCGCCTGCTTCGCCGGGCACCTGCCTGGCGCCTGCCCAGCCGGGGAAGCTGTGCGTGGTTCTCGCTGTCTCACCGACGTCTGCGTGTCACTCTGTCAAGGGGGGGGGGGTTTCCCAGAGAGAGCCCACGGCCCGCCGTCGACTGGGCACCGAGCACTCCCGCTTGGGGGTTGCTGCTGAGGTGTTATTAGGAAGCGACTTCCGTCTCAGCCCTTCCTCGCTCCCCTTGTTATTCTCTGCAAATATTTGCTTTCCTAACAGCCCGGATTTCACGACTTATAGGTATTTTAGGAAACATAAGGTGACGGTAAAGTTTTTTCTAATTTACTTATGTAAAGACCTGAGTATCAAAAAGAGGTTCCCCAAATAAAAAGCCTGCCGTGGACACTCGTCTGGGACAGCTCTGGCTGCACCGCCGACGCAACGCTTACGAGCCGTCCACTAACGCCGCGCCGCGGCGGAGACACCCCTTTTCAAATAAATTCCACCGGATTAAATTACTGTTTCATTTTTTTTAACACCACCTCAAAATATTTTCTTGGGTTCTGTAGCTTTACAGGAGAACATTGTCTATTTATGCTTCTGCCGTGAAAAATAGTTTGGATTAAATTCCCATTAATGTTGCCCTTTTCAGCATTGCGCAAGTGTGCAGAATGCATTTAAGAGAAGCCTTGGAGCTTGCAGTCAGGAACCTTATTTTTACATGTAAATACTTTAGCTCATTTTGATTTCAGTTGTTCTGGCGGCGCTGGTGTTTTTCCTTCCAGTTTCAGGTTCCCGGGGTGCGGCTTACAGCTCCCTGGTTCACTTGATTTTCAGGCATTTGAACAGAACGCGCTCTGGCTAAGCGTGAAAAGTGTGTCTCCCCCTCCGTGCACCTATCTTAGAAATGAAAATGATTTCCCTTTCATTGTATTCCCTTTCAATTCGCATCCCGTCTCATCCCCTACCTCGTCCCCATCAAAAATAACCTGGGGCCTTCACACTGGGTCTGTAGAGCTACCATTCAAACCAGAACACGCGGCCTTCACGGCGGGCGCAGCTCGCTGCACCTCGGGCCTCCGGGGCCGCTGCGGGGGCCGCCGGGCGGTGCTGACCCGCAGCCGTGCCCGCGGGAGCGTGTCTGGCCAGCGCTTCTAACTCTCAGCTGGAAACCGAGGGCCCCGGGAGCTTTGGCAGGTCCCCGGTCAGACCATCCCCCGGCCCGCAGGGCTGGGTTTCCTGTTCTTTCTCCCTGACCCCGCGCCCGCGAGGCCGACCCCCGCTCCAGGGCTCTACACCTCCTCACACACCGACTTCCCGACTCACTCTTCATGCTTGAAATTCCATCTTTGTCCTCAACTCCATGCAAGTGATTCCAACTGCCCATCAGCCACCGCCACTGAAACCCTCGTGGGGAGGAGCGACCCCAGCACCGGAACCATCACGGCCGTCCCGGGTTCCCGGAGCAGCCGAGGCCGTCCACCCTGGGCCGTCCACCCAGAGCTGCAGCCCGTCCCCCCAACCCCGCCCACCCGACGTATTCCTCATTGCCCCACTCGCCGTCCCAGCACTGGCTGAGGCTCGAGGTCACCCCCACCTTACGGGGGGCCCCAGACCCGGAGTCTCAGGCCCGGCCCGCAGGTCACTGTGTAAGGCAGGAAGGGCACCGGGCACGTTCCCTATGACCTAAGCAGACGGGGTAAGGAGTCCTGGAGCCCTCAGTGGCTTTGCAGGCTTTTATTGGGATTCACCAGGCACACGGCAGGCAGGGGTGCCGGGGAGGCTGGCAGGCAGGCCTCGCAGCCCCCAGCGAGTCTTCACTCTTCCTGAGCTCTCCGGCCTTCTCTGGTGGCCTCTGCTTCTCTGCTCCTCGTGGTTCTGCTTCTGCTTCTCTGCCTCTGCCCTGGCGTCCCCGTGACACCACCCTTGTTGGCCAGTCTCTCAGCCCAGGTGCACCCACTTACGCATGCCCACGCCCCACCCCAGGTGCCTCCATCAGGCGTGCAGTCAGGACCACAGGGATCCCTCATCAATCCTAATGGCGGGAGGGCAGAGAAGCCTGACACTTTACTCAACTACACTGTGAGGGCAGGAGGGGGGGCGGTCGGCCCAGCGTGCCCCCCTCGCACTGCCCGCACGCCCTGGAGGAGGCAGGGTCTGTGTTGGGGGCTTGGCGGTGTTGGATCAGAAGGGTCTCGCCAGCCCCAGGACTCCCTTCCCCTGACTCTCCCGCTGCGGCCTGTTCCCTGGTCTTGGGACCACGGCCCTGGAGGAAACCCTGGACTTGGTGCCTGGGGGGAGGCTCCGGCCCGCAGGAAGGGGGTTTCCCCTGAGCCAACAGTAAGAGGCGGCGGTGGATGTGGGAGGAGGCCCTGCACACTGCGTCCCGGGCTGTCTGGCCCCTGCAGCCTGCCCACGCCCTCGGCCACCCGGCCCCGCAGAGGCTGCTGCCCGCCCTCCTGGCCTCGGGTGTGGCTGTCCACGCTGTCCTCCCGCAGGGCAGGGAGACTCCCGCACTCTCCCCGCCTCCAGGCTGCGCCCAGGCCAGACGCGTCTCTGTCCTCTACTGGAGCCTTGTGCCCCGGATTCAGAGCACTTCGCCCTTCAGTACATTTTTCCCAGCTCAAATACCATTTTTCTAGACAAATCTTTGAAAATCCTTCCTAAAAAAGCCCTCCAGCTATTGAAATTGCTTTCTCATAGTGTTATAGAGCAGCCCCGATATTAAACGGGTTCCTGGCTGTGGGTCCTCACCCGCGCGCTTTAAAGGGACTTATGAATACTCTACTACAGACACACGCAAAAGGGTTAATAAAAGGTTTATTTACAAGAGAAAAAGAAAATAAGGAAAAGGTACAACTCAGGGAGAAAATAGGGAAATAAAGTCTTTAATGCGTCCTACCCGATCCGACGACCTGGAAACCCAAAGTCACTCCCAGAGCTGGCCGGAGGCTCCGCGCTGGCCGAGAGCCCAAAAATGGAGAGCCCCCCAAAGCCCACGTGTCTGCCTTTTGTATCCACCTGGCTGCTTAACCCCACCCTCAGGTCCCAGCCACCTTCCCTTGGGTGGGGATGGGATGTGGAGTTCCCAGTGTCTTTGGCTTTGGCCTGGGGTGGGGGTGGAGTCCACAAAGCCTGTATGGAATTTGCTTTGGGACCGCCTTTTCCCCCTAACAATTGCATAGGTTGTTGTACCTTAAGCACGTGTGTATACTCATGTGCTCAGTTTCTGTCGTGCGTCTCTCTGCGGCTCCTGCAGGGTGAGGTAAAAAAGCATCAGGCTTCTCTGCCCTCCCGCCATTAGGATGGATGATGGATCTGCGGTCCCGAACGCACGCCTGATGGCGGCACCTGAGTAGGGCGTGGGCGATGTAAGTGGGTGCACCTGGGCTGAGAGACTAGGCTTGTCAGGGCGGTGTCAGGGGGCACCAGCAGAAGCAGAGCCACAGAGCAAAAGGGAAAGAGACTGGAAGAGCAGAGGGAGGAGAACGAGCAAGGAACAAGGCCACGAGAGAAGCCGGAGAGCCCAGAAAGGTCGAAGACTTGCTGGGGGGCTGGCAGGCTGCCAGCCTCTCCCCCCGGCAGCGCCTCTGCCTGCCGGGTGCCTGGTGAATCCCAATAAAAGTCTGCAAAAGCCACCAAGGGCTCCAGGACGCGCCTTTACTCCGCCTGCCCGGTCATAAAGAAACGGCTCCGTCCCCTCCTGCCGCTACAGTTCCATAAAGAGTTTTTCTTCTCAGCTATTTCTTGAAGCTCAAGAGCTTCTTGCTAAATATTTGTCAAATGGATGAATAAATAAGAAAGAGGCACAGAGAAAATCTAGAGATTCCAAAAAACAGTTGAGGGTGTCAGGAGTACGTGAGGGAAAAATACTCATGAGGAAAGTGGAGACAGAAAATTGCGCCCAGGGCCTCCCTGGTGGCACAGCGGGTTGAGCGCAGCGCTGTGAAGCCGTCCGCAGCCTCTGCAGCACGAGTTCCATCCCCAGCCTGCCAGGGAGCAACCCACATGGCGCAGCAGACCCCTCCTGTCTCCCCGCTGCTCCCTCAGCAGTGGATTTCAGTCACTCTGCCTGTTCTGCCCCCTGCTCTGTCTCTGGCCCCCCACATCTCTGGCCTGTACCCCAGTTCTTCTATGCATAAATAAATAAATCTTTTTTAAAAAGAAAGAAAATTTTGCCCAAAGATTAATTGCACCGGAAAGGGAAGAGGAATTATTCCCTGGGCACAACATTCCCATTGTGCTGTGTGGAGATAAAGATCATCTTCAGAAAACACAGTCTGGAAGCTGAGGTATCACGTTCTAAAAGACAGAAAATTAAAAAATCAAGAAAACAAAGAATTTTAAAGTGAGCTGAGAAATCCTAGGTCTGGTTGAAGCACAATCTTACACACATGGAAACGAAGCTACATTCAAAGCAGAGCAACCAAGGAGCGACCGACAGCGGGAAGTTGCAGGAGTTACACAGCAAGAAATGACCAGTAATGGGGATGCTTCTGTAAAAAGTGGTAACTTTGGACAGCAAAGACGGTCTAATTCTTCATTTCTTCAGAAGTAGAATATAGGGCAATTGAAGGAGGGGGTGTGTGGAATTGTAGTGAAGAAAAGTTCCTGAAAAGTGGATCTGCAGGCGAGGAAGCAAAATCCTGCTCCCTGGGGTGTTAGTGGGGCCCGAGGGCAGGGCGTGGCAGATCCTCCCTGCACCCAGGTGGACCGGCTGCCGCAGGGGAGTGCCGGCTCCAGAAGCAGACAATGGCCTCCAGCTTCCCTGCTCTGCTCAGGTGGGCCGGGGTCTGACCTCCAGCACATGCAGCCGGACCTTGGCAGTCTCCTCAGGCCCACGGCCACTCCTGTCGCTGTTACACGCCAGACGTCGTCTAGTGTAGTCTGCCTCAAATCAACCAGCTGTGTTCTGACCCATTTTGTCTGTCTGTCGTGCGCCCGCGGCTGTCTGGCCGTCTGACTGGACGTGTGAGAAGCGTTGCTGTGGGGCTGCTCCCGGGCTTCAGGGCTGCTCCCTTATTGTTTACATCTAATTCCACAAAATCAACAAGGCTTGTTGCGAGTGGGCGAGTCTGGCGAGCTCCGGAGAGCCCCAGGGAGAGCAGGCAGAAGAGCTTCGGGCCTGCGCTGCTCATGGGGCGGTGCCCACCCCGCATCTTCACGGCCAGTCTGGAAGCCGGTGCTCGTCTGTCCTGGCCGCCCTCCCCTGGCGGTGACCCTTACCCGTGGGCTGAGCTGCGCTGGGCTGGGTCCCGCCCGGGGGCTGGTGCAGCCTGGTCAAGCCCAGGTGCCGGTGGTTTCCCGTGAGGCCTGACCTTTCCGATGAGAACAGACAGCTGGGCGCCGTGGGTTCCTCGCCCTGCAGGGAGGGCTCCGCCTCCTCTGAGCGGCCCTGAGATGCCGGCTCTGCTGTAAACTCAGGCCGGAGAGCCGTGGGGTCCACATCTCCCCTCTCTCCACCTGGCCCACGCCCGGCCCGCGGGGGGTCAGTCGCCCAGTGACCGCTGCAGGAGCCCCCGTGGGCGTCGAGGCAGGCGCCTCCCCTCGGGCTGCGGGAGGTGGGGCGCGCTGGGCACAGGTGCGGATGGATGTAGAAAGGCCCGCGGGGGCTATTGCTGAGCGTCTGGCTCTGACCTGGCTGCAGCGAGGACCAGTGACCTCCTCACCGGCGGGCGAGAGGCAGGAGCCCCAGACCGGTGAGTGTGACACCTGGCTGTGGCCACCTGGTCTGGGTCCACAAGGTGTGGGGTCCCGAGGGCCGGGGGTCCCGGGGTTCCAGCACGGTGCCCTGCAGGGTCGGCCCCGCGGGAACACAGGCCCCTGAGGGTCACTGAGAGCCCGGCCTGGGCATCGCCCTCGTGAGCTTCTGACTGGCCTTTTGCCCCCCTGCGGCTGAGATGGCGGCAGTGGGGAGCCCGGATCTGCCCACCGGGGAGCCCTGGGGTGCGGCAGATCCACGCAGCCTGAAGCTCCGTGGCGCAGCTGTGTCCAGCCGCGCGGGCAGTCGCTGTCGTCCATTACAGGCACAGCCTCAACCAGGGCAGCCAGTCGGCGCTTGTCCCCCCGCAGGCGCAGGTGCCAGCGAAGACGCCGTCATCCCGGGGAGGGTCACCCCGCGCCGGCCCCCGCACCCCGCTCAGTGTGACTTTGGGTCCTTGTGCCTCCTGCCGCTCCCTCCCCGCGGCCGTGACCCCAGAGGGCAGGGACGGACACTCACGAGGCTGACCCCGGCAAGGCGGCTCTGCAGGAGCTGGACACCCAGAGCCCTTCCGGTAACAGGAAAGGGCGTGACCTGAGGAGGGGGGTCGCTCTTCTCCTGGGCGGTGAGAGGTGCGCCGAGTTGCACAGACGGGGTGAAGGGCGCTGGGGCAGCTGTTGGGGTCTCGGCCTGGCCACATGGGGCCCTTGGGACCCGGGAGCCCAGCACTGGCCAGGCCTGGGAGGGTGGCCAGGGGCAGCTGCGGCCCCTGTAGGACGAGGCCCCTTGGATTCCAGGGAAGACGCCTGGAGGGCGCCCAGTTCTCAGAACTGGGACCAGGGGACTTTAATGGCAGCCCTGGTTGAGGCCTCACCTGCCAGGCCCCTGGAGATGCAAAGCTTGGGTTTGGGGGTTCTGGGGACACCTGCATGGACCTGCGTGTGCTGAAGCCCCCAAAGCCCCCAGTCCCCGCCCTGGAACTGCCCACGGTGCCGCCCCAGGTGGCCACGCCACATGAGCTCAGAGCCAGAGCCTCCCCCTGAGGCTCTCACCGTCCAACCAGGCCGGCTCTGGCTTCTGGAAGCAAACTCGTGGGGTTGGGGAGTCAGACCCCCCATGGGCTGGGGCTGGCCACCCTTGGGGAAAGGTCATGGGAACCGTGGGTTCTCTCCAAAACGATTCAGTAACTTTAACTTGGGGAGGGCTGGGGTGTGGGGAGTGGGGAGTGGGGCGTGGTCTCTGTGAAAACCCCCCACCTACCTTGTGCCATCCTGTCACCTTAGCTTGGCCCCTGACCTGTCTCTGAAGAGGAACAGCCCTTCCCGGCCCTCTGTCCAGACTACACAAAGCGTGTTAATAAGCACAAATCCAGAAAAGGGAGGTCAGGTTGACCCACATTAAACAGCCCCTCTCTGGAGAACACCCCGGCGTGTCTGACTTACACACGCTGCAGCCTCTGGGGCTGCCGAGTGCTCACTGCCCCTCCGGGGATTTCACTGAGCCAAGGTCCGTTCACGAAGATGACAAATGGCACACTTGGCTGAGAAACCCCCTCCCCATTCTCGGGACGCACGATGCTCTCTCTGTGGGTGCGACCCCGGCCCAGCCCTCACCAGATTGCACAGGGAGGCTGTTTAAACACGCGGGATGACGCTTTTCTGTCTGACCATCTTGGGCATTTGTGGCCACAGGCCCCACGGTCAGTGCTGGTAGTGCCCAGTCGGCCCTGCCCCTCCCTCCAGAGCAGAGATCACACCAGGACATCGCTGCGAGTCCTCGTCCTTGGGGAGAGCAGCTGAGCATCAAGAAGCTTCCAGGTGAGGGCCAGGAGCTTGGATTTGCAATACGGCGGTGTGAGGGCCGGGAGCTGCCCAGGGCCCCGGCCAAGCAGGCGCTGCAGCGGACACAGACCTGGGACACTATTCAGCAGAAATGTGACCCTCTCCGGCCCCTGCGCTTATGTCCAGCCACAGTGATCCGGGGCACTGACAGAGACAGCAGAGCTTCAGAGCAAGACGAGATGAGCCGAGGTCTGACTCGCTCTCATGAACTCCCCAGGAGACCAGAGAAGGGAGAGCTGGAGCAGCCGCGGCAGGGCCAGCACGACTGGACAGCCCACCCGGCCCCATTCCCACCCAACCCAGCCCCAGCTCTGGTTCCCACCGCGGGGTGGTTGGCTTGCAGCAGCCAGTGCATGCGGGGAGATGGGTTGGTAAGCTCTGCCCCAACTGCAGCGACTAAGTCCCGCTCAAAGGGTGAGCGTGCCCCCATCGCTAACGCCCGCTGCTGGTGGCGCCGCTGACCACGAGGTCCCTGTGTGCTCACACGGAAGCTCGTCTATTTCAGCGCACAACCTTTCCAAAACAGCAGCTGATCGCGTGTGTTCGAGAAAGGCGTGACGGTGTCTGGCCTGCATGCAAAGTGAATTCCTCAGTGGGGATTTGGGGGACAGTCAGTGACATGTGAAGTGAGGGCAGAGACCCCACACACCATCTGTGGACACACCTGCAACAAATGCTCCAATACGTTGCTTGCACGTACGATGTCAGTGGTAAGCACCGCGTTTTGTAATCAGAGCGTCAGTCTCAGAGCATCGTGAGGTGCGGTCAGACTCTCCGTGATCTGCTAAATGGAAAGAGCCGAAGCAGGTTTAATTCCTGAGCGTGGCGTGGGGCCTGTCGAAATCATTGTTGAGTTAACAAGAAAGGAACTTTTCTTTTTCGATTTCAGGTGCGTGGTGCCCACTGAGGCGGCAGAGGACGGCGCCCGGCACGCCTGGTAGGTGACCCCTCTCCGTGTGAGGTCCGTCTCCCACAGGGCCCTGCGGCTCTATCCCAACACACTTGCTGTGAGCTTGCCTGTTCTAGACTTTTGTGTTGACGCTATTAGGCACTGCCTGGCTTGTGCCACTCAGTGCAGTGTGGGGGCCACCCACCTGTGTCACCTCACAACTGGGTTCCTTCTCCACAGTTGAATAATGTTCTGTCTGTGGCTTCTCTTCCCGGCCCATCTGCGGACACTCGTGTTGCTTCTGCCTCTTGGATACTGTGAAAAATGCTGCGACGAACACTGGTAGCCACATATCTGCCCCAGACCCTGCTTTCTGTTTTCTTGAGGGTCGGTATATATCTAGCAGAGGCGCAGGCTATATGGTAATTCTGTGCTTAATTCTTGGAGGAACAACCCAACTGCTGCCATAGCAACCACACGTTTTACATCACCACCAGCCCGCAAGGGTCTGATTGTTCTAGATCCTCACAAGCACCTGTTATTTTCCTTTTTTTTTCTCATCTAGACATCATTGTAGGTGTTAAAAAGGATCTCACTGTGGCTTGGGATACAAAATAATTTCCCTGCTGATTAATGATGCCGAGCGTCTTCGGCGAGTCTAACAGCCACTTACATTTCTGAGCACTTCTTCCCCGAGTCTCCAAGATTGCCTCTGTTTATACTCATCTCAAAGTATTTGCTGATTTCCCTGGTGATTTTTTGTTTAATCCCGTGATTGTGTGTTGTGTGACTTCCACATATTTATGCTTCTTCCAGGTTTTCCTCTGTCCTTGAGTCTGGTTTCATTCCACAGTGATTGGCAAAAGCACTCGGCATGATTTCAGATTTTTTCTATTCACCGAGGCTTGTTTTGTGGCTCCACTGCGTGTCCGACATGCATTCCAGAGTCATGTGTCTGCTGCCGTCGACTGGGTTGTGCTAGTATCTGTAGAGGCTGCTTGGTGTGGGCATCATCTAAGTCCTCTGTTTCCACAGTGACCTCTGCCTGCCATTAACAGTGGCTATTGGCACATCCAACTACTATTGCCCATCCCTCTCTTGAAAATGTCAGATATTTTACATCCTGTATTTTGGTACCGTTATTAGACATACACATATAATCATATATAATATATGACTGTTATATGTGCTTGATAGGGTGAAGCTTTGAATAATGTGTATGGTCCAATGTACCCATTTTTACTTAAATTCCATTCTATCTGATACTATAATTATTCCATCTCTCTTTTGGTTATTATTTGCATGGACTATCAATTTCCAGTCTTTCATTTGAAATCTCCTTATAGCTTTGTGTGTGAGTCATAATGAAAGTCACAGATAGCGTATGGATAGATAATGCCTTCAACATTTCTTAGGTTCTTCCTTAGTTGGAGGTTTAAATCCATTTACGTTAAAAAAGTAAGAAAGATTTACTTCTACCATTTAGCTGTATTTTTCCTGTAAGTCTTATTCTTTCCTTCAATTTTCCACTATTGTCTTTCTTGTATGGAGTTAATTTAGTGTCATTTTGAGTCTCCCTTCCTTTTCTGTATTTTTGGTTGTTACTTTACTAGGGCTTCCACTGGAGGTTGCAGTCAGCCTGTTCACCCAGTTAATGCCGCCCTAGTATCAGCAGCATCAGCATCAGTTTTGGTGTTGTGTGCCCATTAACATAGGCACGTAGTTGTTGCTTTGTGAGTTTGCCTTTGCATGGGAAACAAAAGGGTAGTTATAAGCCAAAAGAGCAACAATACTTGCTCTTATATTTACCCAGTACTTGCCCCTCACGGTGTCACTAGTTATTCTGACTGACTTGATTTGCTATCCAGGCTTCTCTCATTTCCATTTGAAGGGTCCCTGCTGGCGGAACTAAAAGTAATAATCTCCCTCAGTTTTTGCTTAATTGGGAATGCCATCATTCGCCTTCCTTTTGAAGGACCGTTTTTTTTACATAGAATTCTTGGCTGACTTTAAATATGCCATGCATCCCCCTGCTGCTTCATGGGTTGTTAGGAGAAATAATCTATTATCATCAGTAAAGGTCTCTTGGAAAAGTCTCTTCTCTCTTGCCACATTCAAGGTCCTGTCTTTGGACAATTTGACTGTAAGTGTCTTGGGGTAGAGCACTCCATCCCTCCTGCTTGGCGTCTACATGCTTCCTGGATATACGCTTCATTTCCTTCAACACATTTGAAACTTTTCATTCATCATTTTTCAGACAATTTCTCTGCTTCTGCCACTGCCTGTCCTTCTGGGATGCACTGATCAGCTTGAAGGTGTTTCTTTCGCAGACCCCTTAAGTTCATCTTCTTCATTCCTCTTTCACTCTGCACTTCAGAATCAGTCCTTTCAATTGTCCCGTCTTCAAGTTCACTGATTCTTTCTTGTGCTAACTGAATCTGCTGCTGCATTTTCCTAATGAAGCCACCCTTTGTTATTCTGCTTTGTCATTCCAGAATTTCTGTTTGCTTCCCCTTTATAAATTTTACCTCTCTATTCATATCCTATTGTGTTTATTCAACATTTTCCTGCTTTCCTGCAGTTCTTTACCTTTCATTTTCATTAACTTTTTGAAAACATTTGAAAGATTTGATTAAAGTCTGTGTTTAGTAACTCTACTGCCTGGGATTCTTTTTAAAAATTCAATTTAGGGTTTTTTCCCCTTGCCTGGGCTTCATTTTCTTGTTTCGTTGAACGATTGTTGATTCTGTTGTTGTTGAAAACTGGACATTGGATTATTATTCATTGAAAACTATAAATCAAATTCTCTCCCTTCTCTAGGGCTTTCTCTCCTTAATGCGTGAAGGCTGACCTTTTGTTCAACTAGCACAGTGTTAACACATACATTTCCTTCAATGCCAAAGCAAAAAAGCAAACCTAACAAACAAAAATGCTGTCCTCCTCTGCAGCTGGCTCAGCCCTGGGTCCCGCTGCCATTTGCAGCTCTCCCATGGCCTGCCTTCTGCTTTTGCCGGGCCCGGGGGGAGAGCTGGGTTCTCGGGGCCATTCTCAGCACACATCTGGTCCCGGTGCTATCTGTGACTTTCCTCACGCCCCTGGTGTACACAGATGCTTTGGGGTGCCCTCATTTCCCAAAACTGTCTTCTGACAGCCCCCCAGGTTTTGTGGTGTGTTCCGTATCTCAGATAGCCTTCTGCCCAGAGGGCTGCGGGCCGCCCTTTGTCCCACAGCGTTCTGAGCCAGCCTGATGCTGGTCACTGCTGGGTTCCAAGTCGTAGGTCTGCATTAGTCCCTCAGGCCACCCCAGGTGGGTGAGGATGGAGCTCTCCTGCCTCCTCCCAAGCCGCACACGAGGGTACCCACCTGCAGCGTGCCAGCCGGGAGGCAGTGGGGGCAAAGCCCGGGAAGGCAGCCCTGCCATCAAAGGCCTCATCTTGAGCCAGTGTGTGTGGTGGGCCAGTGTGTGGACCCCTCTGGCTGCTGTCCAGAGTCCTGGCACGGTCACCCTGACAGTTTCTGCTCATTTTCCAATTGTCCTGTGGAGCAGGGGCTACTTGGAACTGCCCACTGTACCATTTTGTTGAAATCACTCTCTTTCAAACTCCAAATGTCACGGGTTTCTACTGAATTAACTGGGATCTTTTCCAGTCCCTCGTGGCCATATGAGGTCAGATGGATCTAATGATCTTGCCAACAAAAATGAGCACGGTCAACACTGCTGCCCAGTGACAGGGCATTCGTGCAATTGTTATGTCTAAGCCACATTCTCGTTCAAATGCACAAATGCTTGCAGGTGCTTTCAAAATTTGCGCCATGTATTTAGCGGTGAAAAATGTATTTGATCTGCATTTGGGCTTGTCTTCAAAAATCTAAGATATTTTCCAGGATAGAAATAATTTGGCTCTTTTATTTGCTTTATTTTAAAAGGCAGGAACATGAAACAAAACAACAAAAAAGAACAACATGGCTTCGCGGTGTCTGTCTCTTCCTGCCCCAGTGCTCTGCTAGCTGAGTGTGTGTGGGTGCCTCCCTGGACAGATGTTGACAGACACCAGTGCGTGCTCACGTACACGTGCCTTCCAACCGGTCATTGATTTATCTCTGTAATACAGAGCTGTGACTTCTCATTCGTCTTATAACTTGTCTTCTATGCCTGTCTTTCTTTTGCTTGTATCCCATGCCACACGATTTAAAGGTAATGTGAAGGGTAAGAAGGAATATATTTTGACAAATAACTAAGTGGCAGCATAATAATCTGATATCCGAGCCTCTATCTGTCGGATGCAATCACGAGTAGAAGGTAGAAGGACGCAAGGGATTGCTTTTTAAGGAAATTAGATGATTATCTGGAGACGATTTCAGAAATGGGACTTGAAAGGGCAGAGCCCTGACGTAAGTGTTCTTCAGATTTGGTTGATTTGGATGATCCCGGGCGAGATAAATCCTGGTGACGTGCTTGTCTGGCGTCCCCACACTCGGCCCCAGGTGTCGGCGCCGGAGCCCCAGAGGAGGCTGTGGCTCTGGGCTGTTAAGGGCGACCGGCCCTCCTGGGCCTCGGGCACCAGGAACAAGGTGGGCGCTCCCCTTTCGAGCGCCCCAGCTTTCTGTCTGATCGTTAAGACAGTGACAAGCGGGTTCCAGGCTCCGCGGCCCTGATGGCTCCTGAGGGGCGGGCTGTGGAGGTCTTGAGGCTTTGCACGTTTTCTCAGCGGGCCGAGTGTCAAGACGCAGAACATCAAAGTGCTGCGTCCCTGGAGCAAAGGAGGCCAAGCCGCGCGGGCAGCGGGGCTGGGGCTGGCCCTGGGGCTGGCGGCCTCACCCTGGGGCGGGCCTGCAGATGAGGGCGCCTTTGAAGTCACCCTGAGATGCAAAGATTCGCGTCCGCTGAGCTTGCGGCGCCTCCTGGGCCCTGCCGTGGGCGCGGACCGCTCGCCTTCCAGAAGCCCGCGTGAAATCGAGGTCACGGGAGTGTTCAAAGCCCTCAGCCCTGGCCGCCCGCGGGACTCCCCGCAGTCTGTGATTGGAGGGACCCGCAACGGGCGCCTGGCCCTGCGCCCCGTGGCGCCTCTGCGCCCCCGTCACCCCCGGTGCGTCCTTGGCCCCTCAGCGGCTTCTCGGCCTGCCCCGCGCTGCCTCAGGCCCTGGTGCCCGCCGCGGGCTTCCACGGCGGCGCCTTCTCCGCAGGGCACACAAGGCGCCCTGGTTCGCAGGGTCCCAGCCGGACTCCCCACTGGACTCGGTCGCGGGAGGCTCCGCTTCAGCGGGACGTCGTGCCAGGTCCCTGCGGACCTGCTCTCCCGCCGGGCCCGCCTCGGCCCCGGAGCCCTGGGCCCCGGGCAGCGCACCCCCAGGGCCACACCGCGCCGGGCAGCGGAGGCCCGACCCTTGGGGGCCCCGCGGGGCCTGGCCCTGGCCTGGCGCACTCAGCCCCGGCGGGAAGCCCAGCTCCCTTCCCAGGCTCGCCGGGCGCCCCCTCATTACACTCATTGTTTCTTGGGATTTTCATAAAGGCCCCGAGGCCCGGGCCGCTGCCATGCGGGAAGCCCCAGGGGCTAGAATGTCCGGTGAGCACATGGGGACCCTGGCCGGCAGGGTGCTGACCCGGGCCCAGCCGCGCGGCCCTGCCCTGCCCTCGGAGCACACTCGGCGGGCTGCCTTCTGCAAGACGCCGTCTCTCACTAAAGACACCTGTGAACGGGCGCGAGGAGCCAGCGCTGGGGTGTCCCTCGCGTCCCTGGCGCGGCCGCTGTCTTCTCTGGCACCGCGGGCACCGCCGCTCTCCCTCCGGCTCCCCACATTCCGTGGTGCTCCACGCGCATGGGCCGCCATGAGCTCCCCGTGGATCCCCGCCCTGCTGATCTGCCTTCCAGCAAAGACAGGGATCTTAGGAAAGAACCAGGCGGAAATATATGCATGAAAACACAGCCGCGGATCAAGGCCCCCGTGGGGCGCCGAGAGCCGGGAAGACAGGACTGAGGCTGAAGTCAGGGCGCTGGGTCTGAAAGTGGGGAGAAACGAGGCCTAAACAAGGGGGACAGAGATCCGGACGCTCAGGACAAGAGGGAGAGTCTTGACGTGTGTTTCCCTGAAGACTCAGAAGGAAAGGAGAGAACAGGGCTCAGGGGGACGGAAGAATCCCGGGGTGAGAGCTTCCAGATTTGGCACAGGATACAAACCTCGATTCCAGAAGCTGTGCCGCCCTCACACGGACGCCCCCACCCCCAAGCAGGAAGACCCGTCGCCACGATGCTTGAACACGGCGCGCGGAAGAGAGCCCGGAAGGCCACGCGAGAAAGGGCGCGTCGCCGCCGCACAACTTGAGTGACAGCAGATTTCTTATCGAGCTGTGGAAGCGAGAGGAAGTAGCACAATTTCTTTCAAGAGCTGAAAGAAAAGAACCGTCTATTGCAGAGTCAGTATCTGGTGACACTATCGCTCGGCAGCGAGAGGAGTAAAACGGTCTCCCGGAGAGGAAAGGAAAGCGAGCGGCTGTGTCCCCAGCGGGCTCTGCTGCAGCGAGCGGCCGGGGAGGCGCCCCGAAGGAGGCGGGAGAGGCTGCCCGCAGCTCTGGGAAGGCGGCGGAAGCAGACAACCTCTCCGCCACCAGCTGGGGGGGGGGGGCGCTGAGGGACCTGTGGACAGGGAGGAACCCCGCCACAGGCCAAGCGGGTCGGCCAGAGGGGCTTTTGTGCGGCAGGTCAGGGAGCCAGTTCCGCCAGTCAGCTACAAAACAGATGGGAATTGGGGGGTCCCTGTGAGCCTTGTCACAGGCCAACAGGGGGACTCCCAGAGCCCTCAGTCTAGTAGAGGACCCTCTCCAGAAATGCACAGGGTGGGGGTGCCCTAGCTGGCACTGCCAGAGCACAGGAGCACAGGGAGCACTGCCCGAGCACAGGGGGCACTGCCAGAGCACAGGGGGCACTGCCCGAGCACAGGGGGCACTGCCGGAGCACAGGGGGCACTGCCCGAGCACAGGGGGCACTGCCGGAGCACAGGGGGCACTGCCGGAGCACAGGGGGCACTGCCGGAGCACAGGGGGCACTGCCCGAGCACAGGGAGCACTGCCCGAGCACAGGGGGCACTGCCCGAGCACAGGGAGCACTGCCCGAGCGCAGGGAGCATTGCCCGAGCACAGGGGGCACTGCCCGAGCACAGGGGGCACTGCCAGAGCACAGGGGGCACTGCCGAGCGCAGGGAGCACTGCCCGAGCACAGGGGGCACTGCCCGAGCACAGGGAGCACTGCCGGAGCACAGGGGGCACTGCCCGAGCGCAGGGAGCACTGCCCGAGCACAGGGGGCACTGCCGGAGCACAGGGGGCACTGCCCGAGCGCAGGGAGCACTGCCCGAGCACAGGGAGCACTGCCGGAGCACAGGGGGCACTGCCGAGCGCAGGGAGCACTGCCGGAACTCAGGGAGCACAGGGTTCAGGACGTGGGTGAGGCTCTGTGTGGCGGGGGCTGAGCCTTGGCCCCTGGGGCTCACGCCACCGGCCCCCATCTCCCTGCGCCTGCCTGTAAGCAGGACCGGAGGGAGCAGCAGGGGCCGGCAGACACGAGGAGCAATAAGACCGAGGAACACCTGAGAGAAGAGGCTGGGTGGCGTGGAAGCCTGCTGGGATTGCAGGGGCCATGGACAGGGCTACGGCACCTTCCTGCCCCTGCGCGTGGTGGGGACTTTGATGCCTCCGAGGGGCTTCCCGAGCCCAGCCTCCAGCTCCTCCCGTGTCTGCTTTCCTGGTGGTGCCTTTGGACCGCACGTCTGGGCTCCCCCACATCCATATTTGGAAACCTCCAAAGTGATGGGTTTGGAGGTGGGGCCTTGGGGAGGGCGAGGTCAGAGGGCAGAGCCTCATGGGAGGGCTCAGTGCGCTTGGTTTGCAGAGCCCCAGGAGGATGGGCAGCCCAGCTGTGCGTCTCGCAGCAGGGCAGGACCTGCTCCTCCGGCTGCAGCCCGAGCTCGCGGAGAGGCGATGCGGTGAGGCTTCAGCTGATACAAACAAGCCAGAGGCCCGGGAGCCCGGCACCCACCGAGCAGGCCCAGGGAGGGCCATGGTCCGTGCCCCAGGACCCTAGGCTGGGCCGGGCTGCGCCTCTGGCCGTGAGGAGCCTCTGCCGTGGCTTGCAGCCCCCGCCGCCCGTGGCGCGTTGTGCTCCAGACTGACCAGGGAAGGGAGCGCCTTCTCTGCACCAGCCTGGGGCCGCCACACCGGCGCCCTGGGGTGCACAGCTCCTAGGGGTGCAGACCCCAGCACAGGCCGGCTGGAGCAGGCTCCAGGGGCGCGTGTGACACTCACGATGCTCAGGCCCTGGTGGGAGCTGGGACGGCAAGTCTGGGAGGGCCAGGCCTGCGCGGGGCTGGCTTTCCAGGCGGAGAAGCAGTTCTGATAACAGCGATGGGAGCCGCGCCACTACGACACTCCAGGCCCGGCTGCACCGGGCTCCGGAGCTGTGGTACAGGAAACCCGGGTCCTGCGGGCAGGGGGAGTGAACCCGCACACCCAGGCGCGGAGAGGCGGGGGGCGCCTTGATGCGCTCGGCCCCGGGGCCCTGGCAGCGCCGGCACCGCCTGGCTGTGTCCCTCTCCGGCCCGACGGCGCCTGCGGTGAGCGGCGCGGGGCCTCGCCTCCCCTCTCGGGGCAGCGGCTCAGCGTCAGCAGCCCAGACGTGCACACTCGCGTGCACACACACACACACACACACACTCACTGCTGCGTCCGGGGTCGCCGGTCGCGGACGCCAGGCCTGGCCCCGGCTGCCCGCCCGTCCTCGCCCGCAGGGGCAGCGCCCGCCGAGCCGCGGGGTCTGGGGTGACAGGCTGGCTGCTGTGTCGCGGGGAGCCGGCTTGGGGGTGCGCACCGCGGGCTTTCAGTTCCCGGGCACTTCGCGGAGCACCTCTCAGTCTTTGAAATCCCCACAATGTCCGCGCTACCTCGGGGGCCCCTGGCGGGGGGGGGGGGGGGGGGCGCACCTGGCCGGGCCGGGCAGCCTGTTCCCCGGGCAGAGACCGGACCCTGGAGCCGGTAACCAAGGCGACCGTGCAGGAGGCGGTGAGCTGGGGAGTGGTGCGGAGGGGCGGGGCCACCTCGCGGAGGGGCGGGGCCACCCGACAGAGGGGCGGGGCCACCCGACAGAGGGGCGGGGCCACCTCGCTGAGGGGCGAGGCCACCCGACAGAGGGGCGGGGCCACCCGACAGAGGGGCGGGGCCACCTCGCTGAGGGGCGGGGCCACCCGACAGAGGGGCGGGGCCACCCTGCAGATGGGCGGGGCCACCCACAGAGGGGCGGGGCCACCCCGTGGCCCCAGGTGAGGCGGTGCGGCGGGCAGGCTCAGGGAGAGCGCCCCGCGAGCACCCGCCCTCGAGGGCGCCCTGGCCGGGGGGAGCTGTTGGCCCCGCAGGCTCCCGTGGTTGCGCCTCTCAAGTCCCATCCCTGCGGGCCCCGCCTGCGGCCGCCACCCCGGAGCGCGGTGAGGCTGACCGTGCCTTCCCCCCACGCTCGCCCTGGAATGAAGCGAGCGTCCAGCGTCCAGACCCCTCCTCGGGCCGCAGGAGGACGCGGCCGCCGGCCTCCGCGCAGGGGCCTCAGCGGCAGCGCCGTCCCCTCGTGGCGCCCCGCGTCGCGGGCGCAGGGAAGCTGCGGCGCGCGGGGGCTTCCCGCGTCCTCTCCGCGCCCCGGAGCCGGCGCAGCCGCACCCCGCAAGCCTCGCCCCGGAGCCGGCGCAGCCGCACCCCGCGAGCCTCGCCCACGGCGGCGGCACAGCCGGAGGCTCCGAGGCGCCCCGAGGCTGCCCGCGAGGGGCGCCCCCTCCCCTGCGGGTGTGAGGCCCGCCGGGGCTGCCGCTCCGCGCCACTCCAGGGTGGAGGCCGGCGCCTCAGAGCGGCTTTGCCAGCAGCGATGATTGTGCACGCAGCGCCGGGAAATATTTTAAAGGCTCTTGTTTCAATCAATACGCAGCAAAGGACACTCCGAGGGACGCAGGCCCGGGGTCCGGCGGGCTCAGGAGATGGAGATGGGGCAGCAGCCGCCGTGGGGGCGGGTCAGGTTCCAGCCCAGGGTCTCGGAGGTGAACCCCCATGTCTCGGGGTTGTGGGGATGACTCTCAGGGGCTGGCGGCCAGGCTGCCCACCCCAGGGGTGCAGAGGGGGCCGCCGAGGACCAGGCTTTGCCAACCCGTGGTCCCTGAGAGGCCTCATGCCCCAGAGGCTCAGGTTGGATGATCGGACTGACTCAACCCCCCACCCGGCCTGGGGGCTTCTGGCGCAGCACCTCAAGGCCCGGGTGTTCCAGACAAGCCCTCCCTGAAGGGAGCTCCAAGCTCCTTGTGCTGTCCGCACCGGCACCTCCCCCTGGCCTCTGCCGATGGAGACGGGCTGGGTGGAGACCCTCTGTCTCTGTGGGCGCCATCACGGAGGCTGCTGCAGCCCCGGGCTCAGAAGGCCCCTTCCCACGTGTGTCTTAGGGCGGAGAGCGCGGCCGCTGAGCTGCCTGGCTCCTGAGTGCGAGGCGACCACCGGAGAGGCGGCAGACACGGCGGGCTGTTTGGTGTCGCCACCTCCCGCCGCAGCTGGACCCGACATTCGTGGGCAATGACTTTTTAAAATCTTTTTTAAAAAAGATTTATTGATGCATGCATGCAAGAACTGGCATAGTCAGAGGTGTGGGGGTGAGAGGACTCCCCAGAGCCAGAGCGGGGAGCGGAACAGGCAGATCTACTGAAATCCACTGCTGAGGGGAGCCGCCGGAGGCGGGGGAGGGCTGCGGCTCCCTGGGGGCAGCTCCCTGGCCAGGGTGGACTCGTGCTGCAGAGACTGCGGACGGCTCCGTAGTGCCGCGACTAACCCCTGCGCCACCAGGGAGGCCCCAACGATGACTTTTCATTTCTTTGTTGCTGCACAGTTCACAGACGTTTTGTGAGAAAACATCAGCAGTCAGGACGGTGCCCTGAGGGCGCCCAGGCGTGGGTGTGCGGTCTGCCAGGACCGCCTCTGCCCAGCCATTTGTGAAAGACATTTTCATGTTATAACTTGGGACTGTCTTTCCACGCGGCTCCCCCAACCTGACTGAGACGCAGCAGCATGTGGCACTTTGTGGTGAGCCCACGAGGACAGGAGACAGCGGCCCCGCAGGCAGGAAGGGCCCTGCTTGTCTCCAGGGGAGGCGGCAGGGCCGGCGGGCAGCTGGGGGCAGTGTGGGGCGGTTCCGTGGGACTCGACCCCTGGGATGCTTGGGCTGGGCCCTGGCAACGCCTCTGGGGGTGCGTCCCCTAAGCTGTGTATGCACTGACTGGTGTTTGCAGGATGGGGTCCCCACGGAGCTTCCTGCAAGGGAACACACACTCCTGGACTCGTGCCCCCCCCCCCCAGCCGCCCGAGCCCCCTGGGTCACACGCCTGGGCAACACGCCAGGTGGCAGAAGCCTTTCAGGCTGATCGTGAGAGTCATAGTGGCTCAAGCCGGAAACTTCCCCACCTGGACTCTGCTGGGTTCACCTTGAGGCAATCTGGGGGGCAGGACCGGGGCGATCCTCAGCCCTCCCAATACAGGCCCTCTCCCAGAATCTGGCTCAGGACAGGCGGGGCTGGGCCCGGGGGGCCCCCTCTACCTGCGAGGCCTGTCCCCGCTGCGGCTGGGACTGCGGAGAAGCAGGGCTGTCGCAGAGTTGCCCTCTGGCCGTCGCCGGGCCTGGTTGGGGATCATTTCCCACCTTCAGACTAACATTTACCCTTGCTCTGGTCAGGACCCCTTGTCCAGAAGGGGGCAGAGGGAGCTTGTGGAGGGGGCTGCAAACAAGACCTTTGGACCCCAGGACCAGCCGTTGCAGCACCCCACCCCTCCAGGCACCTGGACACCACCAGCGATGTGGATTCTCCACACCCTGAGGCCAGAGTCCACCTGGAGGCGGTTCTGCTGGCAGCCGTGACCCCACACAAACCCCACCTGCCCCGCCTTGGTGGGCATCGGTGCCTTCCACCCGCTCCGGTGCCCCCAGCTCCATGGAGGCCGCCCTGTCCTCTGCCCTGTCTGCAACAGCAGGGACAGTCCCCTTCTCTCTCATAAAATATGTGAGCTGGAGGTTGTGCTTTCTTGGAAAAACAGTGGAGGTGTCCGTGCCTGTCAGGAAGCCTCAGGAGAGGCCGTGGAAACCTGGGCCAGGAACGGGAGGCCAGAGGGGCACCAGCTTGGGGCCCCGCACGGGTGGGCACTGGGCTGCGGTCCGCAGGCCCGGGAGGGCGGGGCCTGGTGTGTGTGTGCGGTGTGCATGTGTGTGTGTGTGTGGTGTGCATGTGTGGTGTGCATGTGTGTGTGTGTGGTGTGCATGTGTGGTGTGCATGTGTGTGTGTGTGTGTGGTGTGCATGTGTGGTGTGCATGTGTGTGCGGCGTGCGCGTCCCTCCCGCCGCCCGCCAGCTGCGAGGGGTGCGCGGGCGTCTGAGGGGTGCGCGGGTGTCCGGAGCCTGACGCTGCCACCCAAGCCGGGGTGGGGGGGGTGGGGGGGTGAGGGGGTGGGGGGGTCAAGAGGGAAATGGGGGGGCGCGACCAGAGCCCCGGCCTCCGGCCACGCGCAGGCGCCGTCGGGCGTTCCCACGGGCCATTTGGAGTCTGCCTGCGCGCTGGGGGCCACTGGTCGCCTGGCCCGGGACAGGGAGGGCCCCGGGGAGGCCCCGCCTCTGCCCTTCCGCGGCCGCGCGGCCGGGGCGTGGCCGGGGTCTCCGCCCCCGGTGCTCGGCACCGCCCTGCCGGTCCCCGCCTGGCTCTCGCGCCTGAGGCCGTCGCCTGCCCGCGCCGCTCCCGGGGGGCCCAAGGCGGGCCAGGGAGGGGCGGCCGCGCCGGGGGCGCCGGGCCCGCAGGTGCGGTGGCGGGGCGCCGCGTGGTCTCTCCACCCGAACCCCGAGCCCGTCGGCTGGGAACGGAGGCGCGAGCCGAGTCGTTCAGGCTCCCGTGGGAAGCCAAAGGGGGCGCTCTCGGCCCTTCGCCAGCGCCCTCCGCGGCCACGGGGGCCCGGCCGGCGGGGCCCCCCCAGACCCGAGGGGCAGGGCCGCCCCGATCCCGCGGGGGGGGGGCGCCCGCCGCCGCTAGATGGCAGCAGAGCCCCGCGCGTCCCTCGGCCCAGCCGCGCGGAGGTGGGGCGCGCGCCGCCAGGTGAGCCCCAGATACCTCCATCTTACCCAGGCGCCTGGTCCCCGACAGCCGGGTCCGTGTCCAGCAGCCTGGACGAGTCGCTCTCCCCCAGCAGCGGGTCTGGGCGAAGGCCCGGCCCGTGGAGACAGCAGTGGCCGGGCCTGGGAGCCAGGGGTCTGCGCCCCGAGAGCGGAGGCGGCCTGTCAGCCTCTAGGAGCCCCCGTGCAAGGGCCCGTCCCGTGACCTGCCGGGGCCCAGGGCCAGCTGCGAGTGGACACCTGATGAGGTGGCGTCCCCCCCTGCACGTGGGATGGAGAAGGGCTCTTTGATGACAGAAATCCTGCTCGGGGTCACGAGCCGTTAGGACCCGCAGCACACACGCAGCTTGTTCCTCAAGGAGACGTGACCCCCAGACCGGAAAGGACATCAGTCTTCCCCAAGGAGGACCTCGAAGGAGCTGTGGACGCACGCCAGGGGCCTCAGAGCCTTTTTGTTCCCTTGCCACATGGCGGGTGCCACATGGCCGGTGCCACATGGCGGGTGCCACAGGGCCTGACTTTGGTCACAGAGGCGCACCCCTGCCCTCCCTGGCCCCCAGGGATGCCCAGGCTGACAGCCCTGGATGGTGCATGGGGAGCCCCCCAGGTGCCCAGCTGCGGTGCCAGAGCAGCAGAGGCGGTGCCTGCTTGGTGCTCTGACTCCAGAGGGCAAGAGCTTGGTGATCCCATTGCTTGGGGGCGAAGGACACAGGCCTCAAGCTTTGATGTCCAGACCTTCATTTTCCGGGCTTAGTCTTGCGGCAGGAGACGGCCCCTAGCAGGACCACCAGCTGACCTCATCTGAAGGACCCAGGTGACACTCAGCTGGAACAAGCACCTCAGCCCTTCCCAAGCCCGGCCCCGCCCCGAGGCTCCAGGATGGGTGGTGCAGGGCACCCGCGGAGGGCTGGGTGGTGCCAGGGATGGCCCCTTATTAAGGTGTGGGTGGCCTTGTTCCCACCCTGCATCTCCACCGCAGTCATCGAAACATCCCGGTCAAAATGAGGGCGCTGGGAGTGTCCCCTTGGTTTTTAATTTTTCTATTCACTGGCTGCGGCCCCCTCCAGTGTCCTGCTCCCCCTGGAGAGGGCAGCCCCACCACCTCCTGTCCTGGGGGCCTAAGAAGCAGGTTCATCCTGCAGCTCACCCCCCTGCGGCTCCCGCCCTTTGCAGGCTCCCGGAGAAGCCCCGGCTCGGCTCCCCAAGGCCCCAGGCCCGCTGCGCCTGGCCAGCGGGTTCCTCGGAGCAGCCAGCGGCCCCCTCGCGGCGGGCCCCGGCCGGTGAGCCGCGGCCCGTGGACCTAAGTTTGCTCAGGGGCGACCTCCCGCAGCCGGTCAGGACGGGCGAGGCCGCCAACCCCGGCCGTCCTGGCGAGGAGGGTCCCTGCCTGCGGACAGAGCGTTGCTTCTCCTCCGGAGTTGGCCCCGCGGCCCGCCCCGGCCACCTGCCTTTCTCGTGAGCGCCCGGGCTGCTCCCGGGGCGGCGAGGCGGGGGCCGGGCGGGGAGGCGGCCTCGGCCCCCGCGGGGTCCCTCGGGTGGGCTGGAGCGGCCGGGGAGCCGCGCCTCCCGCGGGGGGGGGCGGCGCGGGGTCCCCCGCCCGGGCGCCCCGCGAGTCTCCTCCCCCCGGCGGGCGCGGCGCGGCGCGGGAGGCCGGAGGGAGCGGCGCGCGGGTGCGGGCGCGGGGCCGGGCGGGCCGGGCGGGGACTGCGCGCTGCCCAGCCTCCTTCCCCTCCCGCGGCCAGGATGGTTGGGTCCAGCCGCCGCGGCCGCGGCTCCGGGCGCCGCTAGCAGCCTGCTCGGCGCTCCCTCCCCGCCCGCGCGGCCGCGCCGCTCCCGCCCTCCGCCTCTCGCCCTCGCGGGCGGGCTGCTCGGCTCCGCGCCCCGCTGCGCGCCCGCCGCCTCAGCTCGGCTCCCCGGGCGCCTCCCGCCCGCCGCCGCGGGTCCCGCCGGCCCGGCCCGCGCCCTCCCTCCGGCCGCCGCCCGCGCGCTCCGCCCCGCCGAGGCTCGGCCCCGATGCGCGGAGCGGGGGGCCGGCCGGGCGCCCAGACCTGCCGGAGGCGTCGGCTGCGCGGCGGCTCGCGGGACCGGGCCCTCCGCTGATCCCGCCGCGCGCCCGCGGAGAGCGGCTGCTGCAGACATGACGGCGCCGAGGCAGAGCCGGCCGCCCGCGCTGCTGGGGCCGCTGTTCCTGTGCGCCGGGCTCCTCGCGGCCGCTGCGGGTAAGACCGGCGCGCGGACCCCGCTCCAGCCTCCGAGGCCCGGGCGCGGGGCCGGCGGGCGGCGGGCGGCGGCCGGGCCGGGGGCCGCCGGCCGCGGGGCTTGCGCCCGGGCCCCCGCCCGCCCCCTCCCCGGGCCCCCCGGCGGGGCTCCCCGGAATCGCGGTGCGGGTGCGGGGCGGTGCGGGTGCGGTGCGGGTGCGGGGGGCAGCGCCGAGCCACTTGGGCTGAAACTGCGCGGCGCCGGCGGCTCGCTGCCCCCTCGGAGCGGCGGGGGCCCCTCGGACTCGGTCCCCGGCGCCGGCACCGGGGAAGTGGCCGGCGGCGGCCTGGCAAGTTGGGGCTGTCCGCTCGGGCCGGCACCCACGCGCGCTGCCCGCGGGCGGACGGGGACCCGCCACGCGCCTGCCCGGCCCGGACGGAGGGGAGCGGGCAGGAGCCGCCTGGGAGGGTCGCCCGGCGCGCGCTCTGGCAAGTTGGCAGGAGCCGAGGAGGCGAGCAGGACGCAGGAGACCCGCAGGAGCCCTGGGGTCGCGGCGGGAGCCGGGAACTCGGTTTCTCCTTGCAGTGAGTTAGGGGTGCTGCGCCCTGGGCCGCGCGGCCACCCCGGGCTGGCAGCAGCCTCCGCGCTTGTCTATTCTCTGGAAGGAAAACAAGCTCCCTCTTGATCCCGGGGAGAGGGGGGCGGCCGCGGGGGAGGGGTGGGGGAGAATATTGATTGATTTTCACATTGGAAAGTACCTGCCCCATTTCCTCATTTCAGCCCCGCGGGCGCCCCCCGTCCATCAGCACCCGCCGCGCCCCTCGGGGAGTCTCTGTGGAGAGGTGCTGCTTCTGCTTTTTAATGGACGGAGCCGGCTCCCGCGGGTCTGTTTCCAGGTGGTGATTCTCCCCCGCCCCCACCAAGCCCCTTCTCCTCCGGCAGCCAGTTCACCCCGCTCTCCCCTCGTGCTCCAGATTCGGCGTGATTGACAAGGCGAGGGAGGCCGGGGCTGCTTCTGTGGGGAACTCCAGATGGGCCTGGCTGGAGAGGGCAGGGGACGCGGCCGGCTGCGCTGCGCGGCCAGGGCTGAGGAGAGCCGGCGGCCGCGGCCCCCACCCCGCAGCGCCCTGCAAAAGGCGTCCTTTGGCACAGGCCCCACGCGCAGGGGGCACTAGGGTTGGAGTCCTCAGCCCCGGCTTCTGGTCTCACAGGATCCTGCAGACACAGACCCTCTGCCCACCCCCGGGCTCAGTCCCTGCCCGTGGGGCGCCAGGGCTGCGCTGCCTCGAGGCACGGTCGGCCGGGGCAGCCTCTGGCCCAGCTGAGGCTGCTGGGAGGGGAGCAGGGAAGCCGGCAGGTCGCGGGCAGAGCCGGCTGTGCCCAGGGGTGCGCGCGGGTGTGTCTGCCTAGATGCGCGCGGAGGCCAGGGGAGGCGCGGCGCTGCCCAGCCAGGCCCTGCGCGCAGAGGAAACACCTGCTAAGCAACTCGCTCGGCGAAACTTCGCGCCCCTTCGCGGGCTGCGCCGCCCATCCGGCCCCCGGCCTCCAGCACACGGTCTGTTCCCGCGGTTCCGCGCCCCGCGCCTCCCCCCGCAATTAGCAGGGGCTGCTGCGCGCAGCGGGAGCCCGGCCGGCTGCTTGATAATCCGCACACGTGTGTGCCCGGCGCCGCCCGCCCCCACGCGGGGGGAGGGGTGCCGAGGCGGGGCGGGGGCTGCTCGGTACCTCCGGGGTGAGCTGGCAGGGGGCGCCAAGTCCCCGGTGCCACCGGAGCCAGAGGGGCAGCCCCGGGGGTGGGGGGAGCCTCTGGTGTCTGGGGTCCCAGATCCGGGGGCTGGCGACACCCACCGAGAAGTGGACCCCGGGTCCCGGGCCCTCGCGTGCGCCGCGCGAGAGGAGGGGGTGCCGGGGCGCGCGCGGCTGTGTCTGAGCGCAGGGGCCGGTGCTCGCGTTCTCGGCGCGGCCCGGGGCTCGCGTGCCCCGTCACCCCGGAGGTGTCCTCAGGGCCGGCGGCAGCGCGAGCCGAGAGGCCGCGGGGAGTCTGCAGGCCAGCAGGAGGCTGCTGACGCCGGCGCGGGGGCCGCGTGTGCGCCGGGCGTGGGGCAGGGTCTCCTTCTCCTGGCCTGGGGCGCGCACCTCGGCCGGGGGCGGGGGCTCGGGGGCGTCCCGGGGCGCCGGCATGCGCAGGGCTTTCCCCAGGAGCTGCGCTCCGCGGGGCGCGGGCTGCGCGGGCGGGAGTGCGAGGCTTGCGCCCGGGCGCCCCCGTGGTGGCCGAGGCCGGGGGAGGTTTGGATGCATGGGGCGTAATTCGTGACCTGTTTGCCGAGTCGTGAGAAGCTGGAGGCGGCAGCCTGGGCTGCCATGGAAGCCCCCCTCCCCCCATGCCTGAGTGCTCGGCCTCAAGGAGCTCCTGGCTTCCAGGCCACCTCCGGGTGCACGATCGCTGGATTTTCTTCTGCTTTCTGATTGTTAACGTGACTGTCCAGGCAGGGGCCCGGGTGCACACCTAGAAGCCAGGCCGTCCGGGGCGGGGAAGGAGGCCTTGAGCGCCTGCGCCAGGAATGGGGTGTCAGAGTCATTCTGGGCTCCCAGACGGGGCCTCTCCCAGGGCTCATCGACAGGCTGTTCGGGCAAAGTTTGCGTCCTGGTGCTTCCTGCCAGTGTGCAGCGGAGCTGTGGGTCTGTGTGCCTTGTTGGGGGAGCGCGTCTGGCACCAGCCCCAGGCCTCCCAGGAGGGGGTCAGGAGTGCTGCTGGAATTCCTGATTCTCAGGATCACTGAGCCACACAGCGAGATGTGAGCCTGCACAGCCACATCGCCCAGAAAACCAAGCAGCTCCATGGGGGGGGTGGGGGGACAGAGAGGTCTTCCCAAAGCCTCAAGCCTTCAGATGAGTTACCATCTCAGCAATTCTTGTCACACCAAGGAAGACACTGACCTTGCTCCGCAGGTGGAGTTCCTTTAGGGCAGGGCCCTCTCTCCCGGGAAGCAGCAGCTGCTGCCAGCCGAGACCTTGTAGAAACCCGGACCCCACCCAGGGAAGGGCAGGCGTGGAGGTGAAGTGAACCTGCCTGCACCCGTGACTTGGCGGCAGTCGCGCCGCGTGCCCATGCACACTTAGGTGTGTGTGCATGTAATTCCGTTGTCATGGGGATTGTTTGTTTTTCAATTTGGAAACTATTCAGCTTTAGCTCCGGAGCTCCTGGTGGTCTCTCGGTTCTTAGTTTAGGATTTTTAAGTCCTTACAAAGATCAGCAAAGGGGAGGCTTTCTTTGGAAGTGACAGGTTCTGCAGACGTGAGGAGCAGGTCAGTGAGCTCACCCTTGACAAGGCAGGGAAGCAGCCGGGTTGCAAAGCAGCAGCGATTCCCCCAGGCCCGGCCTCCTGCTTGCAGCCTCTGCCAGGACGAGTCCCTGTTTATACGCTGGCTTCGGCCGCGCTCGGTCAGAGGACACACAGCCACCGTGCTTAGAAGTTCCCGCAGGCACAAACAGCTTCTCCAGGGGCGAAGCTTCCTTCCTCTCCAGTTTATTGTCTCAAACAAACACCGACTGAGCTTTGAAAATGTCAAGAAAATGGTTCAGCTCCCTTTAAGAAATAGATAAACAAAGGCTCAGTGGCCAGTTAGCGCTCCTTGCAGCGGAGACAGCAAATCCAGTGTAGACATTTCTAAGCTGTCAAAATGCAAATGGCATATTAAATACTCTATGCTCCACTGAATTCTAAATGTGCCTCTGGTAGTTTTTCTGCTGAGCTCATGGTGAAAATAAGCCATTACAAGTTGCATACATGCAATTTAAACTACACTTTCCCTTTGGCCTTTTATATTTCTTCTGGTGAAGTTCATTTCCCTGTAGAATTAAGAGGTTGAATGGGTAGCGTGGCTGGAGCACTCCACGCAGGTATGTCCCCTTACTTTAATTGTGTTTGGTTAGCTAATAAATCAGAGGCAGACATCTGAGTCAAGGTGCTTGTGCCTCGGGGTGGTGTGGGCAGGTTTTAAAGCTTTAAAAATCTACTGTTTTTCATGCCGGTAGGCTAGGAAATTGGATTGCAGGGGCCAGCCATGGCAGCCGATAGAAGCCAGCCCGTGCGACTCTGGCCTGCACCCCTGGCCTCGGGTAGATAAATGCTGGCTGAGAGAGTAGCACTGCCTGGGTGAGCCACCAGAGGCCAAGAAGTGGACACCTCGGCTGGCTGGAAAGGAATTCATGCTAGGGGAAGTCAACGCCTGACCTTGCCTTCCTCTGCGCAGCCGGCGTGCTCTGCTCCCCGATGTCCGTTTCCAGAGCGTCCAGCAGCACATCACCTGTCCGTGCACTTGATGAGTGCAGGGAAATGTTTCAGCCACGTGGCTTCCAGATGACCTCTGACTAACAGACACGTCTACATGCAGCGCGAGAGTCAGCACAGAGGCTGATAAGTAACAGAGTTAAAGTCTTAGGTAAAAAACAGAAGGAAAGACACTAGTTTCCTTGAACTGTGAACATGACTGACTGTAGGAACTTTATGGAAATAACGCACAACTTACAGTGGTGTTTGCTTTGGTCAACCCTTCTAGCTGAAGAGTGGAAAATGCTCTCCTGTCCCCGCTTTGTGAGTTCAGCTGCAACTTCCGTTCAACCATTTCTATCAACCACTAATTTCAGGGGCAGGAAAGGGCCGAGGTGCTGGGGAGTGGGATGTTCTTTCTTCATGCTCCATGACTCTGTCTCCCCGCCCCGTGAGCCCCTTCAGCACCCACCAGGCCCTCTGCCTCCTTTACCCAAACCTGCTTCTGAAGATGCCGTGGGCGGCCTGCCGAGGCTCGCCCTTGAGATCCACGAGCTTGATTTCCATCCAACATTACTTGGACCCGCGGTGGCAATATTTATCTTTATCTAAAACTTCTTTGGTAAATGAAAACAAAAATACAGGCAGGCGTGGATACCTATTAAAGCTAAATACTCGTCTCTTTTTTTAAGATTTATTTATTTATGCATGCAAGAACCGGGGTGTAGTTTCTTGAAATCTTCCTGCTTCCTTTTGTAGGTTAGCTTGGGGAGAAAGCTGTAAAGGGGAAGGGACCCTTCTGGATTGTTCTCTTCATATATCCTGGAGTGAAGTAGCTGCGCCTCAGCGCTAATGATCTCACTGTAATTGTGCATCTGTTGTTTGCAAAGCACTAGGTCAGGAAGGAAGGTTGTGAGAGAAGATTCTCCCAGTGACTAGCACACGCTCAGGGGAAGGCAGGCAGGAAGGAGACATGTGGTCCTGCCACTTCCCGCCAGTATTTTCTGTGCCCGCAGGTCACTCACAGAACACGGTCACAACCCGAGACTTCAATGTAAAAATATCAGCCTCGTTCTAAAAGCCTTTTATCCTTTAATGGGTTGATTTCATATCCTTTGGAGACCCTTGACCTCAATAAAATTCAAGAAAAACTGGTATGACCTGGGATCACTGTAGTGGAATCCCAGCTTCATGTGTGAATGGTGCAAACCCAGTGTCCCGCCTGAGCTACCCAGGTCACTGTGAGCCGCGCCAGCCCGGGGGAGCAGGCAGCCCCTGGGACTGCATGGTGCGTCGACACTGTTTCCGGAGCGCGTGTGTCCCACCGCAGGTGACAGCCTGGCGTTATGATCACGAGGAATTCTTTACACACTTTGCAAACTTTGTCTCCAGAGGAATCGCTTGAGGGTTTGTTTAGATGCAGGTCCCCAGGCTTCTCCCCCGGGACTCCCAACGCGCGGGGTTTGGGTGGTGTCAGAGGTCAGAATACCTGCTCTCTGGCTGGCAGCAGCTGTCACCTGTCTGTGAGTGATCGTCTGTCTTATTCATGCAGCCGCCCACCCACTCACCTTTCACCTCCGCATCTGCCTCCCTTCCAGTAAAAGACAGCAACGCCTAGTAGCTGTCCCTGCGCCCCCGTGACTCCATGAGGGTATGCGGCACGAGGGGCGCGGTTACGTCAGAGGGCTGCTTCCTTGTCCCCAGCGCCCCGGTTCTCAGGGCTCGTCCTCTGCGGTGATGCCACCAACAAGCGTCGAGCTCTGCGGCGCAGGGTTGACGTTACGGGAAGCCACAGCCCGCGAGCGTCAGCGTGGACGAGTGAGTTGTCTTATTTTTTTTCTTTTACTGACAGGATTAGTTTTGTCTAAGAAAGCGACGGTTAGATAACGATTTGAATTATTTGTGGAGTGGTCTCAAATGAATCAAGAACCTTCGAGATCAATCCTGAGCAGTTTCTCCCGGGCGCCTGGTGAACCCCTTGCTGCCCTCTGCGAAGCTGCTTCTCTGGCTCTAGAGAGCATGTCATTTCTGGTCGTTTACAAGAGGGTAATTTTCTACATGAAGTTGAAGCTGATGTTCAAGGGAAAGAGAGGAGGGACTCTCAGCGAACCCGGTTCCCGCAAGCCCCAAGCCCTCAACCAGACGGCGGCTCGCACCTTGCCCTGTGGCTCTGAGGGGACCCTCCCTCCCTGCTGGCCAGGGTGGAGCAGCCACCAGCGCGGTGGACCGTGGTCTGGGAGCAGGTGGGTGAACTTCAGGAAGGAAAGGGTCAGACCAGACCATCTCGTGGGAGCGCGCCTGCCTGTCTCCTGCAGTGAAGGTGCTCGCTTTCCTCTCGAGAATTGGGCACGAGTGACCAGGGTTGCTGGTGCCCACAGGGCTGGTGGACACGCTGTGGACAGGGCACCTCCCTGGAGAAGCTCTGGAGCCCCGAGAAGAAGCAGCCGAGCTGCGCAGACACTTCCTCCTGGGTGCCAGGAACGTGCCCTTCTCCAGCCCCATCCTGCGTTTCTCGGTCCGTCCGTTCGGTGATGTTCTGCTTTCTGGACAAAATGTATCAGAACAACTTAGGTTGGACCCAGCCGCTGGGACCCCGTTCTCATAGGCCCCCCGTGTGCGCGAGGGGCCGGGCGGAGTGCAGACCCGCAGCAGGCTTCTCGGGAGCCTGTGCTTAGTCGGGGCAGTCACCCGGGAGCTGTCCCGCGTCACTGTCCGGCACAGTCATTTTTCTCGGTCGCTCTTCCATCCCCAGGTGGAGCTGCTGTCCCCAGGGAACGGCTCACATTTTCAGTCTCGTCTCATCTTCATCACACTCTAGACGTGTGGGGCGTCTAGGGTCTCGAGGGGGCTGTGGCACGGCCTTGCCCACTGACGAAGCTGGCCTGGGCACTGGTCACTCGGCGCTGGTCACTCAGGCCCACGTGCCAGGAAGACCCGGCCGACGCCGGCCTGCACGCTTCGGCCCGCGGCGCCCAGGGAGCCTTCAGTCTCATGTCCAAAGAGAAGGAATCCCGGGAGGCCACTTGCACCTGCGGGAGACCAGCCTGTGCCGGAGACAGACAGGCCCCCACCCTCGGGAATGGGTCTCCACAGGGTGGGGAGTGTGGACCTGGAGAACCTGCAGGGGGATGGGAGCTGGCACCTCAGTGAGAGCGGGGAGGTTGGGAGGGCTCGGCCTGGCCCCTCTGAGGCACAGTGGGGCAGGCGGTGAGCACAGGGACCCTACAAATGCGAGTCAGGACGCTTGCTACTGAGGGTGAACAACGGGGGGTGGAGTGGGGGTAGAAGGGGGAGGGGCAGAGGAGGGGCTTCCACCTGGACCCTTCCTGAGGCTCCTCCCTCCTTTCATCCGGTGGTCAAGCCCTTGTCTGAACTGAGTATTTGTTTGTTTCTCGGAAACAAGGGTTTTGCCATTTTCAGGCCCTTCCAAGTTCCGTGAGGGTTGCTGAAGGGCCAGCGGGTGTGAAGAAAGCACCTTGGTCTCCTGCCACAAGGGCTTTGGGGCGCCCGGGGCCTCTACGGCCCACTCCCCCAGACTGTCAAGGCCTCCCTGGCTCTGTCCCTGCTCTCCTCCTGGAGAGCACCAGGAGGCAGAGGCCATCACCCCGTCCCCCATTGGCAGCACACTTGGGCCTCCCCTGGAGGGCCCCCAGGCTCTCCTCATGTGACTTGGTCACTCACGATGCTCCTCAGCCGCCGCCATGACGTGGGGGCTCATTCCTACTCCGCAGCCTTACAGTGCTGGAGAACTCACGCCCTCCTGCAGCCCCGACTCCTCCCCCGCGTCCTTGGTAACTCGCTGCTTCTTGGGCAAACCACAAACGTGGCAGCTCCGTCCTCAGTCTTGCGTGGGTGAGTCAGAGTGTCGCGGCCTTCCATGGAGAGACCCACGTTTGGTGGCTGTGGACGGTGGCAGGGCGGGCCCCAGAGGTCCTCAGCGGGATGGATCCCTCCCCACGCCGGCCACAGGTGTCAAACCACGTCACGGGTCCTGGTGTTTATTCACGTGTGTCTTTGCCCTCGTGTTTTCTCTCGTCTGCAAGGACCTGGGGTTCTGCTTGCTGCTTCCTCTTGCCATAATGTTTAACATCAGCCCTCGTGTCCACCTCCTCTGTCCTCGTGATCTCCCTGACGATGTGACTGCACAACTTTTTAATGTAAAAGAATTTCCTAAGAGGGTTATGGAAAAAAGCAGAAGGACTCAGCCCCTGCCCTGTACAGCCAGTTACAAAATTGCCTTTGCAGAGGTTTTTCCTGGGTGGGAACGAGAGGCCTTGCGTCGGGATATCTGGAGGCTGAGAGGTGCCTGCGCTCCTCGGCCTCAGCCCCTGTGTGGCTGGGGAGGCGCCTGAGTTGACTCAGGCTGTGCCCTCCCTGTTGGCCCAGAACCAAGAGGGGTGCGGAAGGTCACAGCACCCCAGACATTGAGCAGGGTGAGTTCCCTGCCCCCTGCCCCGCCCCCCTGTATCTCACAGCCCAGTCGCCCAGCCGGGGGCAGCGGGTCCGTGCCCCTGCACCACAGCCTCGGCAGCATGGAGCCCCACGGTCCTGCAGTCACAGCACAGCCCTGAAAACAGTGAAGTTATATTAGAAATCGGTGACGCAAATTTAAGGAAGTAAGAGATGAAGGGTCTTCTGAGTGAGGGGAGCCAGCAGCTGTGCCGGGCCTTGGGCTGGGATTTATTTCTGCTCGCAAATGTGTGTTTCTTTCGATTTTTATGATCGATGGACAATAAGAGACCTTTTAAAAGAGGTGGTTTAAAAATAATATAAAGTGTTCTGTGAAAAAGTGAAGCTGCTCTCGCTTCTCCCGTGAGGTGAGGGGAAAGTATGTAAGTTAGAGACCTGGTGTCATTTTTTGCAGCCTTTACATCAGAATGAGAGATGAGAGCCCTTTTCATACACTGTTTAATGTCCACGCACCCTTTGTGCCGCATCAAGGAGGGGAGGGCCGGAGAGCGAGGCAATGACGGTGGGGTGCCTCTTGGCCTCCCCGCACGTCCTCTCCGCAGCTGCCAGCCCAGCCCCAGGAGCCGGAAGCACGGTGAGGCCAGGCGGGCCCAGGTCGGCTGCCTGCTTGGGCAGCAAACCCGGCAGCTGGGGCTCCCGCCTCTGATCTCAGGGGCCCATGCATCAGGGTCGCTCAGGCTTTGTGGGGTCACACGGGTCTTCTGCTAATGGCTTCATGATGTTGCCATCGGGGGCCTCAGTGTCATCCAAAGCTCAGGACGGGAGGATCTGCTCCCTAGATGCCCCAGGTGCCGGAAGAATCCCTCCCTGCGCTTCGAGGACCAAGAGCTGGCGCATGTCGCCTGCCATTGGCCGGTGCTGCTCCGTGTCGCTAGAGGTTGTCCAGGCCGCTTGCCTCTTGTGGGCCCCCCGTGTGGCTCAAACCCCAGGAGGGAGAGACGCCAGCAAGCCAGCCCCGCTGTGTCACACACAGTCACGAGGCCCAGGATGCACAGTGGGTGCGGCCCCTGCTGCACTCCAGGGGCTTGAGGTCTCAGCCCACCCGTCTCAAGGGGACGCATAAGGGTGGGGGGCGGCCGCCTGGGGTCTGTCCGTGCTCTGCCCTGGAGTGTCCTGGCAGGGAGCGCGTTGGGCATGCTGACTGGGAGCCCGGGCGGGGGAGCACCCAGCGGTGGCGTCCGCAGCATTTTACACAAAGCGCAAACACAAGTGATAAACCCAGGAACAAACTCCTGACTTACTATTGATCAGTAGGATGTAGATGTAACCGTGTTATTTTGTCTGATGCGTTTGTGAAACGACAGTTGCTACAGCACATTAGCAAGTGCATAAGGAGCCGCGTCCGTCATCTATTATTATCTGGGAAAATGGAGAGGGGGCATCATTTGGCCAGACCAATACAAATTCTAAATATCTTAAGCGGGGAGGTGATGCACCTCGTGGCGGTACGAGCTTATTTGTTGCAGCCCCGCTGATGATAGTGAAAAATTGCACAGAGCTTAAATGTGCCTCATCCCGAAATAGTGGAATAAATAAGTAACGCGGCGGCTGCTTCCATGACGTGTCTCCATGGTAAAGTATTGAGCTGACAATTCAAAATAGTGTTTATCTCCCACGTCTTCTGGGCGGGGAGAGCAACCTGCTTCCTGACCTAGGGCCAAATACCTGAAAAAACGCCCAGATTCCAACTGATGCCTCAGTGCTGCTGGTTTCTTTTTAAATGATAAACTTCTCCAGATAAAATGACTTAAATGACAATTTTTAAGGATTGTCTGGAAAACGAGCGAATAAGCCACGGCCTCCGGACAGAAAGGCCCGGCCCGGGTCACCCGCGCGCCGCTGGGCAGGGCCGAGGCGGCTCCCAGACCCCTGGACCTGGAGGCGCCTGGGGCGGAGTCCGCGCCCCGTCCCTTCCCGGCGGCCGCGTGGGCGAGTCCGGGGCGCGGGGGCCGCGCGGGTCCCGGGCTCTGCTGCGGGCGGCGGGTGAGCAGCGCCCCCGACGGGCCCGGGCCTCCTCCCCGAGTTGCCCAGTCGGGCCCCGGGAGTCCGCCCGCGGGGGCGCCTGGGCACGTTCCGGGCGGGAAGGAAACCCCGGGCTGCGCCTGCGGCAGCGACCGAGCGGGCTCAGCCTTCACCCCCGAGGAGGCGCAGAGCCCCGGGGGCGCGGGCTTTTCGGGGCTCCTGCTCTGGCACCCCTGGCCCTGAGGTGCTTCGCGTGATGTCGGCGACGTGACTTCGGCGTCTGTGGCGGCAGGTGTTTGTCATGGAAGAGCCGGCGCCCCAGACGTCGCCACCCGGGAGGCCTCTCGGGCGGGGCGGCTGGCGGGGCGCGCGGCATCGGGTCGCGTTCCGGTGGGGCGGCGACCTGGAGCGCCTCGCGCGTCCTCCTGCGGCCGGCAGACCCCGCGTGTCCCGCCTCCGCGGCCTGGGGCTGTCGCAGCTGTGGGTGTCCCGGGAGATACCTGCGCCCTTCCTCCACACCTGTGCCCACCCTCCGCACCTGCGCCGGCCGTCCACACCTGCGCCGGCCCTCCGCACCCTCGCCTGCGCCTCCACACCTGCGCCCGCCCTCCACACCTGCGCCCGCCCTCCACACCTGCGCCCGTCCTCCACACCTGCGCCTGCGCCTCCACACCTGCGCCCGCCCTCCACACCTGCGCCCGCCCTCCGCACCTGCGCCCGCCCTCCACACCTGCGCCCGCCCTCCGCACCTGCGCCCACCCTCCGCACCTGCGCCCGCCCTCCACACCTGCGCCCGCCCTCCACACCTGCGCCCGCTCCTCCTCGCCTGCGCCTGCGCCTCCGCCCAGCCCTGTGACTCCAGCCGTGGGGCTTTCAGGCTTCACTTTCTTGCTGGGGAAAATAACGGCCTGGCTCCCCCGCCACCCCCAACACGCCTTCGCTGGGGTCTGCCCTGCACGCAGGGGTGACCGGGTCTTCTCGCGTCCTCGGGGGGTGGCCTGCACCCGAGGGGCCGCGGCAGCCGGAGAGAGGTGATGGGGTGATCCTTCCTCTCCTATTTTGAATGCACTGAACTCGGCAGCCCAGTCCCCCTCAGCACCGTCCTGCAGCTATTTCCTCTAATTAGCGGGAGCTGGAGTGACTCACTGGGGTCTGTTTCCCCCACTGCTTCCCAGATGCCTCCTCCAGCTGCTTGCAGGGCGGGGTCACAGTTGACCCCCTGGGGCTGCTGCTTCCAGCCGCACCCCTGAGGGGCGCCTTCCTGGAGCCCCGAGAAGCCTGGTTTTCCGTGTCCCTCCATGTCTGGGAGCCGAGCGTCGCCTCATACCCTCTGGTGTGCGCCCCAGGGGCGTCAGCGTCATTCCTTGTTTACCTGGAGCCAGTGGGGCTGACAGTGCTCAGCTGCCGCAGCCGGGACAGCGCTGGCGCCCACCTGCTCCGCCTCCCAGGTCACCTCCAGCCACGGCCTGGGGTCGCAGCACGGCCGAGGGCCTGTCCCTGCCGTGTCATCACCACAGGCCTCTTCCCAGCGGCAGGTGGCGGCCGCGCTGGCGTCCAGACGTTGAAAGCTGGATGATGAGCCGTGGCCTGGGTGGTGGTCAAAGGCCAGTCCATATTTTTTTGTTGGTATCATCTGTTCCTTTTATTAGCATCACCCTAGAAGATGTGAAGTAGCATCTTTTTTTTTGATTTGTATGAAATTTTATTTTATTTATTTTTTAATGTTTTATTTTATATAATTCTTACATCATTTTTCATCTTTGTACAATGTATGCATTTTCATTTTGGTTATATTCCCCCTACAATTGCACCCCCCCTTATTTTGACTCTAGTTCTTCCTCTTCCCACCACTCCCTAATCCCCCTCCCAGGTGTGTCTCTGGTTTATAGTCGTTTGTTGATTTTGATTATTACTTTGCATTGATTAGTCTTTTTCTTGGTCTCTTATTTAGGTTTTCTAGATTCCTGCTATGAGTGAGACTATCCGGGATTTTTCTTTTTCTTTCTGGCTTATTTCGCTGAGCATGATCCCTTCCAGCGCCATCCATGTTGCTGCAAATGGCATGTGTTTATCTTTTTGGATTGCTGAGTAATATTCCATGGTGTATATGGACCACATCTTCTTGATCCAGGCATCTGTTTTTGGGCATTTGGGCTGTTTCCAAAGCTTAGCTATTGTCAACAGTGCTACTATAATCATAGGGGCGCAGGTGTTCTTTGGAATTGATGTTTCTGTGTCCTTTGGGTAAATACCTAGGAGTGGAATGGCTGGATCCTATGGAAGCTCTATGTTTAGTAGGTCCAGAAATCTCCACACAGCTCTCCACAGTGGTTGGACCAGTTTGCACTCCCACCAACAGTGCAGAAGAGTTCCTTTTTCTCCACACCCTCGCCAACACTTGTTGTTGCTAGTTTTTTTAATATGTGCCATTCTCACTGGTGTGAGATGGTATCTCATGGTAGTTTTGATTTGCATTTCCCTGATGACAAGTGATGTTGAACATTTTTTCATATGCCTGTTGGCCATTTGCATTTCCTCTTCGGAGAAGTTTCTTTTTAGCTCTTCTGCCCATTTTTTGACTGGATTATTTTCTTTGTTGTTGTTGAGTCTCATCAGCTCTTTGTAGATTTTTGTGATCAGTCCTTTATCATTAGTGTTGTGTGCAAAAATGTTCTCCCAGTCAGTGGGGTTTCTCTTTGTTTTGGTTACTGTCTCTTTTGCTGAGCAGAAGCTCTTTAATTTGATGTAGTCCCAGCTGTTGATCTTTAAAGGCCAGTCCATATTGAATGGCCCTTCCAGGAGTTTTTCTGAAAATCATTTCCTTGGTGACCACTCACCTTTGGGACTCAAGAGCAGACATGACAGGCGTAGTTTCTCCAGAATCTTCTCGATTATCAGTAGTTTCCAACCTCAGCCTAGCGCTGGCTGCCTGCCTCTGTGCGGTGGAGACAACACGGAGGACCGGCAAGGGCATCTGAGAACCCCGGCCTCCAGGTCCAGCATCTTGAATCAGCCGCCTTCCAAAAGTGCCTTTCCTGGGCCCTCACTGGAGGCCTGGGGTTAAGTCAGCACAGTCTCCACTGTGGCCTGAGTTCAATCCCCGGCCAGGGAGCTGACCCACATGGCGCAGCAGACCCCTCCTGTCTCCTGCTGCTGCCCTCACAGTGTACTTCAGTAGCTCCGCCGGTTCTGCTCCTTACTCTGTCTCTGGTGAATCCTCTCGCCCTCCCATGCCTCTGGTCTGTACTTCAGCTCTTGTATGCAAAAGAAAAAATAAAAATAAATGACTTGCCTTTCAGCTCAGGAAGTAGACTTTGCAGAAAAACATTTGGCCAGGTTGGTTGTGCTGGATCCCTCTGTTGCCATGAGAGGGATAAAGGGCCTATGGCCTGGAGAGTGGACTCCTGGGCAAGAGGCCAAGCAGATTGCCAGGTCAGGACGGGCAGTTAGAGACCTTTCATTGCCAGCACTGGTGGGAATGGACTCTGGGCTGCAGTGGAGGTCAGGACAACTTCTGCATTTTTGGTCCAGGTCCTCACAACAGCAGAAGAGCTAGAACGAGTCCTGGGACCAGGCTGGGGATGGTGAGGCACGTCCCCGTCTATCCTTGAGGTGGATTCTAATACCCTGAGTGTGCCCCTCACCTTGGAGCCAGAGCCACACCGGTCAGGCGTTTCTGGCCCAGCCAGGAGAGTTTCCCCAGTGACTGACGAGCCTTAGCAGCAAGAACCGAGGGTGTGGTGTGCACTGTGCTGCGGGCTGAGCATCTCCTGGCAGCATGTGCATTTCTCAGTTGCCGTTTCTATTTTTAGACACACGAGAGGCAGAGCGGCCCCTTTGGGTGGCTCAAGTTTTACAGCCCGTTTTCTCTCCCAGGGGAAAACTTTGAGAGGATTTAAATGATGGAGCAACAGGACACTCAGAAAGCCCAAGTGGGCCTTCAGTTTTGAAAACATCAGCCCCTGGGGCAGGTACGCGTGGGGTATTCTCAGGGGTACCCACCCAAAATAGGTGCCGGCCCCTTCGCTTATTGCAGACATTTAGCAATTTTTTTCTGTTCCAGAATTTGGAAACACACTCGGAAGACAGAGTGACTGAGAAGAGCAGGGCCTGTGGCCGACTCATGGGGTTGTAGTTTACATAGTGAACCCGAAAGTGCTGGGGGTCCTCGCAGCCGTGGGCAAAGCTTCTCCCCACGCAGAGCCTCTGCATGTGGGGAAGCCAGCAACTTCTCGAACAGCATCCACAACCCCGCGCCCGGGCTTTACATCCAGCCAAAGACCCTTCCTGTCACTTCCATGCGTGGTTTTACGTCTGTCTGCGGGGGCAGGTACACTGAGACTGGGCCTGCTTTCCCTGGGGAGATCGGAATGGACTTGGAAAGAGATTTGATGCCTTACCCTCTTCTCAGCTTTCTTCTCATGCCCCTCTCCCCAAGTCCCTTAAAATATTCTTTAATTGCAGGCTGTTACCTTTGACTTAAAACTTGATCACTAATAGCCATTTATCACACCTGAAGTGCATGCTGCCGGCTTCCAAGGAGTCCTTTATGGGAAATATGTCATCAGCTGCCAGCACTGGCATGTCTGAGCTTGTGGGGGGGTTGAAGGTGATTTCTTCCCAACAGGAAGCAATCAAACAAGTCAACTGAGCTTTGAATTCTGTGTTTTCGCTTATAATAATGGGAATTACATTAATTTTAGAGAAAATATAACTTCTGAAATTTGATAATATTTGCACAATAAAAAGTGAACTTTTTTTTCCAAAAATAGTTTTAGTCATTTATGAGCAAGGGAATAAGGATAATACTATACATTTTTATGTGTGCCTTTGCAGTTGGAAATTGCAGTCTTTGAATGTGTGATAAACATAGCCTACTGCTAAATACATTTTATGACTTAAACTCAAGAAATGATGTCAGATAAAAATAAATCTTCCTTCCTTTCCTTCTTTAGTTTCATAATAATTATGGCAAATAGCACCTGGGTGCCAACTTCTAGGCCAAAAGACTAGGATTACGGAAATTTGAATTATTGCAGTGCTAGAGAGCAGAGTGCCCTCTAAATATTCCTTCACAAAGTAGAATCTGTTGTGCCATAGGGTTGCTGTGATGGATTATTTTGTTAGGTCAGAATTAATTCATGATTCACAAATTGATGTGGAGGAAATCCATAATGAAAGCATGTTAAGAGTTTTATGTAAAATTATTTAAAATTGCTTTATCAACTTTTTTTTATAGGGGCTTGATATCACTAAATCTCATTGATCAAAGATGCCATTTTTTTGTTTGTGTTTGGACAAAAAACCAGAGATTATATGTCCATTCAGACACTTTATGTTGTAGCTATTCAGAGTCTTAGTTTGGGGTGTAAGGGAAATGTGCAATAGAGACCAATCACAGGCATCACCACGACCAAAGCGAGGACTCAGTTCAGACTCATGTCCCTTCTAACCCAGGCGCTAGACCTGCCGTCCACAGAACCAGATCTAAGCTCTTCTGAAGGTGTAATTTCAGTGGTAAACACAGACATGTGAGCTCAGTCCAACCTCTCACGTGAAATAGCACGCCATACCACTTTCCTATGTCGGCCAACTATTGAAATAACTTTCTGAAATAGATGGTACTTGTATCCTGGTGGTTGGAGCCTGGGTGTTACATTGTTTTCTGAGATTCTGTAGTTGCAAAACAGACTCTTCTTTGGTTTTATAAAGACCTAAGCATGGGTAGGTGCTGCCAAGTCGGCAACTGAGAATTATTCACAGTGTTTCCCCTGACCTTTTATGATAACATGTCACCATCACACAAACTTCCTATTATATCATATATTTGGGCTATTTCTGGAAATAAAAACAAATCATTAGTTGTTATTATTCACGTTATGTGTTTCCCAAAGTTGTCCAAGCGCACTGTTAGACCTTTCCTCCGTGGGGATAGTATCACCCCCAACTGACTCGCTGCCTTTTGTACATATAGACATCTTTCAAGCATTAAACTGTCAATTTTGGGGTTCTGAAGGAGTAATGTATGAACCACATAAAACTAGCAGATCCACTAATGTGTATCTGAAGCAGTGCGAGGGCTGCCAAGGAACAAGGAAGAGCGCCTCCATCCGCAGGGACCCCCAAGTCCTGGTTTTACACGCACACCCAGACCCCCCCGGGTCCTGGGGTTACGGGAACACCCAGACCCCCCAAGTTCCAGGGTTACAGGCACACCCGGACAAAAGTGGGCTCCGATAAAATCATGTCTGATAACATGACTCTGAAAATTTTATAAACGCTGAATTTTTGAGATAAAAGCTGGGCTGTTTTGATAGAAGAAAACATGATTTTTAGTTTGCTTTCTTCTTGCCCGGATGGGTGCACCAGTGGGTGGGTCGGAGGAAGGAAAGGCAGACAGAGAGGAAGGAAAGCTACAGAGACCTTTGCTTTCCACCTCTCCTGCTGGGGGCGCGGGTAGAATGCGCGACGCGGGTTTTCGGTGAATCAGCTCCTAAGTTGGTTTGTCGGAGCAGTTTCCATGGGATCCATGTGTTTTAGGGTTGCACATGGTGCCTCACTTTGTTTGGGGAACAGTGGAGAAGGAAGATAAAGAAAAACCACAATGTGGATATTTAGTAACTGCTTATGTTAAGTAATCGTTCCTGGCAAACTGAGACTCTCTCAACATCTCCGGCAGAACATTGCCTCGTTGACTGTCATGGCTTTGGAACTAGCTGCTGGTGTAGACGTGGTTAGGGAGACGACACAGACACAGAGTCCAGAGTCCCACCGAGGCAGCTCGGCGCTCACCTGACCCTGGGAATCAGGCAGGAGCCAGCGGGCCGCTGACACGGGTGGCGCTTTCCTCACCTGCTGGGGTTGGGATGCATTTGAACGATGAGTAATGCTTTTCCAGGGGAAATAACCTGGATTTCCAGAAACACTAAGGCTGCAGAGGGGCCTGGCTGCGCCAGAGGTGGCGAGCTCGGCAGCCAGGCCAGGATAGGCCGGAGGCCCAGAGTGGCCCGGCTCTCCACGCTGGTGTGGCGGGGAGCTCTGGTGAGGACAGGAGAGACCCTGGCTGCGGGGTGTCTTAGGCGAGGGGGAGACGCTGTCAGGCTGCTGTGTGGACCAGCCGGCTGCAGCTGGGGGCTGGTGTGTGCGAGGGGCCCTGAGTCTTTGGGACTCGGCTTAGTTGTCGAGAGAAGCTTTGAACAGGAGCGAGAGAGGCTGGAAGTGGTCAGGCGCAGCTCCGGGCAGGGGCAGATCTGCGCCGGTGAGAGCGGTCTTGAAATTGGCCCGTGGGGAAAAGGAAAAGCAAGGCCTACCGTTTCCCTCATTCTAAAGACGGGGCCGATGGCCTCACATTCGTATCAATCCACTGATGGGAGCTCACAGAAAGTGAGTTTTTGCGTTTTGCATTCTCTTATAAGTCGCTATGGCACAGGGTTTTGCACTTACGTCATCTTATTTCAGAAATCTGGTATTTGTATTTTTCCTGCTTTATAAAAATCACTTCTCTTTCATATTTGAATGGAAATTCATCATGAAACAAATTATATTTCTCAGCTAACCTAAGAACTCTAATTTGGCTGGCTTGGTTTGTATGTCAGATTCAATCACACAGAACTACGCCGTTGTGAAGCTCTGGCGATGTTCGATTTCCCATCATCTTATGTAAGGAGAATGCATCATTTTCAATTCTTCTGGAAGGTTTGGAGCCTTCTGCACTCCTACTGCAGAACAGCGCTCTGGACAGCTGTGTGTCTTCCGACTTGCGACGTTGTTATTTCAGTGGTCAGATCTCCTCTCCTGGCCCCACTTGGCCCCTGCCGACGTCATCCTAACAGTTCCTTAGCTCTGTGAATTGGCAGCAACAAGGGGATTCTTACTGATGTACTAATGTGACATTAATGAAATGTACACAGACTTAAGAACATTTGAGTGAGAAAATTATTCAAGATGCGATCTCCTTGAAACTGGAGAATAAAACTATTGAAGGCCAAGATATAGCTCTGCCGTGAGGTGCTGTTATATGTTAAGCTCTGTCAAATTTACATGGAGTTAACAGGAATTTTCGAATTACTAGGGGAAAAAAGTGTTGTCCTAGGATTTAGATGTGCTATTGCAATAAGCACTGCCTGGCAGGGTGTTTATTGCGCATCTAGCATATTCCCTGGGTTGAGTGGCACGCGATAACATGTATTTATCGTTTTTGTAGAACTTATTTCTCCATGTGTGTTCTAGGTTCAATGGCTTTATCACAGTGGAGATTATTACTGTGTTCTCAGAACAGGCGAAAGGTGGGATTAATTGCCCGGTGGAAGGAAATGTAAAGATGATCGAAAGGGCTAAAGAAAGCAGATGAATTGATATCCACGTGGTCGAAGTCCATTTCAGCCATGATTCTTTCCTTATCTCTGGGCTCTTTGCAAACAGATGAGAAGTAACAGCTCTCAGTCTTTAAAAATTATTCCCTGAAGACAAGGAGTCTCCTTTTTCAATTGATTTCTGACCTCTTTTTGAAGACAAGTTTATCTGCACCATCATTTTCAATCAATGCCTAATTGAAGTTGTCATCACCCTCTGGAGAAAATGGCGATGTCTGGCCAATCTCCTTCCATGCGGTGACATCAGAAGCACAGGACGTCTTAAAGTAAAGTAACAATTTGTAAAAGGAAAAATTCTCAAAAGAATTTACAACATCACACTGCCAATGCCTCAGCCACTTCTATTGGTATTTTTAACTGAGCTTGTGAACAAGGGAAAGATGATCTTACGTAATCGATTTCAGTGACTTGAAGGGTATGTTGACAGCACACCATAAATTCCTTGGATTTTTATAGTTTAAGTATAGCTGAGCTATTTTTAATCAAAGCACATGTTAAATCCAACCATACAGTCCTTTTAGGATTTTTTTCCAAATAAAAATTATTAGAAGGATAATCTGGGGTGCCTAATTATCATTTTTTGCTCAGAATATATTTACTTGCCCAGTTGTTCGGTTTTACGGAGGGCATCTAGGACTGCCTCTCGCTCCCCTGGGCATGTACTCCACTTACGGCTCCTCTCCATGGCACCCACCACCCCTGGCGGCCAGGGGGCACGTCCTCCCAGGCTGGACAAGGAGCAGGCTCCTGAGCTTAGTGGGTCTGAGTGGCAGGAGGCAGTTTGGAGCTCTTCTGATCCCGATTTTGCTGGTTGTCGTTGTTCAGTGAAACCCTCTGGCTTATTCTGACATGTTGGCCCCAGACGTGGTAACCACAGCGGGCGATGTCGCAAGAGCTTCGGGTCACTCGGGTCACACACAGGTGCTGGCCCAGATTCTCTCTGTGACTGTGACAAGGCCAGTTCAAAGCCCTTCATCTGCTCGTAGGTGGGAGCATGCAGGCATTTTGTCCTCAGTATCCACAAAAATAGACTCAAACCCAGGCCATTTTCCTTTCCTAAATAACCATCAGCGTTTCACTATAAACTCTAAACCACGTGTTCACTTCTCGTAGGACATTTGAGCACCTGAATGACCGCATGGGAGAACTTAGAGCTTCTTTCTTCCACTTAACATGGGTGAAATTGACTAAACTAGAGGTAAACCCAACCCTCTCATTCATAGAAGGGAAAAATCCCAACCCCACAGACTTCATGGCATGACGGGCCCGAGCAGGGGCACGGGGGAGTGATCTCCACCCTCAGTACTCTGCTCTTTGCCCCAGCACCTCACCTGTGCTATTGCCCTGCATCCACTGAGTGAAAACCCAAAGTGGTTGGACAGCCAGGGCCGTGTGTGATCGTGGGCAAGTCTGGACGGGCACTCAGTGCTTGCTGCGTCCCCTGGCTAAAGCAGAGATCTCAGAAACGCTTATTTCAGAGGCTGTCTATGTGGTTTTGTTTCCTGAGTCAGGTTCTTATCTCATAATTTTTCATGTGGTATGTAAAATGATCTGCTTGTCCTTCCCCAAAGCAGGAAAATGTGTCCCTATTACTTAATCTATTTGCCCACAAGAGAGATTTTTGAGGTCGTTGAAATACATTTGAAAAGATTCTGGAAGCAAAGCAAAATGCATACTGTGGGGGACAGTGTCTGATGTGAAGAAATAATCCAGTGCGCTATGAATTGGTAGATATCAGGGGTGTAGTGCACAGAAAGGCTAAAGTCAGTTTCCCAATGTGCTTGACCACTGGGCGCCTCTCCTCTCCACACCAGTGATTCAGCTGCAGCATTTGAGCCAGACACCACTGTATAAAACTGAGGCCAGTGTTTGGGGCATAGCTGGTGTAAGAGTGTGATAAAGAACAGTTTCAGTCACTAAACAAATTTTTATCTAATGAAAAGTCAGAGAAAATAGTCACTTTTTACCTTGGTTTGGGGACCACAATAGAATTTCTATAACTCAGAGGATGAAACGTGTCTGAGAAGATTTTAGCAAGTGTCGGTCAGATGTCTCCCCGGAACACCCTACACACCTTAGAGCACTAATTAATCGATGTGGGGCCAGTGCGCTGTGCCACTGGCTACCTATTGATTCGTTTTGCTCTAAATTTACTTTGCCCTTTTCTCACACCTGTATCTTGGCCCCAAAATCTTTAGGGAAAAGTGAGATGATGAAGAAAAGAAACCAAGAAATGAGTTGTCAGCTGTACATACCCATCAAGAAAAGAATAAGATGTTTTTCCCCTGTGCTCCTACGGTTGGCACCCCGTACCTCACGGAGCGGGCGGTGTGCACGTACCTGTTCTCTCTACTGTAGAAAGTTTCAGGTATTGTCCTTCAGTAACAGTTGGAAAAGGCAGACTCTCCCATAATCTCCAACAAGCAGCTCCCACTTTGTGGCAACTCACACACTTAGCAAGGAATTCGATGGTGAGATTGCTATGGCTTGGGGACTGCTGTGTGATCCCTCTAAGTGACTAAAGCCATTTTGGTGGAATTAAATGGTCAAAGAAATGCTTTGAGATACCCCTGGCTACTTAAAGCAATTTCAGCACAAACACTGTACATGTTAACTCACATGTGGTTTCCTAAATTACTGTAAATAATAACAATAAAAATAAACACATAAACTTAAAAGGACAAATAAGATATGATAGGTAAAACAAAATAAAGAGAGACTTTTGGAGGGTGAAAGTGAACTAGGAATCCCAGTTGATTTTGCCTGCAGGTGCCGCGGACCAGCACAGCAGTAGACGATGAGGCCACCTCAGGGTTGAGAGAAGCGTGCAGGGTGGTCAAAGGTCACTGCAGGGGGAGGTGCAGCAGGTCCCCCTTTGTTTTTAGAAGGGAGCTGGAAGGCGTACATATCTCATGAATGGACCTGTGAAGTAAGCGGACACAGAGGGGAAGGAGTAAACAAAGGAGCAGGACGAGTAGGGAAAGAACAATAAATGAGAGAACGAGATGATACCAGTGAGTAGGAGTCAAAGATTGGAGAGTGGAAGCTAGAGAATGAGCAAAGGAGGAGAGTGAAGTACTTGGTCCTCATATTCCATGTGAAATAATACATACATTCCTGAAGGAAAAACAGCCTTGGCAAGATTATGCCAGTCATAAGGGGTCATCCAAGTGGCTGATAACATGTCAATAATTTGATAAGTATAAGGGGAGTTATGACCTGTTGTCTGAACAGCTAACTGTAATTTTTTAAGAGTTTTTATGGGGATGGCCTCCCATGCAGGGCCTTCATCAGCGCGAGACAAAGCCGGAGGTCCGGCAACGGGAAAAGTAAATGAAAAATCTCCTTACTGGCCTTTCTTGCTGATCCTAAAATGCCACCTAGGGGCCCTTGATGGGCTTTGATATGATTAGGATTATTATGTAATGCAATTTTAGGTTTGGTAACAACTGGAAAAAGGTTAGCGGGTGGGCGGGAGGGTTTATCATTTTTGAAAGTTAATTTATGTAGCATTTCAGTATATTCATGATCATTAAACTCATCCCCTGACTAGGAAAGGGATTCCTTTGATACAGGAGCAGAGGCTTGAGCAAATAATGACGTGTTTAGATCATTATTGTTTTTAGGATTATCCTGAACTTCATCCTGTTGGCCTTTCCACAATTCTGCCTCAGTGGCATCAACCAACAAATCTTTAATTTGTACCCACAAGGACAGAGCCTGTCTCAGAACCTGAGATGGTCCATGAAGGGCATAAAACTCTTTCACTTCTTTTCCTACTTTCTTCCAAGTTTCCAGTGACAAACTACCTTCTTCTGGAAACCACGGGCATACCCGTAATATAAATTTATAAAGTTGCAGTAGAGCTTTCTTATTTACTTTAATACCTTGTGTTTCAATCATATTTTTTAATATAGATAGAAAAAGATCTTTGTTTTGGGTCTGTAATTGACCCATGGTCTCGCGGTGCTTTTGTTCACTCAAGCAAAGATTTCTTTCAACTGTGCTGTCCGGCCCGTGTCCCTTGTGGGAACTTGCAGAGGCGTCTTAGCTACACTGAAGAGCAGATGACTGTTATGCCATATGACGTTCCTCCACGGGAATCGCAGGTGCAGCCCACTCAGACTCCGTAGCCACGAGGCCGTGGAGCCGTATTCATACACTCTCACACACACACAGCACCACGAGCATTCACTCTTAGAAAAACTTCTCACTATCTCAAACTGATCACCCTTTATCAGCGAGCTCTGGACGCTCCAGTGAGGATCCTATCCCTGACTGTTTAAAAGAGGGTATTTTAAGGGAATCACATTCACACTCACACACAAGAAGGGAGATAGCTTACCCAACACGATCTCTTCGTTACTCACCTCTTCTTTGGGTGGAAGACTCAATGAAATGAAATGAAATGTCGGGGCCCCACGTTGGGCGCCACCTGCCGCGGACCAGCACAACAGTAGACGATGAGGCCACCTCAGGGTTGAGAGAAGCGTGCAGGGTGGTCAGGGCGTCGGTGAAAGAAATGACAAACAGACACACTTCAAGAGTGAAAATCTGAGTGTAATTTTCTTTGAGTTGGTGACCAATATATATATGTTTTCCAAAAGCACAGGGACAATGAATATCAATGAAATCAGCTTGCTCATGGGCTCAGTCTATCACCATCAGGGAGGTGATCTACATAACAAGCAATGACTTTTATAGAAGAAAGAAGGAAGTTTAGAAAGACAAATAAGGGATTAAAGTTTGTAGTTCTAGAAAGACAGGATAAGATTTTTAGCATTCTTGTAGTGGTTCCTGGTTATCTTTTGATAAGCTTCTGTCTTTTCAGGGAACTTCCGCTGTACTTCCTCTGCTTCAGGGTGTTATGCTGTTCTCCCCCTGCACACTGGTTGCCCAGCCAGACCTAGGGATGGTTAACCCTAAAGGTCACTGCAGGGGGAGGTGCAGCATGCAGGAAAAGACACATGGGAATGAAGTCTGTATCCACAGGACCTGAGGCTGGGGGCATGGAAGGCGACCGAAGCCCTAGATGTGGGCTGAATAGATTCCTAGGTATTCTTCCCTGCACTATGCATGTTCTGGCATGTTTCCCTCACTCTGTCCTGCAGCCTAGGAAAGAGGAGATTTATTTTCCAGGGGGATATGACAGGATCTTTGGATTCGGGGACTCAACTAAACACTGAAAAGGTCAAGTGAAAGTGTTTATATTAAATAGAGCGATCCCCAGTCCTGTGTCTTTGTGCTATCTCCAGAACACTGTCAGCCAGCTTCTCTCCCACCATTATTTATTACTCCTCTTTTCTCCTTTCACCCTGTACCCTCTGCTGTACACCTCGGGTAGATGAGTGGAGGATTCTTTTTTTGAGAGAGTTGGCAGCAACATGAATTATGATACTGGTGTCTAGGGGTAATTTATCAAAAGTCAATCTGGTGAAGCCAGAATTCTTCAGTAAAATCATCTGAATCAATCTCCACCTCTAGTAAGCTGAAAAAGGAATTGAACATTTTTATTGTTTTGTGTTTCACTAGATGTTTGTAAAAGTCTCCAACACTAAGACAAAAACTAAAATAAACATAACTGAAGACAGAAGAAAACATATAATAGGATAGATAGAAGAAAAACTTTCCAAAGTGATACTTAATCTCCAGGGATAAGATAAACCGTATATTTATGAAACAAGAACTGGATGCAGTAAAAATAGACAAGACAAAAAATAGACAAAAATAGACAATATTGTGGTTGAATAAAACAATCAATAAATAGATTGGAAAGCAAAAACAGAATACCAAAAACAAGAGTCAAAGAAACCTCCCAGATGTAAAACTTTTGTGAAATTTTAAAATGAAATCAAGAGACAGACAGTGGAAAGGAAGAATAAATTAGTCATCAGACAATATTGACCCAATCAATAGTACAAAAAAATTCTCACAAAGAAATGATATGAATTACCAGATTCAAAATGTTAACTGAACGAAGGAAACAATCCCAGTCCAAGAAAAACATTTTTTTAAAAATAGTATTTTTCCCAAAACAAAGAAAAGATAGTTTATACATTTTTTTTTTGAAAAAATAGGGCATATACGGGGGCTTAGAAAACAGAGTATCACTGAATTTTCCACAGTGAGAGGGAGATCTGCCTGGCAGTGGACAACATGTTGAGAATTCTTTGAGGACAGATTTTCAGATGAGCTGAGCTCATGCGTCTTGATGGATTAAGAAGTCACTCTATTGAGGTCCTTTCAAGAAAGGGAGAAGAGCAAGGAGATCTACTCTCCACAGCCCCGAGAGAGCCACTGTCCAGGCAGAAGAGCATCTCAGAAAGCTGAGTTATGTGTTCTAGGGAAGAACAGAACTGGCCAATGACTGGATTGATTTGACACTGCTGAAATTAATATTTTGAAGCTTTTATGAAACTACACAGTTGTTTATGGAAAATATGACTAGCTACATAGATATGATTCAGAAACGTAAAATGACTGTGCACTTTAAGAAATTAATTACAGTAACCATATTGGCTTTTACTGGCATGACAAGGTAAACGCTGGATTTACTTTTGTTTTAAAGTGCGGTCATTGTTTTGGAGGATGCAAAGCCAAGAGGTCATGTGATCGAGGGCCTGTGTTCATCTAACATGCTAGGGAGTCAGTGTGGAGTGTAAGCTAAGAACATTACTTAAAAATGCACAGTTAAATCAGAAGAAACAGTCAGAGGAATTAAAAATTGTATTTCAGAATCTGAGGTGTCTTTTTAATAAGCTTTTCTTTTTCTGCATATCATAGATTGAAGTAAATGTATTCATTTGATAGGTAATTTTGTCGGTTTCCAGTGCATGATCACCTCCCTCCTACACAAGAAGCTTTTTTTTTTTTTTAACATTTATTTATACAAGCTCTGGGCACAGTCAGAAGCGCGGGAGGGTGAGAGGATTCACCAGAGCCAGAGCGGGGAGCAGAGCAGGCAGAAGGACCGAAGGACACTGCTGAGGGGAGCAGCGGGCGGCAGGAGAGGTCTGCGCGCCGTGCGGGACCCTCGCTGGCGGCCAGGGATCGAACCGGCGCTGCCGAGGCTGCGGGCAGCTTCCCAACCCAGCACTCCACCCCTGCGCCACCGCGGAGGCCCCACAAGAAACTTCTTTACATTGAGACAAATGAAGAGACGTGCCCTTTCATCCTGTGTGGATCAAACCACGGCATTGCTGCTTTTCTGTCTGTCCTGCATGAAGAATGCAGGGCTTCCGCCGACATGTAGACACTTAACTGTACTCCTGCCTTGTTCTTCAAAGACTTGTAAATAAAAGCTTAGCTTAGGTTGGAACTTTTCTTTTGCGTTCCTTATCCCCAGAACCTGCCAGCAACAGGTCGTCCCAACAGTGGGAACAAGCGAGCTGATAGCCTGCTGGCGCCTCAATTTACATTTTCACAGCAAGATCTTTTTATTCTGTCCTGTGTACGATGACAGAACATTGGCTACATCTGTCTCCGAGTTAGGGATGTTGCAGAATCCAATGTTATGTTGAAGCTTATCCATCCTTGGAACACTTTCCATGTAGATGGTTTATATGACATACTCAGTCGGCATCTCCCAGGTGAGACAATGATCTTTAGAGAAACACTGAAAATGAAATTTGGGGATTTAACAAATGTCAGAAATACCGAACACAGTATATCTTCCCTAAAAATGTATTTATCCATCATTCGGTAGATATTTTTTCAGTCCCCTCCGGGGCAGGCACTCACTGTCGAGGCTGACTCTAGTGGAGAGACACAATCAACAGTGGCCCGACACACGCCTCCTGAGCTGGCCAAGTGTTTGGAGCTCAAGAGTTGTCATGTCACAAGGGAAAATGCAGAGCAGGACAGGGAGGGTTGTTGCAGTTCTAACGGAGGAGCTCATTTCATTGAGAAACTGACGTTTAAAGAGACTGAAGTAGCTATTTAGCAGGTGGAGTTGGGGGCAGAAAGCGTCCCCGGCGGTGTGACATCTCACCTGGGCCGCGGTCAGCTGCTGGGTCTGCTGTTGGGGGCACTGCGGGCTGGTGGGGGCTGGGGGCAAGGTGGCCGCCCTGCCTTGGGGGTACCGGCGCACCTGGGCGGGGCGGGCAGGTGACACACCCTTGTGTTTTGGGTGTGCCTGATGGCGAATGAAGCTCGACCCCGCAGGACTCCTGAGGGCACTGGCCTTGGTGAAAGTCCAGCGGGAAGACCCTGAGGTCAACGCTCCCGCCATGTTTCCACCGACCTGGCCCCATCCACGTGACCTCGGGAGCTTTCTGGAAAAGACATGGCGGTGACCACCTGGGGCACTGAGCTAGCGCAGAACAGGCTTGCAGATGCTGCCACAGGATCCACCACAAGCCGCCTCACTTGGAGCAGCCGGGCTCCGGCCCACTGAGGCCGCCCAGCGCTCACCCAGGCGCGCAGTCCCGGCTCGCCGCGGCCTTGTTTCCAGTTCCTTCACTCCAGAAGGGCCCACGGAGGCAAAGGGCAGCTTTCTGTGTTATTTTCCTAAACATATTCTTTTTTTTCTTTATTGAATGAGAAGTCAATAAATTACCTACTTTCTTCAACTGGAGGACACGCATTTTTCAGACACTTGTCAAGAGCATAGGATATATTTTCTGCATGAAAGCTCTGCTTTTTTCACTTGTAGTTTAAAACAGGAAAATTACTGATGGCTTATAAAAAGTTTCATTTATTTATTGAGTCACTAAATCTAATTAGGTCTATTATTCTTAAAAACTCCATGGTAACTCACAAAACCAGAGCGACTGATTCACATAGGTTCCATACTTGAATAGCTTATTATTATTGCAACAGAGCTCAGAGCTCTGCTTAAGAAGCTGTCAGAATTTCTATTCATTTCAAGAGTTTATAAATTAACTATGGGAATATTTCTGGCTAGGGTGTGCTTGGGTCTGAAAGCCTCGCTATCTTCAGTATCATTGCAAATCTCCCTTCAGACTTGTAGCCTTCATATACCCTTAGTGCAGACCCACATCTGTTAAAAAAAAAGTCCACAGGTCACAAAATTTACTCATCATGGTTTAAAGTAGGTGGATGAAGATCCTGCCTTTTAACCTTTAAATTGAGCTTGACAATGGGAAACATTTCAAAAAATTGAAGAAATGGTGCTGCTGTGTCAACTGTGGGGAGGGGCTCTGGTTGAACTCTGCTCATCTCAAATGGAATATATAATGATTCACGGACAATACAAAGCCCTTAATAGGGAAGCTAATAATGTCAGACACTGGATCATAAGGAAATTTTGGTTTTGGGAACGCAGATTCCAAGCACACGAAGCCTTCCTGGAATCCTAGAGATCTCTTTTCTGGATTCAGAGACACCCAGTCCTCACAGCTCCCTGACAGCGAGTGAATCCAAGGCTTCCTCCCCTCAACTTCGTGATTTGCACCATCTGTTGACATCACACGATTATGGAAAAATAACATCTTACTAAGGAGATAGAAGCAGAAGGAGCACTTCAAGTAAACGGCTGAGACACGGATCCGTGTGGACGCCAGCTTGGTTGGTTTGCACGCCCACCTGTGAGCACTGGCACGGTGTGTGCCGGTGATTTCCAAGCACACCATCCCTTTGCTACGTGTGTGTGTGTGCTGCTCGCACCCTTCCAGTCCCAGGTCCAGTATAAAGATGCTCATGAGAAGGGGCAAGAAAAGGGCCATCCTAAGAAAGGGATGGCTCTTCCTCTGTGTTTGTCATTTTTTTCTCCAGAAAGTTCGATATGACTTCTCTCTCGCATGCATCTTTTCCATAAGAGGTTCGTGTTACAAGACTGTTACTGTTAATCAGCTACAAAGACGCTGATGTCACAACCGCTCTCTCTCATAAAACGCTGCAAACATTGAGGAAAGCCATGACCCCACCCTGATAGTGACCCCTGCCCTGATGTGCGGAGGGTCAGGTACAGAGCAGAGGTGTGTTTCCTGGGCTTCTGATCCAGTGGCTGCGGGTTTGTACATAACTGCTTTTTAGACACAATCTTTTAGTAGCCCCCAGCGTTACCCTGCGCTGCCAGCATTTTCCATCTGCTTAAGAATGACTGGGCCTTTGGGCTGCTTGGTTTGGGGCGAGCATTACAAGCCCCCTCCAGGGCTCCTGCAGGCGACACCATCATTTTTTCATGACAGACAGACGCCTGCTGCAGCTTCGGGCCAGCCGGCCAGGGCGGCCCCGCTGCGAGAAAGTGTTTCCACGAGAAGAAACACATTTCACTTATTTGTCTTATTCCCCATGACTTATTCTACTTTCATTTTCATAGCTCTGGCCTATCCAGAGAGGCTTCTAAATGAATGCATGTTTCTTTTCCCGAGTTAAGGGTCTTTCCCAGGTCTTTCCTACCTAGACCTCGGATCTGCTGCGGCGGAGACAAGGATGAACCAGGCTGCTGCCAGGGCTCCTCCCTCTCTGGAGTAAGATGCAGCGGGTGGGTCTGCACCAGCACCCACTCGGGCCGGGCGGGCAGCTCCAGTGGCTTCATGAGCTGTGTGGGAGCAGGTGGGAGGGGAAGGTGAATGGCATCCCTGTCAAACTTGTGTCCCTGGAGTACTGTACTCATAGTGTTTATATAATGTTGGAACATTAGCTTCATTATGCTGTAAGGAACAGAACATAATACAATAATTTGTCTTCTTCCAGGTCTCACTTCCACACTCATAATTTTCTGCATTTGTTCTGTAACTTTGTTAATAACTGTATTTTGTGTCATCACATCTTAGCCTACAAAATATACATTTATATTTGAAGTTAATTCTATTGAGAGATTTTTTTTTTTAATTATGGGAATAATGTATGGACTGTCCCTTTAAATTAAATAAAAGTAGTTTTATTGGAGTTTAATGAGGGCTGTCAATGTGTTGAACAACCTAATAAAGAAAAAAATCCTGGGAGACCATATCCTTTATGGTGTGAGAGGAAGGAGCCTGCTTTATGCAGACTAGAGAGTGACCACACGGTCTCTGCGGACCGGGACCAGCCAGGTTTGACAACACTCAGCATAAATCACAGAGCAAGAAAACATGTCACCCTCTGAAGGAAACTTCTGGAACATTTTTGTTGTGAAAACCAGGATTTCCCCCCCATGACCATCCATCAGAATCCCTGGGAGAGCTTTAAATATAAGTTCTTGGCCCGTGGAATTCAGAGACGTGTTTAGCGACTGCTCTCTGGGGCACAGTCTGCCAATTGCTGCGGTGTAAACGCTCCCGCCGGCCGGTGCGAGCCGGGAGCCGCCGCGGGGCCTGCGGTCAGGAAGGTGAGTGCGTCAGGGCCGGGGGCGAACCCGGACTCGGGGCAAATCATAAAATCCACCCGTGGCCAAAAAGGGAAAAATGTTGCGTATCTTCTTTCTTTGCTCTAACTGACACCCCTGTGCGTGTGCGGACCCCTTGGCGGGTGACTCCGCGGTCCATCGAGGACGCGCCCGGTCTCTGAGGGACTCCTCGCGCGCGGGCGGGCCTGGCGGGCGCCCTCAGGGCGGCGCGGATGGGGCCGGCGGGCGGAGCTGCGGGGAGGACCCGGCCCGGGCGCCCCAGGAGCGGCCTTCTCGCCTAGGGGGGGCTCCCCAGGGCCGGGTGGCGCTCAGCAAGGTGGGACAGACGGAAGCGGGGCGTCTCGGGAGGAGCGTGGGGACAGGGCGAGGGACAGGGCTAATCAGAGCCCCCCAGACGTGTGACTGCAGGGGGCGGGCTCCGTGGACTGGGGGTCACGGGCGCCCCGCGGGTGACCTGGTGACGTTCGTTCGTAGAGGTGTGACTCGTCCCCTGAAACCTGCTCTGCACTGTAAAGCCATGTTACCTCAGTGCGCAATTGAAAATCTGTATTTAGGCATAAAAATTCTGAATGGAGGGAAAGTGTCCACCACTTTGCGGCGTAAGGGAAAAGCATCAGGCGGTCCCGCCCTTCTGCCGCGCACGCCCTGGGCCTAGAGGCGCGGCGATGTGGCGGCGCTGGCCGCAGACGCGGTGCGGGGGTGACTCCCTCCCGGGAGAGGAGCGATTGGCTCGACGGCCTGTGGGCGCGCCCGTGAGCGCTGCTGTGGGTTCCTCGGGGTCTGGACCATCGGGGCAATAATTGCTGCCCGTGTTCCGCGCAGGGAGCTTGGGGGAGACACCGCGGGTCCAGGGTGACCGCGCGGCAGGGCCTCGAGCTCTGCTTCCAGAGGCGCCCGCTCTGCGCGGAGCGCTTGTCTCTGCCCCGCGGGCTGCTGGCGCAGAGGCGCTCTGTGGGGCGGCGTCTGCAGCAGGGAGGCTCCGCGCATGCGGCTCGGACGCCCAGCGAGCTCGCGGGGACACGTCCTCGGACCCGCCACCTCGGCCGGGAGGCCGTGCGCCCCTCGAGGACAAGCCCGGCGGCGGAGCTGATGGTCCCGGCTGGGCTGGTGCTGTCCCGTGGCGGTGTCCTTGGGGGCCTTCAGTGTCCTCGGCCCTCGCAGGGGCGCCTGTGGCCACTCACGCGCGGGAGGCAGTGGCCGTAGCTGCGAGGGCAGCAGTGTGCACCGTCCCTGCCCTCCCGCTGGGGGCGGCCGTGTCAGGGACCCCACGTCCACTAGCCCGGCTCGGTGTGCGCTCGCTTCGCCCCAGTAACGTTTCTTTTTTTTTTTTTTCAAGATTTATTTATTTAGACAAGAATCAGGGCGCAGGCCAGGGGTGTGTGTGGGGGGTGAGAGGACTCACCAGAGACAGTGGGGAGCAGGACAGACAGACCGACTGAAGCACACCTCCGAGGGGAGCAGCGGGGAGACAGGAGAGTCTGCCGTGCCATGTGGGTAGCTCCCTGGCCGGCCGGGATCAAACCCGCGCTGCAGAGGCTGCAGACAGCTTCCCAGCGCTGCGCTCAACCCCCCGCGCCAGTGGGGAGACCCCCGCGGCAGCCATATCCGTGCCCCAGCGTGGCCGCCCGCATGCCGCGTGCAAGCGCACACTCCCGGGCCGCAGCCCGGCCCCGTGGGCGTTCACCGGGGGCTGTGGGGCATGTGCCCGCCGCCTCCGACACCCCTGGGCCGCCCCACTCGGCGCGCCCTCTGGGCCTTCCTGGGGCGCGTCTCCTCCTTTGCCCTCTGACTGCCTTAACACCCATCTTGGAACGTGGACTGGACCTCCCTGGTGACCCGGCGCGTGTGACTACAGTCCAAACCCGCGGGGCAGGGTATTTTAAAACGCGGTCTCCAGAATTGTATTCAGGAAAGTCTTGAGGAGAAGCAGAAGCTCCACACTCAGGAAGAAGAGGCATGTTCCAGGTCCCCACGGTCTCTCCTGGACATTCAGGGGGCGGGAGTCTCCTCAGTGCGGCCGCTGCAGCGCCGGCTGCTTCAGAGTTAGGTGTGAAGATGCCGCCTGGGCGCCGCAGGAGCCCCTCGGTCCGCGCGGGTCGGCAGGTTTGCTTCAGCCCCAAAAAGGCCTCGTTGTTGTTGCTTCCCTGGACCTACCTCTTCCAACTTATACCCCCTGATATTGCTGGCAATAATGTATAGAAGACAAACTCTAAAGCCCTATAGGTTAATGCCATCTGTTTACATTGTGGTTAAGTTGTTTTCCCCTAAGATCGTGTGCGCGCGAGCGCGTGTGCGGCTCTCTCTCCTCCACCGTGTGTCCCGCCACGGCTGCCCATGGGGAGGATTCTGCCAACAGATAAGACAAGGCCGAGCTCTCTAACGGTCCCTGTTGCTGTCAGCTGCTACCAGGCCCGCCCTTGCAAAGGTGCCGGGTCCTGCACCCCTGGGGCTGGGCCCATGTTCGTGCCACGCCGGCCAGGTCTTGTCAGGTGCGCCCGCTGGGGTGACCAGGGGTCGGGCACAAACGTTGTCCCCCTAGCCTGAGTACTGTGGTGTCGCGTGTGTGGCCAGCCCTGTCTCTGTCCTCAGAGGCCTCTGCCCTGCGTATGCCCTGAAGTCCTCGCCACTTAGGAGTGACAGATGTGACCCCAGACGCGGCATCACTCTTTCCACACATCAGGGTCACAATACGGGGCCGTAGAAAGTCTGTTTTCATGTGAGAACGGAGTGCGGTGAATAGGCCGAGGCTGCTTAGTTTCTTATCCTTGCACGGCAGTTGCTCTATTTCACATTCAGGCTCAGTAGCTGTGTCTAAAACAATAGGATCTTAAAACTTATTTTCATCAGTGATATTGGCCTCCAATTGACACCCTTTTGGCTTAATCTTCAAAACTCTTTCGAGACAAGTGCACATGGGACACAGTCTGGCCAGTCACTCGGTAATCAGAATTAACCGTAAAATAATGGAGAGGTTGGTGTGAAGGATCAATTTTGTGTTTTTAATTGATTCAGAAAGTCATTAAATGCCTTTCAGGATGCATTTGTACAGAGAATTGTAATAGCACAATCCTACCAAACGCGTCTACACTCCAGGAACACAGACAGCCATACACACAAATATTTTAATGGTGCTAAATTGTCTTCCTTGAGGTGTTTTGCTCTCTCATTCTCCTTCTTGCTGATTTGCTTTAATCATAATATATCTTAATGATGAATTAATTGAAGACACTTTCTACTAGTTATTTGAATATAACCCACACTCCAAGTTTGCTTAAAATATATTGCTTAAAAAACTTCCTTTCAGTTTCTTTGGAAATCTTGATATAATGGGCACATTTTCAGAAGGCTGCGACTTCACAAAATGACTCAGTAAAAGATCGTTTGATGTTAATTATTGTAGGACTTGGTGACAGTGGCCCTCTGGACATTTGGGGCCATGGTCTTCTTAGCTGGTGGGGTGGGGCCCCGTCTGGGGACCAAGATCTGATAGCATCAGGAGATACTGGTTTGGGGGCTCCTGTCAACCACAAAGGCCTCCAGACATCGGAAGCGCCATTTTCCCAGGTGGAGAAGGCAGCGTTCGAGTGTTTTCTCCCAAACACCGAGAGCGCAGATAACTGCAGATTTATACAAATACTCCCAAAGAATTGAAAAAAGAGAAATATCAATTTATGGGGTCAAGATAACTTTGAGATCAAAACAGATATAGAGAGTCTGGGAGAGGAAAACTCTGCTCGTTGCCAGTTCTGCAAGGAGGCCTGAACTCCTGCACATAGTCGGTGAAAAACCCAGTTCAATGGGCTGTCATTTATGACACAAAGAGAGGGCACCCCAAAATTCAAAGGAGGTTTAATATCAGAAATATGTAACTACTCGCCTTCTTTACCAGGTTAAAACAACAAACATAAGAGAATTGTCCACAAGCAGGAGAAAAGGCATTTGATAAAATTTTATGCTTCTTTATGGTGAAGACATTTGGCAAACTGGGAAGAGACAGCGTTTCTTTTTTTTTTTTTTTTAAGATTTATTTTTTGTTTATGCCTACATGAACTGGGGTGTAGGCCAGAGGTGTGGGGGTGTGTGAGAGGATTCACCAGAGACAGAGTGGGGAGCAGAACAGGAAGACTGACTGAAATTCACTGCTGAGGGGGGGAGCGGGGAGACAGGAGAGGGCTGCTGCGCCATGCGAGTAGCTCCCTGGCGGGCTGGGAACAGAACCTGTGCTGCAGCGGCTGGTGATAGCTTGATAGAGCTGAGACTTTAACCCCCGGAAGACCTTTCTTTAAAGATATGCGTTCTATCAGATTTTCCGTGTAAACCATAAAGTAGATCTACCAGAAATCTACAGGAAGCATTATTGTAATAGAAAACATCATCTTTGCTTTGAAATCAGATTTTAAAAATATCTCCACCATCACCTTTTCTCAACAGTCTTATGCTGGAGCTCCCAGCTGGGGTAATAAGGAGATATAAAAACACGTTAAGAATTTCAGGAATATAAAGCAAATATAAAGCAAGAAATGAAACTGTTACTTTTGTGTGTGTGTTTTTTTTAAAGATTTATTTATTTATTTATACAAGCACTGGGTACAGTCAGAAGTGCGGGAGGGTGAGAGAATTCACCAGAGCCAGAGCGGGGAATAAAATAGGCAGACTGGCGAAGTACACTGCTGAGGGGAGCAGTGGGTGTGGCAGGAGAGGTCTGCGCGCCATGTGGGACCCTTGCAGGTGGCCGGGGATTGAACCGGAGCTGCAGAGGCTGCGGGCAGCTTCGCAGCCCAGCACTCAACCGCTGCGCCACCAGGGGAGGCCGAAACTGTTATTTTTGAATGACATAATTGCTTACGTAGAAAATTCAAAAGATTATATACTCTTATTTGAAATAAGAGTTTAGCAACCTAGCAACAAATATTCATTTGTAATTCTGTATTTCAGCATAATTTTTTAACGTATTTTTAAAAGAACCATTTAAATTGGCCATAAAACCAGTTACTAGGAATACCATTTATAATACATTCATAGATCTGTATTTTAAGGCCGTGACAGAGTCCTGGAGACTTCACCCATGGTGTCATGTGAACATGAATTATCAAAAATATATCAGCGCTTCCCCCATGTCATTCCAACCAACGAGGAATTTTTATTGGACCTTGAAAAGCTGATTAGAAATTTTTGTGAAAGAGAATGCATCAACAATATCCGAGATGCCCATGAGGAAGAATACAAAGTGATAAGGTTTAGAGAAAAGGATGATGATAGAGTGATGGGGGTTGGGAGAGCATCCAGGAAGTCACAGTGTACCTGAGGCTGGGAACTAGTGGAGGGCACATGTGTGACCCCCTGGTCAGTGACGGGAGCGGGGGGCTTCAACAACTATTACAGGGAAGGTCATTTGAATTAAAAACAAGAAATCAGATTCCCATTTCAAGTCATTCACAAACAACAGTGTGAGATAAATTAATAAATGCAAAGTATAGACATTGAAACTTCTAGAATAAAATAGTATTTCCATAGTGTGTTTCTTAAAACACATTTATCAACGGCACTAACCAGAGCAGAAAAATACAATTAATAAATGACAATTAAGAAGTTCCGTTCATTGGGCCTCCCTGGCAGCACAGGAGTTGAGTCTCACACTGTGAAGCCATCCACAGCCACTGCAGTGCTAGTTGGACCCCTGCCCCGGGAGCTGACCCACAGGCGCAGGGAGTCTCCTGACTCCCCTGCTCCCCTCAGCAGTGGATTTCAGTAGATCCTCCTGTTCTGCTCCCCACTCTGTCTCTGGGGAATCACACACACATACCACACATACACACACACCACCACACACAGCACACGCATACGCGCATACATACCTCACACACACGCAGCACACCCCCCACACACAGCACACCACATACACACACCTCACACACACACACACACACAGAGCTGGACAGGCCAGCACACACACGGAGCAGAGCTCTGGACTAGGAAGCTACTGCCCTCCAGCCCCAGCTGCTCCTGCCCGCAGCTCTTCACCTCTGAGCGCTCAGGCTCGGCGTGTCTGTGGCTCTGGTCGTCACAGAGCGAAACAGCCAGCGCAGCTTCTCAGCAGCCCCGCCTAGTGCGTTTCCCCGCTTCCGTCATCGGGGCCTGTGCAGGCTGTGAGACCTCTGCTCTGTGCGCCTGGCAGCCTCCCCGGCCGTGGTGTGTGTGTGATGTTGTGTTGTGGTGTGTGTGTGGTGTGTGTGGTGTGTGTGGGGCACACATGTGCTGTGTGATCACCCCGTTGTGGGTCAGAGCGCACTTCCCTCCCTGTGCCAGCCGGCGTGCACCCCCCTCCACTCCAGGAGCCGTGCTGGGTGCTGCGTGGGCCAAGGTGACTTGGGCGCTTGTACTTTATGTTTCCCTCAGCGGCGCGGCTCTGCCTGGGCATTTGGAGGACTTCCTTCTCCTGGTTCTGCCACGCTGACAGAGGAGAAATTTGGTGCAGTAGGTTACGAGCCGTCGTTTTTGTCACCAGCCTGGGCTTCGCAAATCCCTTTTTATCCAACGCGTCCGTCCGCGCCGCCCTCAGTGTGACTCAACGGGAAAGCGGGGGCCGTTCCTGGGGGCACCCCCGGCAGAGGCGCCCCCAAGGCCCCCCTCAGCATCATCTCCTTTTGCTGCTCTCCCGCAGGGGAGCTGTCGGGAGGACTGTGCACTCCTGGGCGCAGGAGAACCCGTCTGACGTCCCCTTGTATTTTGGGAAGAATCGTTCTTTTGGTCACCAAATACAAGGGGAAAAATAATTTTGGCACAAAACACAGTAAAAATTCACATCGAATCTTCACATGATTTTTGTTTTGTCTTCATTCAGTCATGATTTTTTTTTAAGACGAAACTAATTTCCCTGGTGTCGCTGTGATTTTAGGGGCCACCCACACAGTGGACCCTGCTAAGGGCTTCATTTGGTTTTACCAATAACGGTGTTTGGACAGTTTGGGGACAGGCCTGGGGCAGGCGCACTGGGCAGCAGCCTGTGGGCCCTTCGGAGTGTGGTCAAGACATGAAATGAGGTCTGCCCCTCAGACCGCTCGGGACCATCTGTCCCACACACCTGGCGGGAAGGGACAACCTCTGAACTTGCAGGCCTGGAGCGCGCGAGCTGGATCACCCATCTACACAGTCCCTGTATCTGACAAAATTCCCCCTCCGTCACCTTCTCCGTTTAAATGGATGTACATTCTTTAAAGTTAGTGTCTCTCCCACCCTAGAGGCTTGAAGACAGGGATCTACCTTCCACGTCCCTGTATTTATTTATCGCCACTCCCTGCACCTGACAGGTAACATCGCAAAGAGACAACGTGCTCTGTGACGCCGCGATCTCTGCCGACTCGCTTGCCCCGTCCCTGTCCCCGGAAGGGTAGCGGGCTCCTGCCTCCCGCTCGCGTGGTTTCTCGAGGTCTGGCTGCAGCAGGGAAAGATGATGTGAGCAGGACAGAAACCATTTTTATAACTGTAATTACCTGCACTGCCTGCCTGTGATTATTTCAATTTCCCTTTGCTGTGTCTTTGATTAAGTCTTCACTCCCTAATGCATTGCACTTTGAGTTGCTATTATTCTTGGCTGTTTTGCTGATTCTCTGTGAGGCCGCTGAGAAGGGCGTGGAGGCACTCGCTGTTCTGAAGACGCCGTGACATCCACGCACGCTCCCGGGGTGCAGGGGCGCAGGCTCTGCCGCCCGTTTGCTGGTGTGGGGAGAGGCACAGGGTGAACCGTCAAGGGCGGCCTGCGCGGCCTGCTCACCCTTCTCCGTTCCGGTCACAGACGGGCTTCGCAGGCACCGTTTCCTCCTAGCCCGCCACCTTCAGCTCCTTTCTTCTTGTTTTGTGAGCCACGAGACCGCGGGGCCGCGTCCTGAGCCTGGCGGTGGGGCTGCGCGGACAGGCGCACCGCTCCGTGTTGGAGCTTCAGGGCGAATGAGAAGGGCCAAGCGCTTTATTGCTTAAAACTTTGAAATTAAGAAAGAACGTAGCTGTGTAGGGGTATATTCATTCATTCACCCCTTCATTCATTCTTCGAGCACATGCGGCCGACTTACAAGAAGCAGATGCTGCTTGTCTTAGCAGATTCAGACGAGACGTCAGCAGGCCCGTCCAAGCGCCTTCAGTGAGCCAGCAGCCACCATCCAGAGAGCCGGGCTGGGAGCTGCTCGCACGGGCTAGTGACAGCAGTGTGGTCCCCATGCGGCTCGGGGAGTGTCCCCATGAAAGTGCTGCGTGACCCGAGTCACGCTGTCTGGCTTGCCGGTTGTGGAGGAAACATCTAAGTTCACCAAACACGTCTAGGAAGGCAGAGGTGTAGAAGCATGGCGTGTTCAGGAGAGTCTAAATCCTTTTACATGTGGTAAAGGTGGGGGCTGCGAGAGATGAATTTGGGTGTGAATGCAGGAGCCTGGTCACATGGACCCATTATGGTGTGGGGTCTGGGCCACCATCTGTGCACATATGTGTGCTGGTGTCCCGGGCCTCTAGGTGCAGAGAGGAGAAACATGTATTTATGATGACACGAAACATCTAGTATTTAAGGTGACATAGATTCAAAGGTACATAGATGGGGTAGATGATGGATGGCTAGATGGATGGATGGGTGGGTGGATGGATTTAAAGAATGGATGGATGGGCAGATGCTGGATGGATGGATGGATGGATGGTTATAGAGGATGGATATATGGATGGATGGATGGATGGATGGATGGATGGATGGATGGATGGATGGATGGATGGATGGACGGGTGGATGGATGGATGATGGGTGCTATAGACGATGGATGGGTGGATGCATAGATAGATGGGTATAGATTAGATGACAGGTAGGTAGGTAGGTAGATGGATGGTAGATATTGAGGAGATATATATATATATGTATATGTAGTTATACCTCTCTTTACATATAATGGATAGACCAACAGATGATAGACGATAACTAATATGTAGGTAGATGAATAAATAGATGATATAGATAAATTTATAAAGATATATTATCTATATAAAATGGATGGATAGATGATTGGATTGAAATAAAAAGCAAGTGACGGAGAGACAGATAACACAGACATATACATTTATAAAGAGAGATTATATATATGAAATCTATATAAAGATATAATGGGTAGATTGATAGATGGATATGATAGGTGATAGGTGATACAGACATTTAAATTTAAATTTATAATTTATAAACTGACACCTGTGTGTGTGTATACGTGGAGACACACATGTGGACAGGAGCACTCAGTGAGTCGTGTCCCTCTGTGGCAGGCCCCGCCTCGCTGGGACAGCAGTTCCAGCGCTGCACCCCCTACCTGGCTGTCACCCCAGTCCCCCGACAGGCTGGAGGTGCACGTGAACACGACCTGTACATTTTCAGTCTCGTGAGCCACATGGAATATCTTGGATTTATGACATTCACTCGGAGGTATCATAAAATAATAGTTCACATTCGGACAAATAATTATAAATTTAAGCAAAACTGGAAAATACCATTGCTGGTCCTTGGAGCCCAGTGCTGAGGGATTTGAACCCACCCATTGGGGCGTGGGACCCCCACCCACGTGGAATCCGGGATGACGTTGGGCCACGTAGTGCCCATGCCCTTGCCGAGGCCGCCTCGCCCATGGCCCAGGCCCGCCACCCATGCCCCATTTATTTACTTAAAACAGAGCTGAAGACCCAGGCGGGAGGCCATGTGGGCGATGCCGAATGTGACGTGCTTCTGGCTGTGATGGAGTGTGGACACGTAGCAAATGAAAACCCCATTTAAGCGACGCCACCCCATCCCTAATTAGCCCAAATCTGTGCTTCAACCTTCAGAACAAATTGCAGGGAGCGGGGTTCATGAGCCCTGAGTTCGTACACACCTGTGCGGGGAGACGCCAGTGGGCATCGAGCTCGTTGACCTCATGCTTTTGTGGGTGCAGAAGCCTGGGGCCTTTCTCTGAGCACCTTTCTGGAGGCTGTCCTCTCGGTGGCTGTGTCTGTAGGTCCCCGTCTGTGTCCATTCTACACAACTGCACCTTTTGGGGAATGTTTTTATCAATTATTTTTTATTCAACATGAATGTATATTGAATAAGCTCATGTCCAGTCTCTATAGAAGAGGGGGGGAGGGGATGTGCATGAATGTTTGTGACTGTCGATTCATCATGCTCACTCGTCCGTCCTTCCACCCACCCACCAACTCACCCATCCATCCATCCGTCTATCCCGCCACCCAGCTCATCCAGCCACCCATGTGCCCACCAACTTACTCATCCATCCATCCAGCCATCCAGCCATCCAGCCATCCAGCCATCCAGCCAGCCACAGTCCACCCACCCACCCATCCATTCATCATTCACCCACCCACACACCCACCCACCAACTTACCCATCCGTCCATCCGTCCATCCATCATCTCCCCCCCATCCACACATCCGTCCATCCATCTCCCACGTCCCCTGAGTGCCCGAGAGCTGTGGCTGCACTCTGTGTGGGGAGATGTGCTTCTTGCAAGACAAGCTCCTGAATTCTTTGGATCAAAGTGTAATTTTTGAGAAGTATTTTCCTTTCTGTCTGGAAGCCACAGAGCGACTGCTGGCATTTACTCACCTTCTGCACCAGCAGTTCTCTCCTTGTTGGCTCTGAAATTAATTTTCTTTATCTTGACACAAAGACCCAAAATATGACTTTTTTCCCCATAGGAACAGACGGTGAGGAGGCAGCAGAACTTACAATTTACCGAGAGGGGGTTACTATATTTAAACAGCATATTAATACATGCTCCTGCAGCTGGGCAGCGTGTGTTCCTCTCAGAGGATGCTGCTGTTGCTTTTCTAAAATTCACTGGAGCCATCATAACATATTTAGCGGGAAAATATGAGAAGGAAGGAAGGCAGGGAGGGAGGGTGGGGGGCGTGAGGGAGCGAGGAAGGAAGTAGCGGAGCGGGAGAGAGAGAAAACCCTGCTCTGGCTGGAGACAGACCCGCGAGGCTGAGGGCTTCCCGGGCTGAGGAAGGTGCTGCCGCCGCTGACTCCACGGCTTGGTCGGGGCCTCGTCCTGCTCATCAGCAAAGGAAACTGTAGCTTGTTGGAAAGCGCCGTCTATGACTCGGCACCTCTTGAGATGCGGGCAGCCCCTGAGCCGGAGGGCAGGTGGGGAGGCGCGCCTTGGGGGGCCGGAGGTGTTGTCCTTGAAGAGTTGAACCGTTGAGCAGAGAGGGGGTGAGGACCCCTCAGTGCAGACACACTCCAAGCTTCAATCAGCTAGAGGTGATGCTCACTGCGAGGGGAGCCCCGCACCGCTTGCTTCTGCCTCGGCGCGGGGCCCTGCGCCCCCAGACTCACTCCTGGGACCCGCAGGCCCCCCGCAGTCCACAGGGGCCTGTCGCCTCACAAACTACGGATCCATTTGCCAAACCATTGGGCGATCGGTTTCCAAGACAAGACTGTCTGTGACAAACGGCGGGTTTTATTTTCAATTAGCTTCTAGCTAAATGCTTTCATTTATATTTCATTTTAATTGAACTAGGCTTAATGAAGTAGTAGATTATTTCTGTTCGCGACCAACTGCCGGAGCCGGAGCGGCTGTATCTGGAGCTCACAGAAGGAGTAGGCTCCGTGCCGGATCTCCCCGTTTCTGAAATCAGACACTCGGTGTTTTATTTTATTCTAGAAATATGTCAAGTGTGTAGTTACTTGATACCAAATGTTACTTTTTAAAATAATTTTATGTAAAAGTCACTTTCCTAGCAGAAGACAAGTTCTATTTAAAGATTCCCAAAATGAAGTGAAGGGAACAAAGGCGAAGTCTACGGTTTTAATTATAGCTGCGCTCGCCCCAGCGCGGGAGCGGGTCTGTCCGGAGGCGCGGCCGTGATGAGAGGTGACAAAATTCCCATGAAAACCGCTCTGGTAAACGGAATCACGCCGGGCCGAGCAGGGAGCACACCCGGCGTCCGCGGTGTGCGTTTTATTTGTTAATACCCGTGTTAAACAAGCCCTCCCATGCACCGTGGTTTGGAACTCTCTGCTGGGCGCGGGCACATGGTGTCAGCCTCCCAGGTACGCGGGAGGGTTGGCCGGACACGTGCAGGCGCACGCGAGAGCCTGAGGACCTCAGACCCCTGAAGCGTCGAGCCTGGAGTTTTGGAGAACAAACGCGTGTCGTAGAACCTTCCAGATGGCCAGCCGCCAAAAATGGCCTCTGTGGTGAGACTAGCCTGGGGTCAGCTCGGAAGTGGACACCTGCTTAGTTTTATTTGACATAGACTGAAGCAGGAACACACCTCTCGTCCCCTGTCCAGGCAGGGCAGCCCGCAGGGCTCCCTTGGGCCGCGTGACCCCCTCCCAGAGGCTCAGGGTTCGCTGCGCAGGCTGGGCCTCCCCGTCCCCGCTGGGGTGCCACCTGGGCTCTGAGCAGAGTGGGCACCAGCGGCGTCAGGGAGCGACCATCCGCCTCCACCAGCCGTGGCTCCACCGGCTCCACTCGCGTCTCACTGGCTGACGCCGGGTCCAGGCCACCCTCCCTGCGCGAGACGGGGCTCTCTGCTCATCTGTGTCCGAAGGAGAGAGGCGTGCGCACGGCCAGCGGTGATGTCCAGCCCTGAGAGCCTTGAGGGCAGAGGGGGTGGCGTGATCTAGGGCGTGGGGGTGGGTGAATCGGCCAACTTCTCCACGGCAGTTCACATGAGGCATGAGAGCAGCGGCCTCAAGCAGGTGCCATCGGTGGGACGGGAAGGTGATCCCTGCCGTGTCCCAGGCGGCTTTCCGGGCCCCGGTTAAGTCAGGGAGTGAGTGGCGCGCCATCCTCACGCCTCCTCCTGCAGATGCGCTGGTCTCGTGTACTTTTACTTTTTATTTTTTTATGGATGTATGCATTCATTTATTTTTAAAGATTATTTATACAAGAACTGGGGTACAGTCAGAGGCGCAGGAGGGTGAGAGGACTCCCCAGAGACAGAGTGGGGAGAACAACAGGTGGAGCTACTGAAATCCACTGCTGAGGGGAGCAGTGGGGAGACCAGAGAGGTCTGCTGCGCCATGTGGGCAGCTCCCTGGCTGGGGATGGCTTCACATCGCTGTGCTTAACCCCTTGCGTCACCAGGGAGGCCCCCTATTTTTATTTTTAACTCAAAGCTCAATAAGCATCTAGAGTGTTGGGCTTGTCTAGGACAATGGCCCTGGGCGAGGTAACAGGATATGGTGAAAATGGACGCACAGCCGACGAAAACTTAAAGCTCCTCATCGACGACGCCGTCCCGCTGCAGCGGCCCGCCTGTGCGCTCGCGGCAGTCACGCGAGGTAGCGCTGAGCTGCACCACACAGCAGCCGGAGGGATGCAGCGTGGACCCGAACTTTGCTCCTCCTCTACGTAGGTGCCCCCGCTGAGAGCCCGCTGACGATCTGTGTCCACGGCTGATGCCCAGCTGGGATTAGCCACCATGCAAATGACCTAAAAAGTGACCCCTGGGGTGGGGAATATTAGCAGCACTGGGCTTGGCAGGAACGCGTCTTTGGAGAGACAGGTGAGAAATGTAATTGTATTCCGAGCCGTGCCAACCTCAGCAGGGGCCTTCAACTAGATAGAAACTCGCTGGGGCCGGGAGCCACGGGCGCAGCCGCCACCGCCCGCTCGGGCGGACCCGGCCCAGCTGTGCTGGGAGCGCGAGGGCCGGGGCGGCTTCTCTTCAAGTGCGTGTTTCTCGAAGTTGCGTGTGTGTGCACAGGAGCGGGGCGTGTGCGTGCGTGCGTGCGTGCGTGAAACGGGGATTCAGGACCTTCCCATTGCATCCTTGAGGTCGCGGCGGCGCGGTCGGCGTTCACGTGAGTGCACGGATGCTGTCCGCGCGCAGACGCTTCTGTCCTCACTGTGTGTGACTCGCGCAAGCCTGGGGTCAGGAAGGGCACGCTGCAAGGTCCCGTCCCCCTAGTTTCCCGACTCGCTCTCCAGACCCTAGTCCACCCACTGCATGAGCCGGGGCTGGAAGGGACCCTCTGCTCCCCGCCCGCGCCCGCGCTCACCGCCGTGTCTCGCCATGACTCTCAGTTCTTGAAGGAAACGTCTATGCATCTCCCACCCCACGGCAGACTGTCCCTTCCCGGGCAGCTGCCTTAGCGCCCGAGTGGCCTCGCTGCGGCTGGACGCCTCGCCGTCCTCTGGGCCCACTGGGAGGGCGTGTGGCTGCGAGCGGAGGGTCTGCCCGTGCTGCTCCCTGGAAGCCGTGGCTTGTGCTTTAACGGGGCCCACGTGGGCAGCACAGGCTCCAGGGGAAAGTGAAGCAGGAGCTGAGGCCCCGGGTCTCCGGGGGAGAGGCGCGGGGGTGGGTACGTGGGTCACATGCAGGTGTGACAAAGGATGAAGTCACTGCTGAGAAGCACAGGATCACACGGCGCTTCCCGTCCACGCCGGCAGCTGCCCGCGCGCGGCTCTCCGCATCCAGGGTGTCTCATCTCATGACTGCACGGTCCAGGGTACCTGGCACAGCTCCCTCCCAGCACACGACCGTGTTTCGTTTATCCGCGGCTTTGAAGAGATTCTTCTGCCGCCAACTCGGCTTCTGGCCCAGTCACGCCAGCGGGTCACAGACGGGGAATGAAGAGGCTCGCTCTTCCCGGCCGGGAGGGACCCGAGGCCCCCAGGCGACGGCCGCTGCCCGCTCCCCACCCTCCCCCGGCCTGGGCCTTCTTGCGCTGCTCTCCTGCCGGAGGCCGTGGAGGTCCGGTCGTTCTGCTGCATGCAGGGGTGCAGCTGCGAGGGCCGCGCCGGGGTCCCCTTCCCAGAGCTCCCTGTCCTCTGCTGGGGGAGTCTCGCCTTCATCGTGCCCACACGGCCTCACCCCTGCAGCCCGTGTCTGCGCTGCCCCTCCGAGGCCCCAACCTCAGGCCCCAACGGTGAGGGCCGTGGTCTGCACCTCTCAGGTCCGACTGGTCTCTTAGGCGTGAAGCCCTCACACTCTGGGCTACACCGTGCTGGACACCGCTGGCAGGTGCAGACCCACCTCTGGGGGAGCCGCAGGTGGATGCTGGCCCACCCGCCGGTCTGGATCGAGGGCACCAGGTGTCTCCGAGGAGCGTGAAGCAACCGGCGGTCCGGCGAGCGTGTGGGGGATGGCGACGGTGCAGCCGAGACCGAGGGCGCCAGGGTCCAAGCTCCTGGGGCATTTTGGTCACTCCAGACCGGCAGAGGAGCAGGGAGCACAGGCAGATCGCTGGGGGCAGGCCAGGAGGGAACGTCCAGCAGTGGACGGCCGGAGACCTGCCCGTGGTGACCGGCGGTGGCTGGCGCACTGACGCCCTCACCCTCGGGGCGGGGCCCTTCGCGGCGGCCCCTGTGCCAGGATCGCTTCTTGGGTCCGCGTGAGTGTTTAAAAGGCTCGCCAAAGCCGAGTTTGTGCCCCCAAGCTAGGGACAGCTTAAAACCCTTACATAATAAATGAAATAAACGTGAGGACAGATAGGAGCTGCCCAGGCAGCCGGCCCATGTCCTAGAGCCCAGAGGACAGGAGAGGCTGGAGAGACGCGCCGGGCGCGGGGCTGCGGGTCCTGGGCGGGCGCAGCCTGGACGAAGCCCACGCGGAGACCTGCGGGTGGGGGGGGGCGTCGTCTGCCAGGGCCCATGGGAGGAGCAGCCTCTGCCCTTGGCTTCAATTCTTTTTTATTGTTCGCATTTTGATTTTGATTTTCCCCTGAGCCCCTGTTGCTTCTGTGCCTCAACGAAGATGCTAATTAAACACGGAGATCCCCAGCGTGGACGCCACGGGGGCGCGGCGCCGCGGCTCTGGCCGGGCGCACGGCGGGGACCCGCGCGGGCGGCTGTCACGGCACGGCCCGGGGAGGAGGGCGGCGTGACAGGTGTTTCATTACTCCCCTGCGCCGCAGCCCGGGAGACCCGCGTTTGCATCGGACACGTCCATTTATTCATTTTTTTTCCACAAGAAGAAATAAATGTAATAGCCGCCTCCTTCCTTACCCTGTAATTTGAATATTTCCGAGCTGATCGGCGTCTTAGGGCTGCGACATGGGCCCCTCGAGACTATCAGGGCAGAGATGACATAACACGATTTTTCAGAAATTCCAAGTGCGGGTCCTTTTGGAAGGTCGCTTGTTTATTCATGGAGCCTGACTCGGTGAGCTCTCGTGGCCTGTAACAGTGCGTGGTTGAGCCTGGGGGGCGGCAAGCCCGGGCTGTGTCTGGGAGCGCCGTAAGGACCCTGTGTCGGGCACGACACCCACTTACACGAAAGGGATATGGGGGCGTGTGCGTGAGGCGGCGAGTGCAGGGCTGGGGTCGCTGAGCCTCGTCACATGCGAGTGAGTTTGAGATCCTCGCATCCGTTTTGTAGGAAACGCACATTCTAAGCGAGCGTGGCGGCCCGCCTTGGGCTTACTTAGGGCTAAAGAAAATCAGATTTAAATGTGGAGCTTGACCAGAACCCATTATGACCAACTCAGTGCCTGTCAGCCGGCGTCCGGAGGGTGGCCTTCAGGTGGAGTCATTGGCGTCCGTACCTCAAGCAGAAGACGGGCCTCACTGAAGAAAATCTTTGAGCTGGAATCGACCATGTTTTATTCTCCGGTGTAACGATATTCGGGGTGTCCTCCTCATCCCTCTGCTGGGGGACACTGAAGTGCCGGGAGCAGTGATGTACCCCCCTGTATCTGAAGGGCAACCGTCTCAAGATCAGGTGTCTGGCTTTTGACACAGGAGATACTCAGACCCATGAGCTGATAACTCAAGGTTCGTGACAGACGGTCATTCGTTGGTTCGCTCCTTCCACAAGTGTGCATTGAATTGCTTTGTGCAGGAGACGCTGGAGAAGGTTCGACTTGACACTGTAGGTAGAGGGGGAGCTTGGGAGAGGGGTTGCGCTCACAGCCCAGCTCTCCATCACTAGTTGAAGAAACTCAGGAACATTACGTGTCTTCTGAATACTAAGCTGTACAATGAAACACCGTGGTGCTGTGTTAAAAAGTCTGGGTGACGCGACCGTGAGCCAATGCTTGTGGAATTCTCAGATTTTCCATTTGTGTTGTGCTTGCTGCGAAGCCTCTCATTAAATAGGCCACACATAGACAAAAGCTCATTTTACAGGAATATGCTTAATGATTTTTCATGACGGCATCCTGATAAAATCACGTCAAACTCCAGCGGTGACAGCCTGGCCCTGGCCGCGTGGATCCAGTAGGACTCGCCCAGCTGGACTCAGGGTCCCGCCATGCTGGCTCCCCGCCAGACGGTCAGCGCCTCCCTCAAGTAGAAAGTGTCCCAAGATGTTTGTCAGTGTGTCCGGCTGCTGGTTTACCTGCAAGCATCGTCGGGGGGGCGTGGGGTGCCGATCAACCCCGCAGGTGACCGTGGTCCCATGAGCACTGAGACGTGAGCCGTGGGCTCTGGGCCACGCTCACTGGATCATTACACGTGGAGGGTAGCGTGGGACTTGTGCTCCCCTAAGAAAGTCAGAGCCTCCACCCAGCACCTCTGGAAGACACCCCGACAGTGGGGTCGTGTAACCTCAGCACTGAGCCACACGGAGGGGGACCTTCTCAGGGGGCTGCTTCATGAAAATATAGCAGGCATTTGAGTTATTTTTATTCTTTAACTCGCACTGATTTACTTGCAAACGTAAGAATGGGAAGTCCTCAGCCCTCACCGAGCTCACTGTTGCCAGCCAAGGGAACGCCTGTCTCTCTGCTTTGCCACCGCGCGCAGCAGAGCTCGTGGTCTCCAGCAGCTCCCCCAGCTCCTGTCTCACTTTCTTCAGTGCCGAGAGCGGTGATCCCGCCTCACCGCAAACACCGTCGTCTTCAGGAACCCGTCTCTCCGTCGGCGCTGCCGACACTGACTCTTGCAGTGATTTTCAGGTTCCGGTTTTGTTGTTTGGAATCATGGGTTTGAAACGATTCTGCACGGGTCTCCGGGGGCCAGGCCCCTGCGTGGGGGTCCTGCACCTGCCAGTGCCCCGGGCGCCCCGACCAGCCGGGCCTGATGTTGACAGAGGACACCGTGTCGTCCTCAGGGGCGCAGTGAAGCACTTCACCCCCGTTAGTGTTAGTGGGGTGTTGAGTTAAAACCCAGTCCCGGCTCAGCCTCTCCCTGCGGCGCGGCTGTCCCTGCGTCACAGGAGCCGTTTGTTAGACTTGCTTAAATAAAATCATCCATAAAGGAAATTTTTAGACTCTGTTTGTGTTAGAGACTTACTACAGCATTTCTGAGGGGGCCTCATCGAGGCTGAGACTCTTGGGCCTTGGCCTCCGCGGTGTCCTGTTGCGTTGGGAGGATTTGATCTCGCGGAGCTGCCATCTCCAGACAGCCGCCCCCACGCTGCCTGTCTCAGCGGCCAAGAAAGCAAACTCAGCTGAAAAAACCCTCTCCTGTCCATCCATACGTGACCTGCAGTCGAGGCCACACTGTGGTTCCGCGCTCGCCCTCACTGGGGCGGCCTGACCACGGAGGTGCTGGCCGCAGTGTCCGTGGCAGCCCAGCGAGTGCTTGGACCCGCTGTGTCTTTCGCTCTGACGAGCGGCCGTCCTCCCGGCTGCATGGCGTGTCGGTGCTCGGCGCCCCCACGGCGCGTACTCCACTTTCCTTTATAAAAACATTTTTATGCCCTGAGTGATCTTCCTGACTTCATCAGATGCCTGCTGGAGCACCACCTGTCTCCTTGGCATCAGGGCACGGTGGAAGCAGGGCTTTCCTGTCCGGGCGAAGTTAGTTTGCTGTGGGAGCAGGTGTCAACAGGTGTGGCCGTGCAGGGAACAGGCAGGCGGGGCCGCAGAAGAGAGGCTCCCTGCGGGCCGCAGGCACTGCCGTTTTCTCCCTGTCCCCACGCAGACCCACCCCTGCCTGGCGCCTATGGCTCCTTGAAAAGATGCCACCCACTTGGGATGGGCAGGGTGCCACCCTCGCAGATGGTGTCAGCCTGGCCAAGATGCCAAGTCTTCTATGCATCAAGTGTCTCTGCTAAAAGTCTGAGTCTCCGCCAGGATTATCCAAATGGATGTCTGTCTTCAACCTGGATGTGACGCTCCTGCTGACCCGCTGCTGCCAGCCAGGGGCTGCCACTTGTTCAGGGTCTCGGTGGGGAGGCTCAGAAACTAATCACCCAGACGGAAGTCAGGTGTGGCGGCCTTCCTGCTCACCCTCTCTGGGACACACATTCACGAAGCCTCGGAGCTGGGTCCTGGACATGTGTTCTCTTCCCGGAAACTCAAGAAAGAATACTTGCAGGGTATGAGGACAGGAACATTGTATGCCAACGTGCTCTTTCTCCTTTATGTCTGACAGTCCAGGGTAGATGCTGTGACAGGTGACACACGGGTAGAGTTGGTAATGGTTGGACTAAATGGAGTATAATTGTCAACAAATACCTTTTCCCATCACAATAAAGCCAAGTAGAAAAGTCTAATTTTGGGTGATGGGGTGTGTGGGTATTACGTCTAAGAGTAGGAGTAATCATGCTAGGTTTGTTTTTCTGAGGATATATTAGATGGATGGGTGGGTGGGTGAAGGGGTTGGTGGGTGGAAGGATGGATGGATGTATGTATGGGTGGGTGGGTAGATGGGTGGATGGGTGGGTGGATGGATGGATGGGTGGGTGGGTGGATGGGTGGGTGGATAGGTGGATGGTGGATGGTGGATGGATGGATGGGTGGTTGGATGGGTGGGTGGATGGATAGATGGGTGGGTGGATGGGTGGGTGGATGGATGGGTAGATGGGTGGATGGGTGGGTGGATGGATGGGTAGATGGATGGATGGGTGGATGGACATGTGGATACGTGGATGGATGGATAGGTGGAGGGATGAATGGATGGATGGATGGGTGGATGGGTGGATGGCACATAGGTAGATGATTGATAGTTGATAGATTTGAACCTACTGACCCTATGCTCCTCATTCTGCAACCTTATCTCAAAGAACCACCTTGGCCTTGAGGCAACAGAATGCACCTTCCAAGTATTAACGTGAAGCTCTATGACTGCTACCTGGTAGCTTGACATGAAGCAGAGAGGGTACTGTCTGCTTTGGGTAAAATGTTCTTGTTGTGTTTTCTTTGACTCATAATTGGCCGTGAGAAGGTTTTAGGCTTTCTGGTGATCCCAGCCTGGTGTATGGAGCAGCAGCGTTTTAACCACACGACGTCCTCAGGCCGAGGCTCGCTGTTCCCATACGTCGCTGTAAACCGTGAGCCGGCCTGGGCCGTGATGTAAGTTGGGAAGCTGCGGTCTGCTCTTGAACACGAGAACCTCTAATCTGTATTAATTTGCATATTCTCCAAGTTTATTGATTAGCGTCTAAACAGAATCTGTTAGAAACCCTGCGGAACTGAAGGGAGGCTGTTCCGTTTATAGTTTCTGATATTTTAAAACAAGGCATTTCTCTTCCCTTCGTCTCCACGCATTCCTCTGTATCACTCTGTAGACTTTGAGAACAAGTCATCTAGTCAGAAATCCTGGGCACTCATTATTTTAGCCATAGTTGCCTTTGATCTACTCCGTTAGAAGATGCTCAGAAGGAGCTCTCAGGCAGCCACCCACAGCGCACATCTTCTCACTGCCCAATTTAGGTATCATGTTGTCATCTGTTGCTCCAAGAAGTGTTTATGAGAAAATACAGTGTCACACCTAAGCTATGAAATTATCACTGAATTTATAGTTTAAAACCTTAATTGGATGCAATTAATTAGAGCCCTATTCTGTATGGGTTCCTTTGATAATCACGTTAATTGAGAAGGATGCGCAGTAATTGGTTTTCAGCCAAACTCTTAGACCCTACAGCTGCTGGCTGGAGAAGCTCTTCTAGTTATGAAACCCTAAAGAATATGGCGGGCGGTTGGCATGCGAACTGGCACGTGTCCATATTCCCCGCTCGCTGATTTGTCAATTGCCCTTCCTAAGATTAATTACAGCCAGCAAAAATAGGGAAGTGGGAGTCTAATCTGCGGGGCACATCTGGCAGACATGAAGATCAGTGTTGGCCTGGTGGCAAATGCCGCAAAGCTGATGGGCTGGAACCTTCTGGAATGGGCTGTACTGGGCGTGTGCCCTTGCAGCCTGTGGAGGGCAGGGCCTTTGGTTGGAAGAAGGCTCCGGGGGCGGTTTCCGTCCTCTCTGCCTTGGTGAGGACGCCGAGCCGTTGCCACCCCTCGGTCACGAGCTGCTGGGTGCTGCGCATCACTGGCCAGCACGTGGCCACTCTCCAGAAAGAACGGGCCCCACTCCAGAAGCTTTCCTGGTACGGGAGGCAAGGCTGTGAGCAGACATTACACAGTTAGAATAAACCGTGACAATGCAGCACTGGGGCTCAAGCATCTGGGTTAGAGCGGAGAGAGCCCTCGGCCTTGCTGGCGGCCAGGGCAGCTGAGTGGACGCAGTGCTCTGCCCTGCCCCGCGGGGCCCAGGCAGTCTGCACCGAGCCTTCGCAGCTGGCGTTTGACACCCTTTGGCCTGTGAGCCTTGCGAGCCTTGACATAGAGTGGTGGGTCCCATTTCTCAGAGAAAACAATCAGCCCCAAGGCAGCAGCAGCATGGTGGGTGCTGAGCCCTGGGTGCTCAGGTAGGGCCGGCAGGTGGGAGCAGGAAACGAATTGCTGCTGTGGCGAGGGCGAGGCCCAACACCCCCGAGCACCAGGACCCTCTGAGCCTGGCCGGGGTCAGGCCTGGCAGCCGCGGCTGTGTTGTGGGCTCCGTGAGTGTCGGGCGACTCGGGTGGCGGCACTGTGGGTTCAGCCTCGTGCCCTCCAGAGACATCTCCGCACCCGCCCCTCGTCCCCACCCTGGTCCCTGGGGTCCCCTCCCGCCACCCTCCCCAGGCCCCGATTCTGCAGGCAGATTCTAGGGTTAATTTTGGTTTGGTCATGCCCGTGCCCTTGCTGTGTCTCTGGCCCGCGGTGAGTGGGGCCGGCCAGTGCCCGGCCTCCCCGGCTGCCCTCCCTCGGCGACCCTCCTGCCGTGTGCGCTTGGCGGCGTCCTGAGACTCCGCGGGGCTGGCTGCCCAGCCTGTCTTCCTGCAGGCCAGGGCTGCTCTCCTGGCACCGTGCTGGGCAGAAGCGGTGCTGGCACTTTGTCCTCTGTGTGGAAGAGCCGGGGTGGCCTGTCCCCGCTGTGTGGGCCCCTGCCGCTCGCCATGCCGCCTCATCTGCTCTTGTAGAAACGGGGTGTCTACAGGGGCTAAGCGCCTCCTGATGTCCCGCCCATGGGGCCCCATATCCGGGGATGCTCCGGGGATGCTCGGGCATCTCCTCACTGAGCCATGAGGGCCGGGGGCCATGGCCTCTGCCCAGGGAGGGAACAGGGCGCATGTGGGTGCTTCCCTCTTCGGAGCTTGTCGAATGCTAGAGAAAGTGCAGGAGTGCAGGTCCTGCAGGGAGAAGGGACTGGAATCCAGTCTTTCCCCTCACTGGGTAGTTTCTGGCAAGTTGGTGGCTATTTCTGCACTTCCACTCCCTGGAAGGCGAGGCTCGGCGGCGCTTCCCGGGTGCGAATGCCAGCTGGGGGGCCCCCACCCAGTTGGCAGCCCTGGCCAGGGCACCTCCCGCCGTCAAAGGGCGCCCACCTTTGCTGTTTATACAGCTTTCCTGAAAGGTCCCAAGAGGTTCCTTGGCAGAAACAAACAGTGTGTGAGGAGATGAGAGAGACTCAGGTTAAAGGAGTCTGAGCAGGAAAAGACCGCAGCGTTTTATTTTACTTATTCTTAGTTGATAAAACTGTCGGAAAGGAAGAGAACGGGGCGGGCGGTGTTTGTGCCGCGGGGGCTGAGCCGAGTCAGGGCCGCCGGGAGGGGCCGGCGGGAGCTGCTCCCTGATAGGTTGCTTGTTTTCATTGTAGACTTAGATTGGTGAAAGTGTAGTTTCTAAATTCTCTGGAAACCACTACAGTAATTAAAAAAAACAACCAGCTATTGTTTATGTGCTAGTACAGGAGATAAAGCTGAACCACCTCAAGTGCTCGGTTAGCACCAGAGAGGACGGAAATGGAGGAGGAAAAGGAACAAAAGGTGCATTTAATAGAAAACTACTAGAAACCAGCTGATGTTAATCCATCTATGTCAGTTATTTTATATGTAAATGAACTAAAATTTTCCAATTAAAGGTTAGAAATTGCCAGAGTGATAAGGCACACCCCCACGCACACGGCACACGCAGCACCCTGCTTTGAGCAGGACATGCAGGAGGGTCAAGAGCGGGCAGTGAAGAAGACGCGTGGTCTGGTGCGGATGTGGACTCCACACACCTCTGAAGACGGGGCTGCTAAGGCACAAAGTGGTCCATGTGCTGAACATGTAACAGTCCTCAACGTGTGTGCACCTGACCGTGACACATCAGAGGAGCAAGAGGCCAAGGCCTGGACATTGAAGGAGGCACGAGTAAGTCTGCTGGCGTAGTCGGAGACTCAAACGCCTCTGTCTAGACCCGGAAGCTCGGGGAGGTAAAACAATCAGGGAGGACATGGTTGGACGGTTCCTGCCACCCGCCAACTGTGACCTGGTCGATGGAGAATGAAACGTCACGTGACAACAGAACGCCCATCCTTCTCAAGCTCAGACAGACCGTCACACGAAGGCACCATACTGGGGCCCAAAACACAGACCTCAACGCATTAAAAAGTAGAGCTGATACAAAACACATGTGAGCTCATGGTAGAGTTAACTAGAAATCAGTAACATGTAAACTTTGGATGACTCAGAAGATTTCTAAATGGCGATGGATGAGGAAATCTCAGTAGAGCTGGTAAAATATTCTGAATCAGAGAGCAGGAATAGACAAGACCTCGAGATTATAGGGTGCAGGAAAAGCAACGTCTGGAGGGAAACTGCTAGCAGTAAGAACTCATCTTAGATAAGGAGAAAAATGTGGAATTGGGAGGGCAGGCATTCCATTTGGGAAACGAGAGAAAGAAAAACGGTTCCAACCCAAAGCAAGGCGTGATCATGATAAATAGGCCAGAAATCAATGAAATTAAAAAAGAGAAAAGCGATTGAGAACATCCAACCTGCAGCTGGCTGTTTGGGGAAGTACGTGAACGTGGTCAGCCCTGAGCCAGACACACCCCGAGAAATGGAGGGAAGATGCAAATGTCCATGATCGGCAAGGAAAGGGGTCGCCCCCCGTGGCCTCGTGGACTCCGAGGAGTGTTGGGAACAAGTCTGTGCTCACACATTTCACTGCCGATCATGCCGGCCACTTCTTTGACAGAGATGAATGCCAGGACTCACGCGAGGAGCAGCAGAGAGAGTCGCCCTATCCCTATTAAATAAATTGAATAAATAATTACTTTCTAAAATAACCCACAAAATCGTAACGTAGACATTAGCAAAACATACCAAAAAAATGCCCCAGTCTTTGGGAGGCAGCAGTGATTCCTCACACAACCTGTTTTTATGTGTTTAAAGAAAATCAAGAGTCACAACCCAAAGGAAGGAATTCGGGCAACATAGCAAACAAATGGGTGTTATGGGACATTTTCTTCTTTCTGGTTAAATTCAACTTTATAACACAACATGTGAGAAATGGATTATGCAGAGCCGGATGCTTTCATGTAGCCTCGAGCTCTGAGCGGATGGAGTTAAAGTACATTTCAGGATGGCATTTGCTTGACTCCGCCACGAAGACACTGTGATGTCGATTTCAGGTGTGTCAGAAATTATAGATTATTTGCATCTGTCTCCGAGGAAGGAAATAAACTTCTCGTGATCAGAGTTTATAAAAATAGAAAATGGGCCTGATTCTGGGCTGCTGGCTGGGGAAGTCGTAAGTTGAGAAATACTGCACGGTAGTAAACAGCTCAGACGAAGCAAGACAGGATCGTCACACGTCTATAAATAGTGGGTGACTGTTTCAATATGACGACTTTCCCTTTCCTGCGTGAGGGTGTCTGTGGCTTTACCAAGGTCGGGGCCTTTCATTTTCTGAGCAAATGGTTTCCACATATCCTTTCGGTAACTGGCTTTCATTATCTGTTTTTATGGCTGCGGTTACCGGTGAGTTCATCGATCCGCTGGATTCTGGCAAGGGTTCCCGGAGCCCACTGGTGCTCGAGGGGCTTGAGCACAGGCCTCCTGGACTCCCCCCGCCCCCCAGCTTTCACCACCTTGCGTGTCAGGAGAAGGGGGAGCTCGCGGTGTCGCGGGCACACCCCAGAGGAGAGAAGTAACTTAAAATAGAGAAATGTTTTGCACTAGAAAAAAATTCAGCAAAAAACAGTAACTTTAGAAAAATAGAAGCAGAAAGGAAAGTGGTTGAAGTAGGTTCCTCTCGTCGTGATTCTCTTTCTCACGCACAGAAAGTGACAATTAGGTCTTGGCTGGAGAAGGCTGGTTCTGACACTGAAATCTACAGCTCGCCCTGTTGTGTTCAGTCTCAACTTCTTGTGGCACGGAAGACACGCAAAGCGAGTCTTGGGCGAGAACAACTGTCTCCGTTGAGGGAGGACGGCAGGGTCAGGCGCGCCGGCGAGCTCGGTCTCTGCGGTGACTCCCGGCGGAGCCCAACATGGACGCAGAGAGGAAGCGCAGGCGCAGCTGTTCCTTTGGGATGACGAGCCTGAAAGTAGGAGATGAAAATGGGAGAAAGACGAGGTTGACGAGTAATGCTGAGGGAGCGTGTCCTGAGCGGCTCGAGGGGCGGTCACCACCGTCCCCCCCAGACGGCCAGGGCCGGCACCTCCCTCAAGCCCTGACCTCTAAGTGGTCTCCCCCCAACAGCCCTCGGGCACGCAGGCAGCGCCTGAGGCTGGGGACTGTGTAACACAGTGGAGCATCGTGAGTGTGCTGCTGCACGCCTGGCGCGGAGCCGGCGGCTCCTGGGAACAGGGCCTGAGCCCGGCGAGGGTGTCCAGGCTGCCACTTCCCCTCGCAAGGGGGGTCAAGGGTGAGCCAGTCTCGGCAGTGTCGTGAGCGGGTATTTATAGCTTTCCAATTTGCCAAGTCAGACTTCCTGCGAAAGTGGAGTTTTTCAAAGTATTGGAGGACAAGAAGAACCGGGGGGATCGGAGAGGGCGCCAGCCACGGACTGGGGAGGGCGCGGGGGGAGGCGGTGAGAAACAACAACAAAAGGCTCTTGGGAGATTTTTCTTTAGCAAGAGACACTAGAGAGTAGAAGGAAATTATTCAGGTCTCAAGTATTTCAGAAGCAGCTGTGGGTTTTATGCCCCATGGTCCGTGTCAGCATCTTACGCCGCATATGTGTGGATATGTAGCCACGTGTGTGCCTAGGGGAGCACGTATGACCTCCCGGCCTAACCGTACACCCACCTCACCCCCGCACGCGTACGCCTACATTATCTGTACCTTGGACTACATGTGCTCGTGCAAAGCCTCCCGCCACAGCTCTGCCGGCATCTCAGACTACACGGGCACTCACGCGCAGTTTCACACCGCATGTGTGCGCTTGTGCACATCATGCAGCTGTTTCTAGACCAACTCCTCTCTGCGGGCAGATTTACCCGCAAGAGGTGACGGTGCATGAAGCGGTGTGGCAGCCCCTGTCAAGATTTCCTTTTAATTCCTGAAGTTCCCAACAGGTCAAGTAGCCGCAAATCTTCACAAAGTTAAAAAAGGGAAGCCCCGAGAGCTTAGGGGGCCTTTCCAATTTAGGGAGACGACGCATCCAATGATGTCTCCTCCTACGGAGAAGAGAAGGAAAGGGTCATCGTCTCTCGGACGCCGGAAGCCCCTCACTTCAGCAAATGACCCAAAATGCGCCCTAATATGTAACTTATAGATGAAATAAAGTCGGAATCAACTTGCAGATGAGATATCAAATAGGAGTTTCTGCCCAGATGCGTTCAGAGAGTACGCCCGGGATCGCGCCGCTTGTGACATTTAAAAGCTGAGTGTATCGAACACTAAAAATACCCAGTGGGGAGCCATCCAGCGCTGGCAGGAAAATGTTCGAGAGCTCCGAAAGGTCTCTGCTATTTTTAATTTCTACTCTAACGCTACCTGGGAGTGAGTAATACCTTTGCAAAGTCTACTATGCCAGTGGAGCCTGTGGCAAAGCTCCGTGGCCCCCAGAAACGCCAGGCAACATTCTAGAAAATCACCCGCTTGGTCTCGTCCGCTGAGGGACAGCGCTGAGGGCCCCTGGGGTCGGGCTTGCATCACTCATTACCGCAACCGTCCGAAGTCACTGGCGGTCTGCACAGTTGACGTTCGCCTGCACCATTGCGCTGGGTGCCAAGCCCCGATCATCAGCTCTCCTCTTCCAGCCCGTCTTCGCAGGACCCCACCCAAGCCATCGGGTCGGAGCTTGATATTCGTTATAATTGTAACTGACGGTTAATTGTCGTGATTTGACTGAGTGTGGAGAAGCCAAGCCAGCGTGCGCGCCCCACCCCGCACCCCAGCTTCCTCCCCGCAGGGCCGGGCAGGGAGCGGGCTTGTCCTCAGGTTCCTCTGCTGCCAAAGCCTTCTCACACCTCCGATGGTCTCCGTCTGCAGAGGGTGGGCACAAAAGTAAAACAACTGAAAACGGAACAATAGGATTTACTCCTGGGATTGTGACTTTGAATCTTGGTGGCAAATTAATAAGCCTGGAAAAATCATCCCTGCTCCTGCCGCCCCGCATGCACCCTGTGGGCTGGGCGAGGGGCTGGCGCTTCGGGCCCTACAGCTCCTCCTCCAGCCTGTGCCTGAGCTTTGTCCCTCCCGCCCCTCCCGTCCCCCCGTTGGGTTCCTTAGAGATGCAGGTCCGTTCCGCCCCTGCTCACAGGTGTTCGGTCTGTGTAACTTGCGTTAAAGACAGAGCTTCTAATCCAAGCCAGACATCCTTCCCGACGCAGCAGATGAGCCTGACGCAATCTGCTAATGAGAGGCGTTCCCGGCGGCCACCATGTAGCCTGTGAGTCTTCTCGTGTGCGTTTTACACGCATTTAGACAGAGTCATTCACACATGGCTGGAAGGGGAGGCGCTGAGGTTTGCATTTGCTTTAGCACAGTTTCCTCAAGGGGAAAACAGCCCTTAGAGGCCACTCATAGCCATGAAGCCTGGAACAGAAAGCGCAGGCGCACGTATGGGACTGAGGCTGGACACGGTCACTCTGTCCATAGAACGGCCGCGCAGGTGAAGGGCCAGTGGGGGCTGAGCCCGCGGAGTGGGCAGCTCCCTCGGCGGGGCTGGGCGGGGTCCGACACGCGCACCTTCCGAGTGAGTCCCTAGTCTTCCCCAGCCTTCCCGAGTGGGTGTCGCCCTCACATCCCGGCAGGTGAAGAATGACCCCACAAACAGGCGCTGATGGGGGCAGTTGGGCCAACCCCCCGCGGCGACTTACAGAGGAGACGGTGATGGCAAGTTATGAGCGGCAGAGATGGCCGAGGCTACAGTTTTCTTTTTAGTCTTTGCTGTTTTGCATTCGTTATGGTTTCTTTTTATAGCTCCCTTGTTATCTGCAGTTAATTAGCATCAATAAATGATCGAACATGTTACATAGTGCTTTGATTGCATTTGTATCTTTTCTGTTTCTTTCTGTAGCAAATTGTCGCTCCTAATGTCTTAGGGTCTGTTGTTAACATTGAGAATGAGATGATTCTTGATAAGATTTCTCTTTTAGCCGAACTTGCAAGCTTGGCTCTTTGGTTTCAAATTGTTGTGGATTTGATATTTTTTAGGACACCCGTATATACTGGCCAGCGGCTACCTGGAAGGTGATTCGATAACACAAAAGACTTGATTTTGCCTTAATTTCCTGTGATAACACAAACCAAATCATATATGATGCTGAGTCTCTAGGTAGGCCAGGCTTTTTAAAAAAAAGTGTATTGTTTAGTAGGAAAGTTGCTTTTTTTCTTTTTTCAAAGTGGATGTGATTTTGACACGGTTTCTAGAATCTATATGCCATTTTCCTGTGTTTCTCCCTGAGAGGGATTGTTTGATTGTTTGGTCAAGTTCATATTCTAGTTGTTTTTCAGAACTTCTTCCAGTTTCATTTAAATGTAAATACATTTGGCAAATAACATTTTATTGGCCTAAGTTGTACAAAATAATGATGGCCTATATGCGTATATTGTAAATGGATGACCAGGGTCACCGTATTTAAAAATAGCTTGCTCTTCTACTTTAATTCTCTCTAATTTATAATAATGTTGGAGGATCATTGCAACCACTTAAATGCCAGTGGAGGATGCTTCCTTGGGAAATTTTCTGATTAGTGTCAACCTTAAATGACGGTGCATTCCAATTTCTTATTCATAGAAATATTCAAGAAGAAAATAATTGATATTTTCACTATTATTTAAGTTAGTGGAACCATTAGAGAATCTAATTGCTTCCATTTTCATTTCCTCTTTCTATGTCTGCAGCAATCTTGGTTTTTAAATTTATAGCGTTTTCCTTTTTTTTTTTCAGAGTCATACTGAGTGCAGTTTCCTATGTATTTTGTTAAATGACTAATAGTGACTTCATAAATTGATGCAAATATTTTTAAGGATTCGAATTGTCAGTATTGTAACTGTAGAACTATGCATAATAAAATATAGTAGAAAACAGAGTAAGTCTCCCGCCGGAGGACCAGCTGCCTTCCCGTCGGTGGAGCACCGCGCGGCTGTGTAGACGGAACAGGGCGCGTGCTCAGATGTGCTGCTGCAGGTACATGAGTGTGGCCGTCGCTGCTGGCGTGTCCGCGCGGGCCTCTCGGAGGCGCGTGTGTGAAGGTGGAGAGGGGTCATGACCACGATAGAGGTAGAGGACACAGTGAGTGCATGTGCTTGCCTGGGTGGCTGAGAGCCCCGTGTGATGTGTGTAGCTTACTTCGTCACCTGACGTGGATCAGCGTCTCCTGGTGTAGACCCCTGATGCCGCCTCGGTGCAGGTCAGCTTGGGCAGACGGGCTTCCTCACTGCGCGTGGCTCTGAGACCCGCCCCCGAGCAGCAGCCCCTTGCACGGATGCAGGAGGCGAGGAAGCGCCCAGGGCCGGCGGGAAGGAGGCGCGCGGCGGCGTCAGAGCCCCGCTGACCTCGAGAATATGGGGTCAGCACCGCGTGCCCTACAGGACGTGTCCTGCCCGCCATGAGCTGGGCGCGCACCCGCCGCGCGCCCAGGCTGTGCGCCCGAGGGCGGCCGGGGAGGGCCGCTGCACGTGGGGCGCGTGGGGGTGTCGCCAACATCCCGGTTTTGAATCGCCAAGGTGGGGGCGCAGGGAAGACGGATAGACGCGTCAGGAAAGGTGTGGAAGTAACTGGCTCTTTCTTCTCTTCCGTCCTCTGGCTGGGGAAGTCATATCCTTATGGAGACTCGTTTTACGTTAACAAGGATGAAAGACAATAATTGACCGAGGCGTTTGGAAATAATTTCTCAGAAGTAGCCACTGAGATCCACGACGTCTCAAACAGCAGGAAAGGCCGTGAGCTGGCGTCGAGGGCGGAAACCTCAGCGCTGGGTCCTGAGAGAACCCGGCCCACCGGGTCAGTCTTTGGTGAAAACGTTCATGGACCAGCCCGCGCAAGGCGGCGCGACCTCCGGGTTCGCGGCCCTGAAGGTCGCCGCTGCGGCCAGAACCCACCCCTGGCCCGCGGGTGCCGGTGGCTGGGGGTGCGGGCCACCCCCTGCGGGCTCGCCTGCGGCTTCTCGCGCGTCCTGGGGCGCCGCAGGGCACCCCGAGTGGCGCGGCTCCTGCGGGCTGGGCTGCCGGGCCGGGGACGTCCTGCTGCGTCCATCTGGCGCGCGAGGACGCGGCTCCCGCGGGAGGGAGGCGGGGAAAGGGGGGGCCGCCGGGGCCCGGGCTGTCTGCGCAGCGCGGCTGGTGGGCGAGGGCGAGCGGGCAGGCGCGGACGCCCGGCGGGCCCCGAGGGCAGGGCGGCGCAGGCCAGCTGGACGCGAGGCGCTGGGGGGCGAGGGGCGCGGGGCTCTGAGGGCGCTGGCCGAGACCCCCCGGCGCTGGGCGTGAAGTGGACAAAGGCGCCGTCGTCCCCGGCGGGAAGGGTGGGCGGGCCGGGCCCGCGGGGGCAGCGGGCGGCGGGCGGCAGGCGGGCGCGAGGGCTCGACCAAGCGCGGGTGGCGGGCGTCGGCGCGTCCAGGCGGGCGCGGGCCAGGGCGCTGCGCGGTGGGGGTGTCGGCGCGTCTCCACCTCCTCGCTGGCTTTTTCTCGCGAGCCGCGCTGATCTGGAGGAGCCGGGCCACACCTGCGCCCACCTCGCCCGGGCGGTTCCCCTCCCGACGCCTGCCCGGCGCCCCGCGCCTCCTCCGGCCCGCGCGGCCTCGGGGTCCGGCTCCGCGCTTGGACGCGGGCGCTTGCCCGGGTGGGCGCCTGCCCCGCTGCCCCGTGTCGCAGCGCGGGGGCCCCGCGTGGCCTCCCGCCCGGCCCCGCTGCGCGTGGGAGACTCGCCGGAGCTCGCGCTGCCCCCGGGGCTCCCCAGGCCGGCGCTGCGGGGCGCGGGCTCCACGCGGGCCTGGGGCGGCCGGGCGCGAGCGGAGACCCGCGTGGAGACGCGCGCACTGTTGGAGGAAAGCGGGTGTTGGAAGGAGCCCGAGGGGCCGCCCCCAGCACGTTCCGAGCGCCGGGCACGAGCAGGGCCTGGCACGGGCGGGACCGCTGGTCCGAGCGGCGCGGGACCCTGACCCGGTGTCCGGAGCCGCTGCTGCGCGGGGCGCCGGGCTGCGCGGCAGGTGATGGAATGGCGGCGACGGCACGGGGTTTTTTTTTTTTAATTCTGAGAAGAAAAATTCCCTTGGAGATGTGATGAGAGATTTTAGGGTCGTTGATTTCCAAGTTCACCCGGAACACGGTCGCTTCACAGTCTCGGCAAGAACAGAGGAGGCTCTCCGCGGGGTGTCTCCAGGGGCGCGGCGAGCACCCTGCGGTCCGCGGCCGGAACCGGGAAGGTGAGGCCGGCGCGACCTCGTTTCTCAGGAGACCCGGCACGTCGTGGCTCCTTCCCGTGGACTGACTCGCCTGAGGTCCCTCCCCAGTGGCACAGAGTGTTTCACTGGAATGTGCATCTTCGTATACTCCGAATAATTCCTCAGCATTTTCGATGGCATTTTAACCAACACACCCCTGCAGCCCTGCAAATGGCCCCTTCTGGAAGGAAGACGCATCACTGCTGCTCCCTCAGGCCTCCGAGCTCTGCAGAAAGGGGCGCATCTCACCACCCCAACTGAAGCTCCTCTGCAGCATTTGCTCAGAAAGAGATTTCTTTTCCAAAGACCGAACAGCACGCCTCACAGCAGCCCACACACACCGGAGGCGTGCGGGGCATTCGCCGAGAAGTTAGATCTTAAATGTTCTCATTCAGGAAAATAAAAAGGCAGGAGGTGGGCACCCGGGAGAGCGGCAGAGCTGCGCGGCCTGTGCTGGGGTGACCACAGGGCCTGAAAGTGCCACGTCGCCACGCTGTGTGTTCAGGCCGTATCCAGTGCCTGTGGTCAGTTATGCCCGCACCAAGCTGAAAAATAAACACTTCCAAAAAGGAAAGGACAGGAGCTGCTGTTCTATAAACAGGCGGCTCCCAGATGGGGCTCCGGTGTTACAGCAACACTCACCCTTGCCTGGTTTTAAGTAGACGCCGTTGTTTCCGTGCGAGAGAAGAGCCCTGGCTGTGTTCTCAGCTGTGATGCATTAAATCTCATGACATCAAACTGTACCTAATACTTATCAGTGATGTAAAACCTGCATAAAACACACCATGATGGGATTCAGCCAAAGCCCCTACTGACATTGATAGACAACATGCATATTTATGGTGGTATTTTTATTTGGTGACTTTCCACCTCCTGCCAATCATGAACTTAATCAACTCCTCATGCAGGAGTAGAATAAAGTCTGCTCCACTTCGTGTTTCTCAGACTTTTCTGCTTGTGTAATCTGACACTTTCCATAAACTTCTTTCATGAGCATTTTTATTCAGTTGATTGTGTTTATTTGCCATTCAGTGTTCTGCAGAGCGGTTTGCTTGCAGACGCAGGTGTAGGAGGACGAGAGGGTCAGCCTGTGGATTTGGCCTTCCCTTTCCATGTCCCAGGCACATGGCCTCACGTGGCTGCCACTCACTGGGGTCTGACCACTGTCCCTGCGTGCCCCGCCTGTCAAGGGTGCCCTCAAGTTACACCCACGATTACAAACGTGACACTGTCAGAAGGTGAGCATGTCTCAGTGACGCACTTGGCATCTTACCTCTGGCCGACACTGGCATGCAAAGTCTTCAAAATGTACCCTTGGATGCAATATATAAAAATGACGTGCCGCGTATGGTATCGAGCACACTGTATTTGCTGCACAGCATTGTGGTGTATGTGTACCCATCCACATGTGCCGAGCTGGTTTACCTCGGTGACTGGTTACCTCTCTGTTACGATAACCCTTATGTACATATTGTCAGTTAAGGAAAGGAAACTTCTTTAATTTTTCTTTTCGTTTCATAAGTCGGGACCTGCTCTCCCAGTATGAAACAAAGGTAACGTGACATAATTTAAACATAATTTAAAACTAAACACTATCATAAAACCTCGAGGTATGCTGAGAAATAGAATATCTTTACTTACAACCATCATGTCTTGTCATTATTTGTATGAGCAGTAGCCGGAATGGCAAACGGGCCCTTTAAAAGGGCAGAGGTTTGCGAGATTCCTCTCTACCATCAGTGTTTTAGCAGAAACATTTAATTCTGTTTAATCCGTCCATCCATCCACCTACCCATCCATCCATTGCCAGTCTGTGAACCGAGCTCCTGAGGTGAATGAACAACACGGGTCACCAGTGTTTGTCCTTCTGTTCTGAGGCTGCTGGGCAGGGGCTGCAGCATCAGGAAGCACAGCTCAGTGGTTATTGACGACCCTTGGGCCATTATTTGTGACCAGGGGATTCCTAAGACTGAGTCCCAGCTGTGCTCTAGTCACATCACTACACACATTCCTCCAGGAGTGGAGGCGCCATGAGGGCCAGACGTGACATTTACAGTGTCCCGAACAGCCTTTAAGACTGTTCCCCTCAGTAGGCAGAGGAGAATCATGTATTTTCTTAGTTTCCTACGAAGTCATGCCGTGAATGTGTGAAGAGCAGTCAGACCCTCGTGGTGGTGCTCAGGGACGAGGGCGCCGAGACGCTTGTGGAAGTCCGTCTGTGTCACCTTCCTCCCTAGTCACGTGTCCATCCCCTGGAAGACACTGGCATTTTCTGTTTGACGAGATCAAGAAATTTTGACAGAGTAAGAAAAGATGATGTGTTTTTTCCGCCTCCGCCGAGCCTGGAGAATGGCCTGGTCTGCACGCAGGGGATGTTATCATGACCTGCCTTGGTCATAACATGCTTGTTTGAAAGACCCAGTGCCGAGCCCGAAACTGCACACTCGGTAACGCCCAGGCAGTCGTTACTCCTCTCTGACTTTATAGCCCAGGTGAGGCGTGCGCGGAGGAGGTGTCGAGCAGGAGGAGCTAGAGAGTCAGGGAGACACTGTCGGGAGCCAATGAGCGTCCCTCACCCCGGGCTCTGCTGTCCCCTCCGGCCTTGGCCAGTGTCTACTGGGCTTAGGCCAGGCCTCGGCATGCTGGCTGCAGCCCTTCCGGCTGGCACCTCCCATCAGCGTCCTAGAAAATAGCCCCCCTTTTAAAATATTGAGCATTTTCTATTCCCCGTCGGGACTCGGACGGTCATGGAGGGACGTGGCAGAAGCCTGGGGAGTCCGCAAGGCTCGGTGAAGGAAGCTCTCGCGCCAAGCAAGGGACAGGAAATGTACAGTCCACAATGAGTGTGCAGAGACACGCGTGTTCAGTTCAGAGGCTGCAGTATTGCAGTAGAGACGCCACCAGGAAACCAAGCGAGTGAATAAGAAAGACGACAGCGAAGCATCCCTCCCCGTGTGGACGGCAAACTCAAATCTCCAGATTAAAAGGATCATTACATTTTAAAAAGCATGAATGAAAGAAAACCCTAATGAGAAACATGCCACGGAAACCTCAGAACGGCAAGCGCAAAGATCCACCGTAACGCTTGCATGCACGTGCTGGGCTGGGATCTGCGAAGGTGTGAGGTCCAGCCCAAAACGTTGCTTCTCCGTAGCCACGCTGGGTGGATGAGATGATGGAGAAGCTTCTTCAGCTCTGAAGATTAATTATTTTGAAGCGATAACTTATTAAAATTGGCATTCAAGGCAGAAAGCAAAATAAAATACATAGAAGAAAACACAGGCAAAACCCTTTCTGAAGCGACGTTCAGAATCTGTGGATTTGTCCCCAGTCGCACGAACAACGAAGGAGAAGATCAACCCCTGGGACTGCATCTGCCGTGCACAGGAAAGAGCCAGTTGCCAAAACAAAGAGCCGCCCCAGCGAAGGGGAGGAAATATTTGTACACCGCACATCTGACAAGGCCTGATGAGAGATCTAGAAAGAACGCGCACAAGTCAACACAACGAAAACAAGCCACCACAACACGGGCAGGAGAGCTCGGCAGGCACTTGTCCAAAGAAGACACACAGATGCCAACGGGCACGTGAGGAGTATTCCTCGGCACTGTCACCGGGGAAATGCGAATCGAGGCCTTGATGCGAAACCGCCTCGGCCCTGCGGGAGTGGCCCGGCGCGGACAGACCTGAAGCAGCCGGTGCTGGTGAGGGCGCGGGGAAGGAGCCCTGGTGCTGCCCACCCGAGGCAGGCGGGGCCAGCCCGTGGCAGGAGTGCGGCGCTTCCTCCAGGGACGGGACACGGGCTGGCCGTCTGCCATCTGCCCCGGCGGCCCCGCCGAGGAGCACCCGGAGCACCCCTGGAAAGGAGACGGACACCCCCGCTTCTCTGGCGGCACCGTTGACTGTGGCCGAGCAGGGGAGGCAGCCCACGCCCCACGCCCGCAGGTGGATGCGCGGGGCGAGCAGATGTGGGCTCCCCCGTGGGATGGCACCGGCGGGCAGAACCGCGAGCCCATGTGGTTAGCAGCAGCGTGAGGGAGCCGGGAGGGCTGTCCGCGGGCAGTGGCCGCTTGCTTGGGGCCGGAGGGTGCCCCTCACGGGCAGGATCCAGGAAAGGCAAACAGAGGTTTGTCCCAGACAGCGTTTAAATGCACCCTTGGAAGTGACCGCAGATGGGGGGCGCGGGGCAGGGAGCCCAGGGGCCTGTGGGGGCCGTGGGGCTGCGGTGCCGGAGAGCCGCGGGACCACAGCTGAGGGGAGCGATCCTGTGTTACGACAAAGCTGAAAGGGTCTAAAATGGTGGCGCTTAACTAAAAATTAAAAAAAGCTCTTCTCAGACTTGCAGCGCCCAAGTTCCGCCGACCGGACGGTGGATGTGCGCAAGGGTTCCTCGGGTTCCGCGCCGGAGCCCAGTCCAGCCGCCCGGAGCGGTCGGAGGAGCAGCCCTGGGTGTCACCGTCAGAGAGAGACAAACGCCCGGGGACTTTTGAAAAGACGACGGGGAGCCTGAAACCAGGGCCCGGCCGGTGGCGGGCGCGCTGGCAGGGGGGCCGGGGGGACCCGCCCTGCTGCCTGGGGACCCCCCTGCGGGGGGGGGGGGGGGACCGTCCTGCTGCCGGGGGACTGCCCTGCGCGGGGGGGACTGCCCTGCGCGGGGGGGACCGCCCTGCGTGGGGGTGACCTTCCTGCTGCGGGGGGGACCGCCCTGCGCGGGGGTGACCGCCCTGCTGCGGGGGTGACCGCCCTGCGCGGGGGGGGGGGGGGGGGGGGGGGACCGTCCTGCTGCCGGGGGACCGCCCTGTGCGGGGGGGACCGCCCTGCGTGGGGGTGACCTTCCTGCTGCGGGGGGGACCGCCCTGCGCGGGGGGGGGGGGGGACCGTCCTGCTGCCGGGGGACCGCCCTGTGCGGGGGGGACCGCCCTGCGTGGGGGTGACCTTCCTGCTGCGGGGGGGACCGCCCTGCGCGGGGGGGACCGTCCTGCTGCCGGGGGACCGCCCTGCGCGGGGGTGACCGTCCTGCTGCGGGGGTGACCTTCCTGCTGCGGGGGGGACCGCCCTGCTGCGGGGGTGACCGCCCTGCTGCGGGGGTGACCGTCCTGCTGCGGGGGGACCGCCCTGCTGCGGGGGTGACCGTCCTGCTGCGGGGGTGACCGCCCTGCTGCGGGGGTGACCGCCCTGCTGCGGGGGTGACCGTCCTGCTGCGGGGGTGACCGCCCTGCTGCGGGGGTGACCGCCCTGCTGCGGGGGTGACCGTCCTGCTGCGGGGGTGACCGCCCTGCTGCGGGGGTGACCGTCCTGCTGCGGGGGGACCGCCCTGCGCGCGTCTCGGGGACGCGGCCGCCCGCGGGAGACGGGCGGGTGACCGAGGCGGGGAGGCGCTGGCCCGGAGCCGCAGGGAGGCATCGCCAGCAGAGGCGCGCGAGGAGCAGCGGGGCCGCAGCGCCGTCGGGCCTCGCGGGGCCAGAACCCGAACCAGCCCCCGGCCCGGGTCTCGGTCGGGCCCGCGACAGCCCGCGGGGCGGGGGCGGCGGCCGCGTGTCCCCCAGGCGGTGTCTGGGCGGCCGGGGCTGGCGGGAGGAGCCTCGGGAGGAGCCTCGAGGCCGGCGGGGAGACCCGCCCAGGGGGACCCCGCTCGGGCAGGCGGACCCCGCTGGGAGAGCGCGGGGCGCGGAGGCGGGGCGGGCGCGGGTTTCGGCGCCCCTGCGGGCCACGCCCGGGGGAAGCTGGACGGCGGGGGGACGGGCCCGCAGGACCTGGCGGCCGGCGTCTGAGCCGGGACTCGAGCCGGGACTCGGCGCGCGGGCTGGGGGGGGGGCGGCAGGGCGCTCTGAGCTCGGGCCAGGGGGGCTGGTTTCACTCCATCTATGGAAACGGCGCCCGCAGTCGGCGGGGAGCGCGCGGGGCCCCAGAGCCGCTGTCCACGCGCGCCGCGGGGCCCGACCCCCCAGTCCACGCGCGCCCGCGGGCCCGACCCCCCAGTCCACAGGGCCCGACCCCCCCAGTCCACACGCGCCCGCGGGGCCCGACCCCCCAGTCCACAGGGCCCGACCCCCCCAGTCCACGCGCCCCGCGCTGCCCGCAGGTGGTGAGGTTTTGTGTCGCTGTTGTTTGACCCTCCAAGAATTTTCATGCCTCGCCGAAAAGAGATGAATGTAAATCCAGTTTCTCTTGAATGAAAACCTCCACCAGTCCTTGAGAAGGACGCGGCTGCATTGAGAACAGGGCTGGACACAGAAATACAGAAGCGGCTCCGCGGGTGACAGAGCTGGGGGCTCTGAAGGCCTGGTCAGGGCGCCGGGGCAGCAGGTTCTCCCCAGGGGTGCTGGACACCTGAGGGGGCCCACCTGCTGCTGTCTTGGAAACACCTTCTCTTCCGGGCTCACGGGTGCTTAGGATCCATGTTCAGCTCAGGCAACAAGACCAGCGACGACCACACACACTAGCTCCGCAAAGTCACCAGCAAGTTGACAGAGGCCGAGTCCCCGGCCATGAGTCACACAACGAAACACTGAATGGAGACACTGAGCAGCTCCCCGAGACTGCACCTGTGTGCGTGTGCACCCCCGCTTGCACATCTTCCAAATAACTTGGGTTAAATTAAACATCAAAGCTGAAATCAACTCCATGTGGAAGTAAATGGTATTAGCAGGTCACTTATTATTTCATACTGACCCATCCGCGCAGTACTTAGGAAAAACACAGCCGCACACGCTGTTGGAGAGGAGAGCACGGAGGGCCGGAGGGGGCAGAAAATATGAAAGTGAATGATTTCCGTGATCTCTGGAATCTACAAAGGGCCATAATGTTAATGTGACAGAAAATGGAGACATAAGAAAATAAAAGTGGTATTAAAACGTAAAAAACAAAACAAAAGAAGTGATCGGTAAAAGAGGAAACTGTGTTTCTACGTTTTCCCAACAAAGTGAATGAAGCTTTGGCCTCTCTGGGGCGCGGTGAGGGGGAGGGAGATAGAAAATGAGAGAGAGAGAGACCAGCAAGGAGAAAGACTGTGCACAGCTGAAAATGTGAGGGACGTAAAACGTAGAGGAAGGTGGTGAAGCAGGAGGGAGCTCCAGGGCTTGGGAAGTTCTTTAGAGGTTTGTATCCAAAAAAATAGTATTAGATACAACGTGCAGGTTTATACCAAGAAATGCAGTGGTGCCAAAACATAGGAAAACATGATCAAAGTGACTTAGCGAGAGAAAACCAAATTTTCCAGTATCATAAATGAGGTTGAAACAGCTGCCACCAGTCTCTCCCTAAATAGACCAAGGACAGAAAGCTTTGCAGCAGCTAAAATGACCCTTGGAAAAAAGAGATTCCTATTTTTTCTGGTTCAATCAACTTTTCTTGGTATTGGAAAAGAAAGTAGAACAATGTAATGTCTCTTGCCCTTCCAGATATCAAAATATATTTTAAAGTAATAGCAGTGCAAGCAATATGGCATTAGCTCCTCAAGTAACAGATACAGAAGGAAGCGAGCTACGTAGTTCACACGTAACCGTGTGAATCTGGCCTGTGACATGGGTGATAACCAGTTCAGGGGGGAAAAAAAAGTACGTGTTGGCAAATATGCATATTCTGAGAAAAATATCCCAGCATTTTTTTTTTTTTAATTTATTTACTCATGCATACAAGAACTGGCGTACAGGCCAGAGGTGGGGGGGCTGAGAGGACTCCCCAGAGACAGAGTGGGGAGCAGAACAGGTGGATCAACCAAAATCCACTGCTGAGGGGAGCAGCGGGGAGACAGGAGAGGTCTGCTGCGCCGTGTGGGTAGCTCCCTGGCTGGCGGGGATCAAACTTGTGCTGCAGAGGCTGCCGACAGCTTCACAAGCTGCATCTTAACCCCTGGCGCCACCAGGGAGGCCCCTTGAGAGGCTCATTCTTACTCCCCCGAAGTGAGTCCTTCTGAGGGAGTTAGTCTGAGACCGATGGTGCCCCCCAGGCCCGTGCTGGGTGCCAGTTAGGAAAACGAGATTGAGAGGTGCAAAATGCCTCCCAGCTGGGCGGTGGGAGGCAGATGGGTGTGAAACCCGGGTTCTTGGTGCCACCCCCTCCTGTTCACACCAGGGCTCTTTGTGCGCATGATTTCATCACGGGGTGGGGGGAGGGCGAGAAAATACTGCATGAATCCAAAGTCAGTCCACGTGCCTCCTTGTCAGCAGAGGGATACCGGCCGGAAGGGCTCCTGTGCTATTTTGAGCTGTTTCTTTGCCGCCGTATTTAAATTCCTCAAGAGGGCCTTGCAGAGTCGTTCCAATTATTTCGAAATGGAACTATTTTGTTCAAATTGCAGGTGAGAGTTGAAAAAACATTCACATGTGACAGGGAAGAAGAAAATAGCAAATTCTATTTCTTCGTACCTCCCGCACCTCTCCTGACTCAGAGGACGTCTATTTCTACACGCGGCCTGTCAGTGAGCTCCCCAGCGCCGAAGCTCTATTTTGGTCTCAGCTCTTTGGGAATTTAAGTCTAAGAAGGCCACCCCCCCCCCCCGCCCCCCAGACCTTTGATCACCTGCCATCTGCTTATTTGCTAAAATAGACTAGAAAAGTGAATGTCAACTTGCAATCGATGAATAATACAAGGTTGTTTCCACACAAATAATGTAAATTCACTTAATTAATGTAGACTTCATGGATTGCTAATTAATTGCTTGACTCAAATAACTGGGGAGTTTTGGGAAATAACTTGGTCTTTTTCTGAAAACTGGTAAAGTGGTTTGTGTGCATTGATAGAGGCCTAAGGAAACGCAAACGTATTTACACTTTCAAGAAAATTATATTCAACATCTTTCAACAAAGCAGCTGGCTATGTGGTCAAGAGAGTCCCTAAAAAGGAGGACAAGTACATTACATCATCTGATTTTCATGGCAAACTGAATAGGAAACAACAGCTCTCAGTCAGGCACTAGTTATTTTAATTATAACCATTTTTTTTTAAAGATTTATTTATTTATTTATACAAGCACTGGGTACAGTCAGAGGCACGGGAGGGTGAGAGGATTCACCAGAGCCAGAGCGGGGAGCAGAGCAGGCAGAAGGACCGAAGGACACTGCTGAGGGGAGCAGCGGGCGGCAGGAGAGGTCTGCGCGCCATGTGGGACCCTCCTCCGGTGGCCGGGGAGCAGCCGGGGATCGAACCGGCACTGCAGAGGCTGCGGGCAGCTTCCCAGCCCAGCGCTCAACCGCTGCGCCACCAGGGGAGGCCCTTAATTATAACCATTTTTAATGAAAGGACTATTGTGGCCTTAGGTTTTATTCATATGCAGTCGGACAAATTGGAAGGAAGTTCTGCCCCCAAGCCCCACCAGGTGTTGAGGCAGAAGGGAGTGAAATGCTGTGAGCCTCAGTATTTTCCAAGGTTCGACTGCGAGCTTAAGGAGGTAGCTTGAAAAATTCTTCTCTTTCCTTGGATGTAGAATTTTCTCTGGAGCCAGCTCTGGGAACCTGGAAGCGGGACAGGGTTGTCAAGTGTTCAGCTCACAGATAAGTTTTCTGAAAACCGCTTTGCAGAGAGCGTGTGGAACAAGCCAGAGCCATCTGCTCCGGGGCTTGGCTCGGCCCCACCTTCCCTCTGTTCTGCCAATTCTGTTAACTTGGGCAGTTAATGGGCCGAGCCTTTTCCCTATAACTGTTTATCTGGGGGATTCTTCATTTAACACATACTTTAATATAAAATCAAACAAAGCACTGGACCCAGCCCTAGAGGCTTTACCTCTGCCGTCCCCACCACGGGGCACTTTTCTTGTGGCTGAGAAACTTGCAAGGGTCGGGGTGCGGGGGGCTGGCAGTGGGGGCGGTGCTGTGCTACTAGAGCAAGACACACCCTTTATGGTCAGAGTTTTTCTTAAGAGAGACTTGGCTTAAGAGAAGTGGGTTGGAGCCATGCCGACCCTGTAGCCAGCCCCTCTGTGCTGGTTGCTGTCTAAGGGCACCTCCTCCAAGAAGCCTCCCTTGCCCCAGTCCACTGGAACCTTCTTCTCAGCCTACACATGCTGGGCATACATCCCTCGGTCATGCCAGACGATCTACTCCTTCTTTGCCGGATCATAAGCCACCTGAGTGGGACCAAGCACGTTCATGGCAAATTAACAAAAATGATTTCCTTGTGGGGAACGGGAAAGAAGGTGATATTTATGCAGGTGATCAGGAGTGAGCATTGGCCACTTTCAGGACTGGGCTGATTGATGAGGAGTTGGGCATGGCTAGCGCCCGGGCGTCCTCCTTGGGGCCTGTGGCTCACTGATCATTGGTTAAAATACCAAATAAGTCAAACTATGTCTTGACTCTTCACTGTTCTCGAATCTGGAACAGTCTCTCATTACTTTTTAGCCTGCAAAAACATTGACACATTTGCAGAATAATTATTTTGTCGACTGCCCTTCAGTTTGCATTTGTCTAATATTTTTCTGGTGGTTAAACGGAGGCTCTGAATTTGGGACAATAATGTAACTGATGTCACGCTTAGTCAATTATAAAACGGGGTATGTGGTGTCGAGAGGGCTCGTGGCAGGGGAGGACCACCTCGCTGGGGTGTGTCTTCCAGATTTCTCCACTCCACAGTTACTTCTGTGTTTTCTGCTGGCTCGCTTCTCTCTGCTGGCTCTACCACACACGCGTGCTGCCCGCCCGGAATGCCGACTGCCGTTGTGTTTGCCAAATGGTGGTCTTTTGGTTTCATCATTTCCTTGCTAGATATTCATTGGAATCCTGCAGTAAGAGCTCTGCCTTCTCGCCTTCTCGCGGTTTATTCCATGGTTAATTCACCGAAGTCAGGCTGGCGGGCCTTTGTTTCCGTGCACGGGCTACAGTCCATGCTCCCGTTGCTTGTTTAGTTGCTTAGAGCGTCTCAGGGCAGTCCACAGGGATTCCACGCAAGGGCATTCCCGTGTCGCGCTCAGTCTTGAATAGTTTCTGACCTTTGGCCTGAGATGTCCCAGGTTTTCCTTGTAGTTCCCTGCCTCGGCCACAGAGTTAGTGATTCCTCAGGAAATGTCTCAGCGCCACGTGTCCGTGGTTCTCTAAGCCCAGGTTCTTCCCAACCCAGGTCACAGGTGCAGGTGGCCGGACACCTTGATACACAGGCATCCCCTATCTGTCTGTCTATCAGCTGTATCCATCCATCCATCATCTGTATCTGTCCACCCATCCATCTGCCCCTGTCTAGCTGTCATGTGTCTTATCACCTGCCTCCCTGGCTCCCTCCCGCTGTCTGTCATCCACCTTCCTGAAACTTTGAACTCACCTGAACCCTGGCTGCGACCCGGCACTCAGGGCTCGCCCTGGCCGGCCCTCCTTTCGTGCTGTAACTCATCTCCGTCGCCCCAGCCCTCACTGTCCAGAAGGTATTGAATGACTTTCTAATAAGAGCACACACCAAGAGGTTAGGAGTTGCTTATGCACATGCGGTGAGAAAACCGAGGAACATGGTGTGCATGTTTGTGTTTGTTTAGTCTCACTCTAGCCAGGCCCCAGCTTACTCCACATCCCCCGCCCCATGGAGCTGTACCTTTGCAGCAAAGTCAGGTCGTTTGTTACGCTGTGTAGCTGTGTATGCCAATCAGGCTGTCCTCGCCTTCTGGTTGACCTTAGTCACTCGCTGTTATGCGTCTGAGATGTTTCTTCAGCACTGCACGCCGGACCTGTTCCTGTCCCTATCCTCAGAAAAGTGGGGCTTCTGCCTTTTCCTCTGCCCCGTTCCTGTCCCTCTGAATTTTCTGACAATCTCCCAGCAAGCTCCCAGGGAGAACTGCTCTCGCTGGCTATTGCGTCGTCATTTTCATATTTCCTTTCTCTGTGAATGAAGAGCCATCTGCGTATTGTATCTGTTATTCTGTCTTACAGGAAGGGTGACATACATGCGATCTATAACTGCATCATTATGCTTCTGGACAGCCGTAGACCCATATGTATCTCTCTATATTTCTATCTCTGTATATCTGTATTTTATTATTTTTCAATATGTATTTTATTTCTTTATTTTTGTAGCCTTTTTCATTTTTTCACAATGTAGGATTTCTCCCCTCGGGTGTGAGCTTTCCCACCACCAAGGCACCCCCAGTCCCCGTGGTCATGCTCCTCTCCCCACCCTGTGCTCCCCGCCCCATCCCTGCTCTCTCCCCCCGTGTCTCAGGTCTGTCATCCGCTTTCAGGGTCAGTCTTAAAGTTTGCTTTTTATATCAGTATTTTAATATCTAGAGAGCTAGAACAACCATGTGTTGTATCTAACAGTCTACACTGGTAACTGTTCCCTACCAGTGACTATTAAAAACCTTTTATTCACGTACTCATCACTCACTGGGTGCACGGTGGAGGCACTGACCCGCCGGAGCTGATGCACGCGCGTCCTCACATGCAGCATTTAGGTCCCTTCCAATACTTTAAAGCAAGGGCAACAGAAGCACATGTGTATTTTCATATGGTTGGGCTGGCGCTTCAGTTCATAAGGGGCCTCTAGCCCCGCAAGGCCAGCCTCACCTGCCCCTGGGGTCGGCTTCCTCACCAGGCCGGCAGGCTGGGCAGACATGAGCCCACTCCCTGCGCGATGCCTATGCGAAAGCAGACCGTCCTCAGGAGAGGAGCAGCCTCTGTCTGCACGTCCAGCTGCAGGTCAGCCGTGCAGATGCCTTCCCAGGAGTGAGGCGGCAGGTACCCCAGACAGCCCCACGAATGCAGCCGAGCTCTCCAGGCTTCTGCCCCGGCGCAGCCTTGGTGTGCAGCTCACCCTCCTGGGCAGCCACCCCCAAGCAGCGGATGTTTTGTTGGAAAGAAATCAGGATGAGACAAGTAACCACGCAAACAGTCACCGCAGCACAGAGCAGCTACAGGAGCTCACCTGAGAAGGCCCTGCTGAGCTCAGAGCCAGCTGCCAGGCCAGCAGCTGTCCTCAAAAGCGACGCCAATGGAGGAAACGCCTTTGCTTGGGTAGGCGTTTCGGGCCGTTACCTCTGAGAATGTTGGGAGGACGCCCCCGAGTCCGGAGGGCACTGGGTGCGGTGCCAGAGTCTGGCATGGCTCCCTGGAAGTCTGGGGAGGGACAAGCCCAGAGGCCCCTTCCCAACCCAGTGGAGCGTGTGTCTATTGTTCCTCCGTGGCCACTCCGTGGTCGTCACGCCCTGAGGAAATGCACCCTCGATAGAGACTCTGGCAAAGTCACTCAATGGGGAAAGAGCCAGCAGCTCTCCCAGGGTGGAAACTGAGCCCCACCGCGAGGGAGCCCGTTTTCTCAGAGATTATGTAATTCAAAGAACGGGAGGAAAAAGGAGTGAGGAGCAATGGTTAGCGCCTCAGACCACGTGGACACCGTCCAGAACATGACGGTACTTACACTTGGGGCGCCAGGAGGGCAGGCCAGAGATAGACTGACTCAGAGAAATACTGGCAGAATTCCTTGTGCTGATGAGAGATGTTACACTCCCAAGTATGCCAGTGAGCTCCAAGCAGACAAAACAAGGAGACCACGATTAGACCCAGGGAGTAAAAATGCTGGAAATTTAAGAGAAAGAGAAAAAAAAAATTAAAACAAATCAACATAGACCCCCACAGGCAGCCCAGGCGAGATCCACCACTGACTTCTGAGCCAGGAAATGGACGCCAGAAACAGTGGGACTGCGTATTCAAAGGGCGAAAGGAGAAACGTGTATCGCCCAAGAATCTGATGTCCAGACAGCCATCATTCAAAATCGAAAGTGAATAAAAACATTTCTGCATGAAATAGAAGTGTAAGGTTGCACTGCTCTTAGCCACACTTCACAATAAATTCTAAGAGAAGTTCTTCATCCTGGAAGCAAATGACTCCAGACAATTTCAGATGCTAATAAAAACCCAAAAGGAATGGGCGAGTGAAACATATAATTATAAAAGAAAGCTTGAATGTGCATTTATTTTCCTTTCTTTCCTAACAAATTATTTTTGAATTTGAAACATATATACGCATCAGGCATATATACATGGAATATTTAACAAACAGCACAGTGAAGGTGGATTGGCAAAGCTCTGCTGGAGGAGAGTAATGCCATAACAGAAGGAAACCAAAACTGTTAAATAAGAAGATTAATGTCACAAACTAAATAAATACTCGCTCTTCCTTCTATTCTAAGCTTCTTTAAAAGTCTTAAAATTATGTAAAATGATAACTATTATAATGTACTGCTGGGTTAGTAAAATGCATAGATGTACTGTGTATAAAAATAATAACAAAACAGAAGAGGGAATAGAATTATATAAGAGTAACATTTCTTACCTCACAAGAATTAAGTTAGTAAAAATCTGAAGTAGAATTGGATAAGCTAAAATGTGCCTAATGAAAATAACACCAAAGGATATAGAGAAAAATCTCCAAAAATATTAAAATGTTATGGAAGCAAAAATTAACTTAATCCAAAGGGAAGTATTGAAGTAGTCATGGGGTAACAAACATTTAGACATACAGATAAACATAATCGTGGATTATAAATCCAACTTTTGCAGTAGGTACCATTAGGTGGAAATAAAATGAATAATCCAGTTAAAAGACTGTCACATTGGATTTAAAAATGAGATCCAGTAATACATTGCATACAGATGAAAAACTTTGTATACAAAGGTACACATAGATTAAAGAAAAAGGATGGAAAAATTATTCATCATGAAACTGGCAATTATGAGAAACCGTAGGTGGATAGATAATATCAGAAAACAATATACTTTAAAATAGAAAATATTCTTAGAGATAGAATTGGCCATTTTAAAATAATAAAATTGTGTCTCTCTGATAATTACAAACATATACATCTAATGACAAAGCCCCAGACACAGGGAGCAATTCAAAAATAATACTTGGAGACCCGAATTCCACTTTTAAAAATAGATAGACTAATTAGGCAAGAGATAAACAAGGAAATGAAGACTTGAGCATCACTATAAATCTTCTATGACCAACAAACCCTCTATAAAATCATCCAAACAACAGCAATATATGCATTTTCTCATTTATACATGAAACAGTCTCCAGGATAAACCATGTATTAGGCCATAAAGCAAGCCCCAATACACACAAAAGGGTTGTAATAATACAAAATAATTTGTATAATTGAAGTGTGATAAAATGAAAAACTATTGAAAGGGGAAAAATGGGAAGTTCATAGATGTGTGGAAATTAAACACCCCCACCTCTATCCCTGCTGTGGCCTCAGTTTGAACCCCGGCCAGGGAGCTACCCACAGGGCACAGCAGACCCCTCCTGTCTCCCGCGGCTCCCCTCAGCAGTGGATTTCAGTGGATCTGCCTGTTCTGCTCCCCACTCTGTCTCTGGTGAGTCCTCTCACCCCCTGCACCTCTGGCCTGTACCCCAGTTCTTTTATGCATAAATAAAAATAAATCTTTAAAAAAATCAACTAATATATCATATTAATAGAATAAAGGGCAAAAGCCCCATGAGATGCAGTCAAAGCATTTGATAAAATCCAGCAATTCTTTATAGGAAAAGTACTCAAAAACAAGACAGAGAAGGAATCTTTCTCAACTTGATAAAGGGTATCTAGGAAAATGCACAGGGAACTTAATGCTGAAAAATTAAATCTTTTCCCCCTAAGATCAGGACCAAGTAGGACATCACTCTTGTATGTCTATCCAGCGCTGCAGTGGAAGACAGTTTGTCAAGAAAAGGAAAAATAAAGGCATCCCAATTAGAAAGAATTAAGTTAAACGATCTCTCATTGCATATGATACAACTTTGCATATGGAAAATACTAAGGAACCCAAAAAATTCGACTAACAAAGCTAATAATCAAGCTCATCGAGTTTGCAGGACACAAGATAAAAGTACAAAAATCAATCATTTCTACCCATGTGTAATGAACAATCAGAAAATAATATTAAGAATACAGATCCATTTGCAGTGACATAAAAGACATATATTTGGGACACTTTTAACAAAGAAGTTCCAACTTACACTTTAAAAAGTATAAAAGGTGAAATGCATCAACGGTGAAAATCCCAGCTGACTTCTTTGCAGAAATTGAGTATCTGATCCTAAAATCTTGTATGAATGCAAAGAGAGCAGAATAGTCAAAACAGTCTTGAGGAGGAAAAGGATCCTGACGCTTCCCAAAGGTCCACAGTACCCAAGGCAGCTGCGTCCCGACAGAGATGGACGTGCAGGTCCAGGGCCCAGGACTGAGGGTCTAAAAATAAGCTGTCACATTTGAGCCTTCATTAAGAAATGACTCTTACAACGCTGCCGACTTAATTCAGCGTGGAAAATACTAGTCTTTTCAACAAATGGTGCTGAAACCACTGAACATCCTCATGAGAAGTAATGAATGTGGCCCCTACCCAACTCACCGTGCAATACATTAACTCACAGTGAATCAAAGGCCTGAGTGAAAGAGCTTGTCTCACAAATGAAACAAGCTGTTCGTCTTTGTGACCTGAAGGAAAGCTGTGGTTTTTGGTTTGGATTTTAGATAAGACAATGAAAGCAGAAGCAACACAGTAAAAAGCACAAACGAACTTCATCAAAACTGAAATCTTTTGTTCATCGAAGGACACCGCTAAGTAGAAGGATGATTCACAGGTGGGGGATTTCGCAAGTCAGGAGTTTGCTGAGAGACTTGCAGCTATGATACACGGAGAGCTCTCACTGTTCAATAATAAAAATACAACCCTGCTTCAAAACGGGCAAAGGCCCATGAAAAGACAGGGCCGCAGGCCCGACCTGCAGCCAGCAGCTGCCGTGGGCGGCTCTCAGCAGCACCAGCCAAGCACGAATCAAGGCCACATGGCCCCGCCGCGGACACGGGGGTGGCTGGTAGCGCAGACAGGCGGAGCCGAGCTGGGGAGGGTCTGCAGAAGCTGGATGACTCGCACTGTGCTGGAGGGGGTGGGGATGCAGCGGTGGCGCTGGGAAGCAGCCTGCTGGCTCACCCCACTGTAGGCATCATGTCGCCATGGACCAGAAACCCACCCCCAGCCCAAGGTGCCCCTGTGGGGAGAGGCGAGACAGACACACCACGTGGAGAGATGCTGACGGAGCGGCCGGGGGCGGGGGTGAGTGGGCAGATGGAGGGGCAGGCCCAAGCTCACGGATACACCCAGACACGTGTGTGTGTGTGCGCAGGGTGCACGCATGTGTGAGCATGCATGATGTGATGACAGACGGCTCCGTGGGTGGATGGACTGGTAGATGGAGGGTGGTGGGGGTGGACGTATACACACACGCATGGCCGTATGCGTGTGCGGAGAAGTACATCTCCATGTGGGTGGACGGGCAGGTGTTTACATGGCTGGGTGGGTGGATGGAAACAGATGCTCACTATTCTTCTGGAACCACTTATCCATGCACCTGCTCACTAAATGGTCACACAGTGCCCACGGCGTGCGGTTCCTGTGAAGTTAGAGCTGATATGCACACGGCCCGGCCATGGAGATGCCCGGCAGAGCATTCTGGGACACGCGTGTCGACACTTTAGTGCAAGGTTCTGGAAGGAATCTGTTTGTAGCCACATGGCACTCAGAAGTGCTAAGCCTGGAAACCAAAAGTAAAATATGATTAAATCTAGGTGCTGGACACTGGTGACGCTACGGATGGGGTCGGGAGGTGCAGGCCAGGGCAGCTGGCAGGACCCTTCAGGAAAAGAGTTGGGGTTTGAGTCCTAAAAAGTGGGAGGGTTTGAAGAAGGAGAAAGTGGCACGAAGCCCGGTGCTGCTGGTTCGGGACTCGGGAAACCCAACCTCAGGCGCCACTCGGGTCTCCGAAGGGGCCCCTTCCAGGGCCGGGACCAGCAACCAGGGTTGAGACATGCGGCCACAGCACGTGAGCGCGCAAGAGCAATGCGTGTGTTGGAGGCAAAGGATTTGTTCCACGTTCCCTGACCGTGTCTACAGCTGTGATATCTGTGGACTGCACGGTGGCAACCGAAGGTGCAACGGAACAGCCCGCACCTCCTTTTCCAGTTATGGGGCCTGCGCACTTCAGTCAGCCGCCCAGATCCCACACAGAGTGTGCTGGGGAGCGCGGGGCTGTCGTTTTAACCCGGGGGTTTCGGAGGCCAGTGGGGTGCGCTGGGGCCTTGGAGGGTAGGTAAATCCTGGGTCAGCGGCAGCACGGGAGTCCCTCTCATTTCCAGCCAACGCCAAAGGCCCAGATACACGGGGTCCCGCCTCGGGGGATAGTCCAGGCCCCCCAGGCCCGCGCCGACTTGCATACTCAGCTGCACACAAATTCCAAAGCCAATTTGACTGTCTTGCCACGGGCGATGCGTTTGCAATTGGATCTTTGTGTTATATGGGATCCCCAAAGCTCACCCCAATTCTCCCCGTCCTCTGGGAAACCCTTCACTGAGTGACTGTCTCAAGAAGTGATGGCAGCGTGCTCCTGCCGTGATCTCCCGGAGGAGCGCCCCGGGAGCACGCCCAGCACCTCAGCCCCAAGCGGGGGCTCTCAGGCCTTACTAGGGAATCACCACAACTGAGACCAGTAAGTCCAACAGAAAGGTAAGAAATTAACTTGAAAGCCAGACATGGGGCCTCCCCGGTGGCGCAGCGGGTTGAGCACAGCGCAGTGAAGCTGTCCGCAGCCTCTGCAGCACGAGTTCGATCCCGGGCCAGCCAGGGAGCAACCCACAGGGCGCGGCAGACCTCTCCTGTCTCCCCGCTGCTCCCCTCAGCGGTGTCTTCAGTCCGTCTGCCTGTTCCACCCCCTGCTCTGTCTCGTGAATTCTCTCATCCTCCTGCACCTCCGTCCTGTACCCCAGCTCTGGTATAAATAAAATAAATCTTAAAAAATGTTATGTTAGTTAAAAAAAAAAAAGCAAACTCCGACATAAAACAGTCAGTAAGTGGCTCAGGCACAATGTTACTTTCTTGCCAAGGCCATGGGCCTTACGGGAGAGTCCTGATGGGGACGGTCCCTGAAGGGAGAACCAGATCTGGGGGACACGAGGCGACCTCCTCCCCGCTGGACGCGGCTGCCATCGCCGGCCACGAGGGCCTGTGCCGGACCCTGTTCAAACGCTCGTTTGGCCCAGACCTGATGTTCCTCCTTGGTTTTCTTGACCAATTTGCTGTCTCTTTTCCTTGCCGGTCCCCTAAACGCTGCTGCTCTTCTAGATTAGGTCTTTCCATTTATCTTCTTGCTTGCAGCCTCCCCGGGAACTGCGTTCATTTCCTCGTGAGTAAACCGCAGAGCTGTGGCTCTGCTCTGAGGCCACCGTCAGCCCCAAACCCGTGCTCCTGATTTTCAAACAGCTCCTGGGATCCCACCCCAGGCCCCCAGCTCCTGTCCTGGGACTCAGTCAACTGCCTTCTCTCTGGGCCAACTGGGGCTTCCGGCTGCTTAGAACTTGTTCTCCTCCCCGAGTGCCGACGTCCGTTGCCCTCCAAGTCCTGCCAAATACATCTCACACGCGTCTAGAAAATATCCCCCGGGTCCCATGCCCCTGGTCCTTCCGCCAGTGCAGGCCTCCCTCTTTTCACGGGCCATCACGCAGCCTTCTGGTGGGTCCTCCTGCGGCACATTTTCTCTGCTGCTGCCATTGCTTGCTCCAAGAATAGACGTGCTCTTATGTTCTTGTGCATAAATCGGCTTTGGGTCTGCAATATCGTTACACCTCCTTAACCCTGGCCGTCTCTCAGATCCTTAACCCTGGCCGTCTCTCAGATCCTTAACCCTGGACGTCTCTCAGATCCTTAACCCTGGACGTCTCTCAGATCCTTAACCCTGGCCGTCTCTCAGATCCTTAACCCTGGCCGTCTCTCAGATCCTTAACCCTGGACGTCTCTCAGATCCTTAACCCTGGACGTCTCTCAGATCCTTAACCCTGGACGTCTCTCAGATCCTTAACCCGGTCGTCTCTCAGATCCTGATCCCGCACCGTTGCGTGCGTCCTGCCCCACCTCCCCACCCTCTCAGGACGCCCTCATCAGTCCTCCCTACAGGCGGGGGGCACAATCACCCGCTTGCGTGTCGAGGTCACAACCTGTCCTTCGATAGTGACATCGTGACCCACTGTCTCCCAACGCTGGCTTCAGATTCATGTGGCGTAGAAATTAAATCAGCAAATTAGCTGTGGGTGTCTCCGGGTGAGCAACGACTGGGTGCTGGCCAACATTTTAAGGTCACAGAAAACAGAGGCTATGAGACTTCGCGCCCATGCCCACAGCTCCCCTCAAAAGAGCACCACCGGCCCCCACTTGTGATGCGCACGGGCCTCTTAGCACGCTGACTCATTTGCATGGCCATCGTTCACTTACTTTCTTGGAGAGCGCACGAGAGAAAGCGTGCAAGACTCCGCAGAACATTTTCAAGAAGTGATGATTCAACGTTGTCCTCTACCTGCCTGTCTGCAAAGGCGCCTTTCTCCGGTAGCTCTGATTCTTCCCGGGACCTGGGAGATGCACTGAGCTCAGGTCCCTCAGGCCTCTGAGTGGGGTGCCTGGCGGGGATGTGCCCCTTCCTTGCTCTGACTTCCCCAGCAGGCAGCTGTGGTTGCCACAGGTTAAGTCGCTTGATAATGAGTCGCCTCCATAGTATCTCCTCGCTCCCCAGTAATGTTCTGAGACTCAGCTTCGAGGGAAAGGATTCAGCCCTTGGTGGTGCGTTTTGTCGGGATTATAGCTGCCGAGGCAAAGTGGCCGGGGTGTGCTGTGAGGCGTCTGCCAGGCAGGATTTCTCGGCAGGGATGTGTGGGTGCCTGGACCTCAGCGTCTCTGTCGAGGGGCCACTTCTCCAGCGGTCCAACCATCTCTCGCTTGCTCGCAAAGCTGTTGCTTAGGGCAATTTGTGGGCCTGATTTCTGTACAATAAGCACCATGGTCTTTAGAGAGGAGACCATTCTTTTTATTTATCTATTTTATTTTTGCATAGAACTGGGGTACAGGCCAGGGGGGTGGTGAGACGAGACACCAGAGAGAGTGGGGAGCAGAACAGGCAGATCTACTGAAATCCACTGCTGAGGGGAGCAGCGGGGAGGCAGGAGAGGTCTGCTGCGCCCTGTGGGTAGCTCCCTGGCTGGGGATCAAACTCATACCCTAGTGCTGACTTAACCCCTAGGCCTCCAGGGAGGCTGTGGGCCTATTTCCACTTGGCACAGTAAGAACGATCTGTCAGTCAAGAGGCTGGAGCCCGGAGCCCTTAGGCGGGGGCTTTCAGAGCACACACGCAGCCATCTTGTGCCTCTCTGCGAATATTCAAATGTTTCTAGATGGTTCTGCTTATTTCTTTTTGTTTGCTTTGTATTTATCTTTCTTGTGGCAAACGGAAATGTAAAGGAAACTGATGCATTTGAACTTTTCTTAGTAGGGAATTTTAAGATCCAACGGGTTCTTCTCTTTTATTCTAATAGTGAGAACACGGGCTACGCGGTAGAATCTTGCTGTGCACATCTCTGGAGACTTACGGTTGCATTTTACTCCGCTATTCTCCCCTCTTACTTAAGGGTCATAGACAGCAGACACATCTTTGAGTGTAAAGTAAATGGTGTTATAAATAAGAAGATGATAAGAGAAACACTTAATCCTCTAGAATGGAAGCCAGAGCAGAGTAAATGTGAAACAGAACTGTTGAAATTAATCTCTCAGCGAAGGAGAGAGCTGTATTTTATCTTCCGTGAAACTCTTTGATCTTTTCCCCTGTATTTCACATAGTTTTTTATGTGCCATGAGTTTACATAATGTGTAACTATTTTTTGCATGTGAAAGAAAAATAGAACTTCGCCCAAGTCATTTGTTCTTTCCCAATTCGTCCACCCTTTCCTGCAGTGCTGCTAATTGCTCCTTGTTCTTAAATTCTATTCCTTGGACTAATTTAAATATGAGGGGGAGCGAGCACTTGCATGGACCTGAGAAGCGCCTCCAATGCGCGGTGCAGCCGGCGCAGGGGTGAGGTCGCCGTCGGCTCAGAAGGGAGCGAGAGACGCCGGCACGGACACCCGCGCGGGGGACAAGAGCTTCGTTGCCTGCTGCTAAGTAGCCATTTACCCGCCGGCTTGCTGGGCTCAGTGAAAGGCAGATGAGTAAGTGTCCTTGTGCAGTTCGGATTGAGAAAGCGTTGAAATATGCTCGTTTGTTGAAATATTTACACACAGTTATGTTCTGAGACACCTAGTTAAAAAAAGAAGCAAAAATTGTAGCCGAAGGCTGGTCCTCTGTCTGAAATCAAGTTATTGGCTAGAACAGGCCACTGGTGATTCTGGACAGCTTGTTCTGGGCTTCGAGGAGGCGTGGACTCTTACCCCGTCATTTTCAGTAGCCCCGCGGGCATCGTGCGGCCTCTGAGCGCGCCCTTGATGGGCTGCACGGTGGTAGCACATGCATGATCTTGTCAGGAGGGTGGGATTACATCACAGTAACAGACGACGTGGAGACTGAGTTCTGAACGTGCCCTACATACTTAGTTAAATTCATGTTATTACCCAGCAGGGGATGACCCGGCCGCCTCTTGCACTCCGTAATTTTGCCGTTGTTCAGAGCAAGCTGAACCCACTGTACGTTCCCCTAGACTCCCTCCCTGCGGCCTCTCTGTGGACCCCAAGGGTGCTTTTTCCCTTTTACCGAAAGTCTAACTTTTTACTCGACTGCGTACATATTTACTCTATTATAATAATAGAAATCTTATTTGGAGTTAGTATGAAACGGGGCCTCTGCTGAGGAAGTCCGTCTTTCTTGGAATCTTCAGAAACATTTTGCTTCACTAGATGCTCCTCGGTGGCTTCTGCCCAGCACCTCTGGCAATTTACACATTCACAGCAGGGTTTCTGGAGCCCCTGCCTCCAGTCTGCGGGGGGCTGCGTGCGTGTGCCTCTGGGCCTGCACGCTCACCCTACTCCCCGGCTCTCCGTGTGCTTCTCAGCACCGAGCCTTCCCCGCTGTGGTGTGTGGAATTTCTCTTCTTTTTCTGGCCCGGCCCCTCTGGACTAGAGGCCATTTCGCGCTTCCTGCCAAGGCAGAGGACTTGGTGCTGCGGCCCGGCTTGGGCAGCAGATGGCGCTAGACAAATGCCAAAGCTCGGGCCCTTGGTGTGGCGCAGGAGCCTTTGAGTCAAAGCAGATGTGAGTTGCTCTGCACTTTAACTCAGATTTAAAATAAAACCTGTTGAATAATTCATTGTGGTGAAAGGATGGCTTTGGTGAAAGTGGGTCACTTCTGAGTTCCTAAATCTCCGATGGCTGCCATGTGGCCCAAACCAAAACACATTTTCAAAGTCAGAGTCAAGGAGCTTGTTCAGCATCCGAAGACCTGGGTGCGATGCTCGTTCTTCCACAATTCACGTCTTTGTTCTAAGGAGGGTTGTTCCAGTGCCGCTGCATAGAGGAAGAAAGGAGAACGTTCCAGATCTTTAGGCAGAGCTCATCGCATGCTGTAATGACGGAGGAAGGCTTCAGGACCTGCTGTGAATTCTTAATTTCAGGGCAGCTTTCCTGAGGCGAGAAGAGAGGGAGAAAGGAGGAGGGGGGCCGGGGGGAGGGAGGCATCAAAGGAGCAAGAGAAGAAAAGGAAAAGAAAAAAGATGAAAGGGAAAATTAAAATTTGTGGAAAGTTTTACCCACCAAATTATATGGAAAATGACAAGTTATCCAGGCTTTAACTCTGAACATGCTAGTCGGCTTTGTGTATATGCATGTGTGCACCTGTCTACATATACGAAGATTAATATGTGCATGTAAAGGTTGTTGGAATTTATATAAAGGTTGTTGGAATTTAGATTACTGCTAGTATGCTGCGGCCGCTGCTACAGCTGTTCTAGATGGTGAACCAAGTCACTGGGCGGCAAATCTGTCCCACTACCCTCTTCAGTTCCCTTTTGTTGAAAAAGCGGTTAAAATTATAAAGATCCAATTATGAAGAATTCAAGCTAAAGGTGGTATTGTGGGGCCTCCTCGCTGGCGCAGCAGGTTGGGCGCAGCACTGTGAAGCTGTCCGCAGCCTCTGCAGCGCTGGTTCGCTTTCCGGCCGGCCAGGGAGCAGCCCACATGGCGCGGCAGCCCTCTCCTGTCTCCCCGCTGCTCCCCTCAGCAGTGGATTTCAGTAGATCTGCCTGCTCTGCTCCCCGCTCTGTCTCTGGGGAGTCCTCTCACCCTCCCGCACATCTGGCCTGTACCCCGGCTCTTGCATAAATAAATAAATCTTTTAAAAAATAAGGTTGTATTGTGGAAAACCACTTAGGAGCAGGTTGTTTACCAAAACTGTGACCAGATAAGCTGTGACTCTCCATCTCAAAGTCCCGCGGGGAACGGCCCAGGTTGCGTTGGTCACTGCGTTTTGGAAAACTGCAGACCAAGGCCTGTGCTGTGCCAGCCTGCGTGTGAGTTTTAAGGTAGAGACAGACGTGTGGGTGAGCCATACATGACAGACAGACGGACGGACAAAATTCCAGCCCACAGAACTGGGTATTTACTCTGAATGAGATTGCGCTGGTATCTTCCCACGCCTCCCATCGCTTATGCCTCCACGGCCCCTTCTCCCCTCCCTGCCTCTCCTTCCTTTCTTCTTCCCAGTTACCCTCCCAGGGAGCCAGAACGGCTTAAAAATGTCTTCATCTTCCGTCCTCATTTGACGTGAGTTATGAGGCCGTTTATAGGAACCGCCCTTGTGTGGCCAAGCTCTCAGCCCAGCACGGCTCTCACCCCAAGGTGATGCATCGTGTTCTAGGCTCTGGACTTCTTCAAGTCAGGGACTCAGGTATTGATTCTGCTTGATTAGTTCTCCCCTGCATCATCAATACGTGTTTGCTGAATGGGTGGACGGAAAGATGGATGAGTGAATGAATGAGTTTATTGATTGCTTAATAAGAGCTCTAGCCTTGAAAAGAATTGGATTGTTAGTAACTCTGAGGCATAATATGTTCCCAGATGCTAAGATAGTACATAAAATTTAATCATTTCCAGCCCCGCTGAAGTCACCCTCAAGAAGTAAATTTCTCTCAAGTCTTTTCTCAAAAGTGAAACTTCCCTGTGTGGATTCTGTGCGTCCTTGGCCCACCTGCTGAGCGCCCTCACAGGCCACCCTTCACTCTGTGTGCCCCTGTGTGACTGCACACGCTTCGCACCCGTACACATGGCTCTCTGGCATGGATTTAAAATGTGAATGAATAAAAGGACTTTTTTGGATATTTTCAGAGAACTTTTGATGGGAGCAAATTTCAAACCTCCACAAAATACTCCCCGCCCAGCCCGAATGACCCCCTATTGGTTATCACTGTCCCACTCCATATCCCCTCAGGGGAAGCCACAGCTGACACCGGCCATCAGGTCAGATCCCATGCTAAAAATGGAGCAGTAATACCTTCACGTCAGCCAATATCCAGCGAGTGTTAAAATATTGATTTATTCCAGAAAGGTACAAAGAAAATTCTTGGCATGAGTGGTTTGGGGGTTCACAGGAAGGGACCCAGGGAATTCTCCTCTTGGATGACAAAATGGAGTTGTGTTTGCAAACACAAAAGACTGTAGGGGAGGCTGCTCACAGATCCACACTATGAGGTACACACCAAAAGAGGGAAATAAAAGCTCCTGCACAAAAAATACCCCAGTGATGGTGCAGCGCTCCCTCCTGAGGCTACTGGTGCCGTCGCTCATATTTCATTTAATATTTACATTTCAAGAAAATCTGTTTGCTCTCTGGATGCCACGCGCTTCCAACTGTTTGAGGGAATCACCTCTTAGTGGCCACACGGAATGATAGTCATGGAAATGAAGCGAACCTGCACGTGCGGGTGCCCACAAGTCACTCCTCTGCAGATGCCTGCACGGAGCGTCGCGCCTGGTCACACGTGCTCCCCTGGTCAGCCGTGGAGATGCCACTGGATGAGACCTGGGATGCATAGATCTCAGGGTTGAGGCTCCCAAGGCGTCGTCTATATCGAGATGTGTAGCTGGAGGCATTTGGAAATTATCCAGCAAAGAAACCAACATGTACGTCGGCGTGGAAATGTAAATGCCTTGCCATGATGCTGTGAGCCCCTGGAGCTGTGCCACACCAGCGTGCCCCCAGGCTGGCTCCCCGCAGCAGACACATGCATCACATGCATGCCCCTCCCACAGGCCTGTAGCCTGGGCGCACCAGGGGGCTGCGGCTTCTCCACCAAGGACCCGACTCTCCAGCTCCCCCCAGCTCCCAAGGGGCCTGAGGACTGGCCGTCTACTTAACCAAACTTCAGCTCCATTGTGTTTGGGGAGTCCAATGCCTCTCTCTCTCCTGGACAGCTTTCCCGTGGTGTCCCCGATGTTTGAATCGCCCTACGATGTAACTTCAAGGTGTGAGCATTCCTGTGGCCTTTACTTTGAGAACTTACGTATGCATGAATCAGGGTGTCCCAAATGTGACTCCCCCTGCACCCCCATCCAGAACCCAAGCTGTATGTCAACCATAAAGTTAATTGCAAGGTGGTGCAAACTACAGCATTGATGAAAACGTCAAATGATGGCCGCTGTGGGAATATGGCTGCAATTTGCTTATGCAAAAGTAAAGAAATCTTAAATCAGAGTTCAAGTTTGCATAGAAAGTGTTTTGGCCTCAGATAATTGCTGCCTATAAATAACCAAGCCTCTCCGGACGTCCTCATTTACATTGGAGATCTGGGTTCTGCAGTGGAACGGCACCTCCATCAGCCCAGTTTCGGCCTCGTGGGCAGAGGAGAGATGTTCATCAGATGCTCCGTCGTGAGTCCTGACAGGACGGGAGCCGGGCGGCTGCTGGAGGCCAGGAGCACGTTGACGACAGAGCGGGGGAACAGCTGCCCGTTTGCGCGGCCTGACAGTCCCACGAATGTCCAGCCTTGGCAAATGGTCTGAATGTTGCACCCCGCATTTTTAGCTGCAATAATGGTTAAACAAAATCTGAAAGTAAGTGGTACGTGTCCCCTTGTTATCCCAGGGCTCAGTTTATTTTCTTAAATTTCAGGCAAACCATTGTTTACTGGGTGATTTATTTTGAATACAAAAATTAGCAACTGAGGTTTCAGAGAAGCGATTGTACGCCAGGAGCCGCCCATCCGAAGGCCCCGCAGCACGTGGGGGCTTCCCTGGGAAGGCCGGCAGCCTCGCGGGTCCTCCGGGTCCTCCAGGGAGGAGGCGAGAAGCCCTTCGGGGTTGATGGGACCCTTGTCTTCCCCTCACCTGGACCTTGTGCCTAGCGATGGGACAGAAGTGAGTGTGGACATCACTTCTATGTCGACATTTTACTCTTAGTTATGCGTGTTTCCTTTGATGACTTGAGGCGGCAGTGGCGTGCGACCCTGCTGTGCGTCTTCAGATGCGCGGCCACGGAAGTCACCCCACAGACCCCACCAGTCCATTCCACCCCCTCCAGCCTCCCTGGAAGCATCAGCTCTGCAGTCAGATGTGCAGGGTTTTTTGCTTGTTTGATGTTGTCTTTTCCTTTATTTTGTTTCCTTGTATTTTGCATGTGGCGGGAGTCAGCCCGACACACCCTCCTGACCTCCTGCACTTAGCGTCAGCCCCGCCGTGGCCGTCTGTGCTTTTGCAAATCGCGCGGTCGTGGAGGGGGCAGCAGCGGGTGGCCACGGCCGATGACCCATGTGGGGGATGAGACGCCAGTCCGTGGTGGGGGGAATGGGGACCAGGTGTTGGGGGGCCGGGGTGGGGGGACGTGTGCATGTGCGTCGCCAGAAGCTGGGGGTGAAGCAATTTTCTAATTATTGACATCAAGACATTGAAATGCTTCACAATGAGTTTTCTTTTGATCTTGTGATTTAGTTCAGTTACGTTGGGAAAAACGTGTCCTGAAATCCCTGAAAATGAAGAATTTCAGTTCAGGGGCGCTTTCCACATCCCCGCGGTGCAGAGGGGGCACCTGCCTCGGCGCGGGCGGCGCTGCCCACGCTCCCGTGGAGGGAGGAGCGCGGGGCCAGTGGCAGGAGGAACAGAAATACCTTCTCCACAGCTGGAAGATGGACGCACTTTGAGTAATTGTTTTTAATTTCCATTCCAAATATGTCATGGCTCTGGCACGCCACGTTGTGTGTGAGTGTGTGAGTGTGTGAGTGTGCGTCCCTCAGCTTGGTGGATACACGATTTTGGAAACCTCGCCTTTTGTATGTGCATAGGATTATCATCTAGGACATCAGAGAAAACCCACACCAGTGATCAATTTAATGAATAAAAACATCCAGCTACTAAGCTTGGTCCCCACAGCACCACCCAGTCTGTGACACCTTCCAGGCAGTTCCAGGTCAGTGAATGGCAATCGCAGGTCTGGGTTTCCATTGTTCTCTGAACCTGCACTCCCAACCTTTTGTCTTATCCCGTTGTTCACTCTCTGCCCACGTCGACGCCATCCCGGCGCAGACCCCGTTGCGCTCACTGTCACCCGCACCACCGGGACCTGCCTTTTCACTCTGCACTTTACTGTGCGCGTCGTGGTAGAGGACAGGGTCCTGTGTGCCCACAACCCTCTCTTGGAACCTCCCCTCGGGCGGTGGTCTTAGGAGGGGCGTCTTTCGAGGTGAGGAGGTCTTGAGGAAGGGGCCTCTCTGGGGGTGAGTGCCCTTCTAAAGAGACCCTGAGCTCCCCATGTGCCCATGTGAGGAGATGGTCTGTCTCGGAACGTGGAAGCAAGTTCTCACCAGACGCCCCATCTGCCCACATCTTGGCCTTGAATCCAGCCTCCAGAGCCCAGAGCGCCAAGAACTGTTAGGTAACGACGCCCGACCTGGTGCACGGTGAGGGCAGCCCAAACACGCTAAGACACCCCCTCACCCAGCACCCAGTTTCCACAGTCCGTAGCCGCTGTGAAAGCACTAGAACTGCTCCTCCTTGGCCACGCTGCTGCTGACGGCAAACCCTCATCTCGTGCAGGGAGCGCTCACTCCTGGACAGCAACCAGATCCTGCATCATTCAGGACGTGAAGATTCTCCCACCTCAACCCTGTCTTCCCCACTTAGGGTGCTGGTGCTACATTGGCTGCCTCCCTGTTCTAGAATCTTCCAGGTGCATCCAGCGGTGCACTTGCCCCTGCTGCTCTCCTCCCAGCACCACCCAGTGCCACCCTGCTCATCCCGCTCAGCCTTCATCTCGCAGCCAGAAGCCCCCAGTAGCAGGGCCCTTCCTGGCTACCCTGCCTTGAAATGCACCCCCTGTCCAGAATCTCCCGCTCCCTACTTTATTTTTCTTTTCAAGACTAGGTAATGCATGGTGTCCTCTATCTTTAGCTTATTTGTGTTTCTATATCCTGTTTCTGAAGGTTACCTCCCTCCCCATCTCTGATTCTACCCAGCAAATACTCTCCCTGGCAAACGTTATAGGTCCAAGAAATACCACTTTAATACATTTTGGGGAAAATTGCTTTAGAGCTTCATAATTTAGATGATTTATTGAAAAATATGTCTTCCACTCTTTCACTTTTATTTAAAACCGGCTAAGGGATTGTTAGGGTAGTTATTTTCAAAAATGGAAGACTTAAGTTAGTAGGGAGAAAACGTATGCAAATAGGTTTTCCCCATGAACCTGGGGAAGTATAGGCATCCAAACTAATTCTGTAGTCCGGTAAGATTAAAAAAAAAAGAAAAAGAAGGATAAATCTGACTGAGAACATCATAAAGCTTCGAATGAGTATATAATTCAGACATATTTTAATTCTCCATTATCCCCACTCAGAACTTTCCCCTTCAGCCCTGTCCATGCCGCCTCCCACCTTCTGCTCTCAGACACCAGCCCCATCGTCCACCCAACCCCGCCTGGCCCGCCCACTCGGAGCTGGGCTGTCTGCACCAGGGTCATCGGGCCTCTTCCAGAGGAGCCGCAGGCCTCGCGAGGCCCAAATGTCAGACTTTGTGCTTGTCTCAGCGTGTGTGTAAATGTAATATATACGTGTGTGTATGCACACACACACACACACACCAGACACTGATGCCGTTTCACTTCAGTGTGTACTTGCAAAGGTGTCTTTCTGCCTAAAATCGTGGTCAGACGGCCTAGAGAAAATCCTCTAGGAGGAAAGTGAAAGTCTCCTGTTAGCTTCCAGCCACAGGCTGTCCGGCCAGCATTTATTAAACGGATGCTCGCTGCAAGGCACTTTGTAGCTTTTGCAAATTAGATGGATCTTCCCTGTCAGTGGAAGAGGCCAATGAAGGAGTGGCCGAGTGCGCGCTGGAATGGCATGAGGGGCCTGAGCCTGGGGGAGCCCAGGTCACAGCCAGCCGTGGCGATCTGTGTCCCCGCACCCGCTGGTGCCCGGGCTGGGGATGAGGGATCAGCGTGATTCACTGCAGGGGAGTCGGTGTGAAGTAGCCTAGAAAGGGCAGCGATGCTGGGTGGGGGATACGCACCCGATTCCAGACAGCTGCAGTTTGATGCCGTCGGGATGCAGGAGGCGGCCGGGAGGGGTGCGGGGCTGAGGTCCAGGACCTGCGTGCGCGAGAAAGGCGTTGGGCTGCGTTTGCAAAACAGCGAGGACTAGTTCTGATACTCGGGGTAGGGACACGATTGCATTTGCCACTGGAAGAGTCATTCTGGCAGCAAGAGACTGGAGAGGAGACAATATTTTGTGTGCCAAGTTAGAAGAAAATTTCAATAACATAGATAAGAACAAAAGGAAATCTGAGCCGCGGAAGAGGCCTGACTGGAGGCCGCGGAGGAGCAGGCCACTTAGACCCAGCAGCGGATGCAAGGCCAGGACAGAGGGCACCTGTCGGGAGCAAGCAGGTCAGCGCCGTGCGGGGGGGACGCCGGGGCCCGGCGCACGGCACAGGCGTCCTCTGGGCGGATGGAGTGACCCGAAGGTGCGTTGCGGGGACAGCCCCTCCTGCGCAAACGCGCCGGGAGCGCCGCGGGCACATTACCCAGGGAGGGTGTCGGAGTGTGTTAACCTGGACAGAGCCACTGGGGAAAAAGGTTAATATGGTGAGTGGGTGGCCCCAGGGCGCTGCCGGGCCGTCCTCTCCTCGGGGATGTCGGAGCCGGTGTGCTCAGAGATGCTCGCGGCGTGTCCGCCTGGAGCCGGGCAGGGGCCAGCGGCCTGGCCCGGGCGTCAGAAGTGCTGCTAGCGAGGCAGGCGGCAGGACTCGCGCTCGTGGGAGGGGGTCACCGATCTGCCAGAGCCGTGTGGACACACCTGAGAGTGTGAGCAGGAGCGACGGGCATAAGGAAGGAGACCAGAGGAGAGAGGCTGGCCGTGAGGAGAGAGGCTGGCCGTGAGGAGAGAGGCTGGCCATGAGGAGAAAGGCTGGCCGTGAGGAGAGAGGCTGGCCGTGAGGAGAGAGGCTGGCCATGAGGAGAGAGGCTGGCCGTGAGGAGAGAGGCTGGCCGTGAGGAGAGGAGAGAGGCTGGCGGTGACTGGGAAGGAGCGCTGGGGATAGGGGGCCAGAGCAGCAAGCCCCACTGCAGTGTCAGGGAGGCCTGGAGCGGAAGCGTGCAGGGCAAGAGGTGACATCTCCAGGGCAAAGGAGTGTTCAAGTGACCTGAGGACGACGCAGCTTACTGAATTAGCAAAAATTGGTTGTGCTTTAAGAGCCGTTTCGCTGAGGCTAGTGGGCACACCGCCGGGTGGGACGTGAACGGGGCCTGAGAAATGGAGCCCTGAGTGTGCGCTGCCCCCCTGGACACGATGCGGTCCATCGGCGGCAAGAGGGATCGTGGGCAGGGCAGTGGATGGAGAAGGACGTGGTTTGACGGCCTCGTCACGGGAGAGAGGCAAGGAGAGGTAGCGTCCAGGGAGAGCCCGCCTCTGGTGACAGGAGAGAGCAGGGGGAGAATCCGGAGCTGGCGGGGGGGGGCAGGACTGGGGGCAAAGGGGGTGAGTCCCGCAGTAGCTACTTGACTGGTGTCTCCTGGACAGTCCACGACAAATGAAAGATTTTCACCAACAGCACGAGAGCGCGGGACAGAACAGGTGTGTTGGAGTCGTCGGAGCAGAACACTTGTGCTTCAGAGGGCGCCGTCAAGTGCAGGACACCCCGGAGAATGAGAGACAGTGTCTGTGCTTTAAGCATCCGGCAAGGGGCTTGTGTCCAAGTGTAGAAAGAACGCTTACCCCCCCCCCATAATTAGAAGGACAGATAATCCAATGGAAAAGTCAGGAAATGACCCCAATAGATATTCCTCTAGGGAAGATGGGAAGGTGTGCAAGGAGAGCAGAGGCCTGAAAGCATCGGGAAGCAAATGGAAACCCCAGTGAGAGCCCACATCCCGCACGCTGAGTGGCCACTGTGGGAGACAGGGCGGCGAGGGTGTGGGGAGTCGGAGGCCTCGTGAACTGCTGGTGGAAAGGCAACACGGTGCAGAGTTTGGGAAGAGGGTCTGGCCGGCCCTTCCACTGTTAAACATGGCATCCCCACATGCCCCCTCTAGGCGTGTACCCAATAGAAATGAAAACAGATACCTACACACAAGCTTCCATCACAGACAGCTAAAGGACTATTATTTATGTATCCCCAAAGTAGAAGCTACTCTTACCTATCAGGCCATGCGTACATCAGCAAGTGTGGCACAGCCATGAGAGGAATATTATGTAGCCATGAAAAGGTCGATGCGTATTACAACAGAGCGAATATTGGAGACATTCTCCTGAGCAAGATGAGAACATATAGGATTCATTTACATGGAATGTCCAAAAAAGAAAGTCAGTCAGTTGTTGCTTAGGGCCTTTGGGGTGGGGGCTGGGAGGTCATCAAAGGGTGTGCACTTTCAGGTTTTAAAATAGATTGAGTTGCCTGTGGTGATGGTTGTTGAGATCCGTCAGGACATCCTGAGGCCGTTACCTCTGGCTGTGAAGTGGTGAGTGACTGCTGTCTCAATGGAGCTGTTTAAAAATCCTAACAGAAGGTCGTGCTACGTGGCCTGGCAGGAATTCCTCGAGACTGGCCATGAAGGATGAGGGTTCTGGGGCCTGTCACAGCCCAGACCCACCGGACAGAACGTGGTGGCCTTGACCCACCAAGGGGGTGCTCTCCAGGGAGGCCCAGGCCGTACCTGGACATCCAGCATGAGCCTGGGCACGCTGGGAGTTAGCTCTGGCGCCCCAAGCCTGTGCAGGTGATAATAGCAGGGACACTGGCCACGAGCCAGGGGGAAATTTCCATTCAAATAAGTCTATTTTTTCTTTTTCCTCCACTGGTTTAAAATGTGATCCTTTAGAATTAAGTATCAGGATCTGGTGTCAGGAATTGCTTATGCCAATTAGTTCTCTTAGAATCCGGTGTGCAACCCTAAAGGATTGCAACCTTCAAGGAATAGTTCACACACACGCTCATGACTGCCCTCAGCATGGGTTGGCTCCACGCTGGCAGGACGGGCGCTGCGCACAGAGAGGCTGAGCTGAGAACAGCATCAGAAACCAGCAAACAGCTGCAGCCTCCCTGGTGGAGCTGGGGTCTCACCTGGCAGCACAGGCATGTGCTTGGGTGGCGCTAGCGGGCATCGGGACAGGGTGTGTTTTTGAACAAATGTCTGTTCTGTCAAATCACAAGGCAATGGCGTTACTGTAGAGTTTGAAGGAAAAAAATCACCATATAACTTTGTCTCTCACTGAATAGGCGCCTTTAGAATCACATACTATTTTCTAGTAAATGTAGGTATTATTCTGTCATGCGTTAACCTATTTAAAACACGCGCAGACAGCTGACGCTCCAGACAGCTGGTGCACAGACACGCACACGCGGCATCTCAGACGGGATTTTGCAAGCACATCCGCTCTGCACTTACCTACTTTCTAACTAAATAAAAAGACTGGGCACCCTTGAACTGAAAAACAGGATTCAAAATCCAAAGCAGATTCCAAGTGTTAAGGGGACCCAGTTCAAGATGAGACGCCTTTAAGGCCCAGGCCAAAGGCCCGAGTTTTCCTACGCACGAGCCATCGCGCTCCTCTGGCAGTCAGTCAGTCACGAGCCGTAGCAGAAGAGCCCGGATTTACATTGAGGCTGGTGTGGGCCAGCGGCCACATGGAGGTTGGCCTCAGCTCAGAGACGGGTCACGAGGCCAGTGGACCCAGCCAGAGCTGGTCCTCCAGGGAAGGCTGACCGAAGGGCCTGGCTCTTGGGCTGGCCTGGGGCGGTGCCCACAGCGGCCCGTCCCTGGCCCCTGTGACCCTGATGGCTGTCTCAGCAAGACCGGAGGGAGGCGGGAGAGGTCTGGCCATGTCCCCACGATGCAAGTAAGGGCTGCACCTGGAGAAGGCTTTTCCGTGTCTGCGCTTGCGCCCACAAGCCCCGAGCAGGTTCTAGGGAAAGGTCGTTCCTCAGGGCCCATGTGTGATTCCAGACAAGTGCAGCTGGTTATAGGGAGATGACGGAGGCTCGGCCAGGGTTTCACTCTGCAAGGACAGAGACGAGAAGGAGGCCGTGGCATCCACTCCGTGATGGAGGAAACACACGGCTGATTATTCAGCGACGCGCGTGTGCCCTTGAGGCCGAGAGCTGACGCTGGCAGCAGCTGACCTTTGGCTCACCGGTACGATGCATGAAACCCTCTCCATGTCGTGGGAAAAATTCACCTGCAGATATTGTCAGCACATCTGCCGTGGCCAGCAATGTTCTGCAGCGATGGCGCCTCCAAGCACCGCCCACCCTGCTCCGTCTCAGCTACTCTGTGTGGCCGCGATCAGGGATTCTACCCCAGCTCTGCTCAAAACGCAAATGCCAGCTTTGCCTCATCGCGCCCTTGGACTTGAATGTAAAGCAGGGGATGTGCTTTTCCAAGTTTGAATCCAAAGCTCCTAAAATAATGCCTGACATTTAGTAGAAACCCAATAAATATTGCTTGATTATGCAAGATGCAAGGTGCCACGGGCAGCGGGAGCTGAGTAATGGCTCGAAGATGTAGTTGATGGGCGTTTTATTTCCAAATCATCCATCATTCAAACTTTTTTGCTGATGCGCACGTATATTATTGGTTGATTTCAGGGTCTTTATGAAAGCAGCAGGAACATAAAGTGTAAGACAGATAGTGCTCTGACGGTGTGCGTGGCCGTGCGTGCCCTGGCGAGGTGCTGGGGACAGCCACATCCATCAGTGTTCCTGCGTTATTGTAGTTGCTGGGGTAACTTGGATTCACGACACTGTATGTGATGCTGGGATACAGGACCCCTCCTTCTCAGATACTGGCCACCACACACCCACCACCCAGGCCCCACAGTCTCCACCATGGCTCTCTAGGGCCCCTCACCACTTTGCTCCCCCCCAAAACCTCAGCTCTCCAGTCAGATTTCCAGAGTTTGTTACTGGTTTACCTTTGACTGGCCCTTTGCTTTGCTTCTCCATATTCCACATGTGCGTGGCACCCTCTGGCATCTGTCTTTCTCCTCTGGCTGTTGCCTTAGCACCATCCCCTCAAGGGCCATCCAAGTTCTTGCAAGTGGGACGAGCTCCTGCTTCCTGGCTGCGTAGTGCTCCCCGTGTACAGACACGCACCTTCCTGGTCCGCTCCTCTGCCCTGGGGTCCTCAGACTGTTTCCATCACTGGCTGTTGTGAGCAGAGCTGCAGTGACGGAGGTTGTGGGGGGGCACAGACCCCTCCCGGGGAGTGCTTCTCCACCCTGAGGCTGGGGTGGGGCTTCAGGGTCATCTGCTTCTCGTCTTGGTCTATTTTCAGTAAATTGCTGTTCCTTGTTTAATGCCAAAATCTTTTGATTGTTTACTCTTTATAGATGCAGTAATAACTAATACCATCATCAAAACATGTTTGTGTAATAATTATCCTTCTCAGAAGGCGTGATTGTTGTCAGTGACATGCTTAAGATGCTAATAACACAGCTAGTGAGAGGATCACACACGACCGGAGCCTTTCCACTCTCTTGTGATGTGCAATGAAAATCTTAGAGAAAATCTTAGAAATTCTGTGAATTTTTTTAAAAATGTAATTGCTCTGACTCTACATACCAAGCTTTGCAGGTTTCCAAATGGACTGATGTCACTTTGAGATGGGCAAAGTGAAACAAAACCCACCCACCTTGCCTGCCGAGGGTGAGCACAGCGCTGGCTCAGAGCACTGGGGGTCGGAGGCTGGCTGGTCCTCTCCCGCAGGCCTGAGCACGCTTGCCAGTCGCAGGATTTGCCTGGAAATGGACGAGAACATCCCGAGATGGTTTGCAAGGAACATTATTAATTGTGACCATTATTTTGGGTCTTTAGGGTCTGGGCTAGTAGTGAGTAAATATTATTTTTTGGTCCTAAGAAAGGTTGTCTGCGCGCGTGTTTGCAAGGGGCGCTCGCTGAATGAAGACGCAGAAGCAACCTGAGGACAATTATGCGTGGCCTGCCCTGAGGGCCGCCGCCGCACAGCCAGGCCGCGGGGGTGACCTTGAAGCGCCCGGAGTGCTGACGGAGCGCTTGTGAGCCGAGCAGGGCTTTATGCTGAGTAAATAAGAATCCAAAATAAAAGGCGCCGTGGCTGCTGCATCCATATTCAGATCCGCTCATTTCCTTGGGAAAGGGCCGTCCCTGCCCATCCATCTTCTCGGGACAGACGGCGCGGGCCGGCCTGTCCCCCGAGGGGGGCGCTCCGTTTCCGGGGAGCAGGGGTCGGGTGCAGCCTTGGGTGCTGCCCGAGAATACCAGGTGGCGGCAATTATGCTCTTATTTTTCTTTTGTCAGCACCGGGGACAGTTGACCATGATTCATGCTTGGTGGGAAAAGTAGAATGTGTGAATCGCCGTCAGCCAGTGCAAGGCGCGGCGCGGCTCCTGTTTTCTCTAATGGATAAAATCCAGAAACATTTACACACTCGGGGAGGCTGGACTGCAGGCGAAGGCCGCACCTCAAGCCCACCCCTGCCTCGTCCTTCCTGCCCGCCACCCCCACCCCGCGGCCCGCGTCTGAGCGGGGGCCCCGCGACCCCGGAGTGCCCCTGCGTGTCCCCCACGGCCCGGAGCATCCCTTCACCACTCCATGTTACAGGGAAGCAGAGATTCGTTTCAGTCCTGCATTGTTGTTGCTCTGCCATGAGAGGTGTACCCTGCGCAAAAGCTGAGTCATCCTTGCAGCCCCTGGGGACCCTCCCTGGGCGCTGTCTGCTCAGATCTGCCCCTTCCCTTTCTTAATTAGGTTTTTTTAGTAGTTAAATTGCATCAATTTTTGGTAAGTCAGGTGTCAACACGTTATCAGTCCTGCTCTGTGCACATGTTTTCTCCCATTCTGGAGGATGCATTTTTTTTTTTTTAATAAAAGCTTTTCTTGGGCCTCCCCTGGTGGCGCAGGTGGTTGAGCGCCGCGCTGTGAAGCTGTCCACAGCCTCTGCAGCGCCGGTTTGAATCCGGCCGGTGGCGAGGATCCCACATGGTGCGGCAGACCTCTCCTGTCTCCCCACGGCTCCCCTCAGCTGTGTATTTCATCAGTCTGCCTGTTCTGCTCCCTACTCTGTCTCTGGTGAATCCTCTCACCCTCCCGCGCCTCTGGCCTGTACCCTGTTCTTGTATAAATAAATGAAAAGTAAATCTTTAAAAAAAAAAAAAGAGAGAGAAAGCTTTTGTATTTATGCATACAAGACCTGGGGTGTAGGCCAGTGGTGCGGGCGGGGGGGGCGGTGAGAGGATTCAGCAGAGACAGAGCAGGGAGCAGAACAGGCGGATCCACTGAAACCCACTGCTGAGGGGAGCAGCGGGAGTCAGGAGAGGTCTGCTGCGCCATGTAGGTGTCTCCCTGGCTGGGGATCGAACCTGTGCTGCAGTGGCTGTGGATGGCTTCACAGTGCTGTGCTCAATCCCTGCATCACCAGGAAGGCCCTCCATAGGATGTATTTTTAATCTACTTATGTTTTATTTCACTATATAAAAAGTTTTAATTCGAGGTCATCACAGTTGCTTATTTTTGCTTTTATTTCCCTTGTCATAGGAGTCAGATCTCCAAAAACATGCTGATGATGGGCCTCATGGACCATACCAGCCAGGTTTTCTCCTATACTGGGTGGTTACACGGCCTACACATGAGTCTTCGTTTCATTTTAAAGTTACTTTTGTGCCCGGAATTAGAGCGTGCGCCACCTTCGCTCCTTTGCTGGCGGCTGTCCAGCTTTCTCAGCACATTTGCTGAAAAGACTCTTCCTTCTCTGGCACGTGGTCTTGCCTGCTGGGCCGTGAATTAAGTGCTGAGACACACGTGCTCCACTTCCGGGCTTTTCATTCTCTCCCATCCACTCGGCTGCTCGTTTTTATGCCAGCAGCACGCTTGCGACGACTGTGGCTTCACGGTATGGTCTGAAGTCAGGGCGGTGGTGCTGCTGCACAGTCTCCCTTTTTTCCTCAGGGCTACATTGTTATTTGAGGGCTTTATGATCCCATATAAATTTTAATAACGTTTGGTTCAGTTTCTTTAACAAATACTGTTGCTATTGATGAGGCCTGCATTGCATTTATGTATTGCTTTGTAGGGTAATCAGTTTTGACTGTACTGATTCTCCCCACCCGTGAACGTGGACTGTCTTTCCAGTTTCTGAGTAATTACCTAATTCTTTTAATAGCGTCGTAGAGTTTTCATTGTAAGTGTGCATCATTGCCTCTTTGGCGAGGTGAATTCTTTGACATTTGGTTATTTTTTAAGCAAGTGTAAATGGAAATATTTGCTTCATTTCTTTTTCTTCTCATTATTTGTATATAGAAAGGCTACAAATTTTTGCATGATAGTTTTATAACCTACCACTTTGCTATATCCACTTACTGTTTCTAGTAGCCTTTTGGTGGTGTCCTTAGAGTTTTCTATATATAGTATCATATCATCTGTGAATAATGATAGTTTCACTTCATTTCTAACATAGATTTCTTTTATTTCCTATTGTCTGCTTGCTATAACCAAAACTTTTTATACTACATAAACCGGTGCTGGTGACAATGGGCATCCTTGTTTTGCCCTTGATCTTAAAAGTTGTGTTTCCAGTTTTTCATCATGAAGTGACATATGACATTTAATTTGTTGAGACAGGTTCTTCTTTTAGAGTTTTTTTTAATCATAAATGGATGCTGAATCTTATTCAGTGCTTACTCTGCATCTGTTGCTATTATCATACATTTTATATTTACTTTTATTGATACAATATATTATCACGTTGATTGATAGTGTTTATTAAACCACCCTTGCATTCCTGGCTCGAATTACTCTTCAGCTTGATGTATGTTCCTTGTAATATGTTGTTGAATTTGATTTGCTATTATTTTGATTAAGAATTTCGCATCCATAATCACTATGGATATTTGTCTTATGTAGTTTTCTTATATTGTTTTCATCTGGGTGAAGTACTTGGGTAATATTGGCATCATAAAATGTACTAGTAAGCATTCCCTATTCTTGGATTTTTAAGGAATAATTTGAGCAACGTGAGTGCACATTTTTCTTTAAAGGTTTGATAGACATAAGTTAATTAAAGTTTTGATAATATTTGCTTATAATTCGATGTGGCCCTGGGTGTTTATTTAGGGAGGTTTTTGACTGTTATTTACATACTCCAGGCCATCGGGAAGTTCAGTAGTTACAAATGTGGGTTCCTAGGACAGAGCTGTCCCACATGTAAAATCAATCTGATTTTATTTTCAGTATTTTTAAAAGTTTAAGGACTATCTTTATCTGTATAGATTCAGTTGAATACTACTCAGCTATGCAAGAAGACAAAATTGCCTTTTGCTACAATATAGATGGGACTTGAGGTGATTATGTAAAGAGAAATATGCCAGAAAGTGAAATACAGTTATCAGATGGTTCCTTTCATACGTGGAATATAAACAGCCAAAGAAGTGAACTAACAACTCACAACATGAACAACTCTTAGCCATGTGGAAAGCAGAACAGTCACCAGAGGGAGCAGAGAAGGGGTCATTTCTCACTTATAGATGAGGAAGACTCATTTCTACCTTAAATCACTGGCAATATTTGGCATAAAATAAAACACTGCTAGAGGGGAGGTAGAGGGCGAACCTAACAGTGGGAATGGGAACTAGAAACTCAGTGGTAGGTGAGGGGGGCTTATACACACAACATGGCGGTGATGATGCACCCCAACGTTGTATGATGTTGTAAATCAATGATGATTTGATAGAAAATAAAGTTTAAGGGAAATAATATACTAATTAATGACCAAAGTTTGCTTGGCAACATGAAACACCCTTTTTCCATTTTTTTCTTATTTGCTAGAATTCTATCAATGCCGTGAACATTTGTTTTCACAAGAAGAGAGACTCTGACAATTATTTATATATGTGTTCTATAGTAAAAGTGACAAGGCCAATTATTTTGAAATGTTGTTTCTGCAGTAAATGCAAGTCCTTCTAAACAGGCATGCTGCCAGTGGTGTGAATAATTGAAGAAAATTTGAATAATTGAAGGAAAAATGTCAGAGTTGATACTGTAAGGCCAGGGAGCTGCCTGCAAACATTTATTTTTTTAAAAAAAGATTCATTTATTTATGCATACAAGAACTGGGGTACAGGCCAGAGTCTCAGGGGTTGAAAGGATTCACCAGAGACATAGCAGGGAGCAGAACAGGCGGATTGGCTGAAATCCACTGCTGAGCGGAGCAGCGGGGGAGACGGGAGAGGTCTGCTGCGCCACGTGGGTCACTCCCTGGCCAGCTGGGGATCGAACTCGTGCTGCGGAGGCTGCAGACAGCTTCATAGTGCTGCGTCTTAACCCCTTGCGCCACCAGGGAGGCCCCCTGCAAACACTGACATGAAGGCATGTGTTTCTTATCAGTCTGGGTCAGTTGGGTCATTTTCTCACAGATGAGGAAGATTCATTTCTACCTTAAGTATTTGTGGTAAATAGACTGGCACTTGTTGGCACTAAAATAAAACACTGTTTTTATTATAACTAGTAATTATAACTAATATTTATTATAACTAGTCATTATTACTAATAACTCTGTGCCCCGCCCCGGGTGGTGTGAAAGCTCCATGGAGCAGACAGGGCCTGGAGGGGCTGGTTCTGCTGGCGGCTCACGTGGGCAGTGCCTCTCAGTTCTGCTCAGTGGCCCTGGGCACCTGGTGCCTCACTCAGAATGGCCAGCAGCACATGTCGTCACAGCAGGCTCTTTGACATATTTTATTACATTTGTGACATTTCTTCATTTGTTGTTTTTGTGGACATGTTGTTTTGTGATTTGTTGCTTCAGTAAATGTTTTATGGCTGCATTTTCACTTACGATCGCTTCTTAACCTAAGACAACAGGTGTTGTAAGTGTCTTTGGAACCAGCTGTAACCTTGAACAGATAACCAGGCTGAAGGTGTTTTCAGAGCGTCCTGTATCACGGTGGTGACCTGCTGCCTTTCCTGTGGTTACTGCAGTCCGGCTGCAGAGTTAGTGGATGCCCTAAAAAAGGGGAGAGAAACCATGAAAACTATTATTTTAAGATTTATTTATTTATACAAGAACTGGGTACAGGCCAAAGATGCGGGGGGTGAGAGGATCCACCAGAGACAGAGCGGGGAGCAGAACAGGCAGAAGGACCGAAATCCACTGCTGAGGGAGCAGCGGGCGAGACAGGAGAGTCTGCCGGGCCCTGTGGGTCAGCTCCCTGGCCGGCCAGGATCGAACCGGCACCACAGAGGCTCCAGACAGCTTCACAGCGCGGTGCTCAACCGCCTGCGCCTCCAGGGAGGCCCCATGAAAACTGTTTTCATCCAGGAACACGTGGCTTATTTCCCCACAGAAATAACGCGCAGTGCTGAGTGCTCGGTGACCCACGAGGGCCTCGGGCTGTGGCCTTGGGCCGCGCCTGGTCACCTGCAAGCCAGGCCGTGAGCTCTGCTGGCCGCTCTCCGCGGACCGTGGTTGCGGGTTGGTTTGCTGAGCGCACTCGCTCTCGGCCCGGGGCCTCGGCGTGCCAAGTCCCCAGCCCGGGTGCGGGGTGGCGGTGCAAGGAACTTGGTCTTGCGCTCGGCTCTGGGGTCCGGCGGGGTCTGCCTCCCGCCGTCTGGCGTCTAAACCCGCTGGGGCGCGAGCGCTGGCGGCCGTTAAAGGCGAAGGGCCGTTCCCTGCCCTCCTGAGCGTGCCCCCGCCATGCCCGCTGCCCACCGCCCATGCCCCCGCCCGTGCCCCCGCCATGCCCGCTGCCCACCGCCCATGCCCCTGCCCGTGCCCCCGCCATGCCCGCTGCCCGCCGCCCATGGCCCCGCCCGCCGCTTGGCCACTGGCAGCGCCGCCCGCGCGAGTCAGGCCAAGGGGCCACGGGGCCTGTGTCCGTGCCGCGCCCAGGACGCGCCTGGCTGTCGCGTGTCCTCGTGCCCCCGGCCTGCCCGGCGTGGGGAGTCATCACGCTTTTGATGAGACCCCGTGGCCGCACCGTGACGGGTCCATCAGCCGGCTGGTACCGGTCAGTGAATAGGGAAGGTTCTGGAAGTTCTACAGGGAACCTCCTGTGGGTCCTCGCCCGGAGGAAAGCAAGCCACCCCCACCCACGGCGGCCCTGGGGCCTGCCCCGCCCGTCCACCCATTTTCCTGTGTGTTTTTACTCATCGTGACCAGCGATGGCCTCGCCGCCCAGCCCCAGGCCCCGCAGGCCCCAGAGGGTCTGGCCTTCCGTCCCTGCAGTTGAGTGGCCACACTGGCCGCTGCTCCCCTCCCGGCTGGCCCAGCCCTGGCGGCGGGTCCCGGAGACCAAGGCAGAGCGCGGCCCAGAGGGAGAGGCCGGCCCGCGCCCCCCAGTCCCGGCCGGTCAGTGTCCACCGCAGCTCCAGACTGGAGGCCAGGGCCCAGGCTGGCCCCCGGGTGTGAGGTGGGGCTGCGAGGTTTCTCTGCTCCGCGACACAGCAGTGGCAGCGGGGAGAGGGGCTGTGAGCCCAGCGCGGCTGGTAATGCCTGCAGGAGTCAGAACAGAGCCGCAGCTGCGCCCGCCTGCTAATCACGTTATTCATCAGGTTCAAGTTCAAACCTCACTGTGTCTAAATATTTTCATTATTTATTACAATTAGCATAGGCATGACTCACGTACCTGTCTGCCTCGGCGACGCTCGTCCTGCGGAGAGTCCTCAAGGAGCCCTGGACGGTCCCTCCCCAGCCCTGGGAAAGCCAGACGGCCCTCCGCGGCTGGGGTGGGTGACCCCAGCGGCCAGCGGCCAGCAGGAGGCAGGCGTGGGCCGCCTGGGCTGTGAAGTGGCGCCGGGGAGGAGGCAGTCATTACTATCTGACAGGCAGAAGGTGCGGGAAATGAATCTGAGTGTTAAAATCGAAAAGCTGAGTCATGGCCATTAATTAACCTACCTAATACCTCCGAGTAAGTGGATTCCTGAATCAATTCACAATTAACAATTTAAACAGCCCGCTCTGAAAGTAGCCTCAGTCCCTCCGTGCCGAAAATCCAGGCCGCAGCTCTGGCTGCTGACCTGCTGCCTGCGAGGCCTGCGGGCCGCTGCAGCCGGGGACTCCCACGGCGCCCCTACTTGGGAACCCCGGGAGGGATTCTCCGAAAAACAGAAACCAGAACAAACACCAAACTACATTCCTTTTTTGTAGTCACAGTTATCACGGTTTATTACAAGCATTTGCTAGAAGTGGGTAGTCAGCGGCGGCTCCTGCGGCTGAGGGACTGGGCCGCATGTCCTATGCGGTATCTGGGGGCGTCTGGGGTCGTGTCTGGGGTCCTCAGAGGTTGAGAAAGGCCAGTCTCTGCAGCCTCAGGCAGAGTCCAGGTGTCCAGCTGAAAGGCACTTGGTAAAGTTGGAGTAAAACTTACCCAGCTCAAAGGAAATCCCCTTGCCTTTGTTTAAAAGATGTCCCTATAGTTTTCTGTCTTTATTTTTTTGTTAAATGTAAACTCACATGTTTATTAAAATGTGATCGCCGTGGCAAGCAAACTTTGTCATGCCAGTTTCACATGCGTCACCACTCATATGTAAAACGTTGGTGATAAAATCCCAAACTGTAAGTAGGATAATCCCCAACTTAACCTCCCCGGAGTCCCGACCAGCGGCTCATTTGTGAACTGAACATCTCGCAGGTGTCCCGAGTCCAGCACAGGGAGCCGGGGCTCAGCCCCCAGCCTTGTTCCCTTCGCCATAAGGCGCTCCGCTTCCGAGGGCAACGTCCTCTTTCTCACGAGAGGTAACGCTCGCGCCCCTTCTCACAACCAGCCTGTCTCCAGGCTCGTCACACCTCGGGCCAAAGGCGGCCCCAAGGCCATCCCGCCAGCGGCGCCTCTGCTGTGTGCCGCCCCGCAGCTGCTCTGCGCAGAGCCGCCCCTCGAGCTCACGGAACCTGCCTTCACCCCCCTCACGCACACGCTGCTCGTCCTCTTCTCAGGCCGGTGGCTTCCGCTCCCTGCTGCCTGCAGGACGACGTCCAAGCTGCCTTGGCCAGCGGGGAAGGAGAGGTCACGAGTTACCTGATCTTCCCCTTTTTCACATCATCTGGCCATCGCTTCCTCCACCCACCACCCAGGGCCAGCTGTCCTTGCTGGACTCGCGTGGGCCCGTCAGGACTGCTGGTCTGCAGCGAGCGCCTCTTCCTCCCCTTCGTCAGTTGAGGATCCACCACTCAGCACGATCTCCCTCGCCCGTGACTGTCGTGCACCCAGAGGCCTTTCCCTGCGTGTCTTTGTGCGTTGACAGTGAGGGGGCGTGTCCCTTCATCTGCGTCTCCCCAGAGGCGATGTGACAGAGCAGAGGGTGGGGTTCTGGCCTGTCCTCCGCCCCGTGCCCCGCTCTTAGTGTGCCACGTGCTCCCACTTTCTAACCAGTCACGTGCTTTTTATTCTCTAAAAATGCAGGCTTGGATCTGACTGGAACATCCCTGCTCTTTCCACGGGACTTGGGTGTTCCTGAGCCGCCATTTCTTCATCTATTTGCATAAACAAAACCCAGAAAGAATCCATTTAACATCTCGGGGTGCACTAGTACATCACGTGGCTGATGCTGACACCTACTGGTGACGTGTGGTATGGCACCCCAGAGGTGTTTCATAAAATCTGGGCGGACAGTCCTGCGTGTAGGAGGGGCTGGTTCAGTCAGTGGCGACAGGCATGGAGGCGCATCCTCAAGGCATGGTCTCAGTCCTTTGTGTGCATGCAACCCCCAGGGCACAGAGCTGACGTGGAATCCCAGCTTGGGGTTGATGGGGGTCCCCCTCTTAGTCAGCACATCCTCTCATGACCTTGTCTTCAGTCAACCAGCAGCGGTCAGTGCAAACCAAAAGCTGCTTTCCAGGTGGACAAGGGCTCGCCTCCCTGCCCCGGTGCTGGCGGAGCACTTGCTTTTTGCAAGTTTCACTCTACCTGGAAGGGCTGATGCTGGAGAGTTTGCATCCTTGTTTTTGATAATCTCGCATTCCACCCGGAATTCACAGTTGGTTCACAGTGATGACTCACCTACTGTGGGTGGCTAAATTTCGTTGGTTTCTACTTTCCTGTTGTCACGAGGAATTAAGAAACTTGCACACGTATTTAAATCCGATGGCTGGAAATCCACTTTCCATCTGCAATCTTCTAATGTAACCCAATAAGTGAGGTGGCTCAGCCCATGTAGTAGTCACCAGACAGCCCAGCAGCCCCCTCACTAAGATCAACTTAGAACTTTCTGGAACAAGTGACTAGCCTGAGACGCATGGACTGGAGTCATGAGCTGTTCAAAGCTGATTCCCTGTGTCCCACTCGCTCTGCTCGGCGGCGAGGCAGAGGGCTCTGGGCCACCTGGTGGGCCAGCAGTGTCCACTCTGGCCACTCCGTGTGATCCTGTGCAGTCGGAAAATCCCTCTTTAGCTCCTTGTCAGTAAAAAGGTGGCTGTGGCATTCGCCTGAGGGTTTCGTAAGGATGGTGAGATGACGCATGTAAAGCGTTCACTGGGGAGAGCTGACAAATCGTACGTGCTCAGTGATGATTAGCCAGGAAAACGCCCCACTCTGAGCTGACAGCCGGACCCTGTCATGAAGGCCAGGGCCCTTAACCCATTGGGGCTTTTGCCCGCTTGGGTCCTTCTCTCTAGATGAGTCCCCCCAACCTCTTCACAGGGCGATTTCTAAGTTTGTTATGGCCACATCATCTCTTCTCTAAAATCGCCCTTGAAATGCTTACTGGAAGTCAGCCGCCACCATGTTTTTGTTAAAGCCTTAGACGTACGTGTCTGGCCACAGCTCATCCTCTTGCGCGGTGCCCTCGTGGGCCTGAGGACTGGAAGCCCCAGAACAGAGCCAGGCCCTTTCCCTGCGGCTGATGGCATGTGACTCTGCCCCCCAGCATCCCCCACACCTCCCCAACACACACAGAGCGCTGAGTCTGCTCGGGGGGACTGAGACACCAGCCAGGCCTGCGAGTCGGTGCGGGGGTCTGAGGAGTGGCGGCCACAAAGCCCAGTGTGGGGCGAGGCACTCGGGGACGGCCGAATCCTTTCCCTCTGGCCGGCAGGAGCTTGAGGCTCCTGCAGATGGTTCAGCCTCCAGGCGGGTGGCGTGGGCAGCTTCGTCTTCCCCGTCTTTGAGTGGGGAGGAGGGCGGTGGAGAGGGCGCTGCGTGGAGGCCCTGCCGTGGCCATCTCCCCCAGGGTGCCTGCCTCGCTTCCTGTGAGCATCCCGTGAGCAGCTGCTGTCAGACAAGAAGGGATCAGAGAACCTGGTGGCCGAGTCTGGCCACGAGTGTCTGCGGGAGGGCAGCCCTGCTGGGCCCCTGGCCCCGGCCCCCAGAAGAGTCTCTGGACACGCCGAGACTCTCTCTGCAGCCATATGAAATAAGGATGATGCGGCTTATAGGGGTTTGACCTAAGTCAGAAAAGATGCTGCCTCTTCCATGCTTGGCGCAGCGAGGCGGGAGCTGCCCAGACTCACCCGCGGCCCCTGGAGCGCGGCTGTCCCTGCTCCGCCTCGACGCGGACTGGGGTAGGAGGCGCACGGCCCGCCAGCACGGATCTGCACGGCGGAGCAGAGCTGGCTTCCTGCACAGCTCCATTCTGCTCCTGCCGCTCCCGCCTCCTTTCGTCAGGGGTGGAGAGTGAGAAACCAGCTGCCATAGTTGTATTTGTTTTTTTCAGATCCCACATTCTTTGTCCATTGAATAGCTGATGCTTTAATGAAGTTTTGACAGTTTCTCTTTATTCTCAGGCACAGGAAAGATGGAAAAACAGCCCTCCCACCTTCCGACTCCGCATGTGTGGAGTTGAAGCCAAGGGCAGATCATCGTGTTGCTCACGACCTGCCTGGTGCAGTCCCAAAAGGAAGGCCTCTAGATGCCTCCTGAGGAGCGCCTGCTCTTCCTGCAGATAGCTTCTGGGTGGCACAAGAAGGAGGTTCACTGAGAGTTCACTAGGCTCCAGAGACGGCTTCTCGGGATTTACTTTTTCCAGAATTCCTTTATTTTCCCCAGGGCCTCTATCCCTCTGCTTCTTCCCTCACCCCCGGCCCCCTCCGAGCCGACTGCGTGCCGCTCCCTGCCGTGACCAGTGTTTTCACCTCCTAGAGTGCCAGGGTACAGCGGGGATGCATGGGCAGCTGGTCATGGCACCGGCTGGTTGGGCAGTGAGTTCCAGGTCTGCGGCCCTGGCCAAGGTGCCTGCTGTGGCCAAACCGTGGCTTAGTCTGTCTGCCCCGGCATCATCTTCTGTCTGTCTGTCATCACGCCACCATTTTCATTATGCATCTGTTCTGACGTCTCAGCTCTTGCTGCATCTATGTACCTGTTCACCCAGCACCCCTGTGCCAGCTGTGGTTCAGTCCCTCTCGTCGCTCTACCATTTATTTTTTAATCGCCTGTCCGTCCACTTTTTATTTGGTCTAATGATGTTTCTTTTTCACACGAGAGGCTGCTCTGCGGCCGGGAGTCACGAGAGGCAGCAGTGTTTAGTCTTTGCATCCTGAGCCTGCAAGGCAAGGACAGGCTCTAAACAGCTGCTGGGAAAAAAGGAACGTCCCGGCCCAAGCGCCAGCTCAGCCTCCCGAGCCTGTGCCCCGGGGGTGCTGCTCCCCGCGCCTCAGTTCTCTACGGAGCCCGGGACGTGCGTGGGGTGGCGGGAGGCGGTGGGGCGGGAGCAGGAGGTGGGGACCCGCAGCCGCTTCCTCTTGCGCTTTCCGTGCCACGGTCCGCCCAGCTCCGGCCAGGACCTGTGTGCCCGGGGCTCAGCCGGGCGGGCCCTCGGCTGGGGCTTCTCGGGCAGGAGGGACCGAGCAGGAGCCACTCGCCGCCCTGCGCCGCGCCCGGGCCGACGTGTGGGCAGCGCCGTGAGCCGAGGCCTTGCCGGGAGCCTTCGCTCTGCGCCGCGGGCCTGACGCGGGCGGCGCGGGGTGCGGCCGGCCTGGGGGCCTCGCGGGGACAGACTGCCCGCGCCTGCCCGCGCCTGCCCGCGCGCCCGGGCCGCGGCTCCGCTCGGTGCCGTTGCTGCCGCGCCCCGACGCCGGGCCTGAGCGCGGAGGGCGGGTCGGGCCGCGGCCGCCGTCTGGGCAGCGGGCACCGCGCGCGGGGTCCGTCCCGCACGGCTGCGGGTGCTGGCGAGAACCCAGATGCCATGAGGGCGGGGAGCAGGTGCGCCGGCGCGGGGCGAGCCCCGCCCCGGAACCCCACGCGTGCCCCGGCGTGCTGGCCAGAGGCGCGGGCCGGCCGCGTGGACGCGTCTTTGCTCATAGACGGAGGAGGCCCGGGGTGCGCCTGGGGCCCAGCAGCCCTGCGCGCTCGTCCCCGGGGCGGGCGGACGTGGTCACGCCCGGCGCCCTGGGAGCTGAGAGAGGCCCGGGCAGCGGGCAGCGGGCAGGCGTCGGCCGCGGCGTCCGGGCCTCGAGCCCCAGCTCCCGGGCCCGCAGCCAGCGTGTCCATTCTGGGCTCAGGCCGAGCTCCGCGCCTCCGTGCATGCCCGGGGGCCCTGCGCGCACTGGCGACCCGAGGGACCCCCGAGCGGGCCGGGCGCGGGCAGCGCCGTGGGCTCCGCGCTCTGGGCTCCGCGGCGGCGCCTGCGGGCTGCGGCGGCCGGGCCGGGCCGGGCCGGGGCAAGAGCCGGAGAGGACGCCCGCGCGCTCTGCTCGCCGTTCTCGCCTTCAGAAGGAGCCACCGCGCCACAGGCCGCCGCGAGCAGCCGGAGGGCCGGGCCGGGTCTGCGCCCTCCTCCCAGGGCCAGCCGGGGGGCGTCGGGAGGGGCTCGACCCGCCGGGCCGGGTGCAGGACGGGACCCCTCCAGGCCCAGTCTGGCCCGCCGGAGCCCGGCGCCTCGTGCGCGCGATCACCGCAACGCGCAGAAGGTCCCGCGGGTTAAGGTTCGTTTCCGCTCGTGACCCGGGCGCGGGTGGAACAGGCGGCGGCGGCTGCCGTGAGACCCTCGGGAGCGGCTGCTCGTGGCTGGAAATCAATTACCCGGCGGGACGACGCGCCATGTTGAAACTTCAACTTTGTGTAATTTTCTCAAAAAGCTGAATAATGTTTTATTCATAGAAACAAATAAACAAAATGCCCCATTATGTTGCTTTGGATTCTAACTGGCTTAAATATTTAATACACATTTTACACACAACTTTTATTATGCGGCTGTTGAGATTATATATTTTGATCCCTCTGCTTTTAAAACTCACAAGCGTCGCATTTGCCGTTATCCACTGTGTTCAGACAGCTGCTCGAGGACAGGAAACACTATTAGATGCCAGACAGCAACTGAACTAAGGATGTGAACAGTCTGTGCCTGTAGATGACCGTAAAGGTCTTCAGGGGGTCTCCGCGCTGGCTTGGAGGTCAGTCTTGAGCAGATAGTGCAGCACAACTTACAGGAACCACAAGCTAGAAACAACCCAATTGCCCGAGCACAGGAGGCAGAGCGGGAAGACATAGTCTGTGTACATCAGGGAGTACTACTCAGCCATGAAAAAGGCATCACTTGTAACAACTCGGAATGACCTAGAAGGGATCGTGTTAGTGAAATAAGTCAGAGAGAGAAAAACAAATAAAATGCCTAGTGACTTCACTCCTGTTATTTAGCAAACAGATAACTAAAGAAAAGAAAAACAACTTTTGGGCTGTAAGGCCGTATCACCGAGGACCAGCGGGGAAGGGGCCCCGGGTCAGGTGCCCACTGCAGGTGACCGAGTTACGGCAGATACACCTGTTGATTCACAATGACCCGCGCTTTATATTCGGATCATGCGATGTGACGTCGGTGCAAAAAATAACTTGGAGGGAAAGAGTAAGTACACAGGAGTGAAGCTCACGTCCTGCAGATCGTGGATGAACAGAACTCCGCCGTTTTCAGTAAATCAGTGTAGAAACAACAAGCCGTGTCCACCCAGTGGCGTCCGCACGGGGCCCTGGGGCGCACACCCCCAAGTGCGGTGCTTGGACTTTCACAGACAAAGCTGTGGCAGGTCTGGAAAGTCCTTGGTAGGGAAGGTGAGAATAATGTGAAGTCACTCACCTGAAGTGGCGTGGGTGCACTTATTTTTACTTGGGGGAAGAGATTTCTGCAGAGAAAGACCCTTTCTGCAGTGCTTTGGCTCACCCAGCCACCTCCGAAGTGTGACCCACGGTGGTCGTCTGCCCTTCGAGCTTTAGAGTTGAGGTGAGAAACCTCCGACCTTCCTGCTTGGGCCCAGCGACAAAGCCACGCGCATCCTCGCCCGCCTGGGCACAGCGGCACCGTGCAGTCTGCAGTGGCAGCGCGTCCACCGAGGCAGCTCCCGCACTCCCACAGGTGTTGCTTCCCTGGTGTTTCTAGAGTGTTCCCAGCGGCTGCTCACTCGCCTGCGTGTCAGGGAACCCGGATTCCGCCTGGAGTTGTGGAGACCACAGCTGCGCTCCCTGGGGCCGGCTCGGATCCCTGTGTCCATACTCGCGTCGGCACTTGCTGTCCATGCAGTCAGGCAGTTCCGGTGCACGGGGGTTGTGTGGGGCGTGTCCTGGACGGACAGTCCAGCATGGCTGGTGGAGCAGTGGGGGCAGGCGTGCCGGGCGGCGGTGTTTCTGGGCCTGCTCTGGACGGGATGGCGGTCACCCCACACAGAGATGGGTGAGGGTAGAAGGCCGTGCCGGACAGACGGAAGCTCCCCAGGGACGGCCATTTGGACACTTGGTTCTGCACCCCAAGACCGCGAGAGTCTGGAAACCTCAGTGGCTTCACCTTCTCGCGCCTTCCTTAGAGGGAAAATGGCTGCGTTAAAGGAGGTGTGCCCGGCGGTGTTTTCCCTCAGTGGCTACATCAGTGCAAAACTGTACAGGGGAGGAAATAAACGGCCAGGAGGTCTGTCTCAGAACGGACGACGCAAGCCCGTGGAGCCAGCGGCCTGTGCTGCGCCCCTCTCCTTTCAGAATAAATTCTTCGATTACCGCAACTTTGATTTCCCGAAACGTCAGGGCTCTGCATGAGCGTTGGGTGGCGGCGAAAGCCCATTACCCCGTGACAACGGCCTATTACAGTGACACCGTCTCCCTTGGGAACACTGAGTGTTTCTTAAATATAGGCTCTACCTGGTCATTTCTAGTGAGTGCATTAAAATAGTAATTATTGCCCTCCCCGGCTTCCGTGCTTGAGTGACAAGGCCCGGAAGAGTCAGTCCTGTAACACCCATGTCGGTTCCTCGCTGGGTGAAACGCGAAAGCAGAACGGCCGCCCTGGCTGCGAGCCTCCGTTGACTTGGTACACACCTCGCCTGTGACGTCCTCCGAGATCCAGACTCCTGTGCTCGAGGCGTCTCCCTCGTGTGTCAGCCTCGTCCACCCCCAAGATGCTTCACCTGGACAAGGCCAGGCGCTTAGTCTGCACAGACGCCCTTCCCTGACCCTAAGGTCCTTTATCCGTAGCCTTTCCGCCAAGAACGTATCCCCCCCAGACATCCCAGCGACCAACCGCTCCTCCGCGTGTGCCAGAACTCTCAGATCATTCAGGCTCTCGACTGCCTGCCCCCACCAAAGCGTGACAAGTGTTATGCCGTGGCGGGGGGGGGGGGTCAGGACCCCAGAAAACGGCTGCCTCCCTTCTCCATCACGCTGGTCACGCCCTAGGCGGGCTCGGCTCCCGAGACAAGCTGGAGGTTCTAGGACAGCACGTGTCAGTCTCTGTGGTCGAAACACATGGGCCTGCGGATGGCAGCAGTGCTTTCCCGGGCATGTGTGTGAGAGACCGTAACAACACGTACACGTGGCAGCAGCCCGACCGGAGCCGGGCGGAAGAGACTCCCGCGTGGCGCGAGGTTGTGCTGGTCACGGCGGGCAGCTCAGGCTGACGCCAGGAAATCAAGCTCCATCAAGACATCACTTAAAATAAATTCAGTGGACGGAGCAACAAAAATGCATTTCACAGACGCGGTGAAGGAATCAGCACTGGATACGGTGAAATAAAATTAATTACCGGGCTCCCGAGGGCTCTAGGCATGACCGCCAGGGACAGTGGAATAAATTAGCTAGAAGGCAGCCCTCGGGCAGGGCCGTGCGGCCGCGCTGTCCACGCGCCGCCTGGCAGAGACAGAAGCTGGATCGGACACTCCTCGCCCGTCCCACCCGCCTAAGGAGCGTTCTGGGGAGACTTGCTGGGCAGCGCAGCAGAGAGGCCAGCGTTGTTTATACAGACACTAAGTGATCCCGGCCCAGGTCGACACCGTTTGTCATATTTTGCAGAGAGCGGCAGTGACAGCGCCTCGAGTGTCTCCGTGCTTCCATCCTTGTGCGTTGCCAGAAACAAAGCAGGCCCGGGCCTCCGTCCATTGTCCTGCAAATCCCCGGTCACCGAGGAGCAGGCGGGTGCCCCAGCCCAAGGTGGGGGCATCCCCATCCAGCCTGCTGTTAGCCCTTCTAAAGACGCCTGCCCCACGCGGAGTCACCCGGGTAGCCGGGGAAATGAGACGGCCGGGACCACTCTCGGGCCACGCCGGAGCCGGATTGCCGAGCCGTGCTCTGCGCGGAGCCGCGGGGCCCGGCCTCTGGTGGGCGAGGTGCGGCTGGCCCCGCTCGTGGGGGTGCAGCAGACAGGCCTCACAAACCCGGGGTGGATGGCTGACCCTAGGGAGCACCGACGTCCAGGCGAGTTGCAGGTGGGGGCGCTTGATTTGGGGCGAGGTGCCGTCGTGTTTGCCCCACCGGGAAGGAGAGGAGGGGCAGAGGAGTCGGGCAGGAGTCAGAGCATGTCGGGCACCGGTCCTGCCGCCCCGTGTGTGCCTGGCATTGGCCGTTTTGGGGTCTTGATCCAATCGGACTGTCTGAAGCGACCTGCAGGCCAGCACCGAGGGCAGCCTCCCTCCAGCAGACGGCTCGTCCTCCCTCCCGAGGACACCCGTGTGGACCGGACAGTGCCGGGCTGGAGCCCCACAGGTCTAGGGGACACCGGGCAGTCTGTGCGGTTTGCTTTCTTGGTTTCTGTCCTTTCCTACGTGTATTTACTTTTCTTGAGATAACGCAGGCTTGCCTGGCTGTCTCTAGGGGTGAAGGGTCGCCCCAGCTGCGGGGGCTTCACGCCCCCGAGGCTCTACCCCACCCGTGGTCCCTCCTGCTGCCGCCCCCGCCCACCTGCCCGGTCCAGGTCTCCGGCCAGCTCCCGGGCTGCTCTCTCCCCTCGCTGGCCGTCTGCTTCCTGAGGGTGACGCCTGCCCCCACGTCTCCCGACTCGGCCCTGTCCATGCTGCAAACAGCTAGAGATTGTGCCTTTTCTGATGGTTCCTTTTCAAGCTGTTTTCTAACTCTCTCTCCGTCTTTCTGAAAGAGGGTGATGCTTCCCCTGGCTCCGTGGTGGCTTTGGGCGCCAGGGACAGGGAAGCCACGGGAAGCCAGTTGTCGTCGACTCTCAGCCACATCTAGAGTTTAATGGCTAAGCAGGCGCCGTCCAGGGCACTCACCAAGCGAGCGCGCATGGCCTCTTGGTGCCTTCCTGTAGCTGCCTCCACCCAGCCTCACGTGCCTGGCCTTGCTGCACCTGCCCTGGGCTCTGCCTTTTGGGGACCAGCCGACCAGGGCTGACCCCACACCCTGTCTCCCCCGCCCATGCACACAGGATGCTCCTGGGCCACTCCGTCCAGCTCTGCACTCCAGGCAGCCTCAGCCCCTCGGCCCGTGGGCCCCCTGGCCACCGTGGGGCTGGCCACAGCGCTTTCCTCCCCAGAAGGGAGCTCCATGCCTGGAGGCCTCCGTGCCGGGACAGGTCGGTGCACTGGGCCTGCTCACTAAAGCAAGCCTGAGGGCCAGTGGGAAGAATTCAGCCGTCACATCGTGCAGGCAGCACCCCCGGCCCAGAGGGACCTCTGGACACTCAGCGCTCACCACGCAGGGCCGCCCTGCCCTCTTGGCCCCGCTGCACGGCCCCTGGGCTGCCTCTTCCCGGCTCTGGCCCAGAGTGTTTAACAGTTTGTGGCCAAGTACGTCCTCAAGTCAGCGGTTCCGCCGGGAGAGTCCCCGGGACCAGGGCCACAGCAGGCGGCATCTGTCCTCAGGATACCAGAGCAGCGGCGTCGGGGAGGACAGGGTGATATTTCACCCTGAGACGGGGGAATTGCAGACGCACACCGTGGCCCCTGCGTGGTTCTCGTGCTGGGAGTGTGAGGAGGCCTCGGTCCAGGGCAAGGGAAACGTGACCCCGCTCAATACTGTGCACACAGAGCTCTGGGATGTGGTGTCCCTAAATTTGGCAACAATAATTTTGGGAGCAATGAGTGCATTTTATTTGCTCTATAAGCCTTGCACAATATTTGATAAAACGGCCCAAATTCTGAAGTCCTATTTCATGCCAGACAGCACCTGGGCTCGAGTATGTGGCCTCGGGATCGTTAGGTGCCGCGACACGGAGGAGGCACGGCTAGCTTGTGCGAATCATGGACCTGGACCGCCGACGGAGATCATGATGCAATAATAGTTAGGAATGTCCCCTCCGTCAGCAGCGCACGGTGCTTGGCTGGGAGCTGAGGGGCAACCGTAGCAGAAATAAACAGCCAGCCCACAGCCTCGGTCACTGTGCTGACAGCAGCCCGGGCGGGCGGCCAGTGTCCAGCTGTGCCGTCCAGGTCCCCGGGACCCTCATCTCAGAAGCCTCGGCCCTGGGGCCAGGAGCGAGCCCCAGTCTTGCTCTCTGACTCACCAGAGGCACATCCCTTTGTGAGCGCCAGCACCTCAGCTCCCCGGGAAGTGAGGCCTGGTGCTGGGAGCACTGCTGTGGAGTCGCAGAGCACAGCGGAGCCCCCCACTCCCATCCCTGGGCCGGCCAGCAGAGCCACCCGCCCCACCCCTGCAGCTTCTCTCCCGCGCAGCCGCCGGGTCCTTATGAACCTTCACGCCCGCACCCACCCTCGGCGCTTCTCATAAAGGCGTCACCTCCTGTCATTGGCGTCCCCGCCCGTGGCCTCACCTGAGGTGTATTTGAGGGAGCATCTCCCTAGATCTGCATCCATGCGTGTTTGTAGCCGCGTGTCTGTCTGCCTAGTGATACATGTGCCTGGCCATGGACGTCACCCGCAGGCACGTGTGCACTGACAGCCGCACTTGTGAGGCTGGGCACAGGTGTGTCCGCTCACACGGGCATGCATCTGCACATGAGAAGCAGGTATGTGGATTGAAGTCGCCTCCGTTGTGATACATGTGCCCTCATCTTTGTGGGCGTGTGCGGATGCGTGCGATACTGCCCCGCGGACATGAGCGCCTGCCTGTGTGTGTTTGTGTCCACGCAGGAAGAGGCTGTGGGGCGGGTGTGGTCCATGCCGATGCTGCTCAGCACACTGTGGGGGCGCCTCTGGCTGGGGTCCTCACCGCGGGCATCGGGTGCGCCGTGTCTGGTGTGCAGCGTTGACGACGGAAACCATTCGAGGGAGAAATCCAAAGCAGTTATATAAAAGGCATGCGTGGTCAGGCAGGTAATATGCAAAATGTATTTTTGCTTTGGCTTTGGTTAGTTTCCTAAAGCTCTTGGTTAGCGCGGTTGCTGGGGCGCGTCGGATTTAACATGAAAGGCGCCGCGAGCGGGAACGCGGTTTCCCTCATGATGCCTTGAAGGACCTGGGTTCCCGAGAAGGCGTGGTGGCCGGAGACGCTCAGGGCCACGCCTCTCCTCTGCGTGTGCAGGACAAGGTTTTGTGAATGGGCTTCAGGGGTTTTAGTTACGTGTTGCGCGTGCTCGGTTTGATGTAAAGCTTGCGTACCCCACCGTGCACACGAGAGCCTGCTGACAGATGCTCAGAGTGATGCTGGTATTTGAATGTGACATTTAACTTTTTAACAGGACTCTAGTGGCAGGGTCGGCGGGTGACAACATAGTGCAGGGCGTGCGGGTACACGATATCTGTGGCTGGTGATTCCAATTTCCTTTGCCGATGCTGTATTTCAAATCATGAACTGTTTTCGATTTTCACCACCGATGCCGTAGTGGTAAGGTTTTTACATTAGCATATGACTCCTGATGATTTATTTCTAATCATATTGAGAGTACATATTTAGTGTGATCACTGGATTATATTAATTTGGCTATAAACACAACGATGCACTTTAAAATATTGATTGCAATAGTCTTCTCTTTTCATAAATTTGCCTTGTAATTCCATTGATTTTAAGTATGTGATTAAACTGTTTGGTTTGATTCAGAAATTGTATTTTGATTATACGCACCAACTCAAAATGTGGAAAGAGATCATTTAAGTAGAAAAGCAAGCCCTGCCCACCAAGACAGAGAGGGTGTCATCACCGTCTGTGGCAGTGGATGGCCTGCTGGACGATTTATACCTGCTGGTCACTCGCCGGAGGGATGCACTGCCCCACCTCTGCAGACAGGTTCTCCCCTGTGGCAGGAGTCCCGGTGTGCGGTCTCGCGCAAGCTTCCTCCACTCGGTTCTGTTGTAAATTTTATCTTGTGGGGGGAAAATGTGAGCTGAGGAACTGGCGTAAACGGGCACTCCCAGGGCAGCAGGCCTGCGCGCGTCTGCAGGACATGGACCCTCCTATTCTGTCATCAACCACGCGTCTCAGTAAGAGCACCCACGAGACATAGCAGGCATGTTAGCGCACCGTTCATTTGAGCACATATGTACAAATATGTACAAATATGTGCAACACAGCACCAGGGACTTTGAAGCATCATCACATAGAAATGTGGAGTCACATAAACTGATAAAAGTTCTTGTCTACGCGGACGTCGAGCTCTGTAAACGGAACCACTGGGCTGTGTCTGTCCAGCGGCAGGAACACCGTCCCCACCTGAGTCCCCGAGCCTCCTTGGGGTGACTGTGGTGCTCACAGCTGTGCAGGGCCCAGCGCCCAGCAGGCCCTCTCTGCATAGGCATTGAAATAATGTTCATTGTTCATCTATTGATGTAAGCCTTCTAATAAAACCGATCATTTAATCACCATCAATGATGTCACATCACTACGGGATCGCGGACACAGCGATGTTCTGGGGGTTCAGCTTCCAGGGTGTCCGCGCGAGCACCCAGGTTGGAGCGGTGGCCGCCCCTAGTCCTGCTCCCTGTCCCGGGTGGCTCTGGCATCCCTGACGCTTTCAGTGACAACCCACGACGGTGGCTCCAAATACTCCCTGGAAGGACGCTTGTCAGGTCTTGTCTCTGCTGTTCTCATCATGGTTCCTGAGGACCCTGGAGTCTCTTCCCAGTGGGCCACTCTCTCCTGCGATGTGTGAATTGAGGTTATTTTCGCCCTGGGTCCCTTCGGCAGAGGGTCCACCCTCGATGGAAAGTCTCCCTGGGAAGAGCACCACGTGCACTCAGCTTGTTCACTGGGTTAGAATAAAAAACAAATCAGAAAGCTTCAGATTTATTTTCAGCAGCTCCCTGTGCGCCCAGGAAGAAGGCAGAGAGCAGGCGTGCTGGTAGAGCGCGAGATTGCACTTGTGATTTAAGATGGGGCTGATGACAGTTTCATATTCTTTTGAACTTTTTCCCCCCTGAATCTTAGAAAATTTTATTTCTCTTTTCATCATAGGCTCCGGGTGGGAGAGTGATTTGTTTTTTTTTATTTCTGAATAGCAATCTCTTCCTCAGCGTTCTGTGTTTTCCTAAGCACACTTTCTCCTTGAATATATTCCTAAGACCAAAACATGGAATGTTTCCTTCAGTCTTTGAATTAATCAATGACGCTGATGTCAGTGATTTAGAGAGAGCTCGACATATTTTTAGAAATAGCTTTTCTCAACTGTGTAAATCATGCATAAATATCTGCATCTGCCGGAGGGATCTTAAAAGTGGGTTAAAATCCTGTTGCTCCTTCTCGAAGCCAATGTTGATGTGAGTTTTGACAGATAAATAAGACAAGGCCATTTTTTTTTTCCGAAGAATTGTTCCTTCTTAGAATATTTTGAAGAAATGCATGGCTTAACATGCTATATTCTGACATAAGCATTATTACCTGGCTCTCGAGGGTGCCATAAAGCATCCTGAGAACATATCAATGTCAAGGCTGCCTTATAAAAAGTGGGATATTACAGATGTGTGTCCCGTGTAACAGCCTCCACCAACACACACGAACACGTCCTTTCGATTCTACTTTAGGGAGGAAGGGAGAGTCTTTAAGATTACTGTTTTGTTGTTGTTGTTCATCACATGACTCATTTATGGAATGCACTAAAGTACACGGAGCAAATGGGGCGGGTGTGCATGGACCGTGTGGATCTCCACGTCGGGGGGCTGCATTAAAAGGGTCTCAGAGCCTCTGCCTTCAGCCCAAGCAGCCCAAGCTGCCCCTGTGCGTGCAGGGGTGGCCAGCGACTGTGGGGCCAGAGGACAGCGGCCTTTATCTCCTCCCACGGGAGGTGCCTGGACGCTCCAGAGAAGGAGACCGCCGCTCCGCCTCTCCTGGCCGGCGAGTCCTGTCCACTCTGCAGGGACTTCGGCCGGTGCCCGCGCTGTGTAGATGACAGAATGCAGAAAGCGCTGTCATTCCGGCCTCCTGCTGGGATGGAGGAGATGCTGCCTGCGGGTCTTTCTTTCGCGTGGACTTTCCCCCAGCCCGGCTCGTGTCTGCAGGACCGGCCCTGAGTCATGCCTGCCTCTGCCGGCAGAAACGGCCAGTGTTTCTGGGGCCCGCGTCCGGAGGGGCTCTGCTGTCACTGAGTCTTACAGAAAAAAACAGGATTTCTCTGCCAAACTTAGCATTTCAAATTATATTCTTAAAATGAAATTGCATGTCGGAGAGACAAAATGACTTAAAGGCATCACAGGAACAAATGATTACAAATGGTTGTTCTTTTCTTACTTTATTGACTTCTTGAGCCGACAGAAGTTATTCCGACATAAAAAAGTACCTGGTTTTCTCAGCCCCCCCTGCATTGTGACATCAGTGCCGGGCACCCCGCGTTACAGACGCTCACTTCCTGCCAGCAGGTGCGGGGCCCGCTGGTCTCTCCCAGTTGCCACCGTGACCCCAGCGCCTGCCGGGCGGCGTGTGTGGAGACGTGTGCTCCGGGGAAAAGGCTCACAGAACAGTCTTCGATGATTCAGCTGAACATATTACTTTAGAAAAACGAATCCTTTTCAAATGGTGCAAACCGGCGGCTGCTCTTCAGGCCGCGGACAGAAGCCCTATCAGCCGGCATCCTCCCAGTTGACACGCGGCTTTACATTTCTTATTTAAACAGATTAACTTGAAATTCAATGAAATTGAACCATCTACAGTGCTCGTCCCCGGCTCTGTGCTGCTCCACGTTCCAGACACAGAAGAGGAGAAATTAATGAGGCCGTGATCGGCGATGTCACCGGAGTCTTATTTTTCTCACTTTATCTTTTACGTGTGTAATAAGACGCCGCTCGCCCGCTCGGCGCCTCCTCCGAAATGCTTGAATCGCTTTGCTGATAGGATCTGATTAATCCTTTAATTTTGGTGCACATTTCACCGGGTGGAATCACACAGAAAATGAAAATCCGAGAACAAATATCCCTGACTCGCTTGCTTTTAATATCAGGCCCGCAGTATCACGCTCCTGGATCTCGCGTGCAGGAAGGCAGCGGTTTGCTGTCCGTGGCTGGGCTGAGGGACTCGCATTTTCTTGTGAGTCATTTAATCTCCATGAACTAGTTCCCAGAGCAGCTCCCCCTCACCCCTCGCACACTTGGCCGTGCTGGGACTCGGAGGCTTGTCTCAGCCCTTCCAGCTCCGCGGGGTGACGCGGCGTCGCGCGGGCCGCGGGCGTCCAGTCGGCGGTTCCCGTCAGCTCCGGGAACGCCGCGGAGACGGTCCCGTCCCGTGGCCTGGGCCTTCCCGGACGCGCTGGCCCGGCGCGGGGGCGAGTCCCGGAGACCCCGCAGGCCCGAGCGCGGCGCGACCCGCGGGCCCTGGAGGCCGGGGCGAGTCCCGGGGGCGAGGGAGACGCCCCGCGTCCAGGCCACGCGCGCCGGGAAATAGACGGGGCGACGTTAACCCGCAGGCGGCGCTTGCGGGGTCTCAAGAGCGGGGCCGCGGGGCGCGTCGCGGACCTGGGGCGCGCTGCGGGGTCGGGGAGGCCCGGCCCGTCTCAGCCCGGCCCGGCCCGGGGGGCGGCCGCGGAGCCTCCGGCTGCGGCGAGGGGGCCGCGCGCTCGGGCTCGCGGCTGGGGGCTCGCGGCTGGGGGCTCGCGGCTGCGGGGCGAGCTCGGGCGCGGGGTCTTCCCTTCTCGCTGCGGGTCACCCGGGCTCTGGCTCTGTGCGCGCGTCAGCTCCCAGGGGCGGCAGGCGGGGTGCAGGGCCGGCTCGGGCGCGTGCGGGGCGGCGAGGACGCGGGTCCCGGGGGGGAGGGGGGGCGGTGAGGAGGACGTGGGTCCCCCGGGGGGGCGGTGAGGACGCGGGTCCCGGGGGGGCGGCGAGGACGCGGGTCCCGGGGGGGAGGGGGGGCGGTGAGGAGGACGCGGGTCCCCCGGGGGGGCGGCGAGGACGCGGGTCCCCCGGGGGGGGGGCGGCGAGGACGCGGGTCCCGGGGGGGGGGGGGGCGGCGGGCCCACGGGGACACGCGCGGCGGGCGAGGCGCAGGGCGGTCAGGGCCGCGGGGGCGTCGCCCTCCCGAGGCGCGCAGGGCCCTGGGCCGGGGGAGCGTGTCCGGCCCGCGGGGGCCTGTCCGGGCCGGCGCCGGTTCGGTTCGCGTCCCCTGGTCCCCGTGCCGGGCGCGTCCTCGCGCATGGCCGCGCTTCGCCTCCCGGAGGACCCGGCCGGCGCTGGCCCGGCGGCACCTGCCCTCCCCGCGGGGCCCGGCCCGGAGGCCTCTCCGCGGGTGTGGACGGGGCCGGCGGCCGGCTGGTCCCCGCCGCGCTGACCCGTCCCGCCTCTGGCTGCCCGACCCGCGCGCCCCGTCTTCCGCGGGTTCTGCCTGGCTGGACGCGGGTGAGCCGCCTGTGATCCACCGCGGCCATGTCCTCGGCTGCGTCTGCACCAGGAGGTGCGCGTGCAGCCCGCGGGGTCCCCGCTGGCGCCAGAGAATGGGGGTTCGGGGCCTGACCCCAGCGCCCCGGGGCGCGCTTGCCTGGCCACTGGCCTGGGTCTGGACCGTCTCCCGCGGAGGGCAGTGGCCGCGGTGTCCATCCTCAGGCTTCAGTGACCTCTAGTGAAAAACCCGAGTGGGATTCTCAGGGGCCACCAGGGACACAGATGGGCCAAGACAGGACTTTACTATCCTGCTCTAGTTTCAGCTTTCATGCTTTTATTTTTATTTTCAGAGACAAACATGTTATGGCCACTGGCTGGTAGTGCAGCTGGCACTATCCGCAGCCTTCACCGTCCATCACTGCGTGTCTAGAAAGTGGGACTTAATGCATGTCCAGTGAGACAGGCCCGCAGCTCTCAGGGGTCTGTGATCACACCACACCCCGCAAGCCCTGTCCTCGCCATAGCCCTGCCCTTCTCCAACCCCCCCACCTGGTCACCTCAGTTCTATAGTCGGTGTCTAGGATTTGTTTCTGTTTAGTTGTGTCTGTTATTTTGTTTCGTGTCTCCATATTTCACGTGTATTACATCATCTGGTGTTTCTCCTTCTGACTGAATGGGCTCTAGTTCCGTCCATATTGTCACAGGTGGCAAGATTTTGTCTTTTTTACAGCTGCCTAATATTCCCTCGTGGGTGGCCTGCATCCTCTCACCTTCCCCTCTGTCCTTGGGCGCTCGGCTGCTCCCACCGCGTGGCTGCTGGAAACCGTGCTGCAGTGAGCACAGGAGGGCAGGTGCCCCTGCAAACTAGTGTTTTTGCATCCTGGAGTGGAATTGCTGGGTCATCAGAATAGCTTTACCATCGGATGAGGTTTTTTAAGTCATTGTTTTTCATATTTTGGTCAGATCTCTCCATGAGCACATGTTCTTCCAGTTCGTAGCATTGTTAGCGGGGATCGAAAACCCAGTTACGTGGTGACTAAAAGCAAAAAAAAATTAGCTTTATCTTTGCCAACATCACAGTAATTTAAAAAAAAGATCTAAAGTACATGTCTGGGGAAAAGAAACAAATTACATGTGTATTTAATTTTACATGTGTACAGTTTTTGAAGCATAATGAGTAATTTTATTTACATGTTTGTGAAGATGATGTTTATTTGGATGCAGCTATATCGTGTGAGACATTGCTCTCTAAAATACCTCCAGATAAAGAATAACCATTTGACTCTGAAATTTGATAAGGACAGCAAGATTGTGACGATTTTTTCATCATAGAGTTTAATTAGAAATACATGCAAGTGGTGAAATAAGCCGTGTGTAAGTAGTTCTCTGTACATACCACTGCCGTGGATCGCAAGTTGTATTTGCAGATTAAAGTTTTATTCCTTATCGCTCAAGATGTTGGGTGACAGGATATTTTTGAGCCCCCCCCCCCCCAGCCATCTGCTAGAACCCCGGTGTGGTGGTGTGAGCTCAGTCACATCTAAATGTTGTTGCTGCTGCTTCTTCCTTCCCTTCTTCAGGGGAGTTCTTGTCTCTGGTGATGATATAAAGTAAGCTGACGGCTCCTTCACACATCAAAAAAAAATCGCACTTATGAAAACAGTCCGTGATTGGCAGTTTATCTCTATCTCGTAATTGCACACCAAGATTAGTGATAGGCCTTAAAATATTTTAAGCAAAATTGATTGGTTTGGGAATCTGTTTCCAGCGTCTGAGTATCCCACGACGGAGTGTTTTCCAGTGTGCGCTGCGTCCTCCTGCGGGCGCCCGGGGTGGTGCCGACCGGCTCGCACCGCAGAGCTCTGGCAGGTGTTTAACTCGTCGTTAACTGTGGTCCGTGGAGGGGGCCTTGGCTCACGGCTTCCTTCCCCTCGATTTCAGGGCCGCTTCTAAGGGGACTTAGCTAAGGACTCTGGAAACCTGACACCCCGCCCAGTGCTGTCTCTCTGCGCCCAGGAGAGTCTCATCTCCCCGTGCCAGGGAGCCCCATGGAGTGTGGAGCCCTCAGGTGGCGACCCCCTTCCTGGTCTCCCCGGCCTGATCCTCCTGCAGCTGCCCCCCCGCCGCTCAGTGTCCCTGCGTGGGCATGTGGAGTGGGCAGGGAGCCGTGCGTGGGGAGGTGTGGGGAGTTGTGGGGAGGGGTTGGGGGGGCTGGATGGGTGTGAGGAGACAGAGCCCCAGGATGGGGCCCCGGTGACCTTGGAGACTGAAGCGCTGACCACGGTGCAGGAGCCACCGCGGTATCTGCATTTCCACAGGCGAAGGCCCAGGCCTCGGGAGCCACAGAGAGCTTCACGTCACGGCTGTGGCCTTTCCTCCTGCTTCTCCGTGAGTTGCTTGGGCGAGGTGGAGACAGATCCTAGGGGGATGGAGGGAGGGACACTCTATTTTGTGAATGAAACAGGCGTGGCCGAGTGGGCCCACCTGGGCCCTGACCAAGCTCGCGCCCAGCCTGCGCCCAGGACCATCTGAACCAGCTTCTGCTGCAGCTGACAGAGCAGCGGGTGACTTGGGGGGCTGAGTGAGTCGCCAGCAGTCGTGAACGAGCCCTAGTTTCTGTTTTAAGGCCATGGCCCTGAATTCTTCACTGTGTACTGAGGGGGCAAAGCCCAGGGGTGCTTTTCCAGGGAAGAGTTTTCGAGAAGTCATGAACCACGTCACGTGATGGGAAAGCTCGGCGCACCCCAGACTTGGCAGAGTGACCGGGACAACTGTAACGTGACTAGCGGTCAGCAGGAAGGAACTGCAGGCGCGAGTTTTAAATAAGGCAAAGAAAATTCTTTGACCTTGTTGCCCGGAACGGAGAAAAGAAAACAGCGTCCGCGACTCAGCGCCGACTGCGATCACGTACGTGCTTGGGAAGCCACGTGGACATGGCCTGGTTCTCCGTCCCCCGGCGCGCGCAAGGCCCAGCAGAACCACGGCAGTTGCAGGACTAACTCTCCTCGGGAGAGAGTGTCCGCAGTAGGGGAGAGCGTCCCCCCTGGGGTGAAGAGGGCGTCTCCGCGGTGTCGAGCCTGAGGCTGTGGCTCCAGCGTGGTGGGTGCAGAGACTGGTGAGGCCCCGTGAACTACCGGCTGCCCGAAGGGGTGGTGAGGACGGGACGTGGTGAGTCACTGAGCAGGAGCCCGCCCGGGGCCCACACTGGGCAGAGCCGCCGCAGGACCCACCAGAGCAGGCACAGCGCAGGCCAGCCCGTGGCTCCACCCGTGAATCCTGCCCGTGGCTCCCAGTGCCAGGGCTGCTGGCTGGGTGTGGCCCCTCCTGGCCGCCTCCTGCCAGGCCCCGGGCTGGCTGCTCCGTGCGCCGGGTCTGTTGACTGCACGCCTTGGTAGGAAGTTGGAGATGACTTGACAAGGTTCGGAGTAGGGCCTTCCTCGGCTCTGGTCTGGCGAGGCCAGGAGACGTCCGTGGCCAACTCCTCCCCTGTTCTGCTTTTCATTGGAGAATCTGTCCCGCGGGGAGGATGAGACATCACAGGCGTAAAAGACGGGGACTCAAAGGCCTTTGCTCCTCCTTCACAACTTGGGATAAAACTGAGAAAAGGAGGCTGACTTTTTAAAACTTTTTAAAAGACTGGTTTTTTGAGCAGTTTTACGGTTACTGGGGAATGGAGAGGCGTGCAGAGACTCCCCAGTGCCCCTCCCTGCAGCGGCCAACGGACATTGGCTTCCACTGGCCCCTCGGGAGGTGGCGGGGAGCAGGCAGCTGCCTGGTTGCCTCGCTGGCCACGGTGTGGTCCCGAGAACGCCAGGCCCTGCAGCCTCCACCCGCGGCCCTGCCAAGGCACCCAGGGCTCCCCTCCTGACCTTGCCAAGCCTCCCTCTGTCTCCTGTGGCAGGCCCAGGACATCGGAAGCTTCCCCGTCTCCAGAGCGCTCCAGGGACCGCGCCATGTGTCCCCAGGTGTTGGCTACTCGTGCCAGGCCCGGCCTCGTCCCCCAGACTCAAGCTGGTGTCATCAGGGGCCACACAGTAAGAGCATCCCCCTGCGAGGGCTTGTGCTGGAGTATGATTCTGGGAAAGCAACATAAGACAAAGGTTATGCGTTTTTAGTTTCCTGTGTGTATTAGAAATTAGTTTATAAAAAGGATATACTTTATGAGAACTCAATTTCTATTTTACAAAGATAAGTACTGTTGTCATGCAACATATTTTCCCAAGTGTTTTTATAGTAAACGCTCGGGCATCAGTGAAATGTGGCTGAGTTTAAGAGAACGTGTGTCCTTTTTATACCCACAGATAGAATTTGTTTTACCAACTCAAGTGGATTGTTTTCTATGAATTAAAACACATTGTGCAGGAAAGACATACACCTTGGCTTATTGCCATTTCTTTCTTTTTTTTTTTAAGATTTATTTATTTATACAAGCCCTGGGTACAGTCAGAAGCGCGGGAGGGTGAGAGGATTCCCCAGAGCCAGAGCGGGGAGCAGAGCAGGCAGAAGGACCGAAGGACACTGCTGAGGGGAGCAGCGGGCGGCAGGAGAGGTCTGCGCGCCATGTGGGACCCTCCTCTGGTGGCCGGGAAGCAGCCAGCCATGGATCGAAACGGCGCTGCAGAGGCTGTGGGCAGCTTCGCAGCCCAGCGCTCAAGCGCTGCGCCACCGGGGAGGCCCATATTGCCATTTCTTAAGATGTGGGACAGACGCCTAGAAATGGGATTTCCATGTCAGAATATACAGCCTGTGGTAATAATGCCAGAGTCTTCCGGAAAAGCTGTGCTGATTTATCCTCCCCAAAGCAGTCACAGTAAAGCCCCAGGAAAGCAGGGTGATCAGGTCCTGAGGCAGTGAGAGCTCAGGGAGGTGGGCCTGTGCAGCCTCGCGCCTCCTGGGAGGAAGCCACACCTTATTGCTTGGGTGTCTGTTTCTTTGATTATACATCGAGTGTCTTTCAAGACTTAACTGTTTACTGCTCCGTTTACGAACTGAGCAGCTACTTCAGTGTCATCACTTGCAGATTTTATCTTTAATTATTGATGCGCGCATCCCTATAACGTTTAACCTTATTAAGCTGCATCTTCCATGTGCTGACTGACCCACCGGGTGCAGGGTCCAGAGCCCTGGGAGACTGGTAGGAGGGCAGGCGGGCCCTGGAGCCCTGTGCAGGTATAGCCTGGCAGGGATGCTTGCCCCGGGCCCCCAGGCCTCCCCAGTCCTCCTTGGCACATCCACACCCCTCCTGGGAGACACCTGGGTGCGGAACGTGAGGAGGGGGAAAGGGGTATGGGCAGGTGGCCCTGGGCTCACACCCGGCGAGTCTGCGGGAGAGTCTGTTCACTCTCTCGTGTTCCTGACGGTGCCCGGGAGATGCCAGCATTATATGTCATTTTAGGCGGTCAACGTGATTAATGTTTTTCCTCCCAGCTTCTGGTTTTGAAGTTTCCCTAATGAGATCTTTATCAGCATGGGACAACATAAATATTAATATGTGTAAGTTTCTAGTACTTTCAAAAACCTCGTGTGAGACTGGTATATTTTTCTCCCCTAAATTTTAGCCAGTTTTTAGAATCACTTTGTATTGAAGATTCACTTGCTATGTGCATGAGCTGGGGTCCTTTTTCTCCTGTGCCATCCCCCCGAAACAGACATGAGCTCGTCTGTTACAGCACCAGACTGAGCTCCTTCCGATGTGTCCCTTTCAGTGTTTGCTTTCTACACCACAAGGTAAAGATTCCTTTTTTTTTTTTAAGATTTATTTTAATTTATTGGTGCATACAAGAACAGGGGTGCAGGCCAGAGGTGGGGGGGTGAGAGGATGCACCAGAGACAGAGCGGGGAACAGAACAGGCAGACTGATGAAATCCACTGCTGATGGGAGCAGCGGGGAGACGGGCGAGGTCTGCTGAGCCATGCAGGTCAGCTCCTTGGTCAGGGTTCGAACTCGTGCTGCAGAGGCTGTGGACAGCTTCACAGTGCGGCGCTCAACCGCCTGCGCCACCAGGGAGGCCCCGTTTTTTATTTTCTATGAGATTATATTTTTAATGGAGATAACAGTGGGCAAGGCTGTGTCTGAGTTAGAGATACAGGCCCAGCCCCTGCGGATGCAGATGAGGCACTGTGCGCCTCACCTGGGGTGCACCCCCCCTACATATGCCGGGGCCTGCAGCGAGGGCAGCGGGAAGGGCAGCGGTGCTGCTGGGTATGGACCAGACTCGCAGCAGGAAGGGCCAGCGCTGTGTGGACCTCGGCCCGGCCCACGCCTTGCTGGCCGGGGGCCCCTGGCGCGGCCGGGGCGGGGGATAGCGGCTTCTCCAAACGCCGTCTGGTTTGAGTAGTTTATTATTTTTTTGCTTCTGAAGTGATATCTCATTTTGTTTGGTTTCATCATTTTTTAATTAAATCACTTTTATTGATTCAAAGCGTGTACATGCTCTGGGGTGCAGGTGCAGCCTCCGCAGTGGCCCTCATCATGCAGTCCCCGCGCGCGCGGGGGCACTTTAACAAGAGATTAGGACATTTTTAAAATGTGCCATGTTCTAAGAATAGCCTGGTGGGGTCCTTTGTCTTATTTCTAATTCTGATTTCATCGCCATCGGCTGTTAGGTGCTCATCCCCCCCTAAGAACAATCTAGTGGACAGTGTGGTCTGGGGGAGGGGCTCCCCCTTCCTCCCCCCTCATCCCGCACAGCTCAGAAACAGACATCTTGTCTACCAGGCTCTGCTCTGGTTTCTAGACCTGGTTTCTGGCTTTCTCCACCTGCTGAGTCAATTAGGCCTAATTGTTTCTTTCACGGCCTTGCCTCCTGCTCCTGCGGGATGCTCTGTTTCCCGGTGCTCTCAGCTCTCCTTGGTGAAATAACAACCACAAGGTAAAGCAGGAAGCTGGAATCGACCCTCTAATCACCTCCTAGCGGCTCCCTGTGAGGTGTCTGATGGCGTCGCTGGGGAGAGCCGGTCTCCGGGCCATTCTGGGGGTGGCCATCGACAGAGGAGGCCACACACGAGGGGACATGTCCCCCAGAAATCGGCCCCCTGCTTTATGAGCGTGCGGTAAACCGTGCTGACGAAGAGCTGTGACTTGCAGCGTGCTTACAGACACCGGTGCCCTTAGCTGTGTCAGTAACCGCAGAGCGTCACTCTCTTATTTGAAAGAGGATAAGCGGAGACTAACAGGGCGATTCGTAGAAGCTGCAGAATTAGAAACTGGCTAAAAAAAATAGAAGTAAAATCTAAACCCTTGGTTCTAAAGGCAAATTATTTTCCACGATGGTCTCTCAAGTGTCTCTGGAGACCGCAGGTGTCTTGCTGAGTGGTTGTGTGTGGCATTTGCCGTGAGTCTGGAAGGTTTTGTGATGCTCTGTCTGCTGGGGGAAGCTTGGCACTTACCACCTAACAAAACTCTTTAAATAACTTCCAGGTCGTAATACTGAGAGTTCACCTAAGTGGGGCTTTATGCAGAAGCCAAGGAGGAGACAGGAAACACAAAGCCACAGAAACGTGGTGGCACCTTCCAGAAGGACCCAGGAGCCTGTTCCTGCTGGGTCTAGTCGCAGCGCTTATTCCCTGGGTCCCAGAGTCGTTGAGTGTAAGATAAGGACCGTGATTATGTGGCAGGGATGTCGTGAAGACCCAGTGAGCGGATGCGGGGTGCAGCGGGCGGAGTTAATTCCAGAAACGCTACCCTGGTATTACCTAGCCCTGGCCGCTAGCCTCCTTCGGGAAGGGCTGGAAACGCACCCCAAGTTTCCCCCGGGGAGACGGTCTTGGGAATACTTGCTGGGGTACAAGGCTTTCTTCTAAGGCAGCATGATTCTCTCAAGTCCGCTTGACTTCGTCTTCATTCATCTTCTCGTCTCGGCGGTCCCGGCAGTCCTGGCCAGTTCCTACGTCTGCGACGCGGACGGCTAAGCACTCTTTTGTGGGAATGATCACACCTGTCAATTCTTGGTGTGCAAATACTAGATTTGAAGCGCAGGGTTTCTGGGTCTGCCGGGTCTGCCCACGATGTCTGCTCAGTGTTGGTCGCTGACTGTAGCCTCATTTACGTGCAGGAAAGGCGTGTCTCTCAGTCGATCCCCCGAGCCCGTCGTCCATTCTGTGCTCCACTAGACAGAAGGGCGACTGTGCTCCCACACGTGAGTGTGGCTTTTTATGGAGGTTGCGCATGTAAAAATCACCTCCCCGCACGTGTGCTACAAATAGTTGAACAAAATGTGGGTCACGTGGGACTCCCTAGACTGGTGCCCGAGTGTCCCTGCGGTCATTCCTCACACTGACTCAGCTCTCTTTTCTCATGATCAAATCTAAAGAAAGTTTAGGGAAAATGTGAGTATTATTTAAAGGTTTTTTTTTTAAATGAACATTGATTAGCTTGCTTTCCAATGACATCTGATTTCTTTTTCCCATCAATAACCCTTGATCCCGCACACGGGAGCCCTGAGGTGCTGGAATGATGAGTGTGTAACCTGCACGCTCGACGTCATGCATTTATATTTAATTGAGTGATGGAAGCACATGCCAGACACGCCAGCTGTACAGATTCCGCTCCCGTTATCCCACTGCTCAAAGGTGTTCCGAACCTCAAAAAGTTCTGTCTCGCATGACACCTTTCGGTCCAAACGGCAGTGATTCTTCGCCTGTTTCACTGGTTTCGAAAGGCCTTGATTCCTCGCGAGAGTTTGTTCTTGGTCTGATTTAATCTTTCCTGTTTCTCTGATTCATCTTCAGCTTCTCTTTTCCCTGCTTTAGTTCTATGTCCCCAAAATGAAAAAAAAATTATAAAACTCCAGGCCGCGGTGTGGCTGGGGCGAGTCACCGAGTGTTTCCGGAGGAGATTCTGTGTGTGTGTGTTATTTTAGCTCCTTCTCTGTGGCTCTTGATCCTTGGGCAAGACCAGTCACCGCACTTGGTCTACTGTGCTCGAGTCATTTCCAAACTTACATTTTGTGTCATGTCTGCCCACGGATAACGCTGCCTTGATATTTTTTTGTCAGGTAATTTAAAAATCGCTTCAAGTTGCCTGGCACATGCAAACAGAAGCCAGCACACCCCTGAATGACTGCCCCCCCCACATGCCCCCTGCACCTGTGTTCCTCCGCTCGTCTCCCCAAGGTAGCCTGACAGGTTGCTGTGCTCCGGCCTCTCGCTGCCTCCCTGTGGTTTGTGAGCGCGATCCCCCCCAGTACCCCATCTCCCGAGCCCAGGAAAGCCGAGCTCGTGCTGCCTTGCCGGTTTGCTTGCTTCCTTCTCAGACGATGGGCATCTTTTCAACGAAGGTATGTGCCAGGCAGCTCGGCAGAGCTGGGCATCGGTGAGTCTCAAGCCACGATTGATACGGTTCGGATTCCTTCTTCACGCCCCGGATTAGGAGTTCAGTGGGCAAGTAGATCAATGATACAAGTGCAGTCATTACTACGCTGCATCAACATGTAAAGAAGGGTGTAGCGAGGGGGATAGTGTAGCCAGCGCCTGAGGAGGGCTATAAAACAGCAATTGAAGGCCACTGCTGTAACCTACATGCGGGTAAAGGAACGTCCTGTAAATGGAGCCTTGGTCCTCCCTCGGCGGGATGAGAATGGAGGATCTGTGTGAACGTCAACGTCAAGTTTTGTCAACAGAATCATAAGAAGCCACTGAGGAAGCCGGGCAACAGGATGCTTTATCTGAGAACACAGAGGATCTTTGTGGGGGCTCCCAGCAGGGCCTCTGGAAGCCAAGTCTCCCAGAAACAAGAAGCTGTTGGGATTTTGTGCTCATCTCTGATTTTCTGGACTGAAAAGCATCAGTCACCTTTAAAGGCAGGACTTTAAGCTATAAAACCAATGCTGGTCTGGTACAGACGTGCCTCACTCATTAGTTGGTTCTAGAAATAATTCTGAGCCAAATAAACTCTTTAAGATCTAACCGTTTTGTATTCCAGAAATGTAAGGGATGGAGCGTTTTCAAAAGCCAAATTTCTTTCTTTGTCCATTATGTATCATAGATTTTAGAAAACTCCCATCCGTAGAATGGCACAAGACTAGACACACATCAAACCCTCACGGCAAATTCAGGGCACGTTAACACGTCAAATTAAAAAATGCAGGGGATTGGAAAAGGTAACGCCAAGTGAAATAAATCCGGAGGAGAAAGATACACCAGATGGCGTCACTAAATAGGTGGAACCTAGAGAAACCACATGAAGAACCAGAGAGACAATCTGAAAGCTGGCTCTGGGGCCCTCGGAAGCCCCGAGCGGTGAGGGGGCCGGGGGGGTGGTGGTGGTGGTGGTGGTGGTGGGAGAGGCAGGACAAGACCCAAGAGGGACAGAAGCACAACGGACCCCGGAGGCGACTGTGTGTGATGTGACACGGACCCCCTGCAGGCCTGCCTGGGAGAGTCGTGATGTCACCCCAACTAAAAGAATGAGTCGTTGTTTAAAAAACTAAAATCATTCATCTCAAAAAAATGAAATAAAATTTACTAACAATAGTGAGGACGCCGGATTGTCGGAGGACCGCACACGAACCAGGGGACCGCACAGCTGGGCCCAGCCAGCCTCTGGCCCTCCCAGCTGACTCCAGGCCACTCAAGACCACTCGCCTCAAGGCACAGCTGTCCACGGACGCTCTCTAACATGGTTTCTTACGCATGTATGTGGCCTGTACATTCGGATTATCTTTAATATGAAATATTGTGATGGATTTTTTTCACTATTAAAGCAATCTTTAATAGTTTTCTCAAAACGCTTTATTCAAAGATGCATGTGTCTGCTAATAATAGACCCTAATCAGCTTGAAAAGTGTTTTCACAATTTATCAAAAGAGCCTGGCTGCACAATATAGTTGGATATTTTACTACAGGCAAAACAGCTTGCCATTTCCCCAGAAATCTTCAATTAATGAGAAGCTTGGTGGTAGCAGGTCACAAAATTATATCTATACACAGGTTCTGTGGCATAAGGATTTTAAATAATTAGAAAACACTGTACTTAGTAAAATCATTCTGAGATGAACAAAGTACCTTTGCTGATATTTACTGTTGAAGATCAAATTAATAAGAGACTGCCCAGCAGCCAAACCATGCAGACCTGAGGAATACTGACTGAAGAAATAGCTAAGAAAATACTAACCCAACCTAATCAAAATACAAAGATGCTATTTTTTCTTTGTAAGTCATTCTGTAGGTGACCTTTATTACCATTAGTTTCTAATCATGAAAATTACATGTGGAGGCTGTTTATTTTCACTGGTATTGTGCACCCCCCGCCCGACTGAGGGGGCTGTTGTCTGATGCTCAAAAGTAAATTTCAGCACAGATCTGAACCACAGCGAGAGACCATCTCACGCGTGTTTGCAAAAAAGCGCTGCGTGTTGGCTGGCAAGGATGTGGAGGAAAAGGCCCTCGGGCCCCCTGGCACACCCTCTTGGAAAACAGTGGAAGGGGAGGGCTCAAAAATGGAATTACCATGCGATGCAATCACCCTACTGCTGGATATTCATCTCAAGACTATGAAAACTCTACTCTGAAAGGTGCACACACTCCTGTGCGCCTGGCACCTCTGTTGACTGTGCACAGTAGCCAAGATGTTGAAACACTCCAGTGCCAGACAAGGGGCGCGAGGATTGAGAAGACCCGGATATACACAACGGGATACTGCTCGGCCAGGAGAAGCTGAGAGCTTGCCGTGCTGGGCAACTTGGAACCTCCGAGGGATTGAGCTAATGACATAAAACTAAAGGAGAACCGTAGATACCGCGTGACCTCGCTGTCGGTGGAATATAAGAAAAAGCAACAGTGAGGAAATACGCGCAGCAGAAACAGGGACAGAGCCCTGGACGCTGACCACAGAGTCCGGCTGAGATGGGGGCGGGAGCACTCAGGGGGTGGGGGGTGGAGACGGGGCGATTGGGAGCGGGGTGGTGAGCAGGGCTCAGAGGCTGAGGTGAGAAACTTCACTTGGAGTCGAGACAGCGTTGAAAAGCAAAGTCACCTCGATGCAAAGAGAAAAAATTAAGAAAATTTAAAAAGGTAGATGTTGAATTTTAATAGAAATGAATGAAATAAACACACAAGCGCTCCTGTCATTCATGGCTACTCCCCCATGTATTGGTTATGATACAGTGACTTGGGGTCATTTAGGTCGTGGCTGCGATGACACGGCTGGCCGTGGCGTGTGGTGTGGGTGTGCGGCACGGCAGGCCCTGGGGGTGCGGACAACACTGTGCGTCTGTCCTCGAGGCGCGACAGCCAGACTGGAAGGGAGCGTCCCCACGCGGGTGAGGTGAGCCGGCTAACGGCAGCGCCGCGGGACAACCCAGGCGGCTAAGCCTCTGAACTGAAGCCCTGAATCTTCCCAGAATCCGTGTCTTAATAGTAAAATTCGAGAACGACAATGTGTGATGCCACCGAATCGGTGTGAGAAGACTCGTGCAGTGCTTCATCTGTCGTGATGTTGATCCCGGACGTGATTTCAGTGATTATCCCGTCTGCACCAGTGAGTGGGTTTTCTATGGCATCAATGAAGAGGAGAAGAAATCTATTTTTTGTTGTAGCCATACTGTGAAGTAAACATAAAATACAAATCCCCTGGCTAATGAATAACCTTAATCATTTTAGTCAGGCTTTTGGTTACTTTTCTGTGCTGGCTCTAGAGAACCTTATTAAATTATTCCTTGGTTGTTGGGTATAAAACATCCTGCAGCAATGGGAGCATGAGGCATCCTTCATAAAGAGAAACCAGCCTAGGCAGGGCCTTTCGGTAACAGTTCCGAGAGGGCCCCTTCTCAGGAGAAGAGCAGATGCCCGGGGATGGATAAACAGCGCTGGAGATCCCAGCAGTGCAGGGCGCGAGGTGGGGCTCATGGAAACACAGGGCTGTTTCTAAATTACAATGAATGAGAGAAAAATGCATCCCGGACACTAAGCGAAGCCCTGGGGCGCCCTCGTAGACAATTCCGGGTGAAGTAGAGCCTCCTCCCAGGGTCTTGGTAACATTTTCCTTATGTGTGAAATGCGGCGGCCTGACGGTTTTGATTGTTAAAATGTTCAATTCATTCTGCCTTCGTGAAAACAATTTATATTATTGTAGATTTTTGCTCTGTTTTATTGTTTTTGTTTTATTGGTGTTTGTATATTTTCTTATTGATCAAGCATTGGCTTGTAACGTTGCGTAGGTGTTAAGTGTAAAGTATCATAAATCAAGATCTACCACTAAAGGTCCACCGTCCATTTTTCATGGCACAATGAGCCCCTTTGATCCAGTTTCCCCGCCGCCCTCCTCCTCACTCGTAACTACTGTTTCAGTCCTAGCGTTTAGAAGCTCGTTTGGTTTGTTCATTGTTTTTCGTTTCTTTATCTTCCCCACGATGAATCACATGGTGTTTGTCTCTCTCCTTCTGACCATTTCACTTAGTGCGGCGCCGAGTGTCCCCCGTGCTGTGCAAATGACAGGGTTTAATCTTTTTATAGCTGTATGGTATCTGATTGTGTATATACACGTGTTTGTGTGTGTGTGTGTGTGTATGTATATGTATATATATATACACACACACAAGCGTCACTTCTTCTCTGGCTGATAGCTTCTTTCATTGTACGGAAGCTTTTTCGTTAGTTGTATTCATATTTGTTTATTTTCGCTATTGATTTCGTTTACCCCTGGGTTCAGTCTCTAAAGACACGCCCAGGGCTGCCATCGAGCACCATCTCGCCTTCATTTTCTTCCATGTGTTTTCAGATCTTTCAAGTCTTACATTCAATACTTTACTCTTTTTGAATGAATGATTGTTTATGGTCTTGTTTCATTCTTTTGCACGTGATTATGCAATTTTCCCAGCACCATTTATTAAAGAGACATTTCTTTCTCTATTGCACGGAGGAAACTCGTTTTCTGTACACTCTTGTCTCCTTTCTCATAAATTAGATGCCCATATAAATCTTGGTTTACTTCTGGAGTCTCAACTCTGTTGCATTGATCTATGTGTCAATTTTCATTTCAATACAATGCTGCTTTGATTAACGTTGCTTCGTAGTATAGTTTGGAGTGAGGAAGCATGTTTGTGTGTGTTTTTCTTTGGAGTTTGACTATTAAGAGTCTTTTATGGTATCAAGTATTTTTATTGTTCTATTTGTGTGCAGAGTACTGTCAGGATTTTGACAGGGATTACACTGAAGCTTATTACTTCAGGTAATATAGCCTTGTTAATAATGTTAATTTTTCCAATGCATGGGCATTAAAATGTATTCTAAGTGGATATTAAAATAGTTTCCATATTGTTAAGAATGTCTCAGCTCTCTTATGATGTTCTTGAAAGACAGTTTCTTGCTGGATTTATGAAGAACTGATGAGTGTCCTAAGGTCAAGATGCAAAGGAATCCTTCATTTCTTGACCTTTAGTGCCTGTGAGATGGTTCTGTCCAGCCCCAGATCTGTGGTTCTCTTTCTTGATCACCTGCATTCATTTGTTTTCTCTTTCTCTCCCTACATGTGGCTGCACATGAGGCTATTTTAATTATTCCAAGAAAGCAGTTTTCCTTACGTCAGAGATTTCACCTGCACTCTTGTAAATCTGAAATTTCCCCCACCCTGAGTCCCACCTTCCTAGCAATGAGGCATGTGGCTTCAGTGTGAGAGGTCGTTCTCCAGTGGACAGAGCAGGCTGCAGGTGAGAACCCTCTGCTGGCACCATGAAACTGGGACCCCTCACAAGCATTGCCGTGTACGTCCCTGTGATCTGGGGCTTCCCGAATGTCTTTATGTCCCTGTAAGAAAGAAGCACAAAATGTCACCTCCCGTTGGGTTTGAGAGAGCTCAAGATTTGTCATCATTGCTATCATCACCATCACCATTATTATTTTTTGCCTGTCCTCTTTTTGAACGATTTATTTATTTATGCACACAATAACTGGGGTGCAGGCTAGAGGTGTGGGGGGTGAGAGGATTCACCAGAGACAGAGTGGGGAGCAGAACTGGCAGATCCACTAAAACACACTGCTGAGGGGAGCAGCGGGCGAGACAGGAGAGGCCTGTCACGCCATGTGCGTAGCTCCCTGGCCGGGAATCAAACTCAGGCTGCAGAGGCTGCACACGCTTTGTAGGCTGCGTCTTAACCCCTGCACCACCAGGGAGGCCCTGGCTTTCCTCTTTTGAATGAAGTGACACTGGTTTATGATCCGATAGCAGTTTCAGGTGTTGACTTTTAGACCAAGGTGCGTATGCGTTCCACTGTCCTCACCGCTCTGACCCAGCCACATGGCGCAGCTGACGCCTTTCCGGGTGAGCCTGCCCCGCCCCTCCCTCCTGGGGACCACTGTTCTGTTCTTACAGCCTGAGCTTGTTTTTGTTTTGCCGGCTGTCTCAAGACAGCTCCTGGGTGATTATACAGATCTCCTTGGTGGTTCCGTTACTACAGTGCCTGTGCTGCCGGAAACTCTGGCTTGGAAGTCAGATACTTAAAGTTCTATTTTTTCTGCTTCTAATTCCTTTATAATCTTAAACTGTGCCTTTTAACTTCCTAATCTCTTTGGATCTCAGTGCTCTGTCTCTAAATGATGGAGAGCTGACCCCAAAATGTGCTTCCGTGTACGTGTGTTTGACTGCCTTCCCTCTCACGGGAGGTATACGGATGACGTCCTAGTTCTTTTCTTACACAGCCAAAGTTGTTATGTGCACGCTGTGAGCCTTGACCTCCGAGACACCCGTTCTCCCCACCTGTGAGAGGGATGGCAGTCCCCTTGCTGGTCGGCCATGGCAGGTGTCCTGTGACGTTGAGCTGAGCTGCTGCCAGGGCGGGTCCAGCCTCTGGGCTGGCTCTGCCACCCTCCAGGCCTCTGCGGGCAGAGGCAGCAGGGAAGCAGTGGGCGTGGGAGGCGGCATCTGGGAGGGAGTGGGTGCCGTGGTGCACAGGGGACAGCATGCTCAGGTCCATGGGGCCCGGTTGCACTAAGCCGCCTTGTCGGTGTCCCCATCACTGCCCTCGTGACACCGCAGCCAGGCCTTGGAGGAGAGGTCGCTGAGCAGCCGGGTCAGGAGCAGAGGACAGGCCACAGCGGCTGCGGGGCTGGAAGCAGCCGCGGGTGAGGCAGACAGGCGGGCGGGGCCCGGGTGAGCTGCCTGGCCATCCCCGCGGCCTCGCTGTCCCAGATGAGGGAAAGGGACTGCCGTCCCCAAGGGAGAGGCGGTTCCGTCACCCCGGGGTCTGCGCTGGAAGATCACAGGCCTCTCCTTTCTCAGCAGGCGAGCCCACAGGGGTTTTACACTTGGAGCCTTTTACAGGACGCCCATCTGGGGCGCGTGCGCCTGTGGTCACCATGTGGCAGGGGCTGGCCAGCGGTCACTGAGGGTGGGTCTGGGGCACTGGTGTAGCGCCTCCGTGTGGTCCTAGCCGATTGTGTGACTGTGGATTCCAGAATCTTCTACCACAGCGAGGCTTGCCGGTGTGTGCTCAGGCGCCCTCTGAGGCAGGGGAGTCCCCTAGTAGACTCCCCTGGCACGCCCTCCACACCGCCTGGCAGGGTGCAGACAGGGTCGGACCCCAAGCCCAGGTGTTTTCACTGCCCACTTTACATTTCTATTTCATAAAATAGGCGATATAAGGAGATTGTTTATTAATAGAGTATTTGCCGTTTTTAGCATAAGAAAACAAAAAATGCCAACAAGACACGCCTTTCTAGCGCGGTGGGGTCCGCATTCCCAAAGGCTTTTTGACCTCACTTCCGCCCGAGCTGGTGCAAGAAGCTCAGTCCTTGCTCTCGGGAGGCCCCTGGTCTGCGGGTGCTTCTCCCAGGGGACCCCTGAGCAGGCTGCCGGCGCCACCACCTGCGAAGTGGAAGGTGCTCAGAGGGAACAGGCCCTTGGCCCGGATGGCCTGGCTGAAGTGCACGCGGCTCCTTAGCGTGGAGGAGCCTCTCGTGAAGGGATGTTGTCATGGAAATCTCCCTGGAGCCTCTGCACGAATGAACGTCCACTCACACATCAGATGACCATGATGGGACTGTCCACCCCTGTGCGTCCAGCCCGGCGGGGGCCAGCGCCCCTCTGTTCTTGGGCCCCAGTGGCCGGGCCGTCAGGCTGAGGCCACGACCGCGTCAGCGCATGTTTTAGTGAAACTATGTTTGGTTTCGTCACCTTTGGGAAAATGCCGCCTTTCGAGCTATTTCTCAGATTATTTCCGGATTCTGCAGTCATGGCTGATGCGTGTGCCCGCTGCCCGCTCGCCTTCAGACGCCCACGCGGTGGTTGAGTTTGAGATGGAACCTGGACGCCAGCGTTTCAGACAATGGATTCCCGAAGATTGAGCCTTGTCTTTGCATTTATCTCCCACGAGCTTAAAACAACAGAAAAAGTCAAGGAGTTATTTGTAGGCGTCTGTTCCCTCATCCTGCCCAGGAGCTTGGACCCGGGGCACGAGCCACCGGAGGCTGGAACCCCAAAGGGGGCGGCTGGCGTAGGCTGCTCCTCGCCCAGCCTGGCGTCTGTCTCCACCGGGTACCCTGCCACTCAAAACTGAAGCTGCCCCTTTCTTTTTTTATTTAATACTTAGTTTTATTTACTTGTGCACACAAGAGCTGGGGTGCAGGCCAGAGATGGGGGGGGTGAGAGGAATCACCAGAGGCAGAGCGGGGAGCAGAACAGGCAGACTGACCGAAATCCACTGCTGAGGGGAGCAGCGGGGAGCCAGGAGAGTCTGCTGTGCCCGGGGCGGGGGGTCAGCTCCCTGGCAGGGGACGGAACTCGTGCTGCAGCGGCTGCGGACAGCTGCGCAGAGCTGAGACCGACCCCTGCGCCCCCAGGGAGGCCTGTGGTCCCTCTCCCCATGCCTGCTGTGCCGGGCTCCCCCCAGCCGGCGCCCTGCCTCCGCCCCCGGCTGCTCCGCCCTCGCACGCTCGCTGGGCTCCTCTCATGCCCACGTGTTAGTTAACTAATTAGTTATTTGCTTTTCTCCTTCCCCTCCATTTTCTCCCCAGTGTTACGAGTCTGAACTCAGTAGGAATCCAACAAACATTTTTTGAACTGAACTGAACTGCGATAAATTGAATTATGCTTCGACACGCTGCACGTTCAATTATCTTGAAAAAGCACCTGCAGCTGCTCCCCGGCAGGCGCGCGGGGTCCCCCTCAGTTCTCCCCAAGGCGAGCTGGACGCCACCTGCCCGGGGCGGCTCCTGCCCGGCACGCGAGGAGAAGGGAGCGGGCGCCGTGGCCGCGGTCCAGCGCCGGCGAGTCTGAGGCGAGCGGGGCCGGGGCCGGGGCCGGGGGCTCAGGACGGCAGGAAGCGAGGGACGGTCTTGCTGGGCGCTGAGCCGCCACAGACGGGGCTGGCCGGGGCCGCCCAAGGCCTGCAGCTTGGAGACAGGAAGCGGGGGGCGGGGGGATCTGACTTCAAGCCGGGACACAGAGGAGCTGGCCCAGCTGGGCTGACGGGACCAGTGGACACTGAGGGTCCGCGGAGCACAGGGCGAGGCTTGTCTGCTCTGAAAGAGGTTTGGGGCATAAAGGGACCAGGCGCCGGATGACGGAGGCCTCGGAAGGCAGGTTTAGAGGGACTTGGGGCTCACAGCCCCGGAGCAGCGCGGCGTGAGGAACCGAGTTTCCACCCGTGCGAAGCCCTCGCGGGGATCGGCGCGCCTGCCCCCCTTCCCGTGCCCGCCCTGCCCCGCCGCTGCCCGCCCGGTCCAGGCCAAGGCGTTTCTCTCGTGACCCTTCTAGGAGCACCACGGGCAGGTGCTGGTTCCAGTTTAAACCCAGGAAACGAAGGTCCCCGAGCGTGTCCGACGTGCGAGTGTGCAGGGAGCCGCGTGCCCGCGACCGGGCCGCCCTCTCCTGCACCCCGACCTGGTGCTGGCAGCACCCGCCTCCTCCTCAGCCAGGAGCCCCCGTTGCAGGAATCTCAATGTGCAGGTGGAAGGACTTTGATAAAAGGGCCCCAGCGAAGGCTCCACCTTCAAACAACAGGCCTCGCAGAGCCGGGCCTGTAAACACTTGCTCTCTGGCCCCGGTTCCTGCCTCCGCTGTGTGGAGACTCACTGTCTTCTATGGTTCCGCCGCACACAGGGTTGGGGGGTCGGAGGGGGTGAGACAACGCTGCCGCGTCAGCACTGCCCAGAACCGCCGCCCTCCGGGAGAAGGGGCACTAGCGGGCGTCAGTGCCAGGCAGGTTTCTGAAACCCCAGCAGAAGTGGGCAGAAGGCCCTGCACCAGCCGTGCACCTGGGAAGCTGTGAGCCCAAATGGGTGTTGCCATTTAAAATCTAGTAAGTAGGGGGCTCCCTCGGGGCGCAAGGGGTTAAGTCTCAGCACTATGAAGCTATCCGCAGCCTCTGCAGCACGAGTTCCATCCCACACAGCCCAGCAGACCTCTCCTGCCTCCCGCTGCTCCCTCAGCAGTGTGCTTCAGTGGATCCGCCTGTTCTGCTCCCCACTCTGTCTCTGGGGAGTCCTTTCACTCCCCGCACCTCTGGCCTGCACCCCAGCTCTTGAATGCATACATAAATAAATCTTTAAAAATAAATAAATAAAAACTAGTAAGTAGACACTGGGTCACTGTGTCTACTTACTTACCAGCCAGGTAAGAAAGGCCTGTGGTAGTGACAGCCCGGATGGGGAAGTCGAGCTGCAGCCCCTCTTTCCCGCAGCAGTGGCCGGTGCCGCCGCGTGCCCTGGTGATCTGCCCGCGCTGGCCGTTGTGACGCTCAGCGACTGTTCATTCTGGCCATTGGAAAGGGTCACATGCTCGTGGTTTTGCCCCAAAGAGTGTGGCTTGGTAAAGACCCTCCACTGGCACCTTTCCAACAACGGGGAAATACTCGTGTTTTCAGCTGGCAAACTCCCACAGGTCACCTCCCACACGGAGCTAAAATCAAAACCACCGTAGCAGCGTTTGCTCAGAATCGGTGGATTTTAAAAGAAAAAGCTTGCAACTGGAGTGAAATGTTTTTTGGATTAAAATTTCACAAAATAACAACACCGCGATATCTTTAGTGTCCGCCTTCTCGAAGGACCGTTCCGTGAAAACAGCCCAGCGCGTGGCCCGAGCGGCAGCGTTTACCCTGTGACGTTAATGAACGGCTGATGAGGCTGACAAGGCAGAAAACAAAAGAGGCAGGAAAAGATGGATCATTTAGCCTCTGACTGCGGTTGGAGCTGTGAGGCCTGCGTGAGTTCAGATACCAAAAAAATAGGCTGGCAACACGGGAGTGATCTCAGTCCGGTAGACCCGGATCTGCTCTCCGCTATTGCAGAAAACAGCAGTTCCAGTCGATATTTTTAGAGAGCGACTTGGCTGGCTTCCAGTTTGGGCAGAACGCGTAATTTAGAAAAACGTCGACTCCCTAGAATGCTAATTGTCTTTTCCACTTAATACTCTTAAGAATACAGAGGGTAACGTAGCATTATCTTCAATTTGCTTGGATCCAAACTTGATAAAAACGTACAAAGCTAATATGCCAGAAAATCCGGAATTGCACGGCTGCTATTTTGTGCACCGATGTGAATTTCTCGATTCTGAATCTGTGTAGTCAAAGCAGGGGCCACCCCCACCCCCACCCCAGCCCTCACGCTTGCTCGCTCTGCAGGCCCCTCACCTGCGGGTCCCGTCCTGGGCCTCTGAGCAGCCTCGCCGCGGCTGGTGTCTGCCGTGGCGGCTTTGCGTCCTTGACGGAGGCTTTGCTGGATCGACAGTGCTCGCAGAATGTTGTCTGCTGGCTTGTAATTCATTGACAGTTCGCAGCTGCTTCTTGTAAAATTTAAATTAAAAACTAGACGTTGGTTTTCTCTTGGCGTCTACTGTTTTGACACGTCATAAGTGGCATGAGGAATATTGTGATTTGTTCTAACTTGATATTTTAAAGAGCTCAGGGTTATTTCGTGATAGCTTAATCATGCATTCTATTTATTTTTGTTTGTTTTCCTTCAGGAAAATCTTTCAAGTGGAAATTAAACATAATACTTTAAAAATATTAATTCAAGCCTTTCAGATAAATCAGCATATTTTAAGAAACTGTTGCATACGGGTTTTGAAATGGCAACGCAGTTCTGTCACAGCGCACATCTGAAATAGTGTGAATTTTCTGGAATCCCCCTCCCCCCGAACACACCCAGCAGGCAAGAGAGCAAGGGCAAAATCAGAACAGGTTCCCCCCTGTAGCCGGTCAGGAACCCTCAGGCTGCAGGTACAGCCAGCCCTTCCCCCCCCAAGGACCTCGAGCAGGCCCAGCCGGGTCTCTGCTGGGGAGAGATTAGGTCCCCACGGCCTCCCCCGGCCTCCACGCGTGTGCAGGTGAGGACAGCTCAGACCTGCAGGCCCTGCTGTCAGGAAGGGCGACGCCGCGCTCCGTTCCCACCTGCACACACTAAATTTACACGCGGTCACTGGAGCAGCCTCGGGAGTCAGGCCTGTCTGACCCTTTCCAGGTGTGCGTCCTCCCCTGACGCCCCAGCAAACCCTCGGGGAGACTTGCTCTCCAGGCCGCCCGGGCGCCTGTTCCGCTAGCACATTCCAGTTGGAGCTGCTCGCAGCGCACAGGGATACTCGCGTCCCAGGGCCTGTTCGTCCTTTCACTGTAGCTGGTTGGCAGGGCTCGCACAGGCGTGGAGTCGGTGGCTTAGAAAACCAGCCCGCGGTCGGAGAGGGACTTTGCCCCAAGGCGCTCCCGCTGGAACGTGCCTGCACCCCCTCCCCGGTGCCCCGCCGCCAGGCTCTGGCGTTACCAGCAGACCCTGCAATGGGCCGGATGCCCTTGTCTGTGGCTGACCTACATTCTCCTCTCCGTGCGGGCTGAGCCAGCCGTCCGGAAACGCAATCAGAAGGATTCTGCGTGGGGAATAGGAAACCTTGGGGCAATGAGGGATGAAATTAGCCAGGAGGGGGAGCAGAATCATGTGTGAAAGCACATAGACTTCACCGTGGGTTGTTCTTCCCTTGTCCAAAGTCGTTTTCTAAAGAAAAATACAGAATTCGAGATTTTTAGCTCAGCCTTACCCAAGAATCCTTGAGTTGCTAGGGTGATGGTTTGCATGTTTTGCCTTGTTTCCTGCACTAACCCCTTTGTCTTTGGAGGCGGATGCTAAATCCGGCACCGTGTCCGTTCCCGGGCCATCTTAGCTGCGGAATCATGGCGGCTGCGGCTGCGGCTGCGGCCCTGCGTGTTTGGGAAACGCAGTCGGTTTGGCAAAGGTGCCCTGTCCCTCTGCTCCGCCCGCACCAGACCCTGGGATGTACACGCCCGTCTAGACTTAAAATTACAACCTTACCTAAAGTGTTGCTATGGAGAGGGTTTATAAATGAGATGGCTAATAAATATTATTAACTCCAATACATGGCAAAGAAAGATCTTTTCTTAGCCTGAGTAAATGGTGTAATTTAGATACATTTTTTGGCCTTGTTTCAAAGAGCTCGGAGAAGGTTGGAGCCACAGGAGCACTGAATCGTGATGAAGGCAGCACAATAGACAACTTGGCATCGCATCTGCGCCGGGAATAATGTCCTTATTGATCGGGAAGGAGAACCCAGCACAGAAGCCGAGCGCGGGAGAGGCAGGCGGGTCGCAGACGCGGGCCTTGCGTGCGCGTCCCGCCGCTGAGGTTGGGCTTTTTCAAATGTAGGCCAATCGCGTCTTTGGATCTTCCTTTCAGGGTAGATGTATATGTTTGCATATGTAAATTGTGACAACTTCCATGTCAGTCACAGCGTGTGCATGAGGGAGACTCTGAAGCAAAGTCAACCTTTCGTCCAACCTGAAAACATAGTTACTGCTTCAGAACGCGGGTGGGATTGGAGGTATTAAATGGCCCCACATCCCAGCCTGGGGGTTCATTTGCGTTCTTTGCCTTCAATTAGTAGCAGATCTCAGAAGACCACGCCCACCGCCATCCCCTCAGAGCCCATGGAAGGGCCAAGGCAGACTGTCCAGGACGCCACCACCGAGTGCCCGGGCAGCCTTCCTCTGTGCTCTGGGGCGACATTATGCCATTTGGATCTTTTTCATTTCATAGGGGAATTCGAGTCTGCAATAGTAACTGCTGTATTCAGACCAGACCACACGAGGCCTATTTAGCCCTAATCAGTGTCCTGAGTCCTAATATATTATTTAAAAGTTGTAATCGAGTTTTCTGTGTTAACTGGGATGCTTTTCCATGGAGAATCTTTCCATGTATATTTCCGTGTACTAATCTGCTGTTTCACGTACTAGCAGAATTATTCACAATGTTAAACAAAGAAAGGCTTGTGATAAGTCGTGTGCCCAGTCGTTGAAAATAACTCTGCCTAATTCATTACTTCAGAGGAAATAATTTCTGAATCATTAGATTCAGCAAAAATACCTAATTATTTTAATAAAAGACGCTTATGCACTTCTCAATTTTAGTGGTTGGATTTGCAGCTTAACTGTCAGTGGTTTGTAGCCAGTGGCCACTGTCTCCAGCCAGCTCGGGTCATGCCGGCCCAATAGGGATAGAGACAAGCTGCGTGGTCAGTGTGGAATTTTCAGTAGCCAGTGGAAAAAGAGAGACAGGGGGAATTGATTTCGTAATAATAAAATCAACATGGACATTCAACTGGGCAGCCACGTGAACATGCTGAAGGAAGTGGTTCCCGGCGCTGTGCTGGTTGAAGCGCAAGCAGCGTCCGGCTCTCTCGAGGGCCCGGGGTGGACAGCCCAGGACCAGTTACCTCCCGTGGCACCACCTGGCTGGCCGCTCAGCTCGCACCTTCCCTGGGATGGTTTTAAGTGTCTCTAAGGTGGCGCCACTTTCCCATTCTCGCCCTGCAGTGGCTGACGGTGTGGCTGGGGGCTGCTGGGGGGACGTGCCCACCCCAGGGGTGCCGGGCCCGCTGGTCTCGGAGAAGGCGGCCCTTGCGCGTGAGCTCCGGGGAGACACCCCGCTCCCGCCTTCCCTGCGTGTTCTCCGAAAGACAGGAATGTGAGCGACGGTAGGAGGAAAAAGTCTGATGATAATTCCTTGCTAATGAAGCATCCTAAGATTATGTCCACAGTCAGGTTTGCCCCCTCCCCCAAACTGGATCATTTTTCTCTTAAAACGCATACGGCGCTAGGATGAATTTGAAAATTGTAGGAAAACAAAAAGCAAACAAAATATGCCTTGTTTATAAAATAAAACTTTGGTGTATTTCCCATTGTAAAGGGCAGGACTGGACACGGTGCAGGTTTTCTAGGATCCAGCAGACTGGGTGAAGGAGGAGTCAGAGTCCTTCGTGGCTTTTTGCAGGTCTTTTTATTGGGATTTACCCGGTACACAGCAGGCAGGGGTGCAGGGGGCCGGGAGTGGGGCAGGCCTCCCAGCCCCCAGCAGGTCTTCACTCTATCTGGGCTCTCCGGCCTGCTCTCAGCTTCTGCTTCTCTTGCTTCCCTCTCAGCTTCTCTTTTGGCTCCTGCTGCTGTCCCCGCGACGCCGCCCTTAAAAGCCCAGTCTCAGCCCAGGTGAATCCCACCTACCTAGGCCCACACCCCACTCCAGGCGCCGCCATCAGGCATGCGTTCAGGACCGCAGGGTTCCCTCATCTATCCTGACAGCGGGAGGGCAGAAAAGCCTGATTTTTTACATTACCCTACACCCATCAACTTCTTCTTACCACTTTTTCATCTCTGTGATAATTGTCAACATTAGCACATCACGCCTGCTTGTCAGTGACACGTGACCGAATACCGGGGCTGGGGACCCTTGGGGGCGGGGCCTGGTGACCTAAGGGTGCTGTGGTGACAAATGCCCGCCTGTCCCAAGCTGACTGTGCGCCGAGAGGTGTGCGCATCTGGCCGCTGCGGAAATCAGCGAAACTCCGAGAAGGCAAGCCCATTCGCTCCCCGGTACCTAAAGCCTATTGACCTTAAACATGCGCGGCCGCGTCGTCTCTCTGCACAGACCTCGACTCGCTGAAAGAGGGCGGGACGCCCCCTCAGGGTCACTTCTGAGGCTCAGACCTTTAATAGCCTGGGCCTCCCTGGGGTCTGCGCCCCCTGCCCCCCCTTACAGCTCTGTGCCACCTGTCGTCCAAAACCAACCCCCAGGATTTGACGGGACCCCGGAGGAAACCTCTGGAAATAGTTGAGAAGAATTTTAGGGAGCACAAGGGGTCAGAACCAGCGAAACGTAAATAAGAGTCAAAAGCAGGCCAGGCAGTGGCTGAAAGCCTGTCCCTCCCGAGACAGAAGAGGCGGCCGCGGGCCAGACGTGGCTTGTCCTCGGAAGAAGCACACACCCAAGCGAAGAGCAAGCGTGTCAGCGCCGCAGCGCTGGCAAATATTTCCTTGGTTTGGTTCTCCCGGAAATTTCTCACCTGAAGCTTTTTATAAGTAGCACTGCGAGCGGGCAAGAAAAATATCTTCAAGAATATTTGTGTAGCAAATCCTATATCAAGCTTTATTCCACTTTTTATTAAAAAAATCACGACGCATCCTTAATAAAAGCTGCAGAGAGCGTGGGCCCAACTCAGCAGAGAAGGCGCCGACCTTCAGTCCCACCCAGCTCCCCACACAGCCCGGCCCACGGGTGCGGCCCCCCCCCACAGCCTGGTGCTCTGGGGTCCCCACTGGGCTGGACCCTCCGCTGCTCCCCCAACGTGGCCGGTCAGCCCGGAGAATCAAAAATGTGAAGCAGCTGTGTGGACAGTGGCCTCCGAGGCCGCGCGTGCCCACAGGAGGAATCTACGTCATGACCGTGGTCACAGGCAGGTGGAGGGGAGCGCCTGGAGGGCAGGGAGCCCCTTGTGCACCCCATGTGAGGGTTAGTCGGCGGTTTTCTTATTTTAACGGCTGTGACTACTGGCGGGAGTTAATGTTGCGAGCGCATTTATGGGCTGGCTGTGTGGCCCGCTGGGAGGCGACGCTGCAGGTGAGCCGATGGCAGGGGGTGGGGTCGTGTTGTAGCAAGAAGACTCCCCGGTGGAGGGGCATAGAGCTGGGGGAGGCTGAATGCCGTAGCGCCTCCAGCTCCCCAGTGGCCCCAGGTGCTGGTGGGGAGAAGTCAGGAGGGCAGCCGGGGCTGGTGAAGGAGGGCGGAGCATCTGGCGGGAAGTGCGCTTGGAGCCAGAGCCCTCCGGAGCGTGGACAGTGGCCTGGTGCCTGCCTCTGGGCATGAGCGTGCCCAGGGTCTGTGCACACCCTCAGCATTCCAGCGCCAGCCCTGGGCTCCAGGGGTGCTGTTAGGAGGTGGGTGATCTGAAGGTGGAGACTCAGGAAGGGGATCACTGTCCTTAGGATCCCAGGTTGCCCCCCACCACCGTGCGAGGCACTGCCCCCACACCCGCCGGCACCTTGGCCTTGCTGTGCAGTCCAGGCCTCCGGTGCATCCCCCTGGCTTGTTAGTCCCCTTGTTTATTTGCTTTGCTACAGCAGCTGGGACTGATCAGGAGAAGTGGAGAGGAAGGAGGGCAGAGGAGAAAAATCTAGAAGGAGTGTGTGTGTGTGTGTGTGTGAGAGAGAGAGAGACAGACAGACAGACAGACAGTCAGGCAGACTACGCCCCTCTCCCCTTGCCATTTTCATGCTCTGTGAAGCCCCCCCACCTGTGATGAGTCTGCGCAGCGCGGTGGAGGGAATCCCTGCCCCACCAGGGGAGTACCCGGGTACCGGTGGGTGAGGGAATGGCTGTGCCCAGTGGGCCCCTCACTGCTGTTTCTCTGGCTCCTGTGCACCCCGCTCTCCCCCGGAGGACACCCCAGGTGCCCGGCCTCCAGCCTGGCAGGGGAGACGGACCTAGTGCTGAGCAGCCCCTTCACCATCCAGGAGCGGATGTGGCCAATCGATTTCCCCTCTCTCTCCTTTGCTCCCTTGTTTTTCTAGAATCTCACTCATGCAGCTAATCCACTTTGGTTTCACTGGGTGCATCTGGGCACAGGAGTTTGAACCGTGAGTTGCAAATAAATGTTCGCGCTTTAGCCTTACACTTGGAGCCGCCAGCGCAGACCGCCTGATTACCCAGGGCCGCGCACCGAGCGTTATTAAACAATCAGTCACACGCTCAGTCAATACCTGTGACCTTACAGAAAGCCACAGCTTTTGTTGTGCCTGTTTTTCAAGAGAGTTAGAAAGGTCGGGCGCAGAGAGACGCAGGAAGGCCCGCGGCCAGGCAGAGGAGGCGGCTTAGAGGGACGTAAATGAAGCCGGGCCGGGGACGGAGCTCCGGGCTCGGCGGCAGCGGCCGGAGAGGCAGGGCAGGGCCGTCCCGGGGAGCAGAATGCGCCGGGGGCACCTCTGAGCTCGAGCGCGCCCCTCGCCTGGACAGATCCGCGAGATGAGAGTCGCGATGCTTATCGCGGTAGAAACGGTACAATATGCGCTTCTCCACCTGCTTCTCAGACAGGCGACAGAGCAGAGGTGACGGTCTCACTCTCACGAGCCTGTGCACGTCTGTGTGGGGTGTGCGTGTGCTCACGCCCGCCACACACACCGGCAGCCAGCCAGCAGGCAGACGGGCCCCAGAGTCACCGGCCTGGCGTCCACTCGCCAGGTGGGAGGTGCAGGGGCTCCGGGCTCCGGGCGGCCGGTGTGGGTCGGGACCCTCCTGGCTCGGCTGCTTTGGGTGGAGCTGGAACCGCAGACGCTGCAGACCCTGGGCTCCAGCTGCCGCGGAGTAAACGGGCCTGTGGGGTGAGAGGAGAGGCTGACCTCCACGTGTGGCCGCCCGGGCGAGGGCATGGCAGCGACCCTGCTGCTGGGGGTGCTGCTATTAGCCCCCCTCCAGGGGAGCTCCTCACCTTCCAGGGCCGCCCTCCGCCCCCTTAGCGCACACCGGAGGGAGGAAGCAGGTGGGAGGCCCGGTGAGGACAGGAGGAGGCCGCCCCTGTCCTGCACATGCTTCGAGCCAGCGTTGCTTTGGGTTGAGGTCCATTGGGGTGCCCGCCCCCAGCATGGAGTGTTCGGCTGCATTTCCTGGATAGATTTAGCTTTTATCCCCAGACGAGCTTCTCTCTCACTTAGTATCATAAAACCTTGGAGTTACAGGGAAAATGAATTTGTCACGACGTGTCATTCCGCAGCGTGGTGACTTCACGCCCCGGTCGAGGGAGGAGCCGCGGGACCGGCGGATGCGAGGCTGGCCCCTCGGACCGGGCTTACCCCCCAGTCGCCCTAGTGGTCTCCTCATTGGACGTTCACTCTCGTCCCACCCGGCGCGTCTGCGGGGGGCCGCCGCGGTCCCCGCGAACGAAATCACGCGGCCTGTCCTGCTCCATCCGACCCCGTCACCAGCCGCGGCCCTGCGGCCCGTCATGTTGCCACACACAGCAGGACACGCTTTCCTGGACCTCGCGCCCGCAGACCGCGCCGTCTCACCGGCCCCTGCCGTGGCCCGAGGGGCGCAGCTCCCTGCCCAGGCTGCCCCTGGGCCTCTGCGTGGCTGCTGCCCGTCCCCCCAAACCAAGGCCCCTTCCCCCATCCTCACTAGCACCAGTTTCCAGGTGCTCAGTTACAATAGCCGTCCCCAGGGCGGCGGGTCTCCTTGGTTTTTATTTTTTTAAAGATTTATTTATTTATTTACACAAGCACTGGGTACAGTCAGAAGCGCGGGAGGGTGAGAGAATCCACCAGAGCCAGAGCGGGGAGCAGAGCAGGCAGAAGGAGCGAAGGACACTGCTGAGGGGAGCGGCGGGCGGCAGGAGAGGTCTGCGCGCCATGTGGGACCCTCCTCCGGTGGCCGGGGAGCAGCCGGGGATCAAACCGGCGCCACAGAGGCCGCGGGCAGCTTCGCAGCCCAGCGCTCAACCACCTGCGCCACCAGGGGAGGCCCAGGGTCTCCTTGTTTTGATTGGCGTTTCTGCAGCAGCAGGACGGGGAGGTCCTCTCAGCCCCCACCCCGCCATGGCCGCGCCGCAGGAGCGTGTGCTGGGCCTCTGCTCCGCCTTTGCCCGGCTTATTTGTTTTCCCGTGGTTGAGCTTTATGAGTTTTGATACATTCAGGTTGCCCATCCCCTGGCAGAGGCGTGACTCACAGATCTCCCCCCAGAGCACGAGGGCGTCTTTATTTCCATGTGTCTTCTGCGAAGCCTTCCCCGCTCCACGGCGTCCCATTTGTGCCTGGCCGCGCTGCTGGGCCGGGGTGGGGACGCACCGCCCCTGCCGTGGGCTCGGGGTGTGTCTCTGCTTTCCTCCGGCTTGCGTGAGGGCCCTGGCGGGTGTGATGGCACGGCCCGGCTTTTCCTCTCCTCGTGGCTGTTCTGCTCTTGCTGAAGAGATGCTCCTTGCGCCTCGTCTCCTTTCAAGTGAAACTCTGGACACCGACACATCCCGGGAGCGGGTAACCTCTCTGCGTGATCGTTGGCACTTCCCGGACAATCGACCCAACGGGGTCTAGCGTGGAATTGGGTCAGTGGAGGGACCCGCCACGCACATCGGTCATCGGTCACCCCCGCCTCCTGGCTTCGTCCTCAGAAAGGCTCTCGGCTCCCGCCGGGCTGGGCACCACCACTGTTAAGCACCTTTGGATGTGGGAGTCCTTTATCCTGTGCAGGCTGAGGACTTCAGAGGGTTCTTGCTGAAACCCGCACTTTATTGTAGGTCGGTGTTTAACTAAAACTAACCTTGGAAGGATTCCATGGCGACGTGTGCAGAACGTTCCACCACATTCCCGCTGAGAGTAGACGATCGTTAAGCCCTGAGCTTGTTTCATGGACAGGTTTTGATTTGCTCCGTTTCCTCTAATCCATAGCGATCGATCATGTTTCCTCTCTGGCCTAATCTGGGGCTCTCGGCGTGCCGGCGCGGCGGTGACTGCGGGCGCAGGGGGAGCGGGGTGTGCGCCGGGCGAGGGTCCCTGGCAAGACCCCGAGATGACCCGCCGCCTCTCAGGCCCAGAGCCCCGGGGAGCCGAGTTCCTGCTCAGCGGCAGCAGGGAGCCCGGCCGTCAAGGGCAGGATCAGAAAAAAATTCTGGGCCAGTCGTCCCGAAGTGACGTGCGCGTGTGTGCGTGTGAACCACGGCGAGGGGAAAATGCTGGTGTCAGGTGTGGACGCAATGAAGCAGTCGTTCGTTACACACTCGGGAAATGACGTCCGCCCAGCAGCGGGGTTCCCGGGCTCACATCCTCTTGGAAACCCTCCCCTGGGGCGGCAGAGGCCTTACCGTGCGCGCAGTTCAGGCTAAAACACGTCCAGTCGTGAGCTGTCCCCCCACCGGCAAGTCAGGGTCACGGTGCTGTGACGCCCCCCAGCTTCTCAGCTCCCGGAGCCAGTCGCCCTGGGGTCTTCCCCAATGCAGACAGGCGAGCGGGACCTCGGCGCCACCTTGTCTCGGCGTCGCGGTGACTCGGGGTGGAGGGCCCTGCGCAGCGCGGGAGAAGCTGCCTCCTTGGCTCTGGCGGACTGTCTGCAGGGGCGCGGCCCTCCCTCCCCCGCAGAGCCTCCTGCCCTGGCTCCCGGGGTCTCGCTGGCCACTGGCCTGGGACGTCTTGTTTTTACAAAAGGTAACGCAACCTGCACAGCCCCCGGCGACTCAGGAGGGAACCGAGGTGGCCAGGCCTCGCTAGCTGGCGCTTCAGCCCCACGTCACTTCAGCCCCACGCTGCCGGGCGGGCAGCGCTGACCGGGTTTGGGGCCGGGCTCCTGTGCAAAGGCTGAGGAGGGGGGACATGACTAGGGTTAGGAGGGACAATCCTGAGCGCCCCGTGAGTGGGGACAGGTGCCCGCGAGCTTCGGCCAGCGAGGACACGGCATCAGCCTTTGCTCTTAGGCAGTGCTTCCCGTGGGCGGGCCGCAGGACCCGCACCCACTCCCTGAGACCAGGGTGTGCCAGGAGGGAGCACCCCCCGCCCCGCATCAGGCTGCAGGAGCAGAGGGCAGCGCTGACGCCGTCCTCGGGTCTCTGCTGAGCTGGGACGGGCCTCGCGTCCAGGCATCCTCAGCCCCCGGAGCAGGATGGCCGCAGAGAGGGTGCAGCAGCCTCGAGACTTGCAGACCAGGGCATGAGGGAGGGTGCCCCGCCGTCCAGCGAGCGTGCAACAGGCAGAGCAAAGCCCAAGAGGCATGTTAGGGAGCACAGCCCTTGGGCATGCTGGCACCTGGTGGGGTGCTGTGGAGGGAGACCCCGGAAAGCTGTCATTGGTGGGCATCACTCCAGAGGAAGCGCTGAATCTTCCTCGCGGCTCGGCTAGTCCCCAGTTACCAGAAAGGCCCCACTAGGAAGAGGCGGCCTGAGCCTCCCAGCACGGGGGGCTGCCGTGAGCCCCCCATGTCCACACCTGTGCTTGGCACACGCTGCTGTGGGGTCTGTCTGTGGCCTGCAGACTCCTCTTCTCTACGAAAGGTTGTGACAGATGAATGTCTAACTAGATACCGAGAGAGGTAAGCGGAAAGTTCCAGAAGACAGAAGTGGGATAGACAGAAACTTGGAATGTCATGGGCTTTTTTTTGAGATGAAGTGGTCGTGATTGGGCTCCAGGCCACCAAAGCTCTCCACTGCACGCTGTCCGTGCCCTGTGGGTTTTATACAGAACGTCGCTCCTGCAGCAAGATCGGGCTAGACCCGAGGAATGCCGCGGCACCTGTCAGCACACCCGGGCGCGGGCTGTGTAAATTTGGACAATTCACACACTTCTAGTAACACGTGACTCCCTGGGATGTCCCTCGGAGCAGGTCACCTGTGGATTTCAGCACTGAGTCTGGTGGGTGGGTTCAGAGTCCCCAACTTGTTCATTCACTCACGCACACTCTCTCTCTCTCTCTCTCTCTCTCTCTCTCTCACACACACACACACACACACACACATAGACACCTACACACACAGTGCCCTGCTTATTCCATTCTGTGGATTACGTCGTCACTGGCTTACCCGTTGCCTGTCATGTGTTTTCAGCTTCGTGGGCTCGCGTGTTTCCCTTCACTGGAATCTGGGTCTTTGTCAAATTCTTTACACACGTTTTAAATAGATTACTTGTTCAGGAATGGGATCTCTTCTGTGCTATTGTTGACTATTTTTTCTTGGTGTATCTGTTCTCAGTAATCCACAGGCAGGTTGTAGAGACATGGACACCCAACCCAAATAAGTTGTTGTTAATATAATAACAAATGCAATAAAAATCTACAAAACAACTTGGGAAATAACTGTAGGTGCAGATGCGAGTGTGGGGAAGCTCGTGGTCGGTGAAGTGAGTGTGTCTTTCTCCCTCAGCTCTAAGAAGTGCAGTTCCTCGTGTTATTTATACATTTTATAACATATATTCACATATACTTTGGCACTTCCGGTGGGCACATGTCTCTGAAAGACAATTAAAATAGGGTCATGGAAATTTAGATCAGAAGGTTACAGATGAAATTTCTCTGTGGTTTACAGAACTGGACGCTTGCGATACATCATCCAGTCAAGCGTGCGGTTGCTTCCCTTCCCGCCATAGACTATTTCACAGCGGCATCTTCACTAAAATTAACCGGATTATCAACACTAAGGCACGTTCCACTTACAAGCATCTCACTGTGTAAGCGGCATTAACACAGGCTTTCAACTTGTAAACAACAATAACTAAATAAAAATAAACATTTCACCCCAGACTGCAAACTACACTACAAAGCTATAGTGACCACAATAATATGTTACTGGGATAAAAGTGGACACAGATACAATGGAATAGAATCGAGGGTCCATAAATACGCCTGCATTAACGTGGGCAGTTAATTTACGGTAAAGGAGCTGAGAGTATATATACTGGAGAAAGGAAAGTCTCTTCCACAAATGGTGCTGGGAAACCTGGACAGCCACCTGCAGAGGACGCAACTAGACCCCTGCCTCACACCATACACAGACATCCACTCCATGTGGATTAAAGACTTGCTCGGGCTGCTCAGAGGAACACCTTAGACCAGGAAGCTCATGACAGGGACATTTATTTCTCATGGCCCTGGAGTTGGAAGTTGGACATGCAAGATCGAGGCGCCTACAGAACGGTGTGGTGAGGACCTGCTTCCTGGCTCAGGGACACCGTGTCCTGTCCTGGTGGTAGGGGAGGGGAGCACGTGGGTCTCTGATGTAAGGAATCTAATCCCTCTGATGAGGGCCCTGATCACTCCATTCCCATGCACCCCCCTTGCTGCAATGCCATCACGGTGGGGATCAGGCTTCAATGTCCATATATCGAGGAGACACAAGCCTCCAGACATCGGCACAATCTTCACATTCTCACCCCACATTTGAAGATGCAGAGCTGTGCCCCTTAAACTTGATGTGTTTGTGGATCCCCTGGGATTGTGTAGAGGCAGCTGGAACCCTGGGTGGAAACCTGACTCCATATTTCTAGCAAGTTTCCAGTTGATGCTTAAGCTATGGGACCCTGCTGAATAGTGAGGATGTAGAAGACGTAACTCACTAAGTGGGTTTTATTTTCCTCATAAAATAGTCTATGTCCTTGTCACCGGCTGTCCCTTGGAGATGCTGCTGTGCCGTCCCCGAGACAACACTGAGGTCTAAAGCTTCAGGAGCGGTCGACCGCTGCTCAGAAGATGAGATTAATCTTGTTTTGATCGTACTTGCATACTGTTCTACCACAGTCCTTGCGTATCTTTATGACAGGTATAAAAGAACAGATGCATTTTCAACGTCTCTTAAGGATAACTAGTTACTTTCTTCTGGTCATTTATTACCGTAGAAATCTTGTGGCTTCAACGAGTTGCATCAACAAGTTACATCAAGGTGGAATTGTGTAGAGAGAGTGTGATTTGAGAGAGAAATATCACATTTTTGAATTACAATAATGATTTTCATTATGATATAATGATTTAATGAGTTTCAACAATGATGCTTATCTCTAAGCCTAATTATGGAAGATTAATGAGTCATGTGCATGCGCCTCCTCAGCCTTCTGCTAAGAGATGCTTCTGCCCGCTCCACAAATGTCCTGGGCACCCGCAGAAGCACACGCACAGCGGGTTGTGGGAACTGCGGGGAAGGGGATAGATAACAGGACAGAGTCTGTGGGGATTGTAATGTTTTTGTTCTTAAATCTGAAGCATTAAGGAAAAAAGATTATTCAGTCCTAATAGATCGTTTTCTGTGTATCTCCTTATACTTCATTTTTATTAAAGGAATTATAAATGGAGATATGCTTAATACATAATAATGAGATTTTGGTTATGTTTGCTTCAAAAATTTTTAACCACTTTATTTTTACTATTTTTTGGTCATCGAGATACTATTGGTTTACATTGTTGTTGGCATTTTGGAAGTACAGGCTCCCCATCATGGTGCTCCCAGAGTCCAGCACCAGAGTCCATTGTGCCCCCACACCCTGTATACCTCAGCTCTGTCGTTGGCATTCAAGGGGTGGTTAAGTCTGTCTTCACCTGCCCCTTTCTTTGGTGTCTGTATATTCTACAGATAAGTGACTCCTGGTATTTGTTGTTCTCTTTCTGACTATTTTTGCTTAGCTTAATCCCTTCTGTTTCCATCCATGTTGCTGCAAATGGCATGAGTGTGTCTTCTGGATTGCTGAGTAATGTTCCATGTGTGCATATACTGCAGCTCCCGAATCCACTCATCCGTCTTTGTGCACGTGGGTTGTTTCCTTGGCTTGGCTGCAAATAATGCTGCAGTGAACATAGGAATACAGGTTTCCCTTCCAATGGGTGCTTTTTTGTTCTTTGGGTAGATACCTAAGAGTGAAATTATGGGGTGGTTTAAACTTAGGAGCTTCAGTTCTGTGGGGGGAAACAGGCGTGCTGTCTGGAGTGAGGGTTCTTTAAAGTCCGTCAAGTCTGAAGGCCCCGGGGCCGTCCTGCCTATGTCTTGCCCAGAGCTGCTGCTTGAGCAGCTTCCTTGAAGAGAATGAGCTCTTCATAGTCGCCATAGCCAAGTCTCCCTGCTCTCCATCACCCGTCCTGTCTGACGCTGCCATGAAATTGACTCTGCGCGTCTCTCCCCCGTGGGAATCTTGCGGGGGAGGAGGGGGTTGGGAGTGGTGGGTGCCTGGCTTCCCTCTGCGCTCACCCCACTCTCGCCGGGTCTTCAGCCAGGGCTGGGAAGCAGGGTAAGGGCACACGTGTGTCAGGTCAGACCCAGCAGCGCCCTCTGCTGGCCAGGCTGCCCCCTCACCCAGGCGGCGATGACCCTGGCGGTGCGTGGACGGTCCTGGAGGACTTTCTCCTGGAGAGCAGAGAAGTCCCCCAGGAGGGACGGGAGGTTCTGGAACTGAGCGCCGGGTCTTTGGCCTCATTCATGCATCAAGCACAAGGGGCCTCAGCTCCAACCAGGACATGCGCGTTCGTCCTTATCTGTTTCTCTCCTGGAGCGTGAGGCTGCGCAGGTGTGGAGGCACTGGCGGGGTCCTGAGGAGCTGGACATATGTGACGCTTCCACGAAGGTCATATGCCCCCTCACATACCCAGTTCGTGCAGCCACATCCACCTGCAGGATGCCCTGTGAGATCCTGTTTTGTTTTTTATATTTATAAATCCGGAGGTGACAGCCTCAGAACGTGGAATTACTTTACTAGACACAGTCACGGGGCCCACGCGAGGACGCATGACATGACGCATGGCGTGACTGCGCAGGTGCTGTGCTGGGAGCGAGCAGAGCGTCAGCCGTCAGCACCGTGACACTGTCCTGTCATGTTCAGGTCTGTTGAGCTCAGAAAACGCCAAGTTGTTTCCACACCAGAAGAGCATCTTCCAAACCCCAGGCCTTGCCGCCCCCGGGCCCTGCAGACACGCTCTAGAAGCCGCGACCTGCTCTGCGCGTGTATCACGGCAGCCACCTCGCGGTGCTTGAGCAAGTGGCATATTTTCCTGCTCTAGATCCCCGAGTGTGGTTTAACTCAGACAGGAGCTCGTCCTAGAGGCTTCGGCCCCTCCGGGGGTTTCCTGCTGGTGGTGTCTGTGAGCGTGGACAGAGCGTGTGGGCGGTGTCCGTTCTCTCCTCACGCCCCTGCTGCGTCCGCCTGGCCAGTGTGGGAGCACAGAGGGCCAGGCCCAAGGGCAGAGTCAGAACTGCCCGCCAGGCCAGCAGAAGGGTCTCTGACTGGTCGCTCCGCAGCCCTGGGGAACAGAGCCAGCATGGAGATCAGAAGCAATGACCACTTGCTTTGACGTTTTTAATGTTCTCTTGTTTTGCAAATTTTATAATGTTTTGTATTTGCTTTAGCTCAGCCAGTGACCCACCTGCACACGCCCGTGGGCGACCTGTCCCGGGCCGGTGTCTCTGGGCAGCGCTGCCAGCCGAGCCGCAGTCGGCCGCCGGGCTGGTGTCCTGCTTGGCGTCCCCGGGGCAGCCTGTCCCCAGGCTGGCTTCAATCCGGCGTTACAGACGCCGCGGCTGGACTCTCTCCGGTGGACACAGAGGCGAGAATGAGGCCAGGCCCGAAAACCACCGGGCGCCGGGTCAGGAGGCCCCCGTGACGCACTGTGGTCCCGGGGCTCACGGCGAGGCCAGTGATGGACCCGTCTCCCCTAGTGTGCCCAGCATTCCCCTAGGTCCATGGCATTCGGCGAGCGAGCTGCCCACGGCCCTACCCAATGGAGAGCTGATCTCTGCCCCGGGGGCGGGAGGCGTCAGGAGGACAGCCCGTCCCGGGTGAGTCCTGAGCGGGGTGTTGCGAGCAGCGGGCATGAGTTTGCTGAGCGGTCGGAGACCATAATTATTCCTGAAATATTCAAGCAGCAGTCGAGTTCAAGTCCATGTCATTTTTCTGAGTAAGGACAGCCAATTTTTTCCCTGTGAAAATTAGCCAATTCATCATATGCAGATTCAAAGGTTTTTGCAGCGGAACTAGCGGCGGTGAGAGGCCGGGAGTGACACCCACGTCCTTCCGGCACCGTCCTGCGGGCAGGCTCGGGGGGCCGACTCCGCTGGCAGCTCTGCCACCTGCCTTGGAAATTCTCCCCTTCGAGGTGGGGATCCTGGAGGGGCAGCAACCCTGCGTCCTGGGGAGCCGACAGTGGGGGCAGCCTGCGGCCCAGAGCTTATCCTGTCGCATTTCAGAGAAACGGTACCAGGTTCCCCCGGCCTGGACGTGCGCAGCGTTGGGGCTGGAGCCAGACATGCACAGCGTTGGGGGTCCACTGTATTGCTCTGGCGGCAAGATCTGTGTCCCCGTAAATACACCATCTCTTTTCCTCAAAATAAGTGATACATTCAGGGCCCTGCTGGTGGTGCAGGGTTAAGTCTCAGCACTGTGAAGGCACGAGTTCGATCCCTGACCAGCAATTTGACCCACAGGGCACAGCAGACCTCTCCTGTCTCCCCGCTGCTCCCCTCAGCAGTGTACTTCAATAGATCCACCTGTTCTGCTCCCCACTCTGTCTTCTGGTGAATTCTCTCCGGCCTGCACCTCTGGCCTACACCCCAGCTCTTGTATGCCTAAGTAAATAAAATAAATCTTTAAACAAAAATAAGTGATAGATTCAAAATGGCGCAAACCAATCTGCCAATAGTCAAAGACATCCAGGTTCCCGGCGAAGAACACACGATCCCTTGATTTTCTCCTTTGGCAATAGAATAAGAACAGGATGTTTCTGTTAATCAAATCACCCAGACTCCTTGTCCTGTAAAGATGCATCAAACCTGTTCACTTACTGTTCAGTATGATGAGCCTGGTGCCCAGCACAGGGCCAGGGGAGGGCGCCCAGGGTGGACTCGGCGCCGTCACGTCAGCTTGATCAGGACTGTCCTTGCGTGTGTGAGCTCCCGGTGCCCCGGGCGCCCCTGTGAATCTCGTCGTCATCCTGAGAGGCCAGTCCGTCCCTGGCCTCAGAGATGCGCCTTTAACCCAAATGTCAGCCACGTGTGTGATCCGGGGCAAGCGAGGCGAGGCTTCCTGTTCGGCAGGCAGGGCAGGCTCCCAGATGGCAGGGGCGGGTTTAGGGATGCTCAGACGTTGGCTGGAGCCTGCCAGGTGCGCCAGTGCCCAGGTAACGCCAGGACCTGCCTTTCTGTGATGTCCGCCGTGCTCCGTCTCTGCCCAGCAGGCAGATGATTGCAGTGGGGTTCTAAGTCACAAGATACCGACCAAGATGGTCCTTCTAAAACTTCAGTTTCCAACACCAAAATGAAGGCCATGCTGTAGTGTTCTCTGTGTGTGGACGCAGTGCCAGCTTCGCTCGGCCTCATTTCTCATCCGTCCTCTCAGACGCCACGCGGGGCCACAGCATCCTGGGTAGAAGATTTGTTCTGAGAAGCAGCAAATCCACAGGCTTCCTTTCTAGAACATTTCTGATTTTCTTCAGATTTTCCCAAAATGTTATGTTCCTTTAACGTGCTAATTGCTAAAATACAGCAAGGGATCAGAGACTCAGGCAGCCTGCCACATTGTAAAGAAATTCTCATTTTATATGTAGGTTCACCCCAGGAATCCTTGCTTAAAAGCTTGAATGATCTGTAAGTATTTAAATTCAATAAAAATGCTTTATTATTTTAGGTAAAATATAGAAGAGAAAAATTTAAAGTGGAGACGTTAGTAACTATCAACAATTGGTAAATCAATCACTTCTCAGCTGAGTGTGTATCGGTGAGGCTTCCATAGGGCGTCCTTTTCAGTGCTTTTTACTGCTTTAATGAGATAAAAGTTTATTTACCAAAGAAAAAGGCAGTCCTTGGAGGTCTGGAAGGGAAATAGTAATTTAGCCTTTCAAATCACAAAGGCATATCGAGAAAGCCTGAAGTCATGGAAAACCCCTTAGCTCTTACTGAAATTCATGAATCAAATGACTTTCATCCGGGAGTACAAAATAAATGGAAATTTATCTTTTGAACAAAGTAGGAAAAGGAGCCAAACTTTTATTTACATTCCCCATCTAAAAACATACCTAGAATTCTGTAATGTCTTGGACATATTTCAATCATTCTTGAAAGTCTTTAAGGAAGTAGGTCATTAAAGTTGGTTTTGTTTAAGACAAATTTACTTACAAATCACTCAAAGAAAATGAATGGTGCAGGGGCCTCCCCTGGTGGCGGCGAAGCTGCCCGCGGCCTCTGCAGCACCGGTTCGATCCCCGGCCACTGGCGAGGGTCCCACATGGCGCGCAGACCTCTCCTGCCGCCCGCTGCTCCCCTCAGCAGTGTCCTTCGGTCCCTCTGCCTGTTCTGCTCCCCGCTCTGGCTCTGGTGAATTCTCTCACCCTCCCGCGCTTCTGACTGTGCCCAGTGCTTGTATAAGTAAATAAATAAACCTTAAAAAAAAAAAAAAGAAAATGAATGGTGCAGTTTCTGAAAAATTAAGCCATAAATGCATAGCCCTGTGAGAATAATTTCAGTGAAACAAGGGGCGGGGATCAGAACCCCATCATTTCTCACTACAATCCATTTTACCCACTTGTCCCTGGGGGTCACATGCACGTAATTGAAGATTTAGACCCCGGGCTGAGCTGTGTCCCCCTCCCCTCTGCTCCGACGTGGTCTCTGCTTCACCCTCGCAGGTGACAAGTGTCCTTAGGTTCCAGCGCATCTCTCAGAGCTCTTTGTGCATAAACGAAATGCTTTAAAAAGGGAGCCTTCCGCCTTCTTCCATCAGTGATGGCTAAGCATGGACTTTCCCCTCTCCTGGCTTCTCAGGGCAGCACAGCTCTTCTACGTCATGGTCTTCTTTATATCGATATGTAGAAAACATCCTCATTCTTTTGTTAAGTTTAATAGTTTTCAAAGTTATGTCTTTTTATATATGTGTGCCTTGCTGTCTTTTGGAGGTATTTTTAAGTTTTTCTTAAATTAGGTCTTAGGTATTTCTTCTTACATTTGTCCCCTCCTGTTTTAAATTGTTGTGGCTCTAGTACATTGATATTTTTCTCCTGTGAAATCATCTGGTTGTTGTTTTTTATATGAAAGTTAATAATTATTTTATAATAACGTGGTCCCTGTTATCTTAGTGGATTTTTGGTTAGTTTGTAGTTGCTTTTGTTTTTTCCACAATTGATCTCAGTTTGTTTTCCTTGTATGCAATCAGACCCCAAGCAACTATTGGTACATGTTTATCTTCTCCTTTTCAGGTTTAAAAAACTATTTATTTTTCTTATATAATTACCAGGATTTCTAGTTTCTGCTAAATATTAAATGATACTGGAGGCATCACCAGATATCACCCTGGTCGAGTTTCTGCCTTTTTTTTTTTTTTAAAGATTTATTTATTTTTATACAAGAACTGGGGTACAGGCCAGATGCATGGGAGGGTGAGAGCATTCACCAGAGACAGAGCAAGGAACAAAACAGGAAGACTGCCAAAATCCACTGCTGAGGGGAGCAGCGGGTGAGACAGGAGAGGTCTGCTGCGCCATGTGGGATTCTCGCCGTCCGGATCAAACCCGCACTGCAGAGGCTGCGGACAGCTTCACAGTGTGGCGCTCAACTGCCTGCGCCACCAGGGAGGCCCGAGTTTCTGCTTTTAATAGAGGTGCCCCTGAAAAAGATTATGGAGCATTAGATTGGATTTAGAGGTGAGTTAGATGTGTTTATCATGAGAAACAAGAATCGATTTGTAAGCATTTGGATAAGTTTAAACAATTATGGGATTCTCATAATAGAAGGTTCACATATGTATATAATATACGTTCATATTGTAAGTTCATATTTCATATGAACTTCACTGCTCTTTCCCGCACCTTTTATATTATCTTGTGTCGACACATTATTGTTCCTGTTTGTTGGTAGTAACTCAAGGAGGGGTGCTGAGTGTCCTTCCACCTAGTAGAGGCAGGAGTTTCCTGGGTGGCTGAGGCCTGGCCTGGCAGGTTCTGTGCTTTCGCACAATCTCCATCTTTCTTCTCTGCAGGTGCAGCTTCTCTGAGCCATTCTCTGCATTGCACACGCTTCTGAGTCAGATTCCCAATCAAGCTCCCTGCTCGCCCAAGCCCCTCACCCTGACCCAGGACAGGAACATCGATCGCTTCCCTGTGCCCCTGGTATCACGTGGCAGGGGTGGGTGGTGTGTGGTCTGAGGGTGTGGAGTACTCACGTGTGTATGGTGTGTGTAGGTGGTGAGTGTTTAATATCTGTGTGTGGTTAATATCTGTGTGTGTGTGTGTGTGAGTGTGTGTGTGCAGGTGGTGAGTATCCACGTGTCTGGTGTGGGTCGCTGGCACCTGTCCTGGTCTGGACAGCCCACTCCTTTCTGTGCTCCCCCTGTCCTGTACTCCTGACTTTCGCGAGTGCTTTCACCCTGAAGATTGTCTCCAGATTTCGATGACAATTGCATTTTGAGGGAAAAAGGTAGAGGGTGAGTCTTTTTCTACAATGAGAGAAAAGACTGGAGATTGTGCAAAAGCACAGAACCTGCCAGGCCAGGCCTCAGCCACCCTGAGAGAGTCATGTGTCCCTCGTAGCTGCGAGAACTTCAACACCTCATTACCCAATTATTAGTAACACACAGGAACCGCCAAGTGTTGACGCAACATAATATAAAAATAAAGAGAACGAAGCTGCCTTCGAGAACCGTGCTCAAACACCGGAAGTCCAGCTGTCAGTGAATTATTTTGGCCTCGTCAATCTCATTTTTAAATCTAGAATGCTGTTTTTCTGCCATTTTTCTAGAGAATAAGTGTCAGCATTACACGCACACGAGACCTGGTTCTTTCATTAGAATCACTATGTTGACTAGTTGCGGTGGGGTGTCTGAACGTGCCCCCCCAAAGCAAGACACCGACTTCATTCTGTCCTCCCTTGTTTACTGAGACCTCGGGTTTTAGTTAATTCCTCTAAAACCACAGAATTAAGTCACCACGAAGGCACTCTAATTATGCAGACTAATTTGGAATTTAAAGTAAATGCTTTGCTCAAATACTGAATAGACCAAGGATCCAGGAAACCTCCAGCTAATCCTTTCTTCTGCTCCTCGGCTGTGAGGATGGAGTGAGCTGATTCCACATCTGCGCCTGGCGCTACCGGGATAAATGTAAGGAACGGATGTTGAAGTATTAAGAATAACCTTGTGTTAGTAACAGAAAACCGCCGTCAAAATATTATGTTTTATTTTCTATACGTGCATTAAGAGAATGTCCCGATCGCACAGATGGGCCCTGCACCCTCCACGGCAGTGTACACATGTAGATGTTTTACTTTTCCAACCAGCAAACATAAAATGCGCTGCCAAGGGGGTAGGAGCAGTATCTTTTATTTCCCATTAAGTATTTGGAAATCGGGGATTGGCTGGAGGGGGGGAGGTGGGAAGAGTCAGGTTTCTTGACACTGACTTCTGTTTCCTCAAAAGAAGTTCCACTTTTTAATATTTTATGGGAAAATTTTACATACCATTTCATTAAAAAAAAAAAAACAATCCAATGGATAATAAGATTAAAAACCAGTGCCAGCCTCCCTGGCCAAGGCCCTCGGTCTCCCAAACAGCGGCCGCCCCTCTCCCGCCTGCTGCTCCTCTGTGTGGTGAGTAATTGGCTAATAAATCTGAAACTAATTTGGTCTATAGTGTTAATGGCTGATAATGATTTAATGTGTTTCCCCGCCCAGGGAACACATTTGCATTTTAATAGAGGTCTTCCTGGCAATTGTCTTAACTCAAATGAATGACTTTAGTGGGTGACCATCAGGGTGCAAAGGGACCCATTTTGTCAGAACTTTCTCAGACGCCCCAAAACCGCGCCTGTGGCCCAGGCAGCCTGTGTGCCCACGCGATACCACGGGAGGTGCTCCGGGAGCCGGTCCGGGGGCGCCTCTGCACTGGGCGCCCCGCGGGGTGTGTCCACCAGGGTCCGCTCGGAGCCGGCCAGCAGCGGCTTCTCAACGCGCAGGACCCCGCGCCCCGCAGGCCCAGAGCCGGGCTGCGGGTGCCGCCCCGCGTCCAGAGGGGCCTGGAGACCGGCGTGGGTGGCCGGGGCTCGCGAGGAGCGTCCACAGCGCGGGCTCCGTCCAGGGCGCGCCCCACCTGCCCCCCCGCCGCTCCCCAGCAGCGGGTTCGGTGGATCCGCCTGTCCTGCTCCCCGCGCTGTCTCTGGGGAGGCCTCCCCCCCCGCCCCGCCCCTGACCCGCACCCCGGCTCCTGGGTGCACAAATAAGTGAAAGTTTTAAAAAGTTGCAGAAGCAGCGAGAGTGGGGACAGCGCGGGCGGGAAGGTAGGGTGTCTGTGCCCCCGTGAGCGCTCAGACCCGCGGCTCTCCGCCGGGTGTGGACGGGCCTGCGTCAGTGTGGACAGGCCTGCTGGGTGTGGACGGGCCCGCTGGGGTGTGGACGGGGCCACTGGGGTGTGGATGGGCCCGCCGGGGTGTGGAAGGGGCCGCGGGGGTGTGGACGGGGCCGCCGGAGTGTGGACGGGCCCTCCGGGGTGTGGACGGGCCCGTGTCAGTGTGGACAGGGCCGCTGGAACGTGGACAGGCCCCCCAGGGTGTGGACAGGCCCTCCGGGGTGTGGACGGGCCCGCCGGCAGAGTGGATGGGCCCGCCGGGGTGTGGACGGGCCCGCTGGGGTGTGGATGGGCCTGCCGGGGTGTGGACGGGCCCGCCGGCAGAGTGGACTGGCCCGCTGGGGTGTGGACAGGGCCACCGGGGTGTGGACGGGCCCGCTGGGGTGTGGATGGGGCCGCCACTGGGCAGCGGCTCTTCCCCGAGGACGAGCGTCAGGGATGGGCAGGCAGCGCGGGGCGCGGCAGCAGGTCTCCGTGCCCAGAGCACCAGCTGCGGCCCTGCCGCGCCACTGGCCTCTCGGCCGCGGGGTCGGCGTCGCGTCAGGCGCGGGGAATGGAGGACGTGAGCTCGGGGCCCCGTGTCGCCCGATCTCAGCCGCGGTGGGGGGATGGGGGCAGGCGGAGGGGATGGGGCGCGGCGGGCGGGCAGGGACAGGCCAGACGTGGGAGCCGTGGCCGGGACTCGCCCTCGCCAGCCCCCCCAGGCCGACCGACCCCTGCAGGGTGGCCTGAGCCTCGGGTCACGGCCAGCGAAATAGAGGACATCATGTGTGCTTAAGATTTCCTTGTTTTGAAATACCTAGAAATCGGAAATGGTTTTTTTACTATTTTTCTGAATAGTTCTGTGTCCCGATGCTCTGTGGATGTCACCGCACGTTAATTCCTTCACACTGGTACAGACTCAGGTGCAGCACTGCCCGAGGCGGGGTGTGGTCATCGCGCCTTCCCAGAGCCCAGCGTCCCGCAGAGGCCAAGGCACCTGCTCCACAGCGCAGGACAGGGGTTTGGTGCCTTCACTGCCCTCGTCAGCGGGGACGGCCGATCCCTCCCCAGCAGATGTGGAGCAGGACCTGGTGCAGAAACACCGCGGGGTCTTCCACACCCAGCACTGCCCTTCCACCCTGCCCGGGCCACGCCGGAAAGGCTGCTTCCCTCGCCAGACCCGAGCCTCCACGCTTGATGCGGCAGAGATTTGAGTCTCTTTCAGGGGGTGCGAGCACGTTCCTTTTTTATCAGATTCTGCGTGGAAGCAATGCCAGCAGCACAGCCCATCCCTGCGGTGCAAGTACAACGGTGTCAAATAATTCGAGCCGTCAGCGATGAGAAGTCACCACCCTTTTCTCAGGATGTAAAATCATCACTCTTTTTTTGAGAGCACGTATTTAAAAATCACGTTTTGAGATCCTCAGTGTAATGTCCCACGTTAGAATATTTCTAACGTATACAGTCTGTGATGGAAATGCACAGTTAACTTTCAAACCAATAATAAACTTGTTTTCGTACTGCCACCAGTGAAAGGACGAAGGCAAATCATGAAAGCATCCCTGAATTATTCAACTTGCTATCATTTTTTTCTAGAATTTATGCTTTTTCTTTCATTCCTCAAAATAGATAAAGTCTGCACTAGCAGTTTTCGGCGGTTCCTTGAGAAATGCAGTCCTGCCGGCGGCTGTTAGGAGCGTCTCTTTGAAGTCCTCGCTTGTGACGCTGCGCTTAGTTGACGAGCGAGGAGGTGCCTCACGCTGAATCTACCACGATTCACTGTCCATGAATGTCTTGTGATTTTTAAGCCCATAAATGTTGTTTTTTTGCAACTTGTTAAAAAAAAAAGTGATGGACGGTGGCGGGTGGGTGGGCCCAGTCTGGTCTGTAGGGTGCCGTGTCTCAGCGGTCATTTCAGGAGAGAGCTCCTCGGGACGCCGCGAGGGCCGGCTCCCGCAGTTGCTGGAGGGCTCTGGGCGGCTTCTGGTCCAGTCAGGGCCTGCGGCCGGCCAGGTCTGAGAAAACTGCCCCCTCCGTGGTCAGCGGGATTGTCCAGGCCTCACTATCAAGAGGCGTTTGGGCTCAACCTTCACCAGGTTCTCTAGACTTGTTTTAAGAAACTACTGTTAAGGTGTAATTTTTATACAGAGAAGCCTCTGAACGATCACCATTATGCTCCTATATATTTATTTATTTAAGAAAAAGGGTCCTGAGTGGGCAGCCACTAGGCCAACTCACTTCACATCCGCGCCCGGCCCCCGTGGCTCGGGCACAGGCCGGGCAGGGCACTGAGGCCAGCGTGAGCGTGTGGGGCCTCTGCCCATCTTGCTCCCTCACGTGCTTCCCGGAGTGCTTCCCCAGCGCCTGCTCTGGACCAGCCTTGCTCTGTGCGCGAGGACACAGAGATGGGGTACAGGGGTGCTGGGGTCCATCCCCACCAGATGTGCAGGGACGAGGGCAGGCCTGTGGTTACCTGGGGAGCTCCTGGGGCTGTGCAGGGAGCCTCCACCTCAGGACAGGAAGTGGTTTAAGAGAAAGCACCAAGAAAGCGTGATCTGAAAAGAGGCTTTTGAGCGGCCCAGGTGTCACAGAGAGCGGGACGGGGGCTCGGGAAGCGGTTAGAGGACCTGGCAGGGAGGGTGTGACCTAGAGGCAGCCTGTGGGTGCTGCTGCCTGTGCCCCGGAAAAGAACCTGGACTCTTGGCCATGACCATCACCTGTTCTTCTAGCTGTTCCCTGCAGCACACCAGCAAGCCAGGGATGCCTCTGTTTGTTTATGCTCTGCTCACCCGCCCCTCCCTTTAGCGCCAGCCCAGCTCTATCCCTGCAGGTTTGGCTGTGAGCGTGACTTAGCGCGCTCACACACACACACACACACAGATTTTCAGTGCACACCTGCAACTTCCATTATCTTCTCATGAATGTTACATCAATAAAAAAGAAAAATGTAAAGGCATAAAACTTCAAATGAGACGGTAAAATAAAAACCATCCCTAAAAAATAAAATGAGCAGTGAACTTGCTGCATGTGAGCGCCTGAGTGTCAGCAGTGAGCAGCGGGGCGGGGCACTCCCATGTGATCACGCTCCGTGGCTTCAGCAAAATTAAATCATTAGCAATAAGTAAATGAAATAACATTGAATACCTGCATTTGACCAGGGACACCTGGCGTCCAAAACTAATGTCCCGTGGCCCTCGGAAACCTCATGGGGTCTCCGTGCGGTCGCAAGGCAGCCACCCTGCTCCTCCTCAGCCCATCCCTCTGCCGTGTTGCTCCTAACCCCATAACAGTGTCGTCCATCCCCACTGTTTTATTGAGATGTAATTTGTATATATTGACACGTGCCCTTTGAAAGTAATGGTTCGATGAGTTTTTGAACAATATTTTCACCAAGACTGAGGAGTTTTATGTCCTTACATTTCCAACTTAATGTTAGAGAGCAGGTGGAGGTGCAGGTGGAGGTGCAGGTGGAGGTGCAGGTGCAGGTGCAGGTGCAGGTGCGGTGAGCAGGTGCAGGGAGTGGGTGGATGAGCACACCAAGCTGCCTGCGACACCACAGACCCATGGCAAAGAAGCAGTGGGGGCGGACGGTGGAGACCCAGGCAGGGCGGAAGTTCTCCGTTAAGGCCAGGGCGGTGTGTGACGTGCAATTCCTCGTGCTCAAAAAACAAGCAAAAACCAACAAGAAAAAAACCATCCAGACCAAAAATGTCCAGAGATGGGAACAGTTTGTATTTCACGTATTTGTGGTTTCTTAATATTTTGATGAGATCATTCCAGTTCCGCAAACGTGTTTCTCCAAGTGTGCATCAGCGACGGTGAGGGACGCTGGCCTTGCACGGCACCATCGCCTCGACGGGACTAAGATTTTAAATGTGCTCGGTGCCTGCAGTCCCTTGGGCCAGGCACGACTGTCCCTCCTCGGCGGGGAGCTGCACGCACTGGCCATTTCCTAGCTCTGACATAGAGGCCGGGTGTGTCTTCTGCTTGCGGAGCGTAACTGCCTTGAACCCGTCGCTGTTTATTAAGTCGATGAGTAACGCCTCCCTTCGGGCCTGAGGGGTCCACGCAGCTCAGCGCGCTCATTAAGACTGTCCGTGGGAGTAGTGCCAGCGGTCACTAGTGTCTGCCCCGAGTAAGCCGCCTTGGGTCACATGCCTTGAACTTCTCCGCTGAGCCCCGGCCGGGGTGCCCAGGCGGCTGACGTCTGTGCGGCCAGCGTTCCACCTGAGGGCCAGCCTGGACCCGACGCCCCTCGGCCCGGGCGGGCCCCAGTCACCGCCACCACAGCCCCGTCCCCCCTGCCTGGGCTGCCCCTCGATGGCCTGAGCCGCGCGGGGCTCCCATGAGTCAGCAGGACACAAGAGCATCCCCCCACCCCTGCCGGCCCCGCCCAGGGCCCTGAGCCTCCCCCTGCGGCTCCGTCTCTGTTTTCCACATCAAAGGACAACTGACTTTTTAGGGTTTGCAGACGAGGCTCCGGGGCTGCTGGCGAGCAGGCTGTGGCCCTGTGGCCCCGCGGTGCTGGGTGGCCAGCGGTTACCTGGGAGCCGCTCGGCCGGCCGCGGGGCTCGCTGGGCTGAGAGGTCAGCTGACGCCGGCCCTCGCGCCTTCTCTGGGGCAGAAAGAGCCCATGAAAGAAAAAACAGAGTATATGCAAAACCCGTGAAAGGTGCGAAGTGACAGCAGGTGAGAGCAGCGAGAGAGGCGCGGACCCTCATTGCTGCCTGGGTCTGTCCCCGCCGGAGTATCCCGGCTCCACGCCCAGTGCTCACGGCCCAGACCCTGCGGGGGTCCTGGGGGGTTGGGGCAATAAGTCAGTGACCGTCCTCCACGCCGCACAGCTGGCCGCGGGTCCGCGCCGCTGAGAGGGAGCAGGGGTGGGCGAGCCACCAGATGAGCCGGCAGGTGCGTGCAGAGAGGTTTGGGTGTTTTGGGCGTCATCAAGCTCTGTGGCCCACCCATTAACCCATCAGCTGAACGCAGCATGCGTGTCTAGGTGCGCATTCATGTTGTTTCATCCGTAAGGGGGGTAACATTGGGGTGCCCCCATCAGGCATTGGTACCGTTGTGCACTCACCAGCAGCCGGCCCACGCGCACCCCCACAGACCCTGCGCTCCGTCCTTCCTCGCCCCCGCTCCGCTGCTGCAGTTTTGTACCAGCCGTCAAGGTTCGTGGCTCGGCTTGTCTTTATCTGACTGTTCGCTTCCCGCCCGGACACCAGCGCCGCCGGCCGGCGCTGCCCTTCTCCTGCCTCTCCTGCCCCAGCTTCGGCTGCGCTGTGAGCGCGCAACCTGTGAGGCAGCCGCCACCCTGAGCCCGCACCTGCGTCGTGTTCTTTTTTTTTTTTCAAAGATGTATTTATTTACGCACACAAGAGCTGGGGTACAGGCCAGAGGTGTGGGGGGGCGAGAGGATTCCCCAGAGACAGAGTGGGCAGCAGAACAGGTGGATCCACTGAAATCTACTGCTGAGGGGAGCAGCGGGGAGACAGGCGGGGTCTGCTGCGCCCTGTGGGTAGCTCCAGGGATGGAACTCGTGCTGCAGAGGCTGCGGACAGCGTCACAGGTTGCGTCTTAACCCCCTGCGCCCCCAGGGAGGCCCCTCATCCTCTTCTGAACCTGTGACTGACCTTAGATTAGAAACTATTACGACCCTGTTTTCAGGTGGACATTTATTAACCAGGCCGAGCTCCACCCCTAAAAAATAAAATGAGCCGTGAACGCGCCCCTGCGTGCATCTGATCCTCAGCGTGAGCAGCGGGGCACTGCCGTGTCATCATGCTCTGTGGCGCCAACAAAATTAAGTCATTAAAAATAAATAAATGAAATAAAATTGAATACCTGCTGCTCCATAAACCCGATGGCAATTAAAGACACCATGAAAGCTGACCCCTACCTGCCGGAGACCGGCCCCGTGCCAGGGTCGAGTGGGGAACCCGAGAGAACCGAGAAACAAAGCAAGGACAGACTCAGAGCGGGGTGTAAGCCAGGCGGGGCCCGGGGACACAGGCCTGTCCGGGTCCGGCCCAGGCTCCCCGAGAGGCGGCATCTCATGTTTCTGAGACAAACCCCCCCTCTCCCGGTTAGTCACTGGACGGTGAGTCTCTCTGAGCGCTCGGCCTGGTCCGGGCGCGCGTTCCCACAAGGTCCTGCGTCCCCGGGAGTGTTCCCCTCCCTCTCACGCCTGCCTGCTTCTCAGGCTGAGCGTTGCAGACACCGGAAAGGACACTGTGGTCTGGACGCGGCCGGTCTTCCAGCCCGTGCTGACCGGTCTCCAGTCATGACCCCGACCCTCTCCCTGGCCCAGCACCTCACGCCTCGGGGGTCTCCAACACCTGCCAGGGGTTCTCACAGTAAAAAAATCTGGGCACTGTCTTCTGGATGGCGACCTGCTGATGCTGTTAACCTCGAAAAAAATCTAGGCAGTAATATTTTAGGGGAAACAGATAAATAATAAACCAGATAATTAATAGTCACATCTACACAGAGTCTGAACAAATATCACTGGCTGTTCCTGAGCATTAGAATGTTCAGGTCAGGCCGCGGGGTGTCCCTGGGGCCCTGGGGGGCAGGCGCCCTCGTACCCTGTCTGCCACGCGAGGCCCACAGGCCCCTGAGTGGGAGGACGACGGCCCCCGGGCGGCACCAGGGCCGGGGAGGGCTCCGGGCCAGTGTGGTCAGGGCCTGGACGGCGGGCAGGCCTGACCCGGGACCCGCTGGGCAGCGTTTCCTGCGAAGGGAGGCGGCGTGGAGGGTTACAGAGACCCGGCACTGGGAGCGACTCCGGATGCGAGGGGTCGCCCGGGGAGCTGCAGCAGGAAGAGGGACCAGCGCTCGACGTCGGGCCGCACACCCTGCGGAGGCCTCGGGGGTGAGCGTGAGACCGGGAAGATGACAAGGAATGAAAGAAGAGAGAGAAGAGGAATCACGCGGGCTCGGTGCCCGCTGAGCCAGGGAGGGTGGCAGCAAAGGGCTCACCAAGGGAGGCTCGTTGGAGTCAGTCCAGAAAATGCCCCCGGCCTCCCCCCCGGTCCCCCCCTGGCTCTTGTCAGCAGGGCAACCTTCATCTTCAAAGGCCTAGTCAGGGCCCGCGGGTCTCGCTCTTCCCAGTGCCTCTGGCCCCTCGGGGAGCTCGGGCTTGTCTGAGCCAGGAGCACGTCCTGCCCAGGACACCTGCCCCTCACAGCCCAGCACGCAGACCCCCCCAAAGGCCAGTGGGAGAGAAACCCGGGAGAGCAGCGTGGAGACCCGGGAGCTGCAGGTGACTCCAGGAGCCCCGCGGCAGGAGTAGGTGATCGTGCACGCCCGGGCGCACCGCCCTGCAAAGCTCTGGACGGGGAGAGCAAGTGTCGCTCCAGCGAGGACCCCTCCGGAGGGGGAGGGAATAGCACAGAGCACACCCCTGCCGCGGGCTGAGCCCAAGGCCCACAAAGAGCTCATGCGACCCAGCTAAGAGGAAAGAAATGACCTGGTCGGTCAGAGAGCGGACAGAAGCGCGAACTCGACCCTTCTCCAAAGGGGACTCGAAGACGCCCACAGACACGTGACGTGCCCACGCTGCCGGTCACCAGGGCGGGCAGGCAGGGCCAGAGGGAGAGGCCGCCCTTGAGAAGGGCTGTGTCATACCCTGGTGGTGGGGTGTAGCCGGGTCCAGCCCCTGTGAAAACAATATGGAAAATTCTCAAAGTATTAAAAATAGATCAACCACGTGCTCCAACAGGGACCCCCCCAGGCATCTACTGCAGCAAGCGAGCCCACGATTCTGTGTCACCAGGGAGGAAAAGAGGAAAGTGAAGAGCAGGTGGAGACTGCTGTGGCAGGTGATGGGACAGGACTGTAGGAAGGTCGTTTGTGTGGATGTGTACACAGGTGAGTGTCCAGGTGTGTGGACAGGTGAGTGCCCAGGTGTGTAGAAAGGTGAGTGCCTAAGTGTATGGATAGGTGAGTGCCCAGGTATGCAGACAGGTGCGTGCCCAGATGTCTGGGACAGGTGTGTGTCCAGGGTGTAATACTGTGATGGGAGAGTGGATCCCTGGTGGCAGAGGCCACAGCGGGGGGAGTCTGAAGTGAGGCAGGCCAGTGGCTGCTTGTCTGCCGTGAAGTGTCTGCAGGCAGTGAGAAGTAAGGGGTCCCCCAAGTCCATGTCTCCTGCCCAAATATGGCCCATGTTTTGGATGTGAGGACACCGGCCACTTCCAGCCTCTGGACTTGGCGGTGGTTTGCCAGTGACACGGTACCTGGACGTGGGAACCTGGGTTAAAAAGCAGCACAACTGAGGGAATCGGGGCCCCTCCCGTCCACGGGGGCGGCTTGACAGGTGGAGATGGATGGCAGAAAGGGGAGAATTTTTGCCATCGTTCCTGGAAAACGCGGGCCATGTCCCAAGGTAACATAACAAATGGTGTTTGCTCTTCGGAGCCCGCGTCTCAGAACACAAGGTCAGCGGGGACTCCAGTGATCTCCCGGGCTGAGCTCTGCCGGCGAGGGCTGTCGGGGAGGGTGTTATCAAGATGAATAGAATCACTCCGTGTGCCGCGAGAAGGTGGTTTCTGTAGTAATAGGCGTCTGTCTGGGTGAGTTGCGTCCGTGTCTTGGAGGTAGCAGCCCATGCTAAAGGTTATCAGGAAAGAAAATTAAACCGAGACTTTCTGCCGAAATCCAGACCTTCCTGCGGCTCATTCTGCTGACGAGCAGATTCCCGGGGCGGCCTCGCCTGGCCCCCAGCTCTGAGCCTTCCCTGCAGATGTGTTTCTCTCGGTACCGCTCCTCCACGCTTCGCGCCCTGCACATCTGGCTCCCACGCCATGTGCTGTTTCCTTCAGGAAGACGGGGGCCTGCGTGTGCTCACAGGAGTCAGGTTCACGGTGGAAGGTGACGTTTCATGTTGTCAAGACGTCAGAACCCCATAAAAGGCGACACTGTAAGTGCCTGTTTAGAAAGTCAAATCACGAGTGGGGACACCGTCACTCAGTGACCATCTTTGTGTGTTTTCAGAACAAGGATGCATGTGCTCCGAGCGCAGCCCAGGTGAATTCACCCCATTTCTGTAACGTATCATCACAACTTGTAAAAACGTTCCAGGAGCTGCCACACAGGAGCTCTTATCCGCTGTCCAAGACAAGTTTCTGAAGTAAAGATCCTGGAGTTTCCTCTAATTCCGCTGCCTTTTTTGTTTGTCTGCTTGATCACTTGAGATCACTTGAGAATGCACCGCCGTGCTCCCCTGGTTTACTTTGTTCAGAAATAGAGAAAACGTTGAAGGGTTTTAATTTTGCATCGCCGTCTCCCTAAATCAGGCCTCCGAGTGGCCGCATGGCCTTCTTCAGAACTGGGGCAGTGTGACCTGAGCTGTGATGTTCTTGTTGGAGACATTTAAACAGTTCTAAAATATTCCAAACCTCAAGAACAAAGGCTCGTGTTCACAAGCGAATGCGCTGTGCCGACAGCCGTGGGCTGAGCCTGGGAGCGCCGTGCCACGAGGGCGGGCTGTGGGGGCTTTGCAACGCCTTTCTCCGGGCTTTGTGACTTAGTAATTAAGGCGCCACGACAGCACTGCTGGGCGCCCCTGATGAATTTAACATGCAGCCTTCAAGCACCAGCAGGCTGGACGGGAGGAAAATTCACTATGGCAAAGTTGGAGCAAACACGCTTCCCTGTGGCTGGGAAGATGACGTGGGCATTTGGCGAAAAAAGATGGCGGAGACTTGTTGCCTTGTCTTAGGTGTTTTCTTTTTTTTTAAAGATTTATTTATTTATTTATACAAGCACGGGGTACAGTCAGAAGCGCGGGAGGGTGAGAGGATTCCCCAGAGCCAGAGCGGGGAGCAGAGCAGGCAGACGGACCGAAGGACACTGCTGAGGGGAGCAGCGGGCGGCAGGAGAGGTCTGCGCGCCATGTGGGACCCTCCTCCGGTGGCCGGGGAGCAGCCGGGGATCGAACCGGCGCTGCAGAGGCTGCGGGCAGCTTCCCAGCCCAGCGCTCAACCGCTGCGCCACCAGGGAGGCCCATGTTTTATGTGTTTTCTATTCTCTGGACCACAAAGGCTGTTACCGAATATATTCTTTATATTCAAAAAACATATACGGTACCATGAATATTCATAGAAGTGCATATGAGACTTTAAAAATCGCCCAAGAATATGTCCAAGGAATATAACACAAAGAAATTCAGTGTTTCCACCCAACCTGGTCGATCGTAAGTTCATCCCTAGTAAGTCTGACTCTTGCTTCTTATGAAATGTTTGGACACTTGGAGCTGGGCGAGATGACTCTGCAGTGTTAAAAATAATCATGCAGGAAAGGGAGCATTATTGGCATCAAATCCTAAGTTAGCAATTTCCAGATGCACCTTTCTACTTACCCGAACTGAGATCTGGGTAAACCTGTCCGTACTATTGATGGTGTTAGGCGGAAATACGCCCCAAGGGCAGGCATAAGGCCCAAAGCGAGACCTACTGAAATCTCCGGGGTGTGGCCTGTGCCGCTGCTGGGTCTGGGATCACAGCGGAGAGCAGCGCCCCCGGGGCATCCCCGAGCCGCTCTCCTCTGGAAGGGCTGACCGTGCCCGGGGGAGTGTGTTCCTGTGCGACCCGCGCGTTGGCCTCATTAGCCGATGGCAGCTGCTGAAAGTATTAACTGGCAGCGTCTTCTGATAGTCAGACGAAGAGCTCATCGGATCATCCAAGGAGGACCCCGACCCGCGAGCAGCCCAGCAGATGTCATTCTGCTTCATTCCAGTGACCCCGAGTGAGGCTGCGCGGGGAGCGCGTGTGAATGTGGTGTGTGCGGGGGCCACAGGGCGCGGCGTCGCCCTTCCTGACAGGAGGGCCTGCGGCCCGAGCTGTCCTCACCTGCAGACGTGCGGAGGCCGGGGGAGGCCAAAGGGGCCTAATCTCGCCCTCCCTGCGGCGCCTGCAGAGACGCGGCTGGGCCTGCTCCGGCTCCTTTACCTGCGGGGGCCTTGGTGGGGGAAGGACCGTGCCTTCAGCCCGCAGAGTCTTGACAGCCGGCCTGACTGCGTCCGTGGAGGTGGCCCTGCTCTCTTGCCTGCTGGACCGGGGAGGGCTTCCCAGGACACTTTAGAGTAGGGTCACAAACTGTTTAGAAAATGGCTATTTCCTGCAAAATCAGAGAGCCGTGCTCTCCCGGGCCAGCACGTTGCTGCTTCACCGGGGAGCCCCTGGGCAGCATGCCTGGGCCACTCAGCACAGTCCGGGCAGAAGGGGCTGAGGCCTCTCCTGGAGCTGCGCTGACCGGGGAGGGCCCACTGGGTGGCGACTGTAAGCACCGTGGGCCGCGGAGACAGCGGTGTCTGCCCCGTCCAGAAGCAGCTTGTTATGAGTCGCCCCCACCGCAGGCCTGGGGCGGGTGTGCGAGCGGCTGAGTAGCGTGCGGGGTGTGCAGATCCGATGGCTGCTTAGCTGGAGACCATTTAATTAAGATCCGTTTTTGGAGGATTTTCCTTGGTGCTTAATGAAATTCGATCCATCATGCCTATTATTGCAGGCCAAGCCCCACCGCAGCGCGGGCCCCACCGGCGAGGCTGTGCGGGCACGTTCCGCGGCCACCCCTCCCCGCAGGCCGCCTGGGTTGCTCGCTGGCTCTGCCCGAGGCCCGCTGTCCTGCTCGGCGGGGGCTGCGGCCCGTCGGCTCAGCGCGCTCCCAGGTCCTGCGTGGTCGGGCGGGTTGAGGCAGGACACGGAGCAGAGTCGGCGTTCGGACCGAGAGGACGCAGGCCCCGGGGCACACCCAGAGGGAGTGTCTGCGTCGGCCTGGGGGCAGGGGCCGCTGGGCACTGCCCCACCTCAGCGCCTGCCCGTGTCCCTGCGGAGCCACCACCGCTCCCTGCGTCCAGTGCGCTAGGGCGTCCGGGGCCCGACCGCCAGGGTCTGCTCGGAAGGACGAGTTCGTGGAGGTTTTGGCTTTCCACAAGCCCTGACTAGAGAGCCGGTCCCCGGGCACCTGCCAGAGGAAAGGCTGGACGCTCTCGGGAGCCCCCCGTTGTGTGTGTGGGGAGACGGTGACTCAGCTGCTCCTCTTGTGTTAGTTTTATTTTTTCATCTCTTAATTTTAGACACATTTTAATGTGAAGATGAAGTTGTTCTCTACTGCTGTTTGCAGGCAGCTTCTACACTCTGCCTTGGTATTTCATTTAACTTTTATTAATGAGCCTTCCTCGCCCGCGCGTGGGGAAGGTGGGGTTCAGCCTGGGTGGGTGATAGAGACAGAAACCACACAACGAAAGGGCGAATGCAGGGCCCCCCTGGGGGCGCAGGGCTTAAGCACAGCACTAGGAAGCTCTTGGCAGCCTCTGCCGCACGAGATCTGACCCCCACACCCTGGCCTGCACCCCAGCTCTTGTGTGCACAAATAAATAAATCTTAAAAAAAAAAGAAAAGAAAAGGTGAATGCAGACAAAATAAAATCACTGCTGAGTTCCTGGGGAAAACCGCAGGGTGGAGTTAGACCGAAAGGCTAAAATCAACATCTCCCCGCTCGGGCCTGCTCACACTCCCCGAGCTGAGGCGGTGCTGACTGGCCCCTCTCAGCCTCGTCACTGTGAAAATCCCGGTCCCACGGCCACGTCCCCCAGCCGCGGCCAAGCAGCCTGTTCCGGTAAACCCGGGAGCAGCTATTTTTTTTTTGTTGTTGCCAGCGGATTTGAAACATAGTTTAAAAAATGTGTTTAGCACTTATGTTACCATTTCACCTCCTTTTACTAAATTTTCAATGCAAGTGGTTTTATCTCTCAATTTAAACATGGACTGGCTGTCCCGGCTGGGGCGTGTGTGTCTAAAATTTAGCTCATGTCGTTTCTCAGCGTACGTGTGTGGATTTGCATTTATTTTCTCCTATTTATGACTTTCTCGGCTGCCTTTATTCTTTTTTTTTTTAATTTATTTAGTTATGCACACAAGAGCTGGGGTACAGGCCAGAGTTTGGGGTTGGGGGTGAGAGGACTCCCCAGAGACAGAGCGGGGAGCAGAACAGGTGGAGCCACTGAAACACGCTGCCGCGGGGAGCAGCGGGGAAAGGGGAGAGTCTGCTGGCCGTGTGGGCAGCTCCCTGGCCGGAGGGAACCCGCGCTGCAGAGGCTGCGGCAGCTTCATAGGTTGCGGCTTAACCCCTTGCGCCGGCACTAAATGTGTTTGCAAGTGTGACATCAGCTTCTGTTGCTCCTCTTCAGGCGTCTTGTTTCCAGGGATGCTGGAAGAAAATGACCCAGAGGGGTGGCAGGCAGGCCGGTGGGGGTCGCGGGCCCGGAGGCGCCGATTTGCTGCGTGATTCCTGAGCGCCTGCCCCGGCCGCGTGACTCTGCTGGCTGTGAGGGGACACGGTGGTCTCGTCTCAGCAAATAGAAGCGATTGGCAAAATGGAAACGGCATCATTACGTCTCAATTTTATGTTTCTCTCAAGTTATTGGTCAGGAAGAAAGGGAAACAACACTTTGCTCTATTTTTAACACAGACGAGCAGTTAGTCCTTTTTTTTTAACGTTGGCAAGAATTGAAATGAAAAATGAACCCGCAGCAGTAACGACCGGGCGTGGCCGGTTTTTGCCTCGTCACTGGTTCTCCGGGAGGAGCACACAGAGCCGAAGGGGTTGCACAGATCCTTGCACTCACTCTCACACGAGGATCCTTGTTCACGCTCAGTTGTTTAAATACGTGGCTTGGGCCAAGTGCCGAGTGTGTTCCTGGGAAACCCGGATTGAGAGAAGCTCTGACACCAGCTCGGCTGTGGTGAGAATGGAGATGGCGTCTGCTCAGAGCAGACGCCAATTCTGGTGAAACGCCAGCTTTAAGCTTTGGAAAGTGTCGGGGCTGGGGGAATAGAACCCGCCCTGGAAGGAGAGAGGTCACCTGGTGCGCGGGAACGGGAGAAGCAAGCTGCTGTCCTAGATGTATTGTTAAGAATCAACGTGGGGCCTCCCCGGGGGCGCAGCGGTTGAGCGCTGGGTTGCGAAGCTGCCCGCAGCCTCTGCAGTGCCGGTTCGATCCCCGGCTGCTCCCCGGCCCCCGGAGGAGGGTCCCGCATGGCGCGCAGACCTCTCCTGCCGCCCGCTGCTCCCCTCAGCAGTGTCCTTCGCTCCTTCTGCCTGCTCTGCTCCCCGCTCTGGCTCTGGTGAATTCTCTCACCCTCCCGCGCTTCTGACTGTACCCAGTGCCTGTATAGATAAATAAATCTTTAAAAAAACAAGAACCAATGCACATTTTTTGTAGAAAGATGTTCCAGTTATGAAGATGAAAATAACCTTAGCTGCAACGTCCTTACTCAGAAATAACCTGCAGGTATTTTTGTTGTATTTTTTCATTTCACTCTCGATGTATATGTGGAAAAGATCATTTTATGGTCTTCTTTTTCACTTACACAAAATTCCACAGGCTTTTTACTGTCCCTAAAAACTATTCTAAAATTTGTGAAAGGGCCTCCCTAGTGGCACAGGGTTAAGTCTCAGCACTGTGAAGCTGTCTGCAGCCTCTGCAGCAAGAGTCCCATGCCCGGCCTGGGAGCTGCCCACAGGGCGCAGCAGACTCTCCTGCCTCCCGGCTGCTCCCCTCAGCAGTGGATTTCAGCGGATCCGCCTGTTCTGCTCTGTCTCTGGTGACTCCTCTCACCACACCTCTGGCCTGTGCCCTGCTCTTGTGTGCATAAATAAATAAATCTTACAACAAATAAAATCTGTAAAATGGCACCGTATCACTGTACACATTGGTGGGACATTTTTCCAGTAAATACTGAAAAGTGTGACAACTGAATTATATGGAACTGCTACTTTTTAACTTTCTGAGGAACCCCCAGGCTGTGTTCTAAACAACTGCGCCCACTTCTGGCTCCCCAGCAGTGGAGTGGCCCCTCTCTCCGCAGCCTGGTCAGCGCTTGTCCTGACTGGTTTTCGGGATAAGGCCGTCCTCACAGGTGTGAGGTGTGAGGCGTGGGGCATGGCCTTGGGGCATGGGCCGTGGGGTGTGGGCCGTGGGCGTGGGGTGTGAGGTGTGGGCATGGGGTGTGGGCTGTGGGCCGTGGGCATGGGGTGTGAGGTGTGGGCATGGGCCGTGGGCATGGAGTATGAGGTGTGGGCATGGGGCGTGGCATATGGGGTGTGGGGCATGGGGTGGTGTCTCTCCGTAAACTAGTTTACTGGACAATACCCGGTCGGCCATGGTGTTTCCTCACTCGCCTCCGAGCTCAGCGTGCTCGGGCTGGACGGCCCCCGGTGGGGCTCCTCTGCAGGCGCCATGGCGCGTCCTGTGCAGCCTGGACCAGGTGGGTGCGGGGACTCGTGGGGCAGGAGGCGCAGCCCCGCCTGCCCCTTCCCGTGGTGACGGCTCCCGCGGCTCTGTCCGGGGTGGGGGGAGTGAACATGACTGAGCTAATTCTAGGAAAGGCAAGAGTTCTCGGGTGGCACCCCAGGGCCCCCCTCGGGTGGCCCCACATGCACAGGCGACCTGCTGCACCCGGTCGCAGGGCCCACGACGCCAACACTCTGCACATTGAAGGTACAAACAGACCCTCGTTGGGACCAAATAAAACGCCCTTTCACCAAGTACTGTGGAGCTTTTAAATGATTTAATGGTATATTTAAGGCATTTTAATGGCGTGATGTTTTATTCATTTGCGTGCCTTATTTTATGAGTACTTGAAGCTTCAAACACATTTCAAGCTGTTACATGTAACGGTCCAGGATCACGCCTTAGCCCTGCGGCCTCGCACACACCACGGCGACCCACGTGGGGCTGGCCGTCTGCTTTACGGCGACATGCGACACCTGCAGCGCGCACGCGCGTGGCTCGGCTCCCGCGACGACCCAGTCACATTCAGGGAAACTGAGTCACCATGAGACTGCCCTCGCTGAGCCCCCGGCTCCCAGGGCGGTTCTGGCCTTAGGTCCTGCTCCCGAGAGAGTCCAAGCGAGAAAGGAACGTGGCCTCAGGGCTCACAGCAGCCTCCTGCCCCTGCCCCGAATTGGAGCTGGGGCCGGTGCAGGCACAGACCAGCTCAGCACCCTGGGGCGCTGCTGGGAGGTGAGGGTGAGCCCGAGAGCAAACACTAGATTGTCTGATGCGCCGCCAAGCCCCTCGCCAAGATGCAGGAGGAGGCTCGACAGCTTCATGCACGCCGCAGTAGGCGGGAGCTGGGAGCAGTTTTAAGGTGTTGATCCCCAAGAGGGCTGCTTCCAAGGGGAGGCCTGTTCAGCCCCGTCAGTTGTCCTCGCTGCTCAGGCCGTGCAGGCCAGGAGCTGGCTCAGCCCGAGGCTCGGGAGCCTCCTGTGCCGCGGAGAGGGCCCAGGGCAGGCGAGCAGGTGTCCCGAGATGCCCCTGTGAGTGTGAGGCCCTGGGGAGGAGCAGGCCCCGGAGACCGGTACGGAAGGCGTGGGAGCTGGTGCTGATGGCACAGCCGGGGGCACAGGTCCTGGAGGCCATGGTGCAGCCAGCAGCCAGGCCTTAGGCAGCACTGGGCGTGTGTCTGCGGTGGAGGGTGTGATGCCGCTGATGGAGCAGCCCCTCGTCACCTGCAGCAAAGTGCCTTGGTCCAGACCCTAAAAGCAGAGACCGGGCGTGCTCCCGTAGTGCGTGGAGCCAGCCTGCCCCCGCAGCGGGCCCCCCAAACGTCTTCACACCCCGCGGATGCCTGGCGTGGAGCCGCGTCTGGTTGTCTGTTTCCCAGGCAAGCGGGGGAGCGAGGCCCTTCTCGGGAGAGTCTGCGTGGGTGTGTTTCTGCCTTTTCATTCTGGCGAAGTGACCGAGTCTTTCAGCAAAGGGTCTTTCTAGAACTCCCTGCACACTCCCTCGCTGACTGTCCGGCCATCACACCCCGTTTCCCCGCGGAACAAGCGGCGCTGACGCCTGCCAGGCTTCGTGGTGGATTATTTCTTCCCTGGAGCTTTTGTCACTTCGTCCAACCCGATAACAGCCTGAGAGCAGTCCCCTGACTTCACGTGGCCAGTTGTTTACAAACAGCTGTGTGTGGTCTTGCGGGCTTTGTGTATTATTGTCTCTGGCAAAAAAAACAAACAAACAAACAAAAAAAAAGGCAAGGATTGTGCCTTTTATTTTATCGCCTCTGGTGCTGATACTCAGGTGACCGGTGTCCGGCTTCATCGGCTCATAGGGACTTGGCAGCGTGAAAACGATGCTTGTGCGTCATCTCAGAGATTCCTCCATTTCCCTCTCCTCCTCCTCCCTCCTCTCACCGTCCCGCGTCCCTCCTCGCTCCCGCCCATCTCCCCTGCACGCCCCACAGTGGCCTGATGAGGTGCCCCGGCCAGGCCTCCAGGAGAGAGCAGGGGCGGGAGGTGAGCACGAGCAGGACTCCTGAGCTTCGCAGTCTGGCCGCGTGAGAGGGCAGTCAATAAGGGGGTGGAGAAATGTGCAAGGGCAGCCGTGATCTGTCGTAAAATGCAAACCTCCCCCGGTGCCAGGACGGCCTAAAAGCAGCTATAGCTGATCTAGTCCGAGAGGTCAGGAACCCGCCCTGAGGAAACGTAGCCGGATCAGAAATGTGACCTCACTGGGAGAGTCGGGGGAGTCGGTGGAGCCGGTGTGTTGGCAAAGGGGGAGCTTTATTTGGGACTCGGTTGGCTGGGCGGGAGTTATACTCAAATCTACCTCCCAAATGAAGAAAGGGCGTAGCTTGGGTGGTATTTGGGGACGGGGTTGTGAATAAAGGGGCCAGATTTTACTTTCTAAAAATGAGGTCAGGGGCAAAGACGTGTGGCGTGGGGAGGCCCCTGGCGGTCGCCGGGGGCAGCTCGTGTGTGGAGAAGTACCAGGGGCTTCTCTTCAGACTCTGCAGGTCTGAGTTTCTGGGGGGCCCTTGCCTTCGCGGAGCCCCCACCTCTGGTTCTCAGTCTCCAGATCAGGGTGGTCCAAAGCCACCGCCTTTGCTGTGTTCGTGAAAAGCAAACTTTGGAAACAAGAAGGAGGGGAGGTGAGATCCCCCTCTGTCTTCGTCTGGCGTCTGACAGCAGTTTGCCCGCCCAGGCTTGGTGCCCGGCTCTGTGCTAGGAGCCTCAGGGACTGGTCTCAGCCGCTTCTTGCCACAGCTCTTTGTGGGGTGTCAGGGGCTGCCATCAACTCCCCCATGGTGCTTTCTGTGCCCCGAGTTCATGGTGGGTCTGAATGCATCCCGCCCCCCCCAGACAGCGTCTGTACGGAATCCAGGCTCGAGTCCGGGGAACCGCCCAAGGGAGCCGTAAGCCTGGACTGGAATGTGGGGCGCAGCCCCTGAAGCTGGCTCTCGGGTTCTGTGACAGGGCGATGCTCAGATGGCCGCCGGCTCACAGGCCACGTGCCCCTCACAGCCCAGCCCCTGCCAAACTCACATCCTGCGGCCTTAACTCCTCACGCGGGGCCCTGGCTCGAGGGCCTTCGGGGGGTGCGGTGGCAGGGGTCTGGTTGGGGTGACGCGTGAGGGTGAGCCCCAGGATGCGCCCCCTCCCGGCTCTCCCCACTCCCGACCCCGCCGCGAAGGGGCCCAGGAGCGCCTCCTCCCGTCAGCTCCCCAGGCTGGGCTCCCCGGGGCCCTCACACTGGCTGGGCCCTGAGGGTGGACTCCGGCCCCCAGGACGGAGGAAATAGCCGCGGTGTGACCCCGGCTGAGGGCCTGTTGCTAAGTGAGTCCAAACACAGGCCGCGGGTTTGCTCCTGACCCACCCCACCCGGCTTCCTGCCCTACCCCTTACCAGGAGAAGGGCCTCCTTGCCAGCTGCGGTGCGCGCCCAGTTCCCAAGAACGTGACGGGAGGGGGTGCAGCTGGCAGGCCTCGGGCCGGGAGCCCTGCGCCCCCTGGGCCCCAGCCACGCGCAGGAGCAGCACAGGAGCGTCCTCGCCCGGGGCTCCCGCCTCGGAGACGAGCCTGCCCCGCGGACAATCCGGGAACTCAGTGTTGTTAAGGGAGCGTCAGTGGGGGCTTTGGGGAAACCTAATCCTTCTCCTCGGCCATGTCGAGAGTAGCGTGCGGTCCTAAAAGCTGCCCCCCGGTCTTTCCCCGGCTCCTCTGAGTCATTCCATATTGTTGTTTTTAGAAACCCTTCGTGGGTCTGCATAGCGGGAAGGTTGATTAAATTTGCTATTAATTATCAAAAAACGATTCCAGTATAACTTTGACAACACGCCAAGTTATTACAACCTGTTTATGGGTTTATTTGAGGGGATTTCATTTGAGGATTTCATTTCCCTGGCAATTTACCTTTTATAGGAAATAGATTTGAAAAGTCAGGCAGCCTGGCCCTGCGTGGGGGCCCTCGACCCCAGTTTCCCCTCTACCCGTTTCTCTTGAGACCTGGAGACGGAGCCCGTCTGCTTGACCTGCGTCCGCGGCGGGGTCCTCGCTCCCAGGCACACGCCTCCCTCCCAGGGCAAGGTTCTGACGCGCAGGTCAGTGTGGCTGCAGGAGCCCGCGGCCCGCATGGCCGGCCCAGCAGGCGGGGCCTGGACAGCTGGCGCCTCTCGGTGCCCACGCCGATTCAGCCGACGTCACCCTGTCCTAGCTTCCCCAGTTCTCACCGCTTTCTGGGTTTAGAATGATCAAGATTTACGTTCTTGTGGGAAAGACACGTGTCTTTATCTGTCGTCTCTTTGCTAATTAAATAAACTCTTCATTTCGAGACAGTTTCAGCCTGACACCCAGGTCTGGAGAATGGTGAATGGTGCAGAGCCCTCTGCCCGTCCTGCTCTCCCACGGAGCCACGTGCAGGCAGGGCATGGCGGGATGCCGGCAGGATGGAGACTGTCCACCACCCTGGAGGCCCTCTAAGTGGACGGTCACACCCACTTCCCCCACCTGGTCCACAACACTGTCCATGCGGCGCTGCGCTGTCCCAGGAATGATCTATAAGTGAAATGTCATGGTGTGTGAGCTGCCGGCACTGTTTCCCCCGCTCAGCTTGTTCTTGGGGCGGCCAGGTTGGGGCACGTGAGTCTGTCCTCTGTCTTTTCGTTGCTGAGTGACGTTGCATGTACGGTTGTGCCACGGTTGCCATTCGGTCACTGCGGGAGCCTGCAGGAGGGTGGCTGTGCGGAGGACGGAGCTGGATGTGAGGCCGTGAACTTAGGGTGGGTTAGAGAAAGGTGTACCTGCCGACTCTCCACAGTGAACCCCTGCAGCGTCTACAGTCTGTCAGGCAACGCTGCTCCATTTGTAAAAAAAGACACCTGGACCGTTGGAGCTTTAGTCCATCTGGGTAGAGTCCGTGTAGACACTGGCGTGCAGGCTTGGTGTGGTCAGAACTTCCATCTCCAGCGAAGTCCAGCAGCACACGTGGTTTGTTCTAGTTTCTTTAAGAAACGGCACCATTTTCTCTTCCCCCAGGATGCATGCGTGATCCGTTTCCCGGGCACCCTACCTAGCGTTTGAGATGATCAGTGCTTTTAACATTTGGCCACTTTGGTAACTGCGTCGTGATCACTAACCTCGGTTTTAGTTGATTTGTCTGACGAGTGCCGTGGCATCTCCTTCCACACCTTGTTCGCGTCTGCATTTCCTCTTCGGTGAAATATGTCTCCACGCCGTCTACCCTCTGCCAGCGGGTTGTTTTCAAGATGCTCTCTAAGGTTCTCTGTCCCTCTAGATGCTCAGCAGTCTTTGTCAGAGACCTGCTTGGAAGACGCTTTCCACAGCTCGTGGCTTCTCTCCTCGGCCCCTGGCAGGATCTTTCATGAGCAACAGCTTTTACTCCGAGGTGCAATTTACCTTTTTTGTCCTTTTGAAGATTGGGATTTTTTTTGTTGTCACATTGTAGAGCCTGAAGATTTTTTTCCTATTTTAATCCAAAAGTCTTTATAGAGTTCAGTTTTATGTTTAAGTCCATGGTTTATTTTGAGTTATTTTCTGCGTAGAATCCTAGCTCTAGGTTTGATTTTTAAGCCAATGAATTACAAAGAGCTTGCAATTCAACAATAGAAAGATGACACCATTAAAATGGCCAATAAACTTGAATGGGCGCTTTTCCTAAAAAATGAAAATAGCCAAGAGTTAATGAAAAGATACATAAAGTCATGAGTTGTTACAAAAAAAAAAAACAAACACCTTTTTTCTATCCTTCTCAATAAATGGGCTAGCTAATTGCACTCTAATCCATATTTTGAGGGTCTTTCAGTGCTTATACATCAGTTTTAATTTCTCTATGAGTAGCCATTATGCTTTTTTTAAAAAAAAAAAAAAAGATTTATTTATTTATCTACACAAGCACTGGGTACAGTCAGAAGCGCGGGAGGGTGAGAGGATTCACCAGAGCCAGAGCGGGGAACAGAACAGGCAGACCGACGAAATACACTGCTGAGGGGAGCAGCGGGCACGGCAGGAGAGGTCTGTCATGCCATGTGGGACCCTCGCCGGCGGCCGGGGATGGAACCGGCGCTGCAGAGGCTGCGGGCAGCTTTGCAGCCCAGCGCTCAACGGCTGCGTCACCCGGGAGGCTCTAGCCGTTATGCTTTTGTTATTAAAATAATATTTTTAACATCTCCTTGCACCATACTTAGTGTTTGCATTACCTACATGTTTCAGCTCAGTTGTTAAGTGAGAACAGGTTATATTTTCTTAAGACAAAATCCACAAAGTTACATACATAGTTGTTTGGCAGAAACTTATTTTAATTTCATTACTTGAACTCTTTACTTCTTCATTACATTTTAGTTAAAGGTAATATTACAACTGAGCTTCTTTTTAAAAATTCTAATTGCCAGAGATTTTCCTTCAGTTAAAAATAAAAAGAAGTCAGGGTTTGTGCCTGTGGCTTATATTCTCAGTCTGCACAGACACTCCTTGGGCGCCCTGCACCGTCCTGTCCCCCGGTCCTTCGAGACAGGAGCTCGAGTGGGGTCTGGGAGCGACCAGGACATTAGAGGGGCCCTGTTCCCATTATAGTTAGAAAGAAAAGCTTTGCAGGAGGAAGGAAATAGATTAAGTTACTTCCAAAAAGGGCAGGTTTACTGTAAGTAAGGGGAGATAAATAAAGGGCGCTTGCACAGACACAGCGGGCAGGAAGGGCTGCCCTGAGGTTTGCTGAAAGAGGCCTGCCTCGTCCCGGGCAGTGGCGCCGGAGGATGGGGGTGTTGGGGTGGGGGAGCTGCCTCTGCTGCGTTGCCAAGGGGGAGGCTGGTGAAGAGAAGCCCCTCGTCGTCCCAGGCGGGCAGGAGGGCTGCCTATCGAAAGGCATTTTTTTTTTTATCAGGTCGAAGACTCAAAGTCGAGACTTAGACTAAATCCCGAGCATTATTCATAGAAAGTAACCTCCCTGGCTCCTCTCGTGGGCGAAGTCAGCAGCACGTAGATGATATTAGACGCGACCGGAGGCCTGTTTATGTGTCAAACGCTCGTTTAACCTCATTTTCAATACAATCATTGCTGGTGTGTTGACCTAGAGCGAGAGTTCCGGTCTGGTCAATCAAATACGCCAATCTCCCGAGCTTGTCCGCCTGTGTAAACAGATGGGGCCCAAGAAATAACCTTTTCCCTACCTACACTATGAATAAATTTTGAAATAAGAGCGAGGCGATGGGAACTCACAAATAGGAGGCAACCCGGTTACACACTAGTCCACTGTGGCAACTTGAGCTGGTGCCGACGGCCCGGAACTCCGGACGGGGCCTGACCTTTGCCATCTCTTCCCCGCGAACTCAGCAGCTTTGCAAGCGCAAAGCCTGGAGGCAGGAGAGGGTAGGATCCCATCTCTGCTCTCCAGATTTCTAAGAGGGGGTGTAATGATGGCGCGTAGAGAGAGACCAGGGCATCGCACCCATGAGGTCACCTCCAGAGGGAAGGAAACCATTCGCCAACACGGGTCTCCTTCCCTCTCTGTGCGTAGTCATTGGTGATTTGCTTTCGCTGCTATCTGAACTGAATTCTTGAGAAACAATTTACCTTGTTGGGAGTCCCAAGTGCAGACTCGTGTGTAGCCCACCGCAGTTTAAAGAAGGATCAACAGACAGTGCGAGAGACAACATTGGCAGCAGCAAGTGTGGGCTTAGCGTGGACCCGCGTGGCACAGGGAGAGGGAAGAGTCCCCGAGCCTGGTTCAGAGACGCATGGAAGCATGTTGAACTTGTTGACTGTCACTGGTTCGTGTGCAGAATTACCTAATCCGTGGGTAGCAGAGCCCTAATCATAAGGGAACAAACCCACTTCAAATCTCAAAGTATTCTCAGTGACGTACGTTGGTGGACCGTGACCACGGAGGTAGTTTGCATGAATAACAACGTGAAACATCTAAGTTTTTCTCAGGATCTCACACGCTAACACTGGATGAAGACCAGTGCAAACGCCTCCGTTTCGGGCACCAAGGAAATGTGCTGAAGCTAGGTTTTCCTCCGATCTTTTCTTTTTGCCATTTGTGTTATGATTATTTTCAGCCTGGGGCAACTTAACCACCGAGTATCACACTGAGACCAGCAACCCCTGCCGACTTCTCGAGCTGAGTTGTTATCTAGGACTCCTAATGTAAGTCATAAATCACAAAGAAAAGTGTCTGTTTTGAAGCAAATAGAACAATCATGATCACGGTTTCTAAAATTTATCGCAGAAAGTCTGTTTCCCGTAAGTCTTTGCTTCCTTTAAAACTCAGAATTTAGAATTAGTCTAGAGAACAGAATAACGTTTTTGGATCCACATTGTGAGAGTTAAACTACTGTGATGAATGAAGCACAGCCGCAGAATTCTCAGTAATAGGAAAAAGTCACTTCATCTCCTGGGCCTTCACTGCAGAATGCAGACTAACCATCCGTGCGCCGACGTGCCCACGGAAGGCGACGCTTTTAATTCACCTGTGCTGGGGACTGTCACTTTCATCTGGTTTCCTGAGGATCTTTGCATGAAATTATCTCTTCACACTGGCCAGGATGTTGTAGGTTTTAAAGTCATTTATGTAACGTCTAAAACTGCCACCTGGCGTTCTCACAGCTAATCATCTCTGGAAAGTTTACTCAATGGTCTCGCCAGCTCCCCTGGTCTGGCTTCCGGGGCCAGGTCCGCCGCCTTCCCCAGGCTGTGGGGTGGGCTCTGCTTGCTCCATCTAACGTGAACCCCCCTCCCTCCCACAGCGGAGAGGAACAGGCTGGGTGTGAGAGGGCCAGTCTCCTACGTGTGCTTCAGAAGCTTTTCACTGATGTTCATGGTGAGCTTGACAAGACACGCCAAGCTGTCCGCGGTTACCCCTGGCCTCCGGGTGTGGGTGGGGCGGGACCTACCTTCTTGTGTGTTTCTCCCAGGCCACCCCTGACGCTCACGGCTCTTTGGGACACGCCTGTTCCAGCAACCGCTCCCCCTTCTGATGGGATGGAGCCTCCACTCCCTCCGCAGCCTCTCCTTTCCGCTGTGTCATTGAAACAGGACACTCGGTTGGACCCTCCAGCTTCTTCTAGCTCACGCACAGCCCCTCATGTCTTAGAGGACTCAGGACTTCAGGAAGCTCTCATTTTGTCTATTTTCTTTGTGTTTAGGGAACTCGAGCCAGAGAACGGAGTTAAATTCCTCACTTTCATTCTGTAAATAGTGCTGGGACTTGCCACATGAGCCACTTTTCCTAATTCAGAGCCAGGGTGATTGATAAGAGCCTTTTAATTTCAATCATCACTGTTTTGTGCCTTGAACCAACCCCCCCACACACACTGAACATACTCCCTGCCCATCACACAGCGCAAATGAGAACGAGACATGTGTGTTTAATTCTGGAAGTGTTGGCATGTGACCTGCATGACCCGGGGGCACCCGGGGGCCCCGAGCTACTGAGAAGTGCGTGGTGCAGCATCCTCCACGTGAAGGCGAGGGGAGCACTCTGGCAGTGTGCAGAGAGAGAAGAGGGGGCAGGAGGTTACCACTAAGTTTCCTAATAAAGTTACCCATGTCCTCACGGGAAAATGCACGCAGGGTCAGCCCAAAGCGGGGCGCCTGCGGCCCCAAAGACCGCCACACGTCTGCGGTGTCTTCTGGCGGGAGCCACGACACAGATTGTAGCATGCGCCAGAGAGATGGGAAAGAGGAGAGATCCAGAATTCAAAATCTACCCAATAATCCACCGTGAACTCAGGACGGTGGCCGCACGGTCTCTCAGGGTCCAGGACAGCCTCAGCCCCTCCCGCGCGGCCCGCCCGCATCTCCCCCAGGCCCCTGCACCGCTCTCCTCCGCTGCCACCCCAGGCCTCCTCCCAGCAGCGCCGGCTGCACCCTGAGCCAAGGAGCAAGAAGGGCTGGCCCTGCTGCCCCCTGCTGCGTGGCCACGGCCCACCCCTCGCTCCCCAGCCCCAGCCCCAGACACGCAGTTCCAGGGACGCCGGAGCCGGGCCGAGGAGGGAGCGAGGGTGGGGACGGCGGTGCCTCCTGTGCACCGGGTGCGTGCGCCACCACAGAGGGGCCCCGGCCGAGAGCCATGGCAACCTGGCGGCTGCGGGCGCATCCTCCGGGCCCCCGGGGTCCCCACCTGCAGAGGCCCCGAGCAGCGGAGACAGAGGGGGGTTTAGCGCGAATGTGGAGTTTGACTGCAGAGAAGCCGCTAAGGTTTACCCGCCTTTGATTCACGTTCACTTGCTGGAAGTTTCATTTCCACAAATGATAATAACCAAGTTGCACAGGAAAAAAAAACCAACAAAATAAAACAAGAAAACTATTGGAACTGATGAAGATTCAGGGCCCAGAGCGGCCCCTCTTCCCTCCAGGCGGCCGCGCTCCACGGCTTATTGATCTCCAAACTCCAGGTGCCGTCAGAGGGGGGTTTTATCAAGCTTCTTTCTGGAAATGCCTGTTTTCCTTATTTGTTGGTGTTATTTTTTTGTTATTGGGGTGGAATGGACATACAACATCACGGGGGTTTCAGGCATACAGCACAGTCACCTGATGTTTGCAGAGATCGGGAAATAATAACCTCTATGAATCTGGCGCGCACCTGTCGCCATCAATAGCCACACGTTTTCCCTTATGAAGAGAGCCGTCACGGTCTCCTTCATCCAGGAGACTGTGGAGACGCCGCCCCCATCCACGCTGCCCCCAGCACGGATCTGTCTTGTACCTGGTGTTCTGGAACTTTTGATCACTGTCTCCGCTGCAGTGACCGTAGCTCGTGGCGATGAAACACTCCTGTCACTTCTTAGCAGCCCTTTGCTCTATGCCAGTTTTCAGACGCCCTTTAACACATACACGTTTGACTGTGGGATTTTGTACTTCACTGCGATTCTTCGCTCAGCAGAAGCAACGCGCCGATTTTAACTTCTGCTTCTGGCAGCTCACTCCGGTGTTGTATTTTCCCGAGCGATCACCAGCGCATCCAACAGCCTGGAGTCCCTGCCTGGCTCTGCTCAGCTTGCATGGCAAAGGGTCCCTTTCTCGGTGTCCTTATCCCTTCCTGCTACGTGTGTGAAATCATGAACAGATCTTCAGGTTTATTTGTGATCGTTGAGGGAAGTAAATTCAGTAGCAAAAGATCAGAACTTCTGCTGACGCTCCTTCTGAGCCAGAAGACGTTTTTCGCCCTGCGCTTGTTTCTCAGCTGAAACCTTGAAAGCTAAACTAGGATAAGAACAAAGAACAAGAGGCTCTAGATGAAATGAAGTGATTTTGTTTAAAGGAAGAAGAAAACCTTTTGCACTCTAATTAGAAATCAGTAAAATAAAAACACAGCATCAGCTCTCAACTGCATTTGTTTCAAATCTGGGCCCTAGATTTGAAAAAGCAGAAGTTCCTTTTTGCCAGTTTGCATAACCGATCCTAATCCTCCATGGAATTTCAATATCATGCACGATTTCTTCAGAAACATCACAAAAGCAAGATAAAGTGAGGGGCAGGAGCCAGGGCTTGGCTTTCTTGCCCGCAGCGTGGCAGCCAGTCACCAGGCAGAGGCTGCAAAAACGCCGCGGGTGTGCAGGACGGGCTCAGTGGTGCAACGGAGCCGAGCGCAGGGCTGTGCCTGGCAGTGCTCCCTGCCTTGCTCACGCACATTCACACCACTCTTATCTCATCCGAGCCATGAGGAATGCCGATCCCAAATCCTCCGCAGTCGCTCCTCTAAGGGGAGGATGTGGAAGGGCACCCCAGAACCATGCCCCAAGCCACCTGTGTCTGCCGGGCTCACCCATCACACCCCAAGGTCCAACTGGCATCCCAAAGCCTTTACTGAAGGCGGAATCCATATAGCAGCTTGGGTCAAAGAGCTCTTAAAGGATTGAAGCTCCACGTAGAATGAGCTTCTCTGCATTCACACATGCGCCCCTCTAAGTACACAAGTGAGTCGCTTCCAACCTTCAGCTCAGACACACAAACACTTTCTTGTTTTCTTTGCCAGTTTACATAGTTACCTGCTCCTTACACGGATGAATAAATAATGCTATATGAAGCCTAGGAATATGATAAATATCCATGAGCCCACACTGACTTAGATACACGATTGAATAAATAATTAAGCGGGGAGAAAGGACACCCGGAGACCCCCCAACTTAGGACGGGAGCGCAGCACCGGGCTGGGGTCCAGGCTGTGGCTCCTCTTGCAAGCGCAGGGCCACGCACCCTGGTTCACGCCCAGGTCTCCCGCTCTGCGGGGGGAGTTGGACAAGTCACGGCAGCCCTCACATCCCGGTCAGCGCAGGGAACGGTCGTGCCTGCCCCTCTGGATCCCGTGACCGGCGAGGTGCGGGGCCGTGAGCTCTGGCTGGCGCGGGTCCTTCCCGGTCCCCGTGGATGCCTCGAGTCCCCAGGGCGCAGCAGCGCGGGCCAGCGGGGTTGGGAGGAGCAACGGCCCCAGCAGAAAGGCCTTGCCCCGGGCCTCCCCTGGTGGCGCAGGTGGTTGAGCGCCGCACTGTGAAGCTGCCCGCAGCCTCCTCAACGCCGGTTCGATCCCGGCCGGCTGACAAGGGTCCCACATGGCGCGCAGACCTTTCCTGCCGCCCGCTGCTCCCCTCAGCAGTGTATTTCGTCAGTCTGCCTGTTCTGTTCCCCGCTCTGGCTCTGGTGGATCCTCTTACCCTCCCGCCCATCTGGCCTGTACCCCAGTTCTTGTATAAAATAAATAAATAAATCTTTAAAAAAAAAAGAAAGAAAGAAAGGTCTTGCCCTGTGGTGCCCCGCGGGAGGCTCCCGGCACGCAGCTGGGTCAGGCCTAGCGGGAACCCTGGGGTGGGCGTGGGGTGCCCTCAGCCTAGGCTCCCCACCCAGCCACACAGGGTATATGTCAAAGACCTGCTGGGCGAGGTGGTGGGGGTGGCGCCAGCCCGCGGGGCCGTGTCCCTCTGGGTGCCTCGCTGCAGCCCCTGGTGGGAAACGCGCGTCTCCCCTTGGGCAGATGCTCGGCCTGCGCCAAGCGTAGCGTCAGGTCATGAAGTGGGGCGCAAGCTAATGGAGTGGGGGCCCAGGGTGCTCCTGGGCGGGGACCGTGGGGGCACTTCTGGCTGCGCAGCAGCAGGGGTCGGTCACGTGATGGACACGCCCTCAAAGACCCGAGAATCTGGTGGCGGCATCTGGGCAGTGAGGACGGGGACCTGCGCCCCTGCCTGCCAGGGCGCCGTGACACGCCACGCGCGCTAGTCCTGGCGTCTGGGCAGAGAGGTGGTCTCCGTCGTGGAGGGTGGTGTGTTCTGTGAGGAAAGAAGAACCAGAGCAGCTGCTGGGGAGACAGGCGCCTGTGTCAGGCGTGGCGTGGGCCGGCGGCGTGGGGCGCGGGGGCGCGGCAGACGCGGCTTTGCTCCTTTGCTGTGTGCTGACCCGATGGTTTGGCGACCGGGCCCTAGTGCTGGCAGCACAGTGGTGTGCGCTGGCCGCCACGTGGGGAAGGTGCCCCGCCCGGGCGTGACCTTGGATGCCCTTGGAGGCGTCTCTGGAAGGCGTGTCAGCCCAGACCCGTGCAGGGCGGGTGGGACAGAGCCAGAGGAAGGGAGTCGTCCCCCGGCGTCTGTCCGTTTACCGATCGGATTCCTCACAGGCGCGCGCTCTGTGGCGGAGGCCGCTGCGTTTGCCGGCGCCGGTCAGTGTGGGGCGGCTCCGCGCCAGAACCTCCTGCCTTATAAATAGCAGAAATTTATATCTCCTATTTCTGGAGACAGGAAGTTCAAGGTCAAGGGGTTGGAAGATTCAGTGTCAGGTCTCGGCTCTTCTTTGCTTGGGTGGCCTCAGGGGGTGGAAGGGGCCTCTCTCCAAGGACCCTGATGCTGTCAGGGGGAGCCACGCTCACAGCCCAACCCCCTCAACACCCTCCCTTGTAGCACCATCACCTTGGGGGTTAGGTCTCAGCAGAGGAATCTGGGGGACCACGCTTCTACCTTGCTCAAAACAATTTCACCTCTGAGCACTAAAACAGCGTTGACAGATGTGTCACCCCACGGCCCAGCTGTAGAAACTGGGGAAATCAATCATATTTTTGCTTTATTGGCTCCAAAGCCCATTGCTTTTTCTGCTGCTTTTGCCTCTACATGATGCACGACGTTCCAGCTCTCAGCTGGCAAAAATATGACCGTGCTGGATGCGCTGGCAGCCCGGGGAGCAGTGGCTGGGGACACAGCAGTGACATCATTCCAGGTCTGACTCACTGATCCTCGTCGGGCCCTGAATGATGGCCCGTCCAGACTGCGCAGGGAGGGCTGCCGGCTTACACAGGAGGGTTGTGCAGAAGAAAACGCAGCTTCAGGTAAACCAGAGCGTGTCTGAAGTGGTGCAGGGACTGTTGGGCACCAGGCTGCCAACGGGCTGAGAAGCTAAACTCCTTTCCTGCGGGTTAGAGGGACGTCACGCACGGCTCTGAGTCTTCTCGGCCATCTAGATAATCTGAACCTTCCAAATTCACACGCCCTCTGGCACCACGAACTTGCCTTGTCCCAGACTTCCTTCGCGGGAGGGTGCAGATGGATTCAACCCCCCACCATGCCCTCCCCACAGGCAGCCCCGTCACTCACATGTTTCAGGGGCTGGTGGTCGAGTGCAGCCCTGTTGCGGGGAAGGGGCCTCTGTGCCAGCAGCGGGTGGACAGACTTGCTCCAAGGCCATGTGCCTGCTAGCTGTGGAGACAGGCGGACAATGAGCAAGTCCGCAAGGCAAGATACTTCCCACAGAGCAGCAAATACTTTAGGAAACATAAAGCTATGGGATGTTTGCGACGGGGTGATGGAGAGCACCATGTTTGGGAAGGGCACCCTGTAGCTTGACCTTCTTGAGGCCCAGGAGAGCACTGGCTGCTGGAGTAGCAAGTGCGAAGGCCCTGAGGCAGGGACACGCTTGGTGTGCTCCAGGAAGGGGAGCAGGGAGCTGCCCGGGCCTTCGTGCGGTTGTGATAACAAGCTTTCCGGGAAGGCAAGGTGGTCCCCTGCGGGCGCAGTCCAGCCGGGAAGACCGCGCTGTCTTTTGTGAGCAGCAGGACAGATTTGCCTGCAGAGTCAAGGCTCCTGAGCGGCCCTGCTCACGGGCGGTGGAAACGGGGGGCGTGCGGGGAGGGGCTATTGATTCCCTGACCCTTTCTCGGGCTCTGGTGCCGCTGGCTTTTCCTGTGCTGGTGCCGTGAGTCATCGCCCCCGAGTGCTGGGGAGGAAGAGCTGCACAGCACCCTAAGGCTGCGGCAGTGGGGCGGCCCGCGCTGCCGGGTGTGCGGAGAAGGACTGTGCTTGAAAAGCCCCCAGCAGGGCACCTTGTTCCTGCACAACTCGAGCCTTGAAGCACCTTCATCAAAGCCTGGGGAGGACACCTGAGGCCGCGACTCTTCTGCAGTTGATCATTTTCCAGATGGCGGTGGACATTACCTGCCGTGGTGGGTGGTGCAGGATTCAGTGCGTGTTTGATTTGGTGACCGCGGCAAAAGGCCCAGATGCGCTCGGGGAAACCCCGAAGGAAACAGGAAGCCCCTGACGCGGGAGATTCTGGCTCCACTGAGAGGCGCAGACCCTTTGTCACTCAAGGCCGTCCGGGCACGCACGGTGGGCTCCTTCTGCGGCTCCCACAGGTGGCCCGGCGAGGCCGCTGGGCCGTGCCAGCCTGTAGCCAGCCTGCAGGTGTGCAGTGTCCTATTTCCACGGAAATGTCACAACCGTGGAAGCTCAGAGCTCCAAATCTGGTGGCAGGGAGGTCATTAAAGTTTCGCTTGCAGCGTCATTCACGTAGGGCGTGGAAAGGTTCACTTGCCCTTTTCACAGAGTGGACCTGCCGGGGCCGCCACGGGGTCATCCGTGTTGTCTTGGCTGCTCCCGAATCGCGTTCAAGTCCAGCCACGTGCTGACCTGGACGCGGGGGCAGGACACGGCTGCTGAGTGGACGCGCCGCCACCCGGGTCTCAGGGCGCCTTACACAGATCCGCGCTCTTGTGAGGGACGGGGCCAGGGGCCGGGAGGGGTCGCGCCGTGCCCAAGCCCCCCGTGTGCAGATTCCTTCTCTGCGGCCTCCTCATTTCTAAATCAACTTCTCGGTGATCTACTTTATCTATATGAGCCTGGGGGTGCATTTTTACGCCTCGTGTGCACACGCTTCCCTCACCCCCACGCACCTCCCGAGCCTCCCCCGGGAGCCGGCAGCAGCATCCGTCTCAGGATGTGCTGCTGCGCTTTGTTTGTTGTTCTTGGGTTATTTGTGCCCCACGGATGCGGGAAGCCACCCCGTGCCGGCCCTTCCCTCCCTGACCCATGTCACTCAGCTGCGGCACCTCGGGAGCCATTCAAACCGGCACGACTGCATCTTCCTAGGAGCTGAGCAGTATTCCACTCCGCGCCCCACCGTTTCTCTATCCTGCCGACCGCCGACGGCCGCTGGCTGGTGACGGGGAACGGCCAGTGTGGAGAATGCTAATAAATCCGGGCGTGAGCCTCTCTGCATCCGAGTCTTCTACTCCCTGGGTAAATACCTAGCAGGGGAGCTGCTGGATACCACGGGCACACAGTTTTTATTTTTTTAAGGTATCTCCACACTGTTTTGCAGAGAGGATGCACCAAGCGATGCCCCCTCCCACCGCGCATGATGCTCCTCTCCTCCCGTCCTCGCGGTGCTGCAGTTTCCGCCCATCCCCACGAGGGCCATGGCCCAGGGGAGAGGCGGTGCCCCTGCGGCTTTGGTTTCTCTCTCTCCTTATCACCAGCGATATTTGAATCTTTTTCGTGTGACTCTAGGCCACCTGAATGTCTGCTCTGGGGGGTCTACTTAGATCTTTTCCCATTTACTTATTTGTTGTTCTGGTTATTGTTAAGTCCTGCGAGCACTTTATACATGTGGGAAATGAGCCGCTTGTCAGACATGTGACCGACAGTCTTCTCAGTCTGCAGAGGCCTCTATGTTTTCATATTTTTTTTTCACCTTTGCTTTTGTCTCTCTTTTCTGGGGAGTTGAGTGCCCCCCACATCTCCGAGGTGGATGTTCAGGAGCGTATCACCTGTGTCGTCGTGGAAGCATTTTATGGTTTCAAGTCTTGTGTCCAGGTCTGTAATCCATTCGGAATTAATCTATTTCTGCGTCCTCCAGTCTATGGTCAGGATTCCCTTTTCCAAAGACTGGCTGCACATAATTGTATAGTTTTATTTCTGGGATCTTGACTATATTCCGTTGATGTGTGTTTCTGTCTGTTTCTAACACCATATTGTTTAAGTTACTGTTGCTGTGTAGTGCAGCCGGAAGTCAGGGTGTGTGATAGCTCCATTTATGCTTCTTTTCTGTTGGGATGGTCTTGGCTCTTCAGGGCCTTTTGTGGTTCCTTACACATTTTAAAATTGTTCTTTTTCCTTAAAAAAAAGTCTTTGGGGTTGTAATGGGTATTGCATTGGACCAGTAAGTTGCCTTAGACATTTTTAACAATGTTTATTCTTTTATTTATTTATTTACTTATTTTTAATTTTTTATTTATTTATTTATACAAGCACTGGGTACAGTCAGAAGCGCGGGAGGGTGAGAGAATTCACCAGAGCCAGAGCGGGGAGCAGAGCAGGCAGAAGGACCGAAGGACACTGCTGAGGGGAGCAGTGGGCGGCAGGAGAGGTCTGCGCGCCATGTGGGACCCTCGCCGGCAACCGGGGATCAAACCAGCTCTGCAGAGGCTGCGGGCAGCTTCACAGCCCAGCGCTCAACCACTGCGCCACCAGGGGAGGCCTGTTTATTCTTGTAATCCTTGCCATTGGGATAGCTTTCCATTTCTTTGTGTCTTTACTTTCTTGAACAGAGTCTTACAGTTTTCAATATATAGGCCCTTCACCCCTTTGATAAGCTTAGCCCAGGTATTTCATTCTCCTTGATGTGATTATAAATGGAGCTTTTATTATTGTTTCTCTTTCTTCTAATTCATTGTGTATAGAAATGCAACTGGTTTTTGTGAATTGATTTTGTATCTTCCTGTATTTTTCATTTATTATTTCTAGTTGATTTTTGGTAGAGTCTTTTGAATTTTTTCTGTATATTCTTACGTCATCTGTGAATAAATAATGATGGTGTCAGTTCTTTTCCAATTTGAATTCCTTTTATGTATTTTTCTTGCCTAGATTCTTTGGCTAGGCATCCCAATACTGATGAGTAACAGTGGTGAGAGTGGACATCCTTGTCCCTGATCTCAGGGGAAATGCTTCCGCGCTTTCATCATCTGTGTGACGTCGGCTGCGTTCTTGTATGCGGCCTTTGTTATGTTGAGATTCATTCCATTTACTCCCATTTTATTGAGAGTTGTTATTTCATTGAGAGTTTTTATCATAAACATTGAGTCCTGTGAAATGCTTTTCTGGCAACTATTGTAGTGATCATGTGATTTTAATCTCTCTTTTTGTTGATCGAATGAATTCTGTTTATTAATATGCATGTGTTGAACCCACCTTGTATCCCTGGAATGAAACCTGCTTGATCGTGGTGAATGATTCTCTTAATATGTTGCTGGATTTTATTTGCTTAGATTTTGTTGAAAATGTTTGTGTCTATGTTCATTAGAGATATCGGCCTATCATTTCCCTTTTTTGGGATGTCCTTGCTGGTTTTGGGATCAGGGTGATGTTGGCCTCAACATGTGTTAGGGAGCTCTATCCTCTTCACTTTTTTTGGAAGAGTACCAGTAAGGTAGATATTAGGTCTTCCTTGAAGCATGGTAGAAGTCACTAGAGCAACCACTTAATCCTTTAGAACCTTTTGTTCTTAAGGAGACGTTTGATTACTCTTGCAATTTCCATGTCTGTGATTCCTCCGTTTTAGCTGTCGATTTCATCAGGGTTCGGTATTGAAAGGTTCTATGTTTCTATGATTTGTCTATTTTGTCTAAATTTTCCAGCTTGTTTGCATAGACTCATTCATAGTAATATCTTCTATGATCCTTTGATTCTTTGTATTTATGTGACAACAGATCCATAGTCATTTGCCACGTGATTCAGTTCCCTGTTGACTGAATTCAGTGCAAGAAAGTCTTCCCTGACTTTCTTCACATACTGAATAATGTAAACCACCTCTTTCTCGAGCCTTGGAAACAAGTAACAGGTTGATATACCCCAGATAGTGAAATGTTTGCTCTCAGAGAGGGGTTTTACATAGTACAGGCATTATCTTATCGTGGATTGTAATCTGAATAAATGTTACAACAGCTGGCCCCACACAAGCTCAGATGCTTCCCATCTCAAAGGCTGCGCAAGGATAAAATGAGACTGTACATGCAAGGGCCGAGCACGTGAGTTTTCCAACATCTTATCCGTCTCATTCACTATCTACAAACAGGTCATTAGGTCCAGAGTAGAGGGAAGCTCGTGGGTTGTGAATAAGCACACATTCATCCATCAGGTGCTGATGAGGAATTAACGGAATCACAGATGAATCATCTCGGCAGATGCTTCTAGGGAATGGGAGGGGAGGTTGAGCAGGGAACAGACCGGCCGGCAATCTTAGGGGAGGTGCAGACTCCATCATGGGAACAGCGGGAGCAGAGAGTTATGTCACCTCGGAAATAGCAAGGGCATGATGCCATGTTCTCAGTGAGTGTTTCCAAAGCTGATTTTCAAGAGGAACTTTCAAAGGGCATGACTGCCACTCTCCCTCACGGCCCCCCGCCTCCCACGTGGCCCCGACTCCCCACGGGCAGGTGCCCTGCTCACGAGAACTCGGGGGCTCTCTGTGGTCTCTCTGCAGAGGTGGGGGTGACCTTGAGTGTCTTTTCAGATAAAGAATAGCATCAACCCACCCTCTCGCCAACCGACTGACCCAGCTGCACCCAGACGCAGTCTCGCTGGCCCCGAGGTCTGCAGCACGGGCAGACACACAATCAGGAGGAAACAGGACCAGGACACCCTCACAGTGCGGAGTGAGGAGCAGTCAGTAAGGCAATGGCAACAATATTGTTGAGAGTGGGATTATGAGCGATTTTATTTTTAAATGTTACTTTATACTTTTGCTTTTCCCTGCTGTGGGCGTCCATTCGTTTTAAAGCAAGCTGGAGGTGGGCTCCTGTGCTCCTGGAGTGACCGACCACCTGGATTTACCCTGTTCTGCTGTGCGATCTGAGCCGCTGCTTGAGGCGGACGCTGGGATTTGATCAGCTCTTGCTGCGCAGGGCGGGCCTTGTCGCGGGAAGACCTGGGCACCACCCTCACCCCACCCACATCCCTGTCCTGCTGCCCTGCTGTGGCCGCGGCTGCCTGGTCCAGCAAGGTGATGTGTGGGGACGTGTTTTGGAAGCAGTGCTTCCCTCCAGAAGTATGGGCAGCGGACCAGACTCCTGCCCGCTTTGTGTCTGAGACTAGAGAACCTCTGAGCGAAGTGGAAATTCCACTGAAACCAGCTCTACCTGGGCCTTGCACCCGACATTCCGTGGTGATGACAGTCAGATGTCAGCCAGAGGCCTCGCAGTTTAACTTCTAGATGATTTAGAAAGCGATTTCCCCTCTCATCTTTAATTCAGTATAATTGATATCTAATAGTTAGATACACTTTTCTTGAAACTATAATGTGTGTTGAAATTTTCTTGTAGTAGTAGAGTTAAAATAGAATTTCACCAGTATGTGTCATTCTGCATGTTCCTATGGGATGGATATTTTTGGTGTACCTGCAATTCACACACACACACACACACACACACACACACACTATTCTTCCCAGTTTTCCCCATTGACGTTGATGTTTGATTTCAAGAAAAAATCCAGCATCATTCTTTTAAGAAAAAAAATTAAATATTGTCTTCAGTAATAATTGAGTTTTCAGTCCTTCTTAAAAAGCAATACAATTTTCCCCAAGAGATTAAAATTCTCCTGAAACTCTGCAGTTTATATCATTGCCAGTGAGAAATATAACTTACCAGTGGACTTACAAGAGATTCCTGTTGAGCATATGATAATGGGTGACTATGTTCATAGTATTTAAAATTTGTCTATTAAAATTATCTTCCAGCTAAAATAATCTGCTTATTTGAAGCTGTCTTGAAGGCCCATATTTTAATCAAGTATAGATTTAAGCCATTTCACAAGAAAACATTTGCAGAATATTTTATAGCTTTCTGGCAGACAGGTGCCCTTTAAAGTATAAACTGCGGAGAAAATTCAGGTACGCAAGAGAGACAGACAACTTTGGTGGGAGCATTTGAGGAAAAAAATCCATCCCAAGCTGGAGGGGGCGGTCCCAGCCCGGCTCCGTCTTTGGTTGACCGTGACGTGAGCTCTGAAGGCGGGACGGCCTGTGTCTCTGCACTTCAGCTGCAGCTGCGTTTCATTCAAATAAAGTCCCTTTTCCCACTGAAGCGGTCTTTGTTCAGGTACATATCGGCCTGCACCTGAGCCAAATGCCAGCAGCAAGGAAGCAGGGAAGCTGTGAGCACGCGCCGTGCTCAGCGATAGGCACAGCCTGAGATTATCCCCTTGGAGACTCACTTTAGCTTCAGGATAGATGGCATCTGGCATGACATTTGCGAGTGCTTTGGAAGCATGGACCTCATCGAGACCACGGTGATCTGAGACCCACAACAATGAAGGAGCTTAAACCAGGAGGCCTCCTGCAATTCAGTTTCGTGTGGGCTGTGAATTAACGCCACCAGCTCTAAGGAAGGTTGTCAGCACCGCTTCACTGCGATTGGGTGCGCACGGAATTATTTTCACGAGGCTTTTTTTTTTAAGTAAAAATCAAGATATTTTATGGGTCAGGAGATTCTACGTTGCTGGCACGTTCACGTTTCCCTATTGGGGCCAGTTTCAGGAAATGACCCAAATGGGCTGTTCCCTCTGCGAAGAAAGGCCAAAGGAACCTGCTTTTCTTCCCCTTCAGCACGACGCGCGAGCCCCGCACTCCTGCAGGCTGGGCCTGGCTCGGGCAGAAAGCGGTAGGGCCGGGCGCTCCTTCCCACTGCAGCGTCTGGGTGTCTCTCCCCACTCTCAGAGGATAATTCTGTGCGCGAGTCGCAGCCGCCGGCACCCGGCCTGGCGTCCCGTTGTTTCCTCACCGGCGTGCGAGGCTCAGCCGTCATCCCTGAGCACCACACACAGTCCATGGTTCGTTTCCTTCCCCTCTTTTTAGGGTTGTCACTTCTTGTGTTTCTTTATGAAATCTCCGCTGACCACTCAGCTATGGGGGTCTGTAATGTTTTCTTCTGGAGCAGTATTGCTTGACATTTAACTTTAGATCCGCCACAGGCAGAGCTGGTGCCGGGCGAGGCTGGCGTCCCCATGTCTCTTCCCCGCGGCATCTAAGGAGAGACCAGCTCTCCCGGGCGCCGGGCGCCCCCCCGGCCCTGAAGCTGGTGGCTGAGCCTCTGCAGTGTGCCCGGCCTCTGGCCTGAGCCGCCGGCCGCTGATGTAGGTGGGCTGGACACGGGCGTCCAGCACTAAGTTACGTGGCTTTCGAGTAAAACGTGACCCTGAGTCGCGGCAGAGCTCGGGCCGCCCTCCGTGGGGACTGCTCGGGCGTTCGCGGCCCAGGCCCCGAGGACAGGCTGTCTCGGACTCAGAGGCGCTGAAACGCCTCAGGTGGCGGCACCAGCAGGCGCCCAGAGCCGCCCTGGAAGGCCGTCCCCCGGGGCTCTCGGGGCGCAGGGGGCTGTCAGTGACCGCCCGAGGCTCGCCCGCCAGACTCGCCGCTCCCTGCCCGCGTGGCCCGCGCCCTCCCTGCGGCCTTGCTGGCCGCCTGACCGCCCGAGACCAGCGCAGCGCGTGGCCGGGCAGTGCCTGCTTAGAGCGGACACATGCTCTGTCGAATTTATTTTTCTTTCCTCCAGTTTATAATCAAGTCTTCGCTTTTTGATTTACTGTGACGCCGGAATTGCTAGATGAACCAGAAAAGCTATTTTCTTTAAAGACCTTTCAAAACCCCACAGCTTTAATATCTGCTTGTTACAATGTTATTGTTAGATTTAAATTTAGTGGAAAATGGGCTTCTTATTAGTTCTTTGGTTTTTTACTCATAAATCCTTTTCATTAAATCTCTTTATGAAGACTTCGCGAACTCCACAAGCTTTCGCTGATGCTACCGCGCGAGGGTCGAGCTCCCCGAGAGCTACTATTGTGACTTTTCTTAAAGTATAAAATGCCGTCGGAAATAATTTTGTTTGCAGTTCAATGAGAAAAGCTGGGGCAATACTTGTATTCAAGGCCTTACGCTACATGCAATAATCTGAGTGGGCCTCGCTCTCTCCAGAACTTTCTCAATACCCGCCCTGTCAAAATGTGGAAACGCGCCCACGGCATCGGTGGGCAGGCAGTGAGGAGGCAGTGGCCCTGCAGACAGGCCCGGGGCTGCTTGGCCGACCTCAGAGGGAGGCGCGGCTATTTGCTGGGAGTTACTTCTCCCTCACAGGAGGCGACGTGCAGTTAAGATGATCAAGAGGTGTCCACTCAGCGGGTCTGTCCTGGGCCCTCTGCGTCCTCACCCACCGGGTTGGCCTCACCCAGCCAGGCAGGCGCACTGTGAGAGGCAGCTGAGCAGAAGCACAGCGGCTGTAGGGACCAAACCAGCTGCTCCCTGGAGGCTTATGTGCAGGAGGTCACGTCGGCTAGGAGGAGGCGAAGCCATGGCCACATAGGGCCTCATGGAGCACATAGTAGGTGGAGGAAGGAGCACAGAGTATTTGGAGAGGGAGCACACAGTAGGAGGAAGGAGCACACAGTAGGTAGAGGGAGGAGACGGCCTGGAGGACGATAGGGCGGCGTAGCCTGTCTGATGAGACAAGTGCAGTTGGGCCAGAGGCGTGGCTGCCCCCTCTCCAGAGCCGACCTCTCAGCAGACGGCAGAGTTTACAGGAATTCCGGGGTGCTCTTTCTCAAAAGAGCTGTTCCTTGGAAATCTGAGAACTGACAGAGAAGCCAAAGGCTAGAATCAATAGATCAAGATCTCGAGGCGGTGCTGAGCTGCATGGCTGGGGGTGTGGTGCTCCGCCGACCCTCCTATCTTCTCCCCATTATGTTATCTGGGGGTTACCCCCAATTTTCCATGTTCCCCACACCACCCAACAAGTCGCCTCTGGACCCTGCCCGGTGTCCTCCAGTTCAGCTCAGGCCTGAGGCCCTCTGCGGGAAGAGCAGGGACTCCAGGCTTGGGCTCAGTCTCGCGGCACTGCTGCCACTCCCGACAGCAGTCTCGGGCCCGGGTGTTCCCCGTGCTCTGACCGACCAGCCCTGGCAGGACTTTCCAGAGGTCCCCCCAGCTCAGGATGCCAAGCTCATCCTTGGGTTGGGTTAAGTGACCAGAGTAGGGCTTGAGAAAACCACCCCTGGCTGGGTTAGCGCAAAGGGTACTGAAGGGTGAGATTGGATGGCAATACGGAAGGGACTCGGGGCCATCGGGGAAAAGCTTGGGGCTCCACATGTCTGCCAGCCCAGTGCTCCTAGAATCTAGGGGTTCGCCAGCCTAGTGCTCCTAGAACCCCTCCCTTGGGTTCGTATGGAGGCCACGTGACACAGGCATGATTGACCAATGGGCTGACCGTGGTTGCTTCAACCTCCAGCCCCTCCCCTCCCTGGAGGCCCCTGAAATGGCCACGTCACACCGTTGGTCGCCCTGGCAACAGTCCCCTGCTTGCAGAGCTCACCTGGCTTTGCTCTGCCCACTTGGGGAGTCGCGGCTTCGGCGCTCTGTGCAGAAATGGGGGCCAAAAGCACCTGTGTTACTCACAGCGCAACGGCACACACTGGATCTTGAACGCCGACAAAGATCCTACTCCCACCTTTCCATGGGGCACTAAAGAAGAGGGGTGAGTGGGGCGTGGGATGTCCTGCGAAGCTGTGTAGGGGCCCCGAGTTCTCCCTGCCCAGTCCTGAGTCTTGCGCCGTCTTTAACGGTCGGTCCCCATGACAGCGGGCCCTGCACCCAGCGTCGCCCTCCGTGAGTGGGGAGAGGTTGCTGGGGGTGGTCCGGTATTTTCCTGGATTGCTCCTGAAGTTTAGTGTAATGCAGTTTATGGGCTTGCAGGCCTTTGTGTTCAACCAGGTCATGGTCATGCCCCTGGTTATACTCTCCAGGCTTCTAGGGCCCTGGCCAGCGTGGCTGCAGATCGGGTGCGTGAACGGAGGACGCGGCCTTTCCTGCCGTCCGCGTCACCACGGATGGCAGTCGTCTCGAATGTCCGAGTGCACGTGTACATAGCTTCCTACCGGTCATTTTATCTGTCCAGCTAGTTCCCTCCTCAAAAAAAAAAGTCATGGGCAAAGTGTTTCCAGCGCGATGCTTAGAGGTAACTGGCCCCAACCTTGTTCCCAAATACGCCGTCTGACCGCCAAGGGGCCGCGTCGGAAAATGACAGACACCCCCAGCATTTCCCAGTTCCCGGATGCGGCCGTGGGCTGCTTTCTCGCCTTCTGCTCTCTCTCTCCCTCCCCCAGACCCCGCCTCATTTTTGTTCTGTCTCCCCGTGGAGACTCTGTGGCCGTAGGTCACCCCGTAATTGGGGATGAAAACCGCAAACTAAGTCATCACGGGGCGCGAGGCGGCCGGGAATCTTTGCAGGGACAGGGTGAAGACGGCCGAGCTAACGGGCTGCGTTTCGTGTTTTCTCCTCAGGCCAGAACTGTGGAGGCCTGGTCCAGGGGCCCAACGGCACCATCGAGAGCCCGGGGTTCCCGCACGGCTACCCCAACTACGCCAACTGCACCTGGGTCATCGTCACCGGGGAGCGCGGCCGCGTCCAGCTGTCCTTCCACACCTTCGCGCTCGAGGAGGACTTCGACATCCTGTCCGTGTACGACGGGCAGCTCCAGCAGGGGAACCTGAAAGTCAGGTGAGTCTCGCGCTTTCACTGCGGACTGGGCCGCCTGTTTGCCGGCTCGGAGGCTGAGCCCTCCTCGGAACTGCTTGTCAGCGAGGGAGTGTTCCCGGTGCTCCGGAGGACGGGGGAGCGTGCGGACGAGACAGCACCGCTGTCCCGATCCCAGGTCGCTTGTGGTGAGAGTCACGGGCACCAGCTTGTTCGCGATCTGCGCAACAGGCTGCCGGGATCATTAAGGAACCTTGTGAACACCGTTGTTTCAAAGCCACTGTGGCGCAGGGGGAGAGATGGCCAAGGTCAGTGCAGGCGCGCAGGTCAGGAACCGCAGCGGCCTTTGGGTGGTCAGACCCCGCGGGACTCGGGGCGGCGCAAGCCGAGTGGCGGCGCCTGGGGGTGGCCGTTCCGCGCGTGCTCTCCCCGCCCGCTCGCTCTCTCGTTCGGTCTTTGATTTTTACCACAGGGGAGGACGAACACTGGCAAGGACGATTGTAAGTTGGTTTTCATTTATCAACAAGAAAAATGTTGTATTTTTTTTTTTTTTTTAATTTTGCAAAGGAGAGAGGACGGTTGGCTTCCAGGCGGCCGGGTTCCAGAGCCAACCCGAGGAGCACAGCTAAGCACGCGCCGAGGCAGCCCCCTGGTTTCAGGTGCTGCCGTCGTGGGGGCCGCCTGGTGGCTCAGGGGCCTGCAGAGAAGGGGCCAGGAAGCCGCAGGAGTTGCTTGTTTGGAGTACAAGGGCCTTGACCTTGATGCTGGTCGTGACGGTCACGCGCTTCTTGGGTTTGTGGAATGAGAGTCTCTGGCTAGAAGACAGCAGTTCACCCCGAGCTCCGGTGTCTGCAGACTGACTACCCGTCGGGGATTAAGTATGTCCTATCGGTCTGTTTCAAGTCTTTCGCTGGCCTTTCCTTCATGCCTTTTCAGATGTGAAACCTAATGTTTTCTGGGTCAGCTGCGATGCCTGTTGTTGGTTTTGGAAATACTCGTCTCTTTCACATCATTGTCCCCATTCTGGCCAGTTGGATAAACTTTCTTCCTCTTTTGTGAGCACTTGCGGTGCTGCGCTGGGACGTTTGAGCCTCGTGTCTCCACGTGCACTGCTTGCTCACTTGATGCACATTTCTTACTGGCATCCTGGGTCTTCAGAAGAATGGGATTTTAATCCGTTTCTTATCCCACCCCTGAGGGGTCGCTCCTCCGGCTCCTGCAGGCCCACACGCCCTCCGTCGCCCCGGGGCAGGGGCTCGGCGGGAGACGGGACGGCCAGCCTGCAGCCTGGCTCTCTGACCCGTCTGAAGGGCTGTGATCGCCCTGACGTGTCCGTGTAGGGGGATGAGCTGATCTCGCCGCCTCCTCGCCCCTCTGCGCATCTGGCTCGTAAACAGTCCAGCCCCCTTCGCCCTGTGTTCATTCCAGAAACCCCGCCCTGGGGCCCGGCTCACGGCCAGCAGCAGACGGAAGCCTCTCCTCTGGGGGCTGCTTGCAGGGAAGAACGGCCGGGCTGCTCTGGGCCCCTTCCTCACGCGGGCGGGGGGAGTGGGCCGGACCCTGAGGGGCCTCGAGGCCCTCGGGACACAGAGGCCCAGGCGCGCCCCTTTCCCGGGGTTGGTGAGTCTTGGGGTGGTCTGAGTGAAGATGTTGCTGAGTCGGGACCCCCTGCAGGAGAGGGAGGTGGTTGCCAAAAGCCTCGTTTCCTCAGTGGCTCCTGGACCTGGTGACTTGCTGGCGCGAGAGCCGCGAGAAGGCGGGTGCTGGCGGCGCCGGGAAGGCTGGGCCCGAGAACCTGGGGGCCCGCACGGGGTTTCGCTTGCGTCCAGGGTCCATCGAGCAGCGGCCAGACTCGGCCTGCTGTCCGTCAGGAGGGCCGAGGGGGCCATTTACAGATTCATGGGTGAAAATCTCAGTGTCGCGTTGTTTTCAGCTTGGCGGGCGACCAACGTCCAATTTAAATCGCAGCGTCAGGTGGAGCTGGTGGAAACGCTTCTCTAGGGGCCAAGGCTCGTCCTAGCACAGGCCGAGGCGCCACGTCTCACCCTTCCGCAGACCCCAGCCCTTCATCAGGGTCAAGAGAGGGTGGGGACGGACCAGCCCAGGGCAGGGAGGAGGCCCCCGGCTGCCCCGCAGTGGCCTCAGCGCTGGCCCTGACCATTGGCCTCAGCCTCGGGAGGAGAGCAAGGCCGCCCAGTGTCCGTCTCGCCCCGGCCCCTGCCCCTGCCCCTGCCCCAGCTTCCACGCCCACGGTTCTCTCGCGCCTGTGAAGCAGGTGGGTGGGAAGAGCCCTGAGCATCGCCCGAATCCCCGCCTCAGTGCAGCCCCATGAGCGCTCGGGGCAGGCTCGGCCCACACTGGCAGGCCCGAGTCGGGGCCGAGTCGGCTGCTCGCAGCTGGCCGGGCAGAGGGCTCTGGCGGGGCCAGGGCGGCCAGGGCCTGCGGGGCCGGCGCGGGCAGGTCGTCCCCCGGGGCACCCTCACGGCAGCGTCGGGTGAGAACAAGGGCACGTTATTTCCTTAAAACTCGTATTTTAGCAACGGAAATGGCTGCGCTTCTAGCAAACGGAAACCCTGGAGACAGGATAACAGGGCATTTGCGCGAGATGGCCACGCGTGCGGCAGGACGTGAGCCACTTCTGACTGTGCTTGGACCTGGACCACTGCCTCCCCGCCCGCCCCGTCCCCGCACTGAGGCCATGTTTTCTGCCGTAGCCGAAAATGAACGGTCGTGTCAATCGCAGCCCCTTCGGGAGCAGCGGAGCCTGTGAACACGGCAGCGCAGGCCTTGGAGAATCACCTGGGGTGGGGGGCCGCGAGTGGGGGGGATTAGAGCCAGAGGCCGGCTCCTGGGACGTCTCTCGCAGGGATGCAGCACAGGGAGGGCACCGGGAGGCATCAGACTTGGAGAGAGAACAGGACCCACCAGGTGACCTGCGGCGTGTCCAGCAGAGAAGCATTTTGTGTTCGGTCGTGGAAACCTGACAGCAGATACAGTTTGATAAACGTAAAAGCTTCATTGTTAATGTTAATAGAGAAAAATAAAGACACTAACAGGAAGCTCTTCAAGACACATCATTTGCACAGCAGGAAGAAAATGACAGGAGATTTTACTTCCTAAGATTTAAAAACAAAAGTGAAATGACAAATTGAGAAAAGCATTTACATAGGCCTGAGTGACAAGAGCTGACTCCGTCATTCATAAGGTGCACTTTCAGAACGATAAGGAAATAAAAGTAATCATTTAATTGAGAACAGCAGGTAAAATGTGAACAAGGAGTTTAAATATAGTTCATGACAAATGCATTTTAAGCAAATTTAAATAATAATGCAAAATAATATCTCACCATACTGAATGCCAAAACTTAAAATTCTTGAAAACCCGCAGCCTTTTAGGGTATAAGATAAGTGACTTTTTATCCCCTTGGTGGGTTATAAACTACTACAATTATTTTGGGACAAAATTATTGAATTTTTTTCAAATTTATAAGCCGATGTACTCTTCCGTTCAGCACTAAAAATTTATTCTACAAATATCCCTGCAAATGTTATAAAATATATGCAAAGGGTGCTCCTTGGCATATTTTGATAATATGATAAAATTCAAGAATGTCTTTTCCTAGCGACCAGCTGAGTCTCTGCGGGCTTGTGCGTGAAGCACCGCGCAGGGAGCGGTTCTGACGGGACCTTTATTTGCTGACACAGAGAGAACTCGCGGTTCTGTCTTACATTTACAACTAAATATGGAATTAGAGAATCCAGCTGCAGTGTTTCATTCTCTTTAACAACGGAGGTGCAGTGGCCCGTATGAAACGCTGTCCCTGGCCTCCCGGGTACGGGGACCTCTGGACCCCGTCCTGGCCCATGACTGTCAGGCGGGTAGCGGTTTCAGCAGGTGCCGTGACGAAAGCTGGGAACGGCCATCAGCTCATTTGGGGTGACCCGGAGCCGTCCTGGCAGCCCTGGTCATGGTCCTCTAGACCAGATGTTCCTTCTCCGGGTCGAGCGCGGCCCGGAGGGCGTGTGTGGGTGGGGCGGTGCGCCCTGTCCCTGGGGCTGGGTGAGGCAGCCTCGCTGTCTCCAGGCAACACTCTCTCTCTCATCTGTAGCTTCTCAAGGAGGGTGGCGCGTTGACAAATGTCCTAGATGCCCACGGACATGTCGTGTACAAAGATGTGTTAATTGTAGCCTTTTAATTTACAAAATTCAAACTAAAGGGATAGGACGAGACTTAGGACCTGAGACCATTCTTTCCTTCACTATAATAAACACTGTCACGCCCCTCTTTGCATATGCAAAGATTTCCTTTGCCTCTGAAGGTACTGAAATAGCCCAAAGGACAAATATTTACCTATGAAGGAGGAATTTTGACATTTGGGTGTTTCATCAGCTTGTGCATTTCACCAGCCGGCAGCATTCTGACCAACTCCTGAGCCGCTGAGAGTTGGCAGGGCAGAGTGGACAGTCAGGGTAGGCCTCAAGGACCAGGCTGTCTCCTAGGCCTCGGGGTTCCACTGGCTGCTGGGCCCCTCTTCTGAACCCCTCCTAGAACAGGATCAGCTCCCGGCCCCAGGGCTGCTGCTGTGAGACAGCCGTTGTCACGGGGGTCCTGTCTGGGTGGCCTGCACTGGAGGGCAGGGAGAGCTGACTTCTGGGGACACCTGCCTGGCCATCTGCACCTACTCTGAACAAGGCCCCTCCGCTCTGGGCAAATGGCCAGCCTGGTTGCTGTGGGTCGCTGGCCATCAGCCCTCTCTGGCAGGTCTGTGAACCGTGGCGGCGGCTGGGGGGCTGCTGAGCCGCCACAGTCCCGAGCTGCGGGCCCACCTGGCGCCTGGGCACTGCCCTCCGCAGTCCTGGCCAAGCCCCAGCGTGCCGTTGGCCCACAGCTGGCCAGGCGAAAGGGCAGGCCTGGAAGAGCTGGGCGGGCTGCGGGCGGGGCGGGCGTCTGTGAGGCTGAGGGCTGCGGAGGTCGCCCCGGTACTGTCAGGAGCTGCACGCAGGAGCTTGCAATAAAGCGCTAGTGGGGTGGAAAGCAGCTGTGGGGGGGCCCGCCTGGGGCAGGAGGGTCGGCCTGCGACGGCCCGGGAGTCCCAGTGTGGTTTTCCCGGGGTGGGCAAGCCCCACAGTCATCTGGCCCCAGCTCAGTCATCTGAGCTGAAGCTGGAGCAGCCCCACAGGAGTCTCCAGCGCAGGGCGGCTCCAGGGGCCTCACATGGCACAGACTGGGCCGCTGGACAACAGGGGCGCGTGCATCCCTGCTGCCGAGGGAGTCGGGCTGAGATGTGCGGGGAGGAGGCTTGGGCCCCGGGGCTGCACCCTAGAGCTGCACCCCGCTGGAGGCGAGCCCGGAGGGCTGTGACCCCTGCACTGTTTGCCGTGAGTTCTCTGCCCTCACGAGGAGGCCGGTGCATAAGCTGCACGCAGCAGGCCCCGGGGCGAAACCAGTCAGTGTCCAAGAATTAGCGATGATGTAGGGAAAGTAATTATTTGAAAAGGTGAATAGCGGGTCCTGCCCATTTGCTGTGGGCGCCCCCCTTGCAGGGACCGGGCTGGCGGCCGGGCACTGTCCACCCGTGTTTTCTCAGTCAGAGGCCGGGCTGTGCTACCTGGAGTTTGCTAAGGATGTTAATGTGAGGAAGGATGTAGTTTTGGCAAGTGCTTTTGTGCGTCAGCTGAAATCCTGATAGTTTTTTATTATTCCATTGTGGTTAGTTATTTTGACGAGATTCTTTAACGTTAATTTAACCTCGCACAGACGAAGTCTATGCTGATAGGAACATCTTATTTACTGTTGAGTTCAATAGCCTTACATTTTATTAAGAATTTTTTATTTGAATACACTTGAGTGATTTCGGTTTGTAGTTTCCTTCTAGGGTAACCTCCAGATGTTGGTGTCAGGTTAATCTCCCCAAATCAGGTCGTGTTCCCGCCTCCTGGTATTCCTTCATGTCATTCAAGAGAGAAATATGTGCACTTGGAGTTTTCTTTTGAGGCTCTTCTGAAAAAGTAAATTCAAGATAATTTCTAAATTTAGATTCAAATTTTCTATTTCTTCTCGTGTCAATTTTGGTACATTCCACTTTTCCTAGTATTTATCTATTTGATCTCTCTTATCCAATGTGTTGGTTCACATTTATCAATAGTATTTTAATTTTTTAAGGTGTGTAGAATCTATGTGTTTGTAAATCACTTTTCATTATCAATATTAGTGATTGGTGAGTATCAATGTTAGTGTTTGTTCTTTCTAGCTGCGTTTGTCCATTTCCTTAATTTTTTTCCCAGATAGTAAACTTCGGTCTCATCATGTTCCTCGTTGCTTTTTACTCTTCTCATTTCTTCTTTCACCCATCTCCAGTTTATTCTGTTTATTTTTTTCTTTTTTAGAAATTAAGTAGACGATGAGGTCTCTGTTTTCTTCCTTTATGTATCGAAGCAAGTTTTTCTAGGAACACTATTTTACCTGTGTGCAACACATTTTGTAATAATTTTTAAAAATTATTTTGTAGTTATTTAGTTTCAGATATTTTCTGTTTTCTTACAGTTTCATCTTTGACATGGACGATAGTGTTAGACGCCAGTGTCTCAGGTTGTGTGCAGTTCTGCTGCTCCTGACTTCTCAGAACTCTGTGGTGGTCAGGACACACTCTGCTATGACTTATCCTTGATTGTTTTTCCATGGAACTTGCCCTGTATTTTATGTTTGCTCACGTGACACTGAGTTATCACACACGTTTCTGGCATTGTTGTCCGTCAACAAGTGCAAACTCCATTCAGTTCACCACTCAGAGTCCAGTTCTGTCCCTCACCAGTCGCTGACCCCTTTCACCTGTTACCTGCCTCTGCTCCTCCTGGGATTATTTTAAAGTTCACGATCCTTGATTTTTATCTTCTTATGTTTATTGAAACTTGCTTTGCTCACCTTTGGTTGTCAGCGTGGGGAACTTCCCCACGCTCAGCATCCTCATGGCCATCTACTACCTTGAAGACTCTGGGCACATCCGTTAGTTCACAGTGTTAACCTATCTGTGTGCATATACATGTCTACTGCATGCGTGTGTATGTTTTATATATGTAAATATATGATCTCATTCTTGAAACAGGATAGGCAGAGTATTGATTATTAATATATTTAATTTCATTCAGTAGTTGTCTTTTCAAACATTTCTACATGTTGCCCACAGTTACTGCGTTCTGAGAACCACACAGAATTGAGAGAGGTTTTTCCATACCCACTATTACAGAAGGAAAACATATATTCCCATATTAATGATAGAGTTTAAGAAATAGGAGTATGAATACTGACACGTCTTAAATTAATAAAGTTTTAACTTACGCATAGTGTAGGGCCTCCCCTGGTGGCGCAGCGGTTGAGCGCTGGGCTGCAAAGCCGCCCGCAGCCTCTGCAGTGCTGGTTCGATCCCCGGCCACCGGCGAGGGTCCCACAAAAAAAAAAAAACAAAAAAAAAAACTTACCCCTAGTGTACAGTTTAACAAGAGGAGTGTGAACTTACTTGGAGCTGTGCCCCTTCTAGCAGCCCATGTGAGTGCCCCAGTGTATAAATGTGGATTCACAATTATTTAACACTTAGATCTGCCTGACACAGTCCTGATGTTTATGCTTTATTTGCTCCATACTAAAGCCAAGATCCTCGTTCTTTAGGACGTGTTCCATTCTAAGCGGAAGTGCCAGGGTCCTGGCAGGTCAGACGCACGCCCGGCTTGCCAGGGCCATGCTGGCTTCCCGGAGCCCAGTAGAGGGGAGAGGAGGGGGCGGACAGGTCACTAAGCAGGAGGGCAGGGCCTCGGGCCCTGAAATAACGTCCTGCTGCCCCAGGGCTCCGAGGAGCCGGAGGCCAGGCAGGCGGCACGCAGGGCTGGTGTGAGGGGGCTAGAGGCACGCGGGGGCGCACTTGGGGCCACCCGGCCACAGCACGGCCTGTCATCCTCATGCCCGCACCACCCCAGCCTCCGTCTGGGCCACGCCCCCGTAGTTCTTGATAGGAAGGACAAATTCCAGGACAGATTCAAGTCTGCTGCTACCTCATTGGTCCCTGAGTGGTAGCTGAGATTGTGTTTATTTTGAGCATGTTATGGAACATTACTTTTATTGTTTCAATATATTCAGTAGCATTAAAACACATCAATAAGCTTTGGAAAACCAATAATGTAGATGCCTGATAGCCTGATCCCCCCACCAAAAAAAAAAAAATAGCGGAAAATCTCTAAATTCTTTCATGAGAATTAAATCCAGGACAAAATACTAATGAAATTCAGCATGATTATTTATGATTTAATATTTGTTTGGCGTCTCTAAGGGGGGGAATGCCTGAGCACAGAGGGAAATAGGTAAATCCTTTTTGAAACAGAATTGCATTATTTTAATCTCCACCTGGTGTTACTGCTGTCTCTGCTAGAAATAAAATGTGGATTTGCTCTTGTGGGTTCCTTTATGAAGAATTTACTCTGGCCCACTCCATCCATTACTCGCTCTTGTGTGTGCAGTGCCATGCATTAGCTGTGGGTAACACGGAGATCCTGTGAGTGAGAAATACAGGTTGGGCTTCCCCGCGATCCCCAGGAGGTGCTGGCCACATTCCCCCCAGTTTTGAAAACAATGCGATAGGCAGTTTGGCTCTGCCAGGTTAGCTGAAGTATTGCCTGATTGCAATGCAGCAAATGATTTAACTGCTTCCCAAGGCAACGCTTCTGGCTATCAAGCCCCCGGAAACATCAAAACCGCCTCCGCTGGGTGTAGAGAGGCCTGTGCAGGAGATAAGAGGAGCAGGGCGATAAATATGCAGCCTCGGAAAAAATCCTCTCTCCTGAGATCCGTGTGTGGCTCCCCGGGCAGGATGCGAGCACTGCCTCGGCTGGCCTGGCCATTCAGCTCATCCTGCCCGCTCTGCTCCTCTGCTAAAGCCCCTCTAAAGTAATCCTGTATTTTATTTTATTTTATTTTATTTTATTTTATTTTATTTTATTTTATTTTATTTTATTTTATTTTATTTTAGGCCAGAGGTGTGGAGCAGAGCAGGCGGCTTTACTGAAATCCACTGCTGAAGGGGTGGGAGACAGGAGAGGTCTGCTGTGCCCTGTGGGTAGCTCCCTGGCCAGGGGTCCATCTCAGAAGGCAGAGGCTGGTGATAGCTTTATAGTGCTGAGACTTTAACCCCTGTGCCACCCTAATCCTACATTTTAAATGCTCCATCATATACCACTTAAAAAAAAAAAAAAAAAAACAGGCATCTAGCAAAACATTTTTCTGAATTTCCTGCTTCTGAGGGAAAAACTGTGTCACTGAATCTCAGGTGTGTCTCCAAAGAGGAATCAAGGGACAAGGACTGGTATCCAGGTGCCAGGCGGGAGCCTGTAGGGGGTGCGCTCCTGCAGGGGCATGGGCTGGCCAGCAGAAGAGCCCCCACAAGTGGTCGGGGTGTTCGTTTTGTTGTGGGGACAAGGACACTTGTGGCGCTTGGTCGCACCTCCGCCTGACTGCTGTGGGGGGTGACCCCACTCTGCACTGCGGAGGGTGAACTTTAAAAAACATGGTCAAACACCATTATTTCTAAAATAAGGTCTTCTATAATCAGTTTTAAAATCTAAAATCATATGAGAAATCTTGTGGAATGTTAGGAAAAAAACTTATTTGAATAAATTTGCAATTGGTTGTTGACTAGAACTACTGTGTTATTAGCATCCGAGGTAGCATTGGCTTATAAGAGTCTACATGATTGCAGAGAATGGGTCCACCCTCTTCTGAGATATGTCACCCCAATACGCCCACCACCATCCTCCATTGGCTCCATGAACCCTTTTCTGCCTGGCCTCACCGCCTCCTTCTGGAATCTCAATTGTCTAGTCACACTCCCAGGGTTTGATTTCGGTTTAGTTTTGTCCGTTCCTTTATTTTGTTTCTCTGTATTCCTCACACGAGTGAGATCATGTGGTATCTGTCTTTCTCCTTCTGACTTATTTCACCTAGCACAACCCTGTCCTGTTCCATCTATGCATGGCAAGTGGCAGGAGTTTGTCATGTGCACAGCCGAGTAGTATCGCATCGTGGGCTACACACCACACCCTCCTGATCCGCCTGTGTGTTCTGGAGTGCAGTTTCTCTGGCTTAGCTCTTGTAGGCAGCGCTGCAGTGAACACAATGTCCCCTGGAATTAGTGTTTTGCACTCTTAGGGTGGATATCCAGGCGTGCAACTGCTGCATCTCATGGTAGTTTCTTTTTAATACTTTGAGGTCTGTCCATATTGTTCTACAAACTATAACTAAAAGTCAATCAGATGTCTGCCAAATAGAATGACTTTTTGAGTCTTTAGTTAAATTAACTAGTGTAACTATTCCTTTGATTTCTCAAAATAATGAAGGGCAGACGTGCACTGTGCTGATATTCTGGGAAAACATACTGATCTTCACCACTGGACAGAAGACGGATGAGTCAAAATTCTCACAGGGTAAAATTCAGTCCACGCCCGCGACCTCACAGGGCGTGTAGGCTCCCGCCAGCTGCCGGGCCTCGCCTCTGTACCGCAGATGTGCGGGTGCGAGCATGTGTGTGTTACCTCGATTCTGTTGAACATATCACAAATGATATTTTGCCAACAGGTGGAATGAGAAAAGATTTCATTTGATCTACTTAATGTCTTCCGTAGAGTGTGAATAGAGAGGCTTGAAACCAGCTCACAGGAATCCTTTTCTCACAGTGATTCAATAACCAGAGGGCTTGGGCAGCCCAGATACTGCAGGGCGCACTGCCTCGCGGAGGCTCACACCTGGCAGGGGTGTCCACAAGCAAAGTAGGCAGCTGGTTTATTCTTTTCCTGCAGAAGGAACCTGCTGGAAAGTTCAGGGAATGCCTGGGTTTGGCAGACACTGCATCTTACTTTCTCAAGTCTCAAAAGACTCATCGAGAATGTGCAACTTTGCAAGTAAAAGCCATATTTTAGAGTGTTCACTTAGGAGGTTTGGGGGGTTTTGTTTTTGTTTTGCCAGCAGCAAAGGGAGCATTTTCTAGGACGTAGTTTGGGCTTAGACAGGTCACCCTGGAGAGCGAGAACAATCTCAACAATTCGGTGGAGTTATGTTTCCCTCATTCCAGATAATTCCTGAAGCAATCTCAGGAAAGAGAGATAAGGCTGTTTACATCGCAATCTGAGGATGTCTCAGGCTAGTTCTGAGTGTACATTTTTAAAGGGGTCGATGTACAAATTGTGAACATAATGTAAAATTTTGTAGGGCCCCACATCCCTGGGTAGCAGGCAAGAGAGCAAAGTAGAGCAGGCTCCCCTGGGGGAATTGCTGTCTGGAGAGAAAGCCGGCCCCTCATCCCCACCGAGGGCCCGGCGTGGGGAGAGTGGGCAGGGCCCGGCCCCCCGAGCCTGCAGGCGTCTGGAGCAAGAAGCACGTGAGCATTGCTGCTCCTCTCTCCAGCGCCAGCCTGTCTTGAGGTTGGGGCAACTTAGAACCGAAGCCCCTCTGTCAAGAATAACTACAGTCTTCGTGTCAGTGACTCACCCCTCCCGCCGGAGCAAACTACGTTCCGACGCGAGCCTCGGAACAGTCTCCCAGAGTAAAATCTGTTCACTGCTCCTGGGTCGGAAGCCTCACTGTGATGATCTAATAAATCCTTTTTCTAACCATCTCGGAGACTTTATTTCCAATCAACAAAATGATTAGGGACATTTCATGTGATACCGCTGAGATTTTTGTGAAAGAACGATGTATCAGTGTTAGATGGTTTCTTGTACCAATTCTACGCATTTTTAAGTCATCAGGAACAAGATTAAAAGGCCGTGTGTTAAGCAGTGAAAGGCTACTCGCTAAAATGGCCTCTATTTCATTTTTATATTCTCGGGATTATGATAAAGATAGTTTTATGGAATTAATGCTCGGCTACTCCGGCTGATGCAGGGAAATGAGACCTTATAACCATAAAGACATTATTTTCTCAGGACTTTGAGTGCGGCGCACTGACGTGGGTCACCGTCTACCCTCAGCGCGTGGGACCCGCAGTGACCCTCAGTTACGTGTTGAACCTGGAAACCGAAAGTGCCGGCTACTTTATATGACCTGGAAATTTCTAAGCTGTTCAGTTACCACCATCTGTGACCAGGTGCTTGGTCTGATTTCTATGTCGTTCTGGATTATGTGGACCTGAGGACGGTCTGCAGACTGTTTGGCACAGGAGACGTGAATAAACACCCTGCTGTGCCTGTGTGGGGACAGCTGACGCTGCTCAGGGACACTTTGGAGGTGGCTGATGCTGTTTAATGATAAATTAACCAGTGTAGTTTCCGGGTGTGTGTGTGTGTGTGTGTGTGTGTGTGTGTGTGTGTGTAGGCACGTGCGCGCACCCAGGCTCAGCCAAAACTCACTTTGTTTCTCTCTTTGCATCGGGAGTCCAAGGGTGATCATAGATTTGAAATAGGTAATTGCTTTTCCCCTTTATTGTGCCCCATTTATTTTATGTCATGGTGTTATGGAGGCACTAATAGATTATATGGGTTGGAGGATCTCGAATAAATAGGAAATTATTCTTCTTTGCAAATAAGTGTGAAGTCATTAAAGTCCACCAATTCTAATTTTCAGGTTAAATTACTTTGTGCTATAAATATGATTGTTTTTCAGATAAATCAGAGAAAATTAGCAACATTTTAGAAAATTATCTTGAGATTGGTGAATGAGTTTTATTCTGAAGAAATGACTCTTATAGCTTAGTTTCCAGCTAAGTTTTTGAGCTTAATATTTGAAGTTTCTAGTGCATATTAAGTGTTACAGATTTATTATATTTTAAAATGTCTTCTTAGATGAGAAACTTCAATCTTTCCAGTTTAATAGAGAATTGTGAGATAATATCATTTCCATTATCTGCGTACCCTGTGTGTGTGTGTGTGTGTCTGGGTTGTGTGTCTGCAGGGTGTTCTGTGAGAGTGTGAGTGTGTGTGTGTGTATTGGGGTGTATATATCGGTGTATTGGGGTGTATGTGTGAGTGTTTGTGTATCGGTGTGTATGTGTTAGTGTGTGTATGTACTGGGGTGTATATGTGAGAGTGCATATGTATTGGGGGGTGTGTCTGTGTATCTGTGTGTATGTATTGGAGTGTATGTGTGGGTGTGTGTGTGTATTGGGGTGTATGTGTGTGTATGTATTGTGGTGTATGTGTGAGTGAGTGTATATATTGGGGTGTATGTGTGAGTGAGTGTGTGTAGTAGGGTGTATGTGTGAGTGTGTGTAGTAGGGTGTATGTGTGAGTGAGTGTGTGTATTGGGGTGTATGTGTGTGTATGTATCGGGGTGTATGTGTGAGTATGTGTATTGGGGTGTATGTGTGAGTGAGTGTGTGTATTGAGGTGTATGTGTGTGTATGTATCGGGGTGTATGTGTGAGTGTGTATTGGGGTGTATGTGTATGTATGTATCGGGTGTATGTGTGAGTGAGTATATGTATCAGGGAGTATGTGTGAGTGAGTGTGTGTATTGGGGTGTATGTGTGTGTATGTATCGGGGTATATGTGTGAGTGTGTGTGTATTAGGGTGTCTGTGGGATGTGGGACGAGTGGGCTGGTTCTGGGGTCTCTTGCAGGAGTCATCCCAGAGTAACTAACGAGCAACCTCCAGTGTGTTGAGACCAAGGGGCGCTTTCTTAGCCCCGAGCTGGCAAAGGCCACCTTTTCAAAGGACGGGGCGGCCTTCGATTTTGTTGGGAGTGTTGTTTCTCACAGTCCCCGGTGGGGTTTCCCGCTTTGGGGTTGGGTTGCTCTGCTGTAAAGGACAGTTAATCATTCCCTCCCCCCTTGGGGTCCAGGCCTGGGGACATTTGCGGGTTTTAAAGATGGTTAATGACCCTCCCGCCTCCGGCCCGGAGGACCCACGCAGGAGACCCGCCAAGGTGTTCAGTTCCCCACAGGCCATCCTCTTCTGCTGTCGGGTGTTCCGGCGCCACTGTCAACCCAGGGGGACGCAGAGAATTTCACTAGGGACGTGGCGCGGTTTTCCAGCTTCCCAGGAGAGCGTCGGCGCAGCTGATGGCGCATCACGAGGGGCGGTCTAGGGGCTCGCGGTGAATCCTGAGGGGGATGCAGCTCGGCCACCGGCGTCTGATTCTGTCACCATAGCTGCTTTTCAGTCTCGAAGGCCTCCTGTGGCAAGGCATGAGTGTCGGGGTGCCTGGGGTGTGTGCACATCTGGGTGTGTGTGGCGGTCTGAGTGTGGAGGGTGTGTGCTCCTGGGGGCGGCTGTGGCGGCAGCTCACTCCCGCGTCTCTCACAGAGCCTCCCGGGCCTCCATGTGAAAGGACAGAGTCAGGCCAGAGGCGGAGGCCTCCGCCCAGGTGTGAGGGGAGCTCGCGGGGCCGCGGCTGGGACCTGGGTCCTCTGGTGTCTGGCCCCGCTGTCCACGTGCCCTCGCGGGCTCCTTGGTGACGCCGGGCAGCCCTGCTCTCAGGCGGCTCCCGCTGGGGTGCCTGGGGGAGTCTGTGTGGGCGCAGCTCAGAGGTGAGGAAGCCGTGGCCCCGCCGCACCCTGCCTGTGGGCGACCTTTGTCCACCGAGGCCTCCTCTGGAAGCTGACCCTCCCTGCGGCCAGGGAGGCTGCATGCCTGTGCGCCTCATGCCTGTGGTCTTTGTCACGTTGGTTTGTCCATGGAAAGTCAAATCTGTGCCGATTAGTAATTATCTACAACCATCTCGCATGCAACGCGTTTGGGGTCCCCTAATCCTGGGATTGGGGCAGGTGCCGCGAGGCAGCCTCTCTCGTGCGAGACCGGGCGGGAGCGCTGCGCGGGGCTGGGTCGCGGCTCTGGCCTCACTGGGCTGCGGGGCTCCCCTCTGCGGTCTCCAGGGGCAGGGCCGGCCTGGCACGGGCGTCTGCCCCTGCGTTTGTCGCTACAGGCCACGTCGGGTTCCAGCGAAGAGATGGGGCAGGAATCCAAGCACCGGGGCAGCCTCTTGCTCCCCATGAGCGCGGCTGGAGTGTGCGGCCGGGCCTGGGGGTGCACAGGCACCCTGGTGTGGGGTCCAGCCAGGCTGCAGGGGGATAGCAGCAGGGCCCGGGCAGCCCGCCCTGGTTCAAAGCCTGATTTACTGGCGGCTGGAGCCGCCCAGAGCTTCAGGCTCCTCCCGGTGCTCACGGCCCTCCCCGTCTGTCAGCAGGTGCAGCCGGCGATGCCGCTCCTGGGCCTGCTGCAGCCGCCGTGGCGCTTGCCACAGACAGGGCGTTGCGGCACACGCGCCTCCTGCGCCCCTCCCCCCGCCGGGGCAGCAGCAGACAGTCCCTTCTCCAGCAGGGGAAAGACAGGCTGCCCACTTAGGATCGTGGGGGTGTGTGTAGTGTGGGGTGTGGGGTGTGTGGGATGTGTGTGGGATGTGTATGGGGTGTGTGTGGGGTGGGATGTGTGCGGGGTGTGTGTGGTGTGGGGGGGTTGGTGTGTAGGCGTGGGGTTCACAGACACGAGTAACCTCCCGGCAGCTCTGAGCCGAGGTCTAGCCCCAGGGTCCTGTTTGGGGATCCTGCCCGGAAGCCGGCAGGTGCCTCTCCCCGTGTCTCAGGTGGGGTGGGGGTTCCTCTCAACCCCCCCCCAACCATGAACTAACCACCTCCGCGAGGCCCCTTCAGGCACCGTCATCCTTGGGCATCAGAATTCAAACATGAGGCTGGGGCGCACGACCATCCAGGCGCTGCACCTGTGTTGCCGGGGCTGTTTGTGACACGAGCACCTGTGGGCACGTGGGAGCGGCGGGGCGTGGATGCTGTGGGTGGCATTAGAGAACTCGAATGGCAGTTCCGAGAGGGCGCCCCAGGCTCTCTGGTCTGTGTGGTGCCCTGCGCCCGCGGTCCCTGCGCCACAGCCCGAGGCCACTGCGGGGCGGTCACTGAGGTGCTGGCCGGTCCCCAGCACTGAGGTCAGGCTCGTGGCCTCGGTGGGAGTGGCCCCTCCTGTGGCCAGCATGGGTGAAAGGCCACAGCCCGGCCTCTTCCCAGCCACTCGCCCGCCTCCCCCAGAGCACCAGGAAGACGCAGCAGCGTCTTTTATTCAGATCAGTTACTGAAATTTTGATGTTTGAGATCTGAGTTGCGGAAGGAAAAGCAGAGCAAACGATGCCAGCTCTGGGCAAACGCCCCAGGAATCTGGAATGTGCGCCGGGGCGCGGGTGCCTGCTGACCTTGAAGCGAGAATGAAGTGTGCCAGGCGCCGGGCGCCGGTGAGGAATCCCATCTAAAGTGGGGCTGGACGCGGGCGCTCTCACGAAGCGGAAGGAGACACACTCAGGAAGCAGGAGGGAAGAACTCACGAGTAGGACGGCAGAGGATGAAAAGGCAGCTCCGGCCGGCGCAGAAGCCTCCTTCCGCGTGAGAAGCCCCGCTCTGCGGACAGCACGGCGGACTGGCCTCGCTGTGGGGAACGGCTCCCACTGCTGAGATGGGGGCGCGCACACACCCGAGGAAGCGTGCACCGCGTGTGCGAAGCCTTCAGGAGTGCAGGTGTGTCAGCTGCACGTTTCAGATCGGCTGTTCCGAGGAACGTGGACACGTGGACACGGGTGTATACGCAGGGATCACGCCCTGCCGCAGTTAAGGTTTTAATAACCACGAGCAAATCAGATGTTGTTTGGGAGGCGCCAGCTTTGTGCCCCCCTAGAGCTGACGACATGAAGACGGCCCCCCACATCAGAGGGGCACTGCCAGCAGCCGGACCCCCACGCCGTTTCTCTGTGTTGAGAGCTCGCGTGTCGGTGGGCAGAGGCGAGTGCAGGCCTTGAGCGGCCGCGAGCACGAAACCAGATCTTTAGAGTAATTTCAGTACGTCAGGGGAGAGGGCAGCGTGGCCGCCCCTTGCTGCTCTGAAGTTTTGGCAATTAGACAAAAGGAAATAGCAGGCTGCTGCTGCTCGGGAGAAATGAATGCTGTTTTCCAGGGGAAGCGTGTAGTTTTTCATTTAAAAAGGCACAATCTCATTAACTGTTGTTTCCAACACGGTGGGTTATTCTTATCACTATTCCTGGGTAATTAAATGTCATTAAATGATTAAAACGCCAAGTTGTGTAAGGTTTCTAGCCATGCACGCTGCTGCTAACGCTCAGCCGTGTGCACAGCACCCCAAATTCCTGTAAAAAGCAGCAGCAGCAGCAGCGTTATTCTAGTCAGGAACTCCGAAGCGCGGGTTAGTCCAGGAGGATGGTGGTGAGATGTTGTCACCACAGACCTGGGTTTTTTTAGCGAATGAGAAATGACTTCATGGGCTGCATCAAAGGGTCGATTTATAATGGGTTGAAGCTCAGTGCCGTGCAGTCCAGGCTGTGTCCCCAGGCAGAGAAGGGCGGACGGCACGCGGCCCAGGAGTCCGCTGCTCGGCTCTCCAGCCGGCGAGCCCCAGGGCCGGGCCGGGCGCCGCGGGCCGCTGTGCCTTCGTGCTCGGTGCGTGTCCGTCCCGGCCTTCCCGGGTGAGCCCAGGGGGTGCTCGCCGTGGCGCGGCGCTGTCAGGAGGGAGATGGATGAGCAGCGCTCGCAACATCCTCAACAGCCCTGGCTACTTGAGATTTAATACGGGATTAGCTCAACGGAGACACGGGGTGTCCGTCACCTCCCACTTGACCCCCGGGAAGAGTCGAGCTCTTACGACGTGCCGGGCGTTCTTGCTTCCTCCCAGTTTCGGGAGCAGTAGAAAGAGAAACACAAGGTACTGATAACTTATTACGTTTAAATCACACTTTTTCCCCGGGCGGGGGGGAGACTCACAGGGAACCATGGAAGTGTCCTTCGAGTACATGATTTGGAGAAAATGATGGTTTGTCGTGCTGGGGAGGATGCGGCACAGCACAGTCACCCGCCGCCCCGGCCGTGCGAGTGACGACATCCGAGCCTTCACGTCAGCACTTGCTGGCGGCTTCTTTCCGCTGGCTTCTCCCCAGCCCAGCCCTGCCGCCTCCGGCCTGCTCTTTGTCTCTGGCGCAGCCTCACAGGACCCCGCCGTGTGGGCGTCTCCGCTGTGCTTCCTCGTGTTGGTCTGACGTCCCGACTGTCCTAGAAGATGGGCAATGAAAACACGCTGGCCCATGAGGACTGGAATTCTAAACGGTCTTTTTAATACGGACGCTCCGTGGTCCCCCTACCCGATTTGTCATTCTGTCACTTCCGGTCAGTGTTGGGCCAAACACAGAAAACGCAGCCATCGCGCGTGTGTGCACATGTGTACATACATGCACATGTATGCATGCACACTAAATCACTGAGTGATCAGTGTAATAAAACAGAGCTAAGGAGGCCTTTGGGGCCATCGGAACGAGGACCCCATTTTGAGCGTGGGGAAACTGAGGACGCGCGTTGGAAGGAGAAGCTCTCAGACGTGAGCCTCCGTCTGATTCCCCGCCGGCTGCCGAGGCCAGGCCTCTAACCTGGGCAGGAGAAGCGGGGCCTGCGGGGCTCGGCCAAACCCCAGCGTCCTGTGGAACGCTGTTGCCTGCTGACCAGTTGTGCTGCCCGGGAGTGATGTTGTTTCATGGGACGGTGTTAGACTGTTCGGTGAGTAAAAGCGAGTGTGTGCTGTGGAGACTGCAGGGAGAGGGACCCACCGGCAGGCCCAGCGCCCCTCGCCCTGGTGGGGCAGGTGGTCCTTAACGCAATGCTTGCGGGGGCACATTATCCGGGTTCCAGCCCGGATCTCCGCAGCAGCAGGCTTTCTCCTCCCACGGCGGATCCGCCCCCACTCCTCACAGCCACGCCCCTGCTCGGGTCTGACTGTGGCCAACGCCTCCCAAACTCAGATGTTGAAATCCCCCCATCTGGGGGGGGGGCTGGCTTTGGGGGATGGCCAGGTCTCCAGGGCGCAGCCGCTTGAGAACAGGACTTCTGCTCTGAGAAGGAGGCCTTGCTGCGCTCCCTGCCTCCCCACTGCCCCCGGTGAGGCGCGGGGAGAGGCACCACAGGGAAGCCCCGCACAGCACCGACCCCACACCCGCTGCGGAGCGGGCGACCCGCTGGTCCTGCGAAGCACGCTTGCCCGCCCTGTCTGGCCTCGCCCAGCTGCCCACGCGGACTGAAGACAGCCTCCAGACTGACTTCAGATGGCCCCTTGGACCGACAGCAGGTTCACGCCCCCCGCAGCCTACCTGGACCTCGCCATGGCCTCCCTGCTTCTGCCCCTGCAGCTGGGGGGTGCCCGAGACCCCGGAGACTGGTGGACTCAGAGGGGGCGCCCCAGCGCTCGACACCCGAGAGGGATTCCCGTCTCCCCTGGAGTGAAGCTGCGCCCCTGGCCCTGCGCTGTGGCGTCTGCGTGGCCCCAGCTCTGAGCTGCCCTCTGGGCCTCCCCCGCAGTGCCCACCGCTGGTCTGGACACCAGGCCTGGAACCCCATCGGCAGCGCTCACCTTGGTGCGGTCACTTCCCGCGGTACGTCCCCAGAGGCTCCAAGGAACCTTCCCTCGTATTCCAGGCCCCCCAATTCCCTTTCCTCATGGCCCGCACCCCGCAGTCACTTCTCATTACTCATTCTCTTCTTGTCAAGCCGCGCCCAGCGCAGGCTGGGCCCCAAGCTTCCTAAAAGCACCCTGTCTTTTCACAGTGTTCCCGGCATTTAGAAACGTCCTGAAGCCCACAAGTCACCCGTCCGTCTCGGTCCAGGGAGCGAGCAGACGTAGGGAGGAAAATGACCTTGGGGAATAAATATTTTCTTTTCAGCATTGGCACCGCGCTGCTTCAAATGTGCTGCCGTGTCACAAAATTCACCTGGCCTCTGAGCGTCAAAGATTCTGCCCTTTGCATATAAGAAGATCTCCCTGTAAGGACATTTTTTAAAATGCTAATGTAGTGGAGAGAAAGGCCTGGATTTGAGAGAGCTTCGGGAGTTCATCTTTAGCCGAAGTGCATTGTTTCCGGATTTATAAAACTTAGTGTCTCCTGTTGTGGAGATGGCAGTGGCCCTTGCCGCGTCCTTCCAGACCTGGGAGTGGAGGGTGGCGGGTAAGAGGCCGCGTGGCAGCCGCCCCGGGAGCCAGCCCTGCCTGGTGCTTCGCGTGTCTCCTGCAGCCCGTGCCGTTGTGCTCACACTCCTGTGCTTGCTCTCGGGCCGGCGCCGTCCTTGGCCCTGACCGCCCCCCGCCATCGGCCGTCCCCCTCCGGCCTGGGCCCAGCCCCGTGCAGACCCGAGGTGGCCGAGGCCTGGCCTCGGGAGCCGTTGTTAGCTGGCGGGGAGGGCGCCGCATCACCGCGCCCGGGAGCCAGACACAGGCCGGGCGCCTGCGGCCCACAGCTGCCCACGGCTGCCACCTCCTGCCTCCCGGACTGTCCTTCCCAGCTCGCACAGGCCGTACTCCTCGAAGGAAGCCCCCATCTGAGATTCGTCTTTATTTCTAAATGAAGCCTGTTTTTCCTTTTGGCGCTTGGAGCGCTGAGCTGAGCGCAGGCCGGAGGATCCGGGCCCCGCGGGGTGGAGCTCGGGCTCCAGTCAATCATGGCTGCCCGGGGGCCAGCAGCCCATGTGCGCGGGCAGGTCGCATCCTCTCCCTCCAAGCGTCCGGAGAGAAACCACCCCTGCCCCGCGGGCCTGAGTCCATATTTCACGCCCTGGCCGGTTCCGTGGCTTTGCCGCTCCTCTGCGTCCGCTGGGGCCTGCACCTCCCCTCAGCTTGGATCCCGGGAACCGTCCAGAGCGTGTGCTCCAGCCTCACCTGGCCGCACCCTGACATGGTCTTTTCAGCACGAGCTGCCCCCCCCCCACCATTGCACCCACCAGTGCCGAGAGACAGGCGCCTCCCACAGCAGCCGGCTTGCTTCCCGGGGGGCCACAGACCGCGGGGTGGGGCTGGTGTTTCCGGGCTGCTGAGCTGCCTTGAAGCCCGTGTTCAAGGCTGGTGAGGGTGCCCCTTCCAAAGGTGGGGTGGGCGGTAGAGATGGCCCTGCCAGCCGCTTTGGTCCCCGGCCTCCCAGCCCTTCCCTGGGGGCCTTCCTGCCACTGTCAGTCCCCAGGACTGACACTGGGACCCCACACACTGGGCAGATCCGTGTGTGGGCCGAGAGCCAGATGAACGCCCTGTGAGGACCATCCTGGGGCCGCTGTGGCTCGGCTGTGTTCAGGGCTGACCGCTGGCCCCTCTTCCCGGGAGTTTACAGGCCCCTGGATGTGGTTCTCGGGGCTGAGGCTCAAGCTAAGCACAAATGCAGCAGCGAGGAAGGCCCGTCTGCCCCGGCTCTCAGGAGCAGGCCACGTCCTCAGCGGCGGTTTCCCTGGTGGGGGACAGGCCTGGTCGTGTGGGCCCGGGGCCCCCAGCAGGTGTAGCTGCCCAGGCTCGTGGCCGAGAGCAGGTGTCGTCGAGTCTCCTGTTCACCTTGAGCCGCTGCTCCGGGATTTCTAGGGACAGCTCACAGAGTTTGTCACAGAGCCCAGAGCTGAGGGCGGAGGACTCAGCTTGGGGCCACTGATGAAAGAGGCCCAGCCTGGGGGAGGCCTGCTGGAGGGCGCTGGGGGCGGGGATGGCCCCGTGGGGTCCCACCCGGCTGGTTAGTCCTCCATGTTGTTCCATCGGAGCCTGTTTTCAAGCGCTCTTGCTGCCGCAGGTGCGGAGACCCCATGGCGGGAGAGGCTCGCGCCAGCAGGAGCAGCCCAGTCTGAACCAGGAGTTGCCTGTGAGGCCGCGCTGGTCTCTCAGAGCGGCAGGACTTGGTGTCCAGCCACAAGACGTGAGCGGCCGCTGCCTGAGTGCTCTGGACAGCCCCGCGGCCCATCCAAGCGGCAGCTGAACGGGGCCGCCGGGGCCCGAGCCAGGCAACAGGGGTCCTGCCTGCTGGCAGCAGGGGTTGCGCTCTCGGCAGACCTGGGCTGAAGGAGGCAGTCGGCCAAGTCCCGAGCAGGGAGCACATCCGTATCGGGTTCTGCCGTGTGAGCCGAGCCACGCGGCCCCGGGGGCCGGCCCTTGTCCACATGGAGCCGGGCGGGGCCGGGGCTGCCGCTCCCACCGCCTCCACCCCACACGGCGCAGGGGGCGGGGGAGGGGGGAGAGGGGGGTCACCCCGGAACAATCGGCATCATGGGGCGAGGCGTGTGCTGGGCCAGAGTTTCTGTTGAGAGGTTGAAGACTTTCTGTGACCTGCACCTCTGGTCATGTGACCAAAGCAGGGATTGATAACCAGGGCGGGAGGAGCCAGCAAGACAGCAGCGGGAGTGCAGGAGCTGGGGAGTTCTGCCTCCCTAGACAGCCCCGGTCGCCACCGCAGCGTCACATATGAAGTATTCAGTGCAGATTTCTGCGTCGGCTCGCAGCCGTCGGCACCGTGCACCCTCAGACAGGGTTTCACCTATGTGCATGGTGAGCACAGCGGCAGGAGGAGCCTGAAGTCTGGGGCGGGGGCGCTGCTGCCCCGATTGTGCCGGACCTCGCAGCCGCCTCCTGCCTGGGGCCGCGGTGGGCACGCGTCAGCCCACGTGTCAAAATAATAGCCACACGCGTACCTGTCACCCCAGTTCAGCATCAACAAATCTGTTTCATTACAGTTTCTAAAGACAGACTTGCATAGTGAATAACTTTTGTAAAATATGCCAACTTTGTAAATTATTTAGAAATCACAAATCTACGTTAGGGTTTACCTAAGACATTCATTCATGCCCCAAATTCTCACAGACTCCACGGTAGATTGGCAGTCACCCCCGCTGTCTCCCCTCGCCGCCCCTGGGGTGCCTGGTGCTCGGGCTGTGTCCCATTCCAGCTCCCTGGCAGCCGAAACCACCCCCCGAGCTTCATCCTGAGGCAGGATCCTCCCAGCATCTCTACACGGAATAAAATCACAATCTTGCATATGACAGACAATCCACATTGTTTCGAGGTAATTTTGATTGACAGGATTATTTTTGTTTTATTTTCACTCTTTAAATATTTTGCAAAATTAACTCAGAAGAAATTGTGAGACCATTTCACACTTGTTCTTTTTCCTCTTATCTGTGGAGTTTCTCGTGGAAATGAATTAATACTCATTGTTATAATTTGTGCAGTATTTGTTAGGATCAAGCTTATACTCGTACATTTTCAACAGAGATTGACCCTAATAAATAAAATTTTGATATGAAATTTTTAAAGATGGTATCTTGGGAATGTAAAAATAAAAATGAGGTTGAATTTAGATTGAGGATAATGTAAATAAAAGGGATAGGAAAAAAAATCATGGTCGGCCAAGGCTCTAGAACTTCCCTCTACCTCGACAGTGTCAGAAGTCAATTTTTATGTGTTCGTGATAAAAATTGACACTGAAAATTTTAAATGCAATTGGAATTGATATGTGCTTAAATTTATAAATGCAACAGTGTCTCTTTAAAATATTTGGGCTCAAACTGGTGCCGTATGTGTCAATGTCCATTCCTTCCTCAGTTATCTAGGGTTAGAGTCACGCTCTGAGTTGAATCACTCGAATTTCACTTTGCAAGTCAGTGATCATTACAAAATAATTTAGTCCTTAAAGTAAAGCACCCAATAATTTGAAGGCGAGGGTGGTTCATTCCATTTCATCGGTCTCCATGATTCCCGTGGTAGTGGGATGGCCCTTCTTGGTATTCGCCATCAAAGAGGGAGGTAACTAGCTGTGCACCCCCCTGGGCCGAGGCATCACTCAGAAAATGCTCGCTGCAGATTTTCTGTAGGCAACCTCCTCCCGGTGGTGGCTTCCATGCAGGTTCCAAGAACAATGAAGATATTAAGACACTAAACTAAGATATTAAGACACGAAACACTAACAGAACTGTTTCCACGGGTTCTACTATAAAAAGAAAGTAGCCCTTCCGCCACCTCTGGAGTTCGCACGGTTTTTGTGCAGTGTTCGCCATCCTGTCCCGAGTTGGAATAACAAATAAATCCCTCAGTATTTATAATTTCATCACACGCTTGCTTGAGTGCTTCATACTATTCCAGACGAGTCTGGCTAGTTTATTACGGTCTCCACTGTCTTCTCCGTAACCGTCTTAGTGACGTGCTCCTGCGTCGGTCTCTGGACTCACAGATTAAAGTCCAACTTCTGCACCAGCTTCTCCGGCTGCTCCTTGGTCTCAGAAGAGACGTCTCGACTACCTCACCTGACAACACTGCTTTTTTGTTTTTCCTCCTAAGATTTTCTCATCCCATAAAACAATCCCCAGCGCCATCAGTTTTCAATGGCATGGGCAGAATGCGGTGCTCCGAGGCCTGCAAAGAGGAAAATCATTTTCACATTAAGCCTGTTCACCTTTGGGGGGCGGGAGGAGTCACAGTGCTTTTCCGGAGGCTCTTATCTCAGCGAATGCAATTGCTGACTCTGCTGATCCGTTCTTATCTGCGCTGTATCCAGCTTCTCTGGGAGGCCTGCTGGCAACTGTCCTTCTGAAGGTAAAGATAAAAAGTTCCAGAGGCCGCAGGGTTGGCCCTGCCACCCAGGATGCCAGTGCCGTGAAGGGCTGCGGTCCCCGCTGGCCACCTGCTCCTCCCCAGCTCTCACGGGGCACCTGTCCCCAGGAAGGTGGCATTCTTGGGCACGGTGTCTCTCCGAGTTTCCGCTCAGACTGACAAACCAAGGTCCCTCACTGGCCACTTGGGGGAGTTGATGGGACTGAGCGTTGTCTCCCCCTCAGGTGGTGCTCAGAGCGCCAGTGCAGAAGGGAGGCCATGCTCACCGTCTTACTGGCAAGGGGGAGTCACTGAAACCCCCACCGGGGGTCGCAGCTGCAGCCGGGCCCAGCCCCGGAGGGCCCTCAGTTGCAGGCAGGGAGTGCGCAGGGACAGGACGGTGGTGAGGGTCACAGGGCCCTGTCTGAGGGCAGACATCAGACATTGTACAAAAAGTAACAATGACGTAAGAAAATTAAAAAAAAAAAAAAAAAAGAACGTGGCGTGGCCCGGTGGCCGCCGGCCGTCTGCACAGTTGAGGCAGGGAAGAGCCCTCCCTTCCGAGAGAGACAGGTCACAGCCCGGCGTGAAGACAGGGACTCCCCTAGGGCCCCAAACTTTCCTTTCGGAACGCTCGCTCTTCTGTCGGGTTTTCTTGCTCTTTTATCTAATTAGGATGGAAGTTTCGCACGCTGCAGGGTTCCCAGACGGGGAGCGTCTCAGAGGTCCTCGTGTGCGTGGCTAAGTGAAAGTTGGTGCCTTAAAGTTGGTCTCCTGGGCCTCCCCTGGTGGCGCAGAGGTCGAGCGCTGGGCGGAGAGGCTGCCCGCAGCCTCTGCAGTGCCGGTTCGATCCCCGGCTGCCGGCGAGGGTCCCACAAAAATAAATAAATACATAAATGTTCCATGCAGGGCAGGGTCTGTGCCGTTTCCACCTCCTGCCCGCCGTGGGCCAGGGGCTGCCAGTCTGCTCTTTGCATGCCCTCCGCCGGCGCGCGAGGTGCTGGAGGTGTTCGGCAGGTAACCGGTGTGTGCTCGGCCGCGCCCGCAGCGCAGCTCCCTCGGGTGGGAGACCCTCGGGTGGGAGACCCTCGGGCGGGGGCTGTGCTCCCCGGGCGGGACAGCGGCCACGCTGCAGCGGACGCTCCCCACGCGCTGTCTGCGGGCAGATGGAGCGGGGGCGCGGCTGACCGCTGGCTTGCTCCTGAGCGAGGCCTGGCCCACGCTGCCCACTGCACGCTGTCCTCCCGCTCACAGCCGCAGCGCCGCGTGCGCCCTCAGCGCTCTGCAGCGAACCCGCAGGCACAGGTCAGCCTAGACCCGCTGTCGCAGCGCTCACGCCCAGCGGCCAGGGTGATCCTGGACAGAGAGTCCAGCAGGCAGGAGGAAGGAGACGCAGGGGCGGGGCCTCTCGGCAGGTCTCCGCAGGCCACAGGTGGACGAGATTGCCACGCCCACCACACCGGGCTGGCTGGATGTGCTGAACAGAAATGAAGGGCATGATAAAACCTAAAACTTTTTTGCAGATTTATAACCTGAATGAAAGACTAGTTTTTTAAACACTTTTCATGAGCTGCTGTTGCTTTATGTGGTTGTTTCCCTCATGGACGTGCAGGACCCCGAGTTCAACAAAGTCGCCGCGGTGCAGCCTCCACCCAGGGACACTCGTCCGCCGCCACAGACCAGGCCCCCTGCTCCGTCCCCACCCCCTGACCCCCGACCCCCTCCGGCTGCCCCCATCCCACAGTCAGCAGCTTTCAAGAGTTAGCTCTTTAGTTTGGTTGATTTGACCCTTCGTTTTATTTTTCCGTGTTCCTCAGATAAGTGACATCATCCGGTGTTTGTCTGAAAGTCTAGTTTAATTGACTAAAATTATTACATTCAACTGAAATTATTACTTTTTTGAAGATCTTCAATGAATCTAGAAAAAAACCTCATTTCCTTCTCCTTCAAGAATAACAGCTCTTCCTTGCTTTAGTAAGCTCAGACAAGTGGAAACCTCCCTGCTTAAAACCTACCATATTTCTCTGATTATAAATATTCAATGTTCTCAATCGAGTCCCGATTTGCTTTAGTCAACACAAACTAGGTTTCTGTCCTGCCACCCACAGTAATACCACCTGTCAACATGTGGAAATCATGCAGACAACGCTGGGGGGCTGGATTCTAAGAAGAGTTAATTTTTATTGAGATTATCTAATGGAGAGAAACACGGGTGCTGGTCCATGGGGACTAACATCCGGCTCATGCTGGCAGCAGGCGGGTGGCCACGGTCTTGGCGGTGCTGGCGGTGCTGGCCGGCTGGCGACTCCTCTGGTCTCTGGAGCAGGGTCACGTGGGCTGTGGCTGCTGCCCAGGCACGCACGCCTCGCTCCTGCCCACCTCCAGCAGGGACCGTGCTGGGCGCTCAGGCTCATCATCACCATTCGACCAGAGAGCACGACGTGTCACTCGGAGCAGAGCGGGTCGGCGTGGATTAGAGGAGAGAATCCCTGGCACGTGACTGTTAATCGCACGCCACCATCACCCCAGTGCACACAAGCCTTATTTACCTAATGTGCGTCTGGCTGGGGTTGGGTTGGTAAAGTAATACAAGGGACGTGTTGGAAGCATTTTCCAGTTCTTTCCCTTTATTCCTGCCTTTCCTGCCTCACTGAAGGCGGTGGTTGTGAATGCAGATATGCTTTATAAAGAAACTCTTGTAGCTCACACCCCTTCAGACATATGCTGCCACCCCCGCTGCGAGGCATCAGTTTTTAGAGCTATTTTAGGTTCAGATCAAAGTTGAGGTGAAAGTACAGAGGTTCCCCCACGCCCCCTGCCCCCACACCTGTCCAGCCTCCCCCACTCTCAGCCCCCCCAGGGGGTGCACCTGTTCCAGAGGACGAGCTGTGCACCAGGTGTGTGTGCTGGCGCGGCAGCTCCCGTTGGAGAGAGAGCTGCACGGGGAGCTCAGGGCTGCAGCCTTGCACGGAGCTCCCGTCACTCTGGAGGAGGACGGAGTGGGTGGGTGGACGGGTGGAAAGAACATGGATTAAATGAAGGCATGGATAAAGAAATGGAAAAAAATAGAGAAAGTCAAATCTCCTTGATCATCCCTTACCCCAGAATGGCATCTGGATGATCTGTCCTCTCCTCCCTCCTAGCACGTCCGCTTGTAGATTTATGGAGTAATAACCAGCTCGAGCCAACGTGAGTTATGCTCTTACGCACCCACCTATATTCTAGGGTGCTTCAGCAATTCATTAATAACACTATTTTACTGTGGCAAACTAAATGAGGGCTGACAGAACTCCTCAGGCTTTTAAAATGCCACCTCTGCTAAAGCTGTAAAAGTGCCCCCACCTTGCTTACCATTTGGAGCTTCCTTAATTGGTTCCAGAGATGAATTGTGCATAGCAGATATGCACACTGATTGCCTTCATCTAATTTCTTTGGCATATAACATCAAAAAGTCTATTATTGAATTACAATATGTTACCCGAACATTCAGATCACTGTATAGACTGGAATCATTTACATTTTTGTCAAGTCACCAGATCTATTCAGCACAATAAATAGCTACTAAGAGGCGCCGCACTGGAGACTTAGCTGTTGCTACGAGGACACAGTCGTAAAGGAAGAAATATCTGCCTTAAGGAGCAGGGAGTTCAAGGAGGAAAAATACAAAGTGAACAGGCATTTAGCAACCTGGGCTCAGGTGAAAGGCCTCACACATGCGTTCGGTAATAAGAAGAGGCGCAGGCAGCGCCCCATCCAGGCTCTGCAGTTGCAAGGACAGGCTCAGCTAGTGTGCTCATGCATGTTTGCTCCTTATTGTCTGTTACAGATGGACCGTGATCCCTTCAAAAACATGGGGAAGTCCTAACCCCCGCCACACTCATGCGATCTGATCTGGAAATAAGACTTTAAAGACGCAGTGAGGTCACAGGGGCAGGCTCTAAACCAAGAGCGTGGGTGTCCTTGTGTCATGGGGACACTCAATGCGTAGAGGGCCGGGCACTGGTGGGAGGCCGCGGTGAGGACAGAGACCAGTAGGGCTGCGTCCACAGAGACCAGTAGGGCAGCACACCTGATCCACCAGGAGTCAGGCCAGCATGACCTGGACACCTTGCCTTTGGATGTGTCGCCTCCTGGACTGAGCTGAGTGGGAATGAACTTGTCCAAAGGGCCGTTTTGACCCTCTCTATGAGGCAACTGGTATACCGTCGGCGCTTAACAGGAGGACGTTGTTAGGATGTTTTAAAAATAGCATCTTTTCAGAGCTGTAGGAATTCTGATGCTACAAATCGTGGAAATGTTTTTGCCATTTGTTATTTCCATTATGAAGTGTGATTATATATAAACTTTAAGTGCTGCAAACAGTCACTTTATAAGCTATTTATAATTGGAAATTAATCCAAGACTCTAAAAGCATCCTCTTTTATTTTGCATTTCCATTAAATAGCCATTCTCTTGTGCTTAAGGGTATTTCTATTGAGATGAAACAGTACGCCAAAAATGCATAATTAGCAGCAAAATTATTAAGCAAAATTTTTATCATGACAATAACAAAGCTTTAGGAATGCAGTAGCGGTATTTAATTAATTTGCTATGTACATGCTAAAACGAGAGGAATAGATGGGAAAATCATATTAGTGCTCATGTTCCTGCAGAAATTCTATTAACCTTGCTTTTCAGCAGTAGCTGCTTAGCGGGTTCTTTAGTGTCCATTTGCATTCTGCAGAGTGGACGTGCTTCCCCGATACCACGTGACGGATCATCCTGCCTCCCCAAGAAAGTAATGAGACCAAGGACTGGGGTGGATGAATTATTCATGATATCCACGAACCTTGAGGATTTGCTAAAAACTCTTTCAGCACATAGACAAAAAAAAAAAATCCCAAAATTATTTGTGAATTTCAATGGGAAACCCACACAAGAAGAGAACCATAGCAAATCTCACCTAGAAATGTTTTTTTTCGATACTTCTAAGTGAATAGTCATGAAAAATTGGGGAGTAAATTAAAAGTTTAACATGCAATAAGTAAAGGAAACTCATTTCAGTAATATAAAAATTCAATATTGGGAAATTCAATAGATTGTAGATACCCATATTCTAAAATACAAAATTTAAATGTAGGTAAGCTTAGCACTCATTTCTGATTTTTGTAAATTTAGTCACCTGAGCTAGAGAATATACTTAAAAAAAAAAAAAAACTGGGCATCATTTTATGGAATAACTCCCAGGCAGTCCAAGATAAAGAACCGTCTGCATGCTGTGTCGCCTGGAAAGGTGAGTGGATGTAACCAATAAGAAAATAAAGTGAGGTGCACATTTTGAAAAATGACTGTCTTTGGGAGGGAGCCTGGCACTTTCCTGCTGGCGTCCGTGCTCTGGCAGGTGACACATGGTGCACACTGGGCTCTCCCTGGCGGCTCATTGCAAGCCCCTCAGGACCCAGCAGAGCCGGCTGACCACCAGCGCTGCCCTGGCACTGCCCTGTGCTGACCCTGCGCTGCCTCAGGGCGGCCCCCGAGGGCCCCTCAGTCTCACTTCCCACTTACCTGTCACCATTTGTTTCTCCCCAAGCCAGACTGCGAGGCTTCGGAGGTGATGTCCCCTCTGTTGCTGCCCCTTGGCCTAACCTGTCCTGTTAGGACTGCCTCAGGTGGGTCCTGTCCCGCCCCCCACTGCCTGCGTCTCGCAGCCTCCCCAGAGCATCCCCGGCCCACTAGGACCTGCCCCACGCGGCCCAGCCGCCCCGACTCCTGCCGCAGGTGCCCGCTGTCCTCAGGGCTGGCCCAGTGGATGTCCCGGCCTCCTCGCCCAGCTGGTCCTGGCCCCCGGCCCCCCGGCCGGAGACAGCATCACAGCCTCGCGCGGCCTGGGCTCTGGTGTCCGTGGAGAAGAGAGAACGGGGTGGGGCTGGGGTGGGACGGGCAGGTGCAGACCCAAGCGCTTGGTGGTGGGAAAACGGGGGCGTCCGAACCTGAGGGCAGGAATCCCACCGTGTGAAAGCAAGAACAAGAAAATTCGAAAAAGAAAAAGAAAGAGGCTTGTAGCACCAACTAAAAAACAGATACGTATCTAGAAAGAAGTCAACAAAAAGCAAAACCTTCAGTTAACTTAGGGAAAAAATCCTTCAGAAATGTTATTACCAGTCTCATCAAATAGGCAAAACAAAGATCATGGAAGTAAACAAGACGCAGCTACGCAGAACGCGGCATTTTCTTCATAAGATTCCATCCTGATTACATAGTTCTCCGTATCACAGAAGCCAACTTTTAGCAACACATTATTAGAATATAATTTTATTTGTAAACAGCACGTCTGTGCACACACGGGCGTGTTCAGCCACATGCCCTGAGGGCCGACAGCCTCGAGGCGCGGTGCCCAACGCGCCCTTTATATACAAGAGAACTGACGGGTGTTCTGCAGCCCAGAACAACCTTAATTAGCACCCTGAACAGCGACGCGTTGGCCACATGGACGCGGCCGTCTGGGATGACTTCAGAGTCTCCGCTGCCCGTCGAGATGCAGACGCCCGAGCGGAACCCGCTTAGGAGCGGCTGCTGCGTCCTCTGAAACCAGCCCCGGCCGTGCCCCCTCCCGGGACCGGCCGGCTCCTGGGCCGCCCTCGTCCTAGCCCACGCAGGCCTTGAAACCAAATGCCAAGCCAACATTTATTCCTCACGGCTCTGGGAGCCAGAGTCCAAACCACGGCAGCGGCAGGGGTGATTCTGAGGAGGATGCGGCCTGGTGGCCTCTTGGCTGCCGGCGCAGGGTGAGGGGAGACGCGCTCTGACCCCACCCCAGCCCCAGCCTCCGACCGGACCCCTAACTCCCAGTGGGGGTCAGATGTCCACCTGGGAACTGTGGGGACACAGTTCCATGCGTAGAGGTCAAGGCGCCCCTTGCGGTCCGCACGGCTGCATCCCGGCCTCCGCCCTGGAAACACCGGGACGGTCACTTCCGAGGGCCGAGGGGGTGCGCGGGGCCGGGAGGCCGCGCGTGGGGAGGGCGCCCGGCGCTGTGCCGAGCCTGCGCTTCCTGAGCACACGACCCCACAGAGACGGCCCGTGTGCGGACAGTGGGACCGCGGGACAGAGGCCTCTGACCACACACCCCCGAGGGCCCCCCGCCAGGCGAGGTGTGTGGGTGAGGCCGAAGCCGAAGCCACAGGCTCAGGTGCCCCGGGGTCCTCTGCCGGCCGCTCGGGGCCAACCAGCGAGTCAAGAAGCGGGCGTGCTCTTGAGACCCGCCGCGGAAAGTGGGTCTCCTGTCCCCGCGTGGGCTGCTGACTTCTTACCCCTTCACCGTGGCCGTCGCCATCCGAACATCGTGTCCTTGTGACCAGAACTGTTGACATGGCCGGAGCGGCTCGCAGCGCGTGAGGGGCTCGCAGCGGGTGAGGGCACCGCCTGCCGAGTTCAGGGGCGCAGCTGCTCCGAGGCGGGGCCGCACCCGCAGGCGCCTTCCAGGATGTGCAGGCCTGGCTCTGGGGTGGGCTGTGACGTGGGCCCTGCACCCCACGCCGCCCCCTGAGCCCTGCTTTCCCGCGCGCTGATCAGCAAATAGTTGGCCGTTAACCCGTGTTCAGCTCCGGGGAGAAGAGCGATTGCATCTCTCAGCAGGACGGTCGTGTGGGCTCAGAGCGCCTGGCGAGACGAGACGCTGCCGCGCGAGCCGTGACCCGGGCGCGGGGACCCGGGTGTGTGCATGGCCGCGGCGGCGGCTCCGTGGCCCTCACGCATGTCGCGCGGCGTTGGGTCCGGGGGGCCGCGGGCACCTCTGCAGGAGACACAGCTGTGCCCTCAGAGCCGGGCAGGCCGCTGCGCCCCCGCCCGCGGCTCAGGCTCTGCTCGCGGAGGCCGGGGGACAACCCCACGTTCTCCGAGAGCATCTGTGGGACAACGGCTCCCGCTGTCCTGTTCTGCACTCCGGTGGCGCGGGGTGTGTGCCGCGCTCTGCGATGCACGCGCTGTAAACGTGTGTGTGTTTTGGGGAGGAGACGCCCCGGAGGTGCTTTGCTCTGACACCCCTCGGCTCTGATGCCGCAGGAGCGCGCATGTGTCCGGGGGGAGCTCTGGGGCGGCGGCTCCCGCGCGCGGCACCCTGTGCCGGGCCAGTGCGGGCAGCGTCTGGAGGCTTCACAGCCTTTTTATAACAACCCGGGCCTCCGCGCCCGCTCGGGGGCTGCTCTCTCCTTTCCTCGGCGGTGACCAGCCCGTGGCTGCAACCTGTAAACCACTGTCCTCACCTCGACGGCCATTTGCTCGCTCTCCACTGAGGAAAAGATCCTGTCTCCGCCTCTGAAATGGACTTCGGTCTAAGAAAGTGTTTCCGCAGTTGAAGTCGTCATGGAAAGAAGCTCAGCTTTCAACAGCCGCCACCTGCCTCGGTGGAAGGGGCCTGGGGACACTTCAGAGCGGCCCACACTGCGAGGGCCGGCTGCACCTCGCTGGCTTTGTGGGCTAGTTGAGTCCTCACAGGCGGCGCGTGCGTGTTCCAGACCCTCTCTAGGCCTGGTCACGGGGCGGGTCTGCTCTAAACTATGGGGGAGAATGAGTCGCTTTAAAATCTAGAGTTAACCATTCATCAGCACGGCTGGTGCGTTGTGGAGATCCTGGCCCCCACATTTCCAAGGGGGTTCAGTTTTACATTTCAGCAAAGTCTGTATGTTGCTTTGTAATTCTAAGTGGGAAGACCAAGCGTTTTAGCAGAATGACATCCAGAGCTCCTCATGCAGAAGCCGCCTGCATCAGCACCAGCTCTCCACGCAAGTCCTCTTCCTTTTCAGAAGGTGGTAGAGACGGGCGGGAGCCTTCGCCCGTCACACAGGCGCACAGGAGTTCTCGAGACACAGCCCCTGTCAGTAAGTGAGACAAATTCCATGCATCTGTCTGGGTAGGATCATTTCTCTGGCACCTCTAGGGAACATTCTCTATCCGGAGGGGTTTCTTTAGGACTTGAACCACTTGGAACAAGCAAGTATTTGCATCTATCTCTCTTTCAAGAACTGGCAACCTTTGAAAAACTGACAATTCTAAAATTATCCATACCCTCATTTTTGCAGAGAAAGTGTGGAAACATTTGTTAAGCCTTCTTTAAACGCTGCACCCGTCCTGAACACTCATTTTAGAACAGCACAGCAGACAGAAAATTCATTTTTAGTAAAGGTGGCCCGTAGTCGGGAATGAAAGACGCAAGCCTGCGGGCCCTCCGGGTCACTAAGGGCAGAAAAGCCCAGCATAGAAGAGAGGGCACCTCGTCCCTCAGTGTCCCTGGCCACCAGCTACAATCGCAATTAAAGTAAAGTTGACATCTCATGGGGTCACACCTGTGAAGTGCTATTCACCTAAGTGTTTACACTGTGACATTTCAGTCACTCTGACGCAGCGAGGGTTCGTTTACACTGTGCACTTTCATGCATGGAAGGACACACTCGTCCATCAAGCAGCATTTATTAAACTTTCCTTTCAAGTCCTGTTGCAAACCTCACCAAAGCACTATGGCAAAAGAGAGCTGCTGTCACCGGCCACCATCCAGCGCATCGCCCAGGAGCCCGTGGCGTGCACTGCAGGAATGCAAACCTCCCTGAGGTCTCCGCTGTGGGCCTGCTTCTGTGTCTGGGGTGTTTGAGATGAGGCCTAGCAACACTCAAGAAAGGAATTTCAGAGCCGCATTTTAGTGAGATAATCGCTGGGAGAGCGCAGTCTTCCTCCGAAAGTCCTAGAAGAAACCACATGTGAAACAAGACACTGAAAATGAACAGTCCCCCAAAATACCCCTGGAGAATTGCCAGGATGCTGTCCTCGTCTGAAAAGAAACTCTGGGATTTTGAGCCTGGAACCAGCACATGTCGCATTCACGTATGGAGGCCCGAGTGAACAAGTGGCTAGAGACAGAGCCCCGGTGTGGAGGAGCTGGGAGGGTAAGCTGGGCCTTTTTATAGTATGCACGTAGCCCCCTCTGCCGGCTTGCTCTTCTGCTCGCCTGTTTTCATCTGAAAATCGTTAGTGAAATATGAGGACTAAATGGCATTCAGAAAACATGCTGAACTGTATTTTTCAAAACTGTTACATATTTTCACCAGAGGATATAGAGGCAGGAGAAACAGTATTTAGGTGAAGGTCTTTGGCCTGTGCACACTTAGCCTATCAAGTCAATGCCGTACACGGAAGTTCGCATTTATACAAGAAATTCCTAAAAAGGAATGATACAGCTGCTCATGTCTTCATTACATATGTAAACCCCATGAGCGTTCATTTATCACGGCAGGCTCCACCCCTTTGCATTTACCTGTGGACTTTGCATTCCCTGCTTCCACCTGGGGTCATTTTCTCTTCCCTGGCTGAGTCCAGGGGACCCTCAGCTTCTGCTTATCTGAAAATGTCCTCGTTGCTTTAAAGGCACGGCCATGGCCCAGACTTCTCTGTTGGCAGCTACTGTAGTTTCAGAGATACCATCCATCACCCTCCAGCTTCAAGTTTTCCCTGGAGATATCAGCTGTCGGTTTTATCTTGCTCCTTTGATGGTTTTTAGATTTTCTTTTGGAATTTTCTCTGTATTTCTGTCTTTTCACTTCTGCAACTGAGTGTCTTTAGCCAATTATGGAAAATTTCCTGCCATCATCTCTTCAAGTATCACTTTTCTTCCTTCAGGAGAAATGTTCAATATTTTCTCCCACACCCCAAGTTTCATTGACAACTGGTCTTTGTTTACAATTATTTTCTATCTCTATTTAGAAGATTTTGTTGTGACCCTCTCGTTGTCTAATCCCCCCTTCAGCTGGGCCTAATCTCCGATCCACTTTGAAATTTAGTTCTTGGCTTATCAGTTGCAGACCCGGATTTCACGCCTGCTTCGAGAAGATGCCAGCGCTCTGCCGACGCTGCTGGCTGCTGTGGTTCTGAACACGCTCACCACCGTTACTCTTAAATCCGCGTCGATCATGGCAGCGTCTGGGCCACCTGTGACTCTTCCTAATGTGACCTTTCTACTGTATTTGATCATTTGGTCTTTTTCTGTTGATTTGCTGGGCATTTTTACAATCTAGGACTCCGAATGAGCAATTGTAGGAGTAATTTGAGATTCTGACTGAGGTCGCGTTCCCCGGGAGGGGTTTGCTCCTTATTCCGGGAGGCGGAGGCTGGAGACGGGCATCGCCCTCCAGTCTGGATCTGAGCTTACTGTGCAGCGGGCTCCTGTCTCAGAGAACAGTCCCTTTCTGAGGGGTCCGTCCAGGGTCCCCCCCTTCCGGGGCTCCCAGCCGAGAGCCGTGGTGAGTCCTGGAGCCGTCTTTCCCCTCGAAACCTGAACCTTCATTCCCATTCCCCACGGACGCGAGTCTTCGGAAACCGCGTCGCGCTAGGCCTCTCCTCGCCGGCGAGGGCCGGGGGCAGGGCTGGGACCGGCGCTCACTGCTCTGCGTTTCTCCCCTTCCATCTGCGCTCCTCTCGCCGCTGCCTTGATCATTCTCTCCTCTCTTTAAACAGTTATTCTATCTGCTTTCTGTATCCTGTGTGTGCTTTTCCTAATTGGTCTCAACGGGAATCTTGGTTTGCTACAAGCTGTCCTGCTGCAGCCAGAAGAACACGTCCTGGATGATTTACCAGTCAGCCCGCTACCACTCTCGGCAATTTCCAGCGGCTACTATGTGCCAGACGTGGTGCAAGCATCTCCATCCAATCTCGCTACCTCCACGCGATTAAGGAATTATTGCTCGTGCACCGCTCACCACGGAGCACATCAAAACGAACCTCAGCCTCCACACCCCGCCATGTTTTCCTCCAGGCTCTGCTGTCCCTTGTGAGTGTCCCCTCCTGTGGAACCCCTCCTGGCCCTGAAATTATGAGTGTCATTCCTCAAGCGCACTCCCTCACTGTCCCCTCTGACTCTCCCTTGTGGATCAGGGGCCGCTCACAGTCCGAGAGTGCTCAGATCAGATGCTCTGGGCTCCCAGGACCAGCAGGGGGCCATTCCCCCAGGGCGCCCCGGGGGCTGGAGGGCCTTGCCGGTCTCACAGGAGCCCCAGCACGGGTTCTCCAGAATCTGCTATAACCCACCTGCTCATCCGCCCTCCTGACAGCACAGACTAAATAAAATAAATCTCCTTTTAACTGACTTTCATGTCACTGGTGAAATAATTCCTAAATTCTCTTAAAATCTGAGTCTTAATGAAATACTGAGCATTTTCCAGTGCGTAAAATGAATGTGCCTTACACATTTTAAATAAATGCATGCTCTTCACACATTTTTACATAAAAGATTATCTTATTTTCAAAAGCCATCCGGTTTACAAAAAGGAAAACAACTTCTGACAGCTCTGCCAAGCTGAAAAATGTGCAAGTGGTGACCTGCACACTGAAGTTACAACTGGAGACCGGGCGGCAACACGCGGTCATTGCACAAATCCGCGGTCAGCTCAGGCGCTTCATCGCGGCCCTCTCGGACCGTGTCCGCACGCAGCAGGCTGGGCGCCTGGGTAGTGCACCCTTTTATTTCCACTGCCTCTGGTCCTGTCAGCAAGTCAGCTCAATTTACAAACAGTGTTTGGGATTTATAGTCACTGTCCTTGAAAAAAGCTGCTCTCAACCTCTCCTTTTTTTTTTTTATTTATTTGAATCATTCAATTATAGTTTTAAAGATAATTTCACATTCCTTGCTTGACCCGTGGATTCAGCGATCAATGTCCACTGTGGGGAGCAGTGAGCAGGGAGGTGGCCACGCCCTCCACCGGGCTGAGATTTACGTCAGCTCTGAGAAGGGGCCAGGTGTGGTGGTCGGGAAGAGCCTTAAATCACACCTGCGCTGGAGGGGTTTGCAGACAACCTCCACGAAGAGTGCTGTCCTCCAAGATGGGCTGTCATTTCCAGAGAAGACGGAGTGCTGTGGCCTGAGACGAGGAGGCTGTGGCTGCCGCACGTGCACATGCCGACTCCCGGAGCTGCTGTGATGGGCTGACTTCAACAAACTGTCCATAAAGGAAGAGACAGATGACTCAGAATGTAACCGGGGACACCCAGAGACTGCAGCCATCGCCTCAGAAGACAAGCCACCCTTTGCTTGCGGGACAAGGCGGCGCTGTGCCAGCGTGGGCAGAGCCGCCGGGGGACGGGGGTTGGGCTGAGGGCCGGGGTGTGAGGAGCCGGCGGAAGACCCTGGCCATGGTTCAGCACTCGGGCCACAGTCTGATGTCCAAGCCTAAGAGTCGGCCTCGCCTGGGTTCCCCTGCCTTGGTGGGGTCCTCGTCCCTCCTCTGCACCTTGCTTTCCCACCCCTGAGCCTCGGGGTGACGGGGCAAAAGCAGACCTGGCACCTCCTGCTCTGTGTGATGAAATCTGGTAAGGAAGCACCATGTTTAGGGGTTCCTGTCTGCCTCCCTTCACGCAGACACAGGAGAAAGGCACAGTCACCTATAGACTGAGTTACCGTCTCCAGAGAGCTGCAGCTTACAAAGACACATCCTTAAGAAAATGAAATACATGCTTTTACACTGCAAACACAGGAGACTCGAGAGAGGCATACATGAGTTACGTAACTTACTTATACGGTTAGCACATTTGCACTAATTCAGGAAAATTTATGCACTTAGATATTTTAAAAACACACTGAAGTAGCGTTGGTTTATAACACATTGGCTTCAGGTGCACAGACTCACATGCCAGCCTCTGGGAGCGCATCAAAAATCTTTCCACTCACCACGAAATTTAGGTTTTACGTAATTTTTTTTAACTGCAATAGAATCATAGATTTGGACCAAACCTAGAATAAATTAGGATTAGGACATGGACTGTCCAGAATATTGCCTACAGATGTCCTTCAAACACAAGTTTGAGGGCCTCCCTGGTGGCCCTCAACAGAGGTTGAGCGCTGGGTTGCGAAGCTGCCCACAGCCTCTGCAGCGCCGGTTCAATCCCCAGCCACTGGGTGAGGGTCCCCCATGGCGCGCAGACCTCTCCTGCCGCCCGCTGCTCCCCTCAGCAGTGTGCTTCGTCAGTCTGCCTGGTCTGTTCCCCGCTCTGGCTCTGGTGGATCCTCTCACCCTCCCGCGCTTCTGACTGTGCCCAGTGCTTGTATAAATAAATAAAAATGAATCTTTAAAAAAAAAAAAACACAGGTTGAGTAGCCCTCCCCACAGCCTCGCCTTCCTCCTTCTGAACATGTTATTCTGTAGGTTTTATTTGTTTGCCACCATTTTTCATTTTTTAATTAGAGTCCTTTCTACACGTTTGTCCTCCCTGCTCCTTGTAAAGTATTTGACTGGAAATCTACAAGTCCTTTTCATTTTCTAACCTAGCGCCTTGTACCTGATAAACATTTAAATATATTTTAATGTAATTAATAAGGAGATGCTATTTTAGAAAATTACTTAATCATTATAATTAAATGCATTGATTTAATAGTTTTTCACGAGGAAGGAAGCCATTGCGAGATAATTTAAAAACAATAATCCAGTAAAACGAGCTTGCCCTCATGCGCCCACTGCTGTTTGGAGAGATTTTATATCAGGACAGAAGCCAGCTCCCGGATGTCCCGGACGGCTCTGTGGGCTCGGCTGGCAGGAGACTCTTCGTGGCGTGGCTGGGTTCTGGCTCGTACCCACGCGGCCAGATGCCAGCCCGGTGCGCGTGTCTCGTGGTGGCCGGGGTGTGGGTGACGCTGATGCCCGTGAGTCTTCAAGCGCAGCCGCTTCTTACCTCCGCAATACCACCAGCGTCCTCCGGCACAGGCCCACGGACCCATGAGTAAAGACACGGAGCCGCCTTAGAAGTGAGCATGGTCTGGAATGTACATACTTTATTTGCATTAAGGTGAGTAGCTTGAAGACGAGGTCGTCTGTGACCACACGTTCTCAGGCTGTTCCACCTGCATGCCCAGATGCAAAGCTCGCCCAGAGAGCTGGTGCTGAGCAGGTGCACATGCCGGGTCTTTTCAGGTCGTCAAGCAGTTGAGCCTATTAAAAAGAAAAAGAAGCAAAAGTGGAACTCAGCACGGTCATAGGGATTCTGAATTGATGGCAAATGTTAATGGGCCCGTGAAGCCTCACTTTTTTCCCTTTCTGTGATAATTTTATGACCAGCAATATTTTAAAATAAGCAGAGTGCACATTATACACATCACTGACACGGCGATCGATACGGCTAAAAGCGTCTTGCACTCAGTATCCGGCCAAGGGAACGCCGTCCCTCATCGTGGTGTCTGGGCGCTCCGCGGGCCCGTCTAGGATCCCTTGGGTCTTGCAGAAGGGGGGGCTCTTTCTGGGGCACGTTAAGCTCCATTTAGTAACAAATTCAGATACTGAGTAGGGAAATGAAGGCATATTCTCCTCACAGTTGCCTGTGATTTCTAAGCCATGAGGAAAAGATAAAGTAGCCACTCCTCTCCCTGGACCCTCCCAGGGAGGGAGCTGCGGCGAGAAGGACCCGTCCGTCCCGCTCCTGCCACCACCTGTCCAGTTTTGGGAATAGCACAGGCCGTGTCTGCCTCCTTGTCAACAAAGACTGTGGGGTGTTGCCAGCTCTGAGAGATAACACAATTATAATTCGTTTATTCACTCACCTCTTTGGCTGTTTAATGCATTGTGAAATAAAACTAATAAAAGGCTACTGCGCCAATAATTGTATGGGGGTCCATGGACCACTCAGGACAGGGACACAATGTGTGACTTCTATTTAAAACCATCTATTTCTAGTACTGGGTGATTACTATAAACTATGCCTGTAATCCCTTTTTTGATAGCCTGCTGTATGACACCTGTTAGTTCCTTAAATAATGCACACAGAATTATATTTGGGAAAATCATGACTTTTCTAAGGCTTGTTCAGGTCTTACTGTTTTGTAGAAACACCATAAAGTTTTGATTCCCAGGTTCTTTTTTTTCCTGGAAAACTTTCAAACCAGTCAATACTTCTGAAAGAAATTATTGTGCTCTGTTGAAATGATAAGACCTGCAGCTTTTTGACATTACAATTTGTGAAGAAATGTGTAACCATATTTGCTAAAATTAAGTTGTTAAAGTAATGAAACTATACATTCCACTTAAAATGTTTGGACAATCCTTTTTTATATAAAATGCTAAAATTAAATTTCTCAAAATATTCCCCTTTAAAGTTCACGTGTCATACATCTAATAACACAGCCCATTTTTTTTAATTTACATTATCATTATCTTATGTGATGCCAACTACCCATGTTTTAGTGAAAACTTTCATATCTACATTGTTGAAATTCTGTATATTGACTAGAATGGTCTATTGCAGATGAATTCACAGCATCATCTAATAGCAATAGCAGAGTGTTTGTTTATGTTTAGATAAAGTATATTCTTGCAAACTCAATTTTGGATAGCTGCCTTTAGAAATATTAAAGTTCACTAATAGGCAAAATTCCCTCTAACAGTCTTTCTGAAACCCCAGGTAAAGGGCCTTCCTGGTGGCGCAGGCGGGTGAGCACAGCACTGTAAGGCCGTCTGCAGCCTCTGCAGCGCGGGTTCGATCCAGGCAGGCCTCGGAGCAACCCACTCGGCACGCAGACCTCTCCCGTCTCCCCGCTGCTCCCCTCAGCAATGGATCTCAGAGGATCCGCCTGTTCTGCTCCCCACTCTGTCTCTGGTGAATCGGCTCACCCTCCCGCACGTCTGGCCTGTACCCCGGCTCTTGTACAAATAAACAAATCTTAAAAAAAAAAAAAAACCCTAGTAAATGTAAAATTGTACTCAAAAATCAGAATTAGGTAGATCCAAACATAGATTATATCATATAAGATTGAAAGCATCAAAGAAAAAAAATCTTCTACCCAATGTAAAAATGTCTTTACTTCCCACAGGGAAAATTAATATGTGTTCCAAAAAAAGATAAGAATCTAGAATGGCTGAATTAGTTTTAAAATCTATATTTTGTTTGGAAAATTCCTACTGCATTGCATCTGCTGCAGTTTACATGAAGAGGTGCGTGTGGGCACCCCACAGCTGTGCAGGGTTTGTTCCCAGCCCTTTTTAGAGCGACTGGTTAGCCACAGCTGCCCGCAAATGGCTTCGAAAATTATAGACCTGCACTTTCTCTTCATCTTCTGCAAAAGTACCGTGGGTGAGGATTCTTAACTTTCTTGAGGTTATGTCGTAGGCTATATTGGAAAAGCTGTTGTCATTGCTATTTTCCATCAATGCAAATAAGTCCAATCAAGTCAAGCAAAATGATAGGAGCCGGAGTGGTGACAGGGCAGAGTTCCTGGGCCGGTTCGCGGTTATCCAGAGTATCTACCTCAAAACACGTTTCTTTTTTTTTTTTTTTAAATTTAAATTTTTTTATTTTTATATTCCCCAAACAATTGCAACCCCTTTATCTTGACCCCAATCCCTCCCCTCCTGCCCCCCACCCCCCAAAAAGTGTCTCTGGTTCATAGTATTTTGTTGATTTTGATTTTCACTTTCTTATAGTTATTCATTTTCCTGGTCCCTTATTTAAGTTTTCTAGATTCCTGCTATGAGTGAGACCATCCGGGATTTTTCTTTTTCTTTCTGGCTTATTTCGCTGAGCATGATCCCCTCCAGCGCCATCCAGGTTGCTGCAAATGGCATGCGTTTATCTTTTTGAATGCTGAGTAATATTCCATGGTGTATATGGACCACGTCTTCTTGATCCAGGCATCTTGAAGCCAGAAAACACCTGTCATTACGCTCACACCAACATCCCGAAGGCTAGCCACGCCGCATTCCTTACAGCATTTCAAGATTTAAAAAGTTAGAGAGTAACTATTAACTACAACGCAGAGACAGGACTCAGGCAAAAAAGGGCAAAGCAAATGTAGAATCCATTTGTAATAAAATAGACAAAGTATTTTAGAACCTGGCTGTGGGTAAAAGTTATTTCATAATGTTCTGTTTTTGTTTTTGTTTTTTTTTTTTCCAAATGTCTTTAATGCAATTACTGAATTCATGTAATTTGTAAACCTCATGAGGTGCCCAGAACTTTAGAATTAGATGCTTCCTGATACAAGCAAGTGCAAAGCTTGCTTTCGAGCAAATTGAATTATTTCCTGCAAGCAAATGTAATTATTACCTGCGGTTCCACACCCTGCCTTTTATATTCGCCATCATTATCTGAACTGCTGAAGTTTGAATCACCTTCTTTCCAACAGCCCACTGCAGTAGTAGGTAAAGGCCCCTGTGCTGTGTGCTAATCCAATGAAGACATTTATGAAATCAGGGTCTAAGGATTTTGCAATTTTCTTTGCGGGTGTCTAGGGGAGAAAGCGAGAGTGTCCTCTGCCCTCTCCCTGTTGGGTCATCGTATATATGCGAATCTGCGCCGGAGGAAGCCGACTAAGCCTTACGTTAACCCGCACCCCGAGGTCCCTGACCAGCACCAGGTGTGCGGGGTCATCGTCACAGCCTTGGAGAAAGTGCTTCTCCGGGGAGCAGGCAGACGGCCCCAGCCACACCCGGGTCGCGTTTTGTGCTCGTTGGAATCATCCTGTGGAAGCAGCTATAGGCCAAGCATTTTAAACGACATCACTCTTTGTTACTTCCCAACTCAAACAAAGGGCTCCTGGCAAGGACCCTCCACATTCTCCTGCCCCAGAGCACTGAGGACGGGACCAGAATTCCGACACCCATGGGGGGTGGTTGGCCACATCGTGGGGCTCCAGGTCCCACCGTCTGCGGCGGCCGTGGTTTGTGTGGAAGGAGGGGGATTTCCTCCAGGTTTCGTAACATTCAACACTTTCCGTTTGTGTCCAGGTTTTGCATTTTAAGTAAAGAAGCATCTCACTGGCTCTGAGTCCTGTGCGAGGAGCAGTCGGGGTGGGGCGGCTGCCTCAGCCAGAGCGGGCGGGCGGGGTGACAGGGAGGGCCGGCTGGAGGTGGTGTCCGGGCACCGCTGCGTGTGAGCGGTCGCTGCCCAAGAGACCCCAGACATGCAGGTTTGTGGGAGAATCTCTGAATGTTCAAGTTGGCTGCGGGGAGTGAAATGGCATCAGAGCGCCGGCCGTGCGGGCTGCTGCGCCGGGGGCGCGCCGGGCTGTGCAGGGGAGGCCGCCTGGGCCCGGCGGGGATTCACTTCTTCAAGCACGTCGGCTGTTACTGCGAGGGGAGGAGGGTGATGTTGGGTTTTCCTGGACATTCCAGGCAGCATAGGAATCTTCTTGTTCTTCCAGAAAATATCTTGAGGCCTGCCGTGTCACCTCACAGGGCGAAGCCGCCTGTGCGGATGATGCTGCCTGCTCTGCCCGCCCAGCTCCGTCTGGAGGTGAAGCTGGACCGCGCGGCAGGCCGGGCCCGTCCCAGGCACCAGCTAGTGCCTCTCCTAGTAGCTGACAGTCCTGATGGGTCTAAAGTTTCTTGACCTGAGAAACTTAAATATAATTTTGATGGGCGAGGCATGCCAATCTTTTCCATTTTTAATATTTTTATGCGTTAGCTGCTCTGTGTTCCACGGCCCTACACGTGCTGCCCAGGTGCGCTTCTCCTGAGCTCCGTCCGCACGGTGTGAACTGAGTCATAGCCTAGTTTCTTCCGAGGAGAGGGTCAGACCCCCAGAGGCAGGTGTGTGCCTCCCCTGCGGGGCCGGCGCTGCGTCCACCGGTCGTGTCTGGGGGTCTGCGTGCACCTGGCGATCCCCTGCGGCAGGGGGGCTGTCTCGCTTCCTCAGCCCCACGCATCACCCTGGGCACAGCTGAGCAGCCCTTGGTCCTGGGCTCTTCCTGCACCGGCCTGTCCTGAGGGTGCCGGCCGGGGCGAGGGTGGAGGGGCGCAGGGGCGCCTCAGTGACGGCCTGTGCTGTGGCCGCTGTTCACCTGATGGATGCGGCTGGGACCCCGTGTGTGCTCCCAGCCTGGACCCCGCGTGTGCTCCCAGCGGGGACCCCACGCGTGTTGACTGTGCAGTTCCCGGGGTGGCTCCGAGCCCGGAGGCGAGGCGCTGTGAGTGGGGTGCAGGGCGTTCCCCGTGCACCCGACGAGCTGTTTATGGCCGCGGGCAGCCGGGCCGTGTCTGCCTGACAGGAGCCCGGCGTGACTGGCCTCGCGCCCGCGGCTGGCTCTGGCCCGGGCACCCCGCGGCAAGTGAGCCAGTGCCGGCCCTGCCCGCGGGCTCATGTCCGGCGCTGGGCACGGTGCCCCCCCCACCCTCCACGCAGCCGCCTGGGCCGGGCACAGCCCCGGAGGACGCGACGAGAGCGGGTGCGCCGGCCCCCAGCCCCAGCCCCAGCCCCCAGCCCCAGCCCCAGCCCCAGCCCCAGCCCCAGCCCCAGCCCCCAGCCCCAGCCCCAGCCCCCAGCCCCAGCCCCAGCCCCAGCCCCAGCCCCAGCCCCCAGCCCCAGCCCCAGCCCCAGCCCCAGCCCCCAGCCCCAGCCCCAGCCCCAGCCCCCAGCCCCAGCCCCAGCCCCAGCCCCAGCCCCCAGCCCCAGCCCCAGCCCCAGCCCCAGCCCCAGCCCCAGCCCCAGCCCCCAGGCCTTGGCAACAGGGGGCGAGCGCCCCGGCCCCGCGGGGGAGGAGCCGCGGGCGGGCCTGGCCAGGGCGCCCGGAGCCCGCGGGAGGGCGGCGCTGCCCGACGGGTCCCGCGGGCTCGGGTGAGCGTGGGAGACGCGCACCCCGACGGACGGGCGGCGCCCCCGGGGGCCGGAGCAGCGGGGCGTGCGGGGCAGTGTCCGCCGGGCCCCCCGCCGGCCTCCGCGCGGCCTTGGGGGCACCCGCCGCTCCCCGAGGCCGCCGCTCCCCGAGGCGCGCCCGGACGGGCCGTCCCCGCAGCCCGCGGGAGGAAGGCCGGGTCCAAGACCCGCGGGGGCGCGCTCGCCCGGCATTGGGGGGCGCTGCAGGACCCTGGGGCGACCCGGGCTCCGGACGGCACCTCGGGACGCGGCCGGCCCCACGCGGGACCCGGAGCGGCCCGGCCTCGCGGGGCGGGGCTGCAGGGGCTGCAGGGTCGGGGCCGCGTGTCCGCAGCCGGCCTGGCCCGGGGCCGCCCCTCGCCGGGCTGCGGGACGGGGCGGGGGCGGCCCCGGCGGGACGCGGTCAGCGGGCGCGGGGGCCCGGGCGGCAGAGGCCGGCGGCTCGGGGGGCGCAGCGGGCCCGGCCGGGCGGCCCCCCCAGGAGCCGCGCCCCGGAGACCCCGCCAGGGCCGCCCGAGGGCCGATGGCACAGAGCCCGCCGGCCGGGGGGTGGGCGGGTCCTCTCCGCCCGCAGAGCCGCGGCCCGTCCAGGCGGTCCCCTGGGCGGTCCCCTGGGCGGTCCCCTGGGCGGTCCCCTGAGCGGTCACCTGGGCAGTCACTTGAGCGGTCCCCTGAGCGGTCACCTGGGCGGTCCCCTGGGCGGTCACCTGGGCAGTCACTTGAGCGGTCACCTGGGCAGTCACTTGAGCGGTCCCCTGAGCGGTCACCTGGGCGGTCCCCTGGGCGGTCCCCTGAGCGGTCACCTGGGCAGTCCCCTGAGCGGTCACCTGGGCGGTCCCCTGGGCGGTCCCCTGGGCGGTCCCCTGGGCGCGTTCTCTTATGTGGAAGGACAAGGTCAGGCTGATGGGGGGAGCGGACGGTTTTCAGCTTCTGCACCGGCGGAGTCGCCAGTGGCCGCAGAGCCCCGCGTGGACAGTGATGAGGCGGCGGCCCCGGGAGTCGAGGCTGATTTTCAGTCCCTGCGCCCAGGGGGGCACGGCGGGCGGCACCCTGGCGGGGATCACCTGCCAAGGTCCTTTTAAACCGGGCATCGAGCGTCTGTCTCCTGCGGGCTGGCTTGCCTGCGGGCTGGCTTGCCGGGTGAACGTGCTGGAGAGAAGGCCCAGAGCCCGGGAGTCCGGCCTGCAGCAGCGCGGGGCTGGGGGCTCCTGTCCGCGGGGGGCGAGCTGAGCGGGCAGATCCGCGAGTGGCTGAGCGGTCGGTGGCTTTAGTTGCTTTTCCTTCAAGGCCTGCTCAGAGCCATCCGGCTCACGGCGGGGGAGGTCCCAGGGACCCCGGGTTCACGTCCCGGCGCCTGCCGGCTGTGCTCCCCACACGCCCGTGCAACAGGGGGGTGAGGGGGGGCGAGGAGGGGGCGGCGCGCAGCATTCCGTCCAGCGCTGACCGTGCGCCCAGCCGCCTTAGTTCTCAGGCCCCGGGTAACCAGGGGAACCTGCAGGTCCGGGCCGAGGCGCCTCGTGTCTGTGGAAAGGCGGGTGCTTTGGGGCGACGCGGGAGAGCACGCTCCCTCCTCCGCCTCCCCCAGAGGACAGCGGGCGCGGCCGACCCCCACGGCCGCTTGGGGCTGCCGTCCACGTTCCCGAAACACGGGCCTGTCCTCAGAGCCCCAGATGGCCCCAGCTCCGTGGCCTGCTCTCCTCAGGCTGGGGGTCACGGGCCGCGCCCCAGCGTCAGCAGTCCTGGGGTCGGGAGGTGTGTGGGGAGCCGCTCTGGCTGGAAGGCACAGTGGGGTTTGGATTGTTAAGTCATCGTTGATTCATACGCCCCCAAACAAGACTGGGAGCTTCTGTTTCTTCTCGAACGGCTTCTCCCCGCTTTCCCCTCCTCCCCAAAGACCCCTCCCTGCTGCTTGCACTTGTCTTCAGCACCAGCAGTTGGGCGCTCTGAATGCCCAGCGCGGACATGCAGCGGCCCCCAGGCCACTGTCCCGCTCCCTGGTCAGTCTGCTGGGCTCCCCTGACCCAGGGTGTGTGAATGAGGTTTTTTTTTTAAGATTTATTTATTTATGCGTGTAAGAGCTGGGGTGCAGGCCAGAGGTGCGGGGGGTGAGAGGACTCACCAGAGACAGAGCAGGGAACAGAACAGGCGGATCTACCGAGATCCACTGCTGAGGGGAACCGTGGGGAGACAGAAGGGGTCCGCTGCGCCCTGTGGGCAGCTCCCTGGCCGGAGAGGGCCTCGAGCTCGTCCTGCAGAGGCTGTGGGCAGCTCACAGTGCTGTGCTTAACCCTTTGCACCACCAGGGAGGCCCAAGGTATTTTTGAAGAATTTTAATGCGTTTTTCATTTTTCTTGAAACTCAACGTTAAGCAAGTTTAAAGTTTCTGCAGACTTACAAAAGGAGAGCGGTGCGCGGAGCCTCTCGTCTGCTTGCGCCCTTCAAAATACAAAGCCAGGCATCGTAAGGCCTCTTGCAGAACGAGCTCAACGGGCCTGCGTCTCGGGCCACAGGGCTTGGCCCCGTGTGGTGCGGAGAAGCCGAGGCCTCAGCCCACGTGCGGGTGCGGGCTGCTCTGCCCCCCGGGAGCCGCCCGCGCCACCTGGGACGCAGCTGCCGCGTGACGCGCGGCGATTACTCAGACAATTGAGGATCAGTTAAAACAGAGAAACACTTGGAGTCAGGTAGATGGAAAATCAAAGACCTAATTGCAACAATTTTTTTAAAACATTCACTGGGAAAAAAGCCATTTGCATCCATTACTAATCAAATCACATTTAATTATATATTTAAAAAGAAATGTCTGTGCTTTGAATTCAGCGTGAAAGGAGAGGCATTCATTTTGCGTGTGGCATTTCCATTCTGAGGGCTTCTCTCTTGCTTTATATGAATGCAATTAGGTTGATTTTATATTTATATGAAAGTTGGAAATGTTATAGCATAACAGGGTAATAGAGACAGCGCATCCAAATGAACCCCATAAATATTCAGCGAACAACGTCGCGTCTCACGGTGAGATTATTAAAATAAAAGTGAGACATATACAGGCATAAACAGAAGTGAGTCTTTATCAACGACTTTCGCAGACGTAATTACTCGCTTTTGTACTCAGCAGAAACTGTTTATTAAATGCCGATTTCTGATGGGTCCACATTAGGTCCAACAGAGGCCGCGGCAGAAATCTACAATTTCCCAGCAATTCAGCACCACACAATACACCATCACCATCAGCGCAAACAACTAAGAATAGTTTCTGATTCTTTCTTTACACTGTGCCTTTTATTTAATAAATCGTGAGACTTGGCGAAGCTCCACGGGGCTTTCTGTGGGGCGAGCGGATTGCCTGGGAACCGTGGCCTACATTTGCTCAATAAACGTAATTACCCTCCTTTGTTTTCCAGACCGAAAACCAAAGTGTTTTCTAGGCCTTTATTAGGCCTCCACTGAATTATTGTCTGTGATTTCTGCAGGGATCTCCTGTCCAGTCCCCTCAGGGCAACAAAACGTAGCCGCTCTGTCTTCCCGCTGCCATGTTAGCTCCCATTTTCTAGAAGATTTCGGTTTGAGGATTCAGTTGCTTGCTTTCAAAATCTGAATCTTCTGCTTAGAGCGTCCACCCTCGACAAGGTACTTTTACTTTCTGGCCATGCCTCATACAGACCTCAATTATTCGTCTCACAAAAGCAGTTGGGCTACCGTCCACTCCGCTGACCGCACAGCGTCTCCCAGGCAGCCTCTGTGGGTGGGTCGGGGGCCGGCCGTCTCCAAGACAGCCCCAAAACAAGTGGCTACGCACATGCAAATAAAAAATAAAAAGCTCTGGAAACAGACTTTACAACTTTCGCTAAATTCATTCAAAATGGATCATAACCTAACGTGAAACTTGAAACTATTTCACTTCTAGAAGAGAGAGAATCTCGGTAACCTTGAGGCCGACATTGCCTTTCTAGATAAAACACCACAAGTGTGATCCAGGCAATAACACATCAGATATTGAACTTGATTCAAATTTTAGCATCATTTATGCAAAAAGATAAGGTTTTGGGAAGACTCGTGAGCTTGAGTGCGTCTTGTCCAGAGGGGCGTTGATTTCAGCGGGTGCCGTGGCACCCGTCAGGCACAGCCAGGAGTGCTGTGGGCAGCGCGGGCCGTGTGGGCAGCAGGCGGCGTGAAGATGGGGGCAGAGAGCTGGCACCGCCCCCCAGTCTGGGCTTCGATGAGAGCAGAGCCACTGGGAGCACTGTGCGCTGAGGTGGGGTGCCTGCGTTCTGCTGCTCCCCCAGGAGCTGTGCCAGCGTTGGGGACCCCCAGTGGCACGTCTCCTGCCTGGGTGAGAGACAGGGACGCCGGAGGGTTGTTGGCTTCCCTCTTGGAAACCGGGAGAGAAGGATGTCCGGTGAGAGGTTTCAGAGCCCTGAGGCCCTCAAGGCCAGGCCTGGACCTTGGTGTGGTCAGGGTGGGTGAGGGGAGCCTGGGGGGGGTGCCTCTGGGGTGGGGTGTGGCGGGGGAGCACCCTGAGAGCCGAGCACTCCTGACTATTCTCTGTAGCCCATCACCTGGGGCAGAATTTGACCCAGAAAAACGACTGTGAGTAAAACACTTCACATTCTGTGCTAGGAACTCAGCCGTTTCCATTTTGATACGCGTAACCTAAAGCCCATAGGGGAAAGAACAAGATGGAAGCATCCCGAGCTCCTGTAGAGGAACTGGCGGAAGGTCAGGGCCTTCTCCTAAGATCTCAGTCATTCAGGGGAAGAGCGAGGCGGCTTCTCCGGGTAGCAGCCGTGATGCGCGTGCCCCGGGACCCGGTCACCGCGGCCCTGTACGGGTGGCAGCCCCTCTCCTTGTCTCTCCCTGCACCGCCAGCCAGGGCCACCCTGAAAATACACTCATTCGGCAAGGCTCGGAGAATTGAGATTTCAGAAAAGTTGGGGGGTGTGGGGGGCGCTATTGTAATTTTCCAGAGGGTCTTGAAGAGGGTTTTGGAGACCGGCTGAACACGTGGCCGCATCCCGGCGGGAAGCTGGTCCTCGGCACCGTCCAGCAGCCTCGCCGCCGGGGCCTGGGCTCAGGACAGACATTCGGGTCTGTTTAGTCCACAACTGCCTCCACAGACGCATCTCACAGCCCCTGCGTGCACGGCGCCTCCGGGAAGCAGCGTGTGGGCGCGCGGCCCAGATGGGACGTGTGTGCTGAGGCCGGGCCGGCTCCCCGGGCGGAAACGCCGCCTGGCCGCGCTGGCCCCGGAAGCCCAGCTCTCGCTGCCCCCGACCCGCGCAGGCCAGAGGTCAGCACGCAGCGGCTCTTCCAGGAGAAATGCCGGCTTCCCCCGGGAACCAGCCCTGGTGCTACGGGGTGAGCGCCGCGGGGACGGGGGCTCCTGTCTGTTCAGCTGGCCTCGGAGCGGGAGCTGGAATTCACCCGCTTGGCTGAACACTCGACACTTCCTGCGGGGACGTGAACGTTCAGTTTCCACTCTGTTAAAGACAAGAGCGTCGGTGGCAGACACGTGCGCCTCAGTCACGGCCACACGCTCGCTGGGGAGGGGCCGGAGCCGCTCCCTGGAGCCGTGTCCTCTGGGAAGCGGGGCGAGCGCCCAGGGCCTGAAGCGGAGGGCGGCCTGGCGGGTGCGCTGTGTCTCGCCAGGCCTGGCAGCTGCGAGGGCTGCTATTTCTTTGTCTTCTTTTGATGCCAAACCTCATCCTCAGTTTCCCTCAGCCAATAAAAGGAGATGCGGGGCCTCTCCGGTGGCGCAGGGGTTGAGCACAGCACCGTGAAGCAAGCGCGGCCTCTGTGGCCTAAGTCCCACCCCCGGCCAGGGAGCTGCCCACAGGGCGCGGCAGACTCTCCTGCCTCCCCGCTGCTCCCTCAGCCGTGGATCTCAGTGGATCCGCCTGTTCTGCTCCCCGCTCTGCCTCTGGGGAATCCTCTCACCCCTGCATCTCTGGCCTGCACCCCAGCTCTCATATAAAAAGTAAATAAATCTTTAAAAAAGTAAAGTAAAAGGACAGAGTTTGAGGAGAAGGAAAGTAGCTTAATTTGCGGACCAACAGAGGCGGGCGGGGACCCGTGTCTGAGAGACCCGTCTGCTCTGAGCAGAGGGCAGGGGTGCGCCCACGAGGGCGTCAACAAAAGGGAGAGGCGGGGCCGCGTGTCCTTTCCACGCGGGGCCGGGGGCTCGGGCTTGCTTCGCCGACACCCGCTGTCTGACGTCCTCGGCTGTTGACCGTCCTGCTGTCCTCGCAGGGGTGCCCTTCCTTCTCCTCAGACTGCAGAGGACGAGCGTGTTAGATGCCGCAGACAGGAGCGCTCGCCTGGCGGCAGGAGGAGGCCGCCCTGTGTCACTGCACCACTTTCTCCTGCCAGCAACGCCTGGCGCCTTGGGCGGCTGCCCGCAGCAGGGGGGAGCGGTGAGGCGGGCACGGCCTCCAGCGGCGGGGACAGGACGGGGAGCGGGGCACCCGTGTGCCCAGGCACCGGCGTCAGGAGGCCACAGTGACACGGGGCCATCGGCCCAGCGTCCAGCGCCAGCTCCGGCTCTCGGCCATTCTCTCAAGGCCGACGGATGCACAGACGCGCGTGTCCTGCGGCGGCGAGGCCAGCACCGGCTCGGCCGCGTGTGGTTCCAGCGGCGCCAGTGTCCGTGCACGGCGGTTCCCCCCGGCGATGGCGTCTGAAGGAGTGGTCCGTGTCAGCAGCGACCCACGCATGCAGCGCGGAGATGACGTTCTTTCAAAACAATGAATAAATAATAAGTGTAGAAAGGAAGAATGCCTGGTCGTAGCAAACACCTTTCCCGCCTGACCGGAGATGCGGACGCGGCTCCCTCAGCGCAGGGGCCGCTCCGGCAGGGCCTCTGCCAGGGCCGCGCTGCCGGGTCCCTCGCTGGGGCGATGGCAGCCTGGGGGGCGGTCGCCCCGGGAGCTGAGTTTTCCTGCCTCCAGGGTCAGCACTGCCACCCACCCCACTCTCCTTGGCTGACCTTCAAGTCAGGATGAAGGGGTCGCCCGGCCCCACCGCGCTCCAGACGCCGCACAGTGAGGCGACCCCCGCGCAGGCCCAGCCCGGGGAGTCTTTCCCCGAATCCCCAGAACAGACTTTTTGTCAGAAACACGTGACTGCGGGCAGCCAAGCCGGTGAACACAAGCAGCGGCCACACACTGGACAGCGGGACACGCGCCATAAAGTGACGATAATGGCGCTAACCAGACACCAGAGAGACTGTCCACAACACTTCATCTCCCCCCACAGTAGACAACATTTAACACAGGATTCTTCTTGTTACACTGACTGGATCACACCGGCCGGTGCGTTCGTGAAGATATCAGCAAAGTGTGAAGGGTGGGAGCCTTTGTTTTACAAACTCCTCCTGCATCCGTGATAAACTGCTTCTCGAGCAGTGTCGCTTTCAACACATGACATTTTTTTTTTTTTTTAAGAGGCATGTTTTTATTTATTTATTTATTTATTTATTTATTTAATTTGTTTGTTTGTTTTGTTTATACAAGCACTGGGTACAGTCAGAAGCGCGGGAGGGTGAGAGGATTCACCAGAGCCAGAGCGGGGAGCAGAGCAGGCAGAAGGACCGAAGGACACTGCTGAGGGGAGCAGCGGGCGGCAGGAGAGGTCTGCGCGCCATGGGGGACCCTCCTCCGGTGGCCGGGGAGCAGCCGGGGATCGAACCGGCTGCAGGGCTGCGGGCAGCTTCGCAACCCAGCGCTCAACCGCTGCGCCACCAGGGAGGCCCACGTGACATTTTCATTTGAATTATGTTTACGGTTTCATTTGTAGAAAGTGCAACAGGATCCAAAGTACAACCACCACCGATGACACAGCCGCAAGCGTCCAGTGTCTTTGCGTGCACCGGCCGTTCTATGATGTCGGTCTGGGTTAAGTCGGCCGCCGCTGGTGTGCAGAACCAAACCTGAGGCCTCGGCTGTGGAGAGAAATGCAGGTTAAAAATGATGCTGTTGGGGCCTCCCTGGTGGTGCAGCAGGTTGAGCGCAACGCTGTGGAGCTGTCTGCAGCCTCTGCAGCCCAGGTTTGATCCCTGCCCGCCACGGAGCTACCCACATGGCTCAGCAGACCTCTCCTGTCTCCCTGCTGCTCCCCTGAGCAGTGTACTTCGTCCGACTGCCTGCTCTGCTCCCCGCTCTGTCACTGGTGAATCCTCTCACTCTCCCGCACGTCAGGCCTGTACCCCAGCTCTTGTATAAATAAATCTTAAAAAAAATGATGCTGTTCCGGCGCTCACTGACCAAGCTGGTGACGACACCAAGCTACCAACATACTCTCTTGATGAGATTCTGGGGACACTGCTGCCCTCGCCTGTCACTGAGAACCACGAGTCCCGTGCCATGAAAGGAACTTTGGAGACACCCAGCAAAACCCCAGGACCCCCGGGCTCGGACTCATACGCTGCTGTGGGCCCCCCAAGTATCCGCTGCGAGAGTGCAGGCGGCCTGCGCCAGACGTTTTCATGCCGCACTGTCTGTGGCAGCAAACTATAAACACATAACACGACCAAATTCCACATTTCGACCTGTACGTCGACGAACTCTAGGGCGTCCGTGCGGGCTCTGCTGGGCACGCCCTCAGCAGGCTGGGGAGGAACGTGAACGGGGATAACACGATTGCACCGCAACCTTCAAGCATGGTTGTTACGTGAAAAAGAGCAGACGGGGCGAGTGTGGCAGGGTTGGAACGCCACGTCTGCGAGGAGTGGGTCCCTGGTCCGTGTCACATGCAGTGAAGGATGAAATTGAACGGAGAAAGTAACAACAAATTAATATCACCTGCCGGAAAGGGAGGACGAGGGTCCCATAAACAGGAATAAAAACTGAATCTCTCTTAACAACAAGCTTTCTAGGTTTTGTGTAGAATCCTGCAAATGATTTCACATGATCATAAAACGTCAGCCAGCATGAAACGCAGACGCCGCGGGCCGGGGAGGCGGGCACGCAGGGTCACCTGTCGGGGTGCCGGCTTGGCCATTCAGACGGGGGTGGGCGAGTCCGGTGAGCTGGGACCTGTGACTCCATCGACTGGCTTCGTGGGGTACCCCCCAAATACAAGATCTTCATGGAAGTGTCAACACTTTTCAAATGATTGTCAGGAATGTAGGCGCTGGGATTCTAAGACTTATGTACTGCTAAGGTAAGGCTAATAATTTCGCTAATACTGTTAAAGTCCTAGTTTCTTGATTCGTAGTGAAAGCAAAAGAAAGGCGGAGGAGAGAGTCACGAGAGACTGTGAGATTATACAGCGGAACGGTCAGCCTGCGGCCTGTGCGTGAGCCCTGGGCTCAGAGCCTTCGAGGAGAACAGGGAGACCCAGGACATGAACCCACTTACTGGAAGGATCCTGGGGGCCTAACTCACTTTTCTAAAACACAACAATAAAAATTAAAAAGCAAAAACAAAATACTGTTTTCACCTGCACACACCGTCCTGAAGGATCACGAGACAAGTGATTACCGTACTCTGAGTTTCGGCTGTTCTGACTACTGGCTGCTCCTGTCTGTTTTGAGGTAAAAGTACACATTTGGGTTTTGGAGAATTGCCTGTTTTTCCATTTCGTGATAAATATTCAGCATAACTACAGATATGCAAAGGATCCATGCATCATACTTCATTTTCAACAAGCGTCTAGGAATTATGCACCATTAAGGTAATAAAGAAATCTGTTAAAAATAAAAGGCAGTTACCTTTGAAACTCATCGTTTCCAAGCATTTCCAACGTGTCATATCCAGGTTTCATGCCAACGTTTCATTGTCGATGTTGTCCCATGTGGGAGAGCATGTTTGAAAAATTGTAAGTTCTGTCTTGGTTCTACAAGGGAGAAAAAGATAAAGGAATAAATTTTAGCTATCCCGGCAAAAAAAATAATATAAAGCCTATGTATTAAAAAAATTAAGTTCCTTGGGCCTCCCTGGTGGCGCAGCGGTTGAGCGCTGGGTTGCAAAGCTGCCCGCGGCCTCTGCGGCGCCGGTTCCATCCCCGGCCACCGGAGGAGGGTCCCCCATGGCGCGCAGACCTCTCCTGCCGCCCGCTGCTCCCCTCAGCAGTGTCCTTCGGTCCTTCTGCCTGCTCTGCTCCCCACTCTGGCTCTGGTGAATTCTCTCACCCTCCCGCGCTTCTGACTGTGCCCAGTGCTTGCATGAACAAATAAATAAATCTTTAAAAAAATTAAATTCCAACTGATAAGCGGCTGACGTAAAGACCTTTACCATAAAAATGGGGCCGTTTCAAGTAAGCCAGGAACGTGAGGGCGGGAGGGAGCCATATACCCCCCCTGTCCTAGGAGACGCCCAGTGAAGAGGCTATTTCCTTCTCAGACAGTGGTGCGTAGGGCGTTGAATTCGATGGTGTTTCCCGCTGAACGCCTCCTCTCTCCATGCGGTCGGCTGAAAAGTCCTAAGCGAAGCCGCTGAGCTGGCCGGAGGACAGCGCGTGCTCGCGGCACAGACTGCGCGTTTCTCTGTCTCGTGAGGAAACTGCCCTCCGTGTCCCCCACGCTTACGTGTCCACACGGGGGACAGGGGACCTTTCATCCGCACCGGCCACGGGGCCCCGCAGGTCTGTTCTGCCCCCGCAGGCCTGTGGTCAAGGAGGATGTGGATGCAGGTATTTGACAGGTGTCTCTGTCTGTCTGTCTGCCTGTCTGTGCAGTTTTTTTAAATGCCCAAACTCAATACAACTGCTGCTCTTTCTCCCTTTGCGTCTCTCGTCTGTGACTAACCTGTGAGTGTTCAGGAGACCGGGCCCTGGAGCTGCCGTGCGGGTGACACTGCCCGGCCCTGCGGGGACCTGGAAGGCGCACCTGCCCTCCGTGCCCTCCAGGCGCGGCTCATTTCAGCCCAGCTGCGAAAAAATGGCAACTACTGACTGCACAGAGGCCTTTTGCTGCAGCCCTCAGGACGCTTGGGGGACAGACTCCAGGAGAAATGGGCAGGGGCCAGCGACACGCAGCAGCCTCTCCGGAGGGAGGGCCTCTGAGCCCTTGGAGAGAGAGGTCCGCTTCTGAGCCAGCACCTGCCCCCTCGGGAGGCAGGAGCTTCCGGGCGAGCGCCCTCCGCCCGAGCCGGCTCTGGAGGTGCTTAGCTGTGGTGGGGAGCGGCTGCCCCGCCTGTGCAGGGGAGGGCGGGCCTCACACCGGGGGCAGGTGGCCCATGAGCGGGGCGCAGAGTGGGGTGCTGCCGCTCGCCAGCGGGGACGTCCTGTCGTGGCGTCTGGGCACACGGGCCGCGCCTCTGCTGCACCCCCAAGGGCTTTTCTCCAAGGCTCAGCCTCCTCCTGTCTTTGTCCTTTTCTCTTTCCTCCTTCGCTTGCCAGCTTCTCTCCGTTACTTCAGAGTTGATTGAAAATGTTGCACTTGACCTGGGCTATTTTCTGGAAAGTTTGATGTGTTTGACTTGCAGCTTAATTGGCATCTGCGGTGGAAAACACTGAATTTCTCAACTCAGCTCGCACCACCATCTGTCACTCGTTGCAGGAGGCCCGGCCCTGCCTCAGACTGTGCTTTCAACACGGTGCGGCGGCCCCGGCTCGCTGGCCTCAGCGCCGAACCCACAGCTGCGCCGAGAAGAGCCCCACGTCCTGTCACAGGATGAGTGACGCTCGCCGGGGACAGTCTCTCGCCGCCGCCACAGTAGCTGCTCACCACTAACAGCGTCTTATTGGTGAAAATGCCAAGACCATAGCGCGCCTGGGGGGGCTATTTGATGGGTCATTTAGAAGCGCAGGACCAGGGCAGCGACGGGTTAGGGGGTTTGGGTGCGTCTGGGTTAACGTGTGCGTTGACTCGGCGGGGCCGGGTGTCCCGTCGCTGTGCGTGACGTGCGTGTTTCCGCAGCACAGGCTTCGAGGCGGGGGGCGTTTTGCTTCGTGGCACTGGAAAACGACCAGGCGAGCTGGACCCGGGTCATGAAAGGAAATAGTCGCGGGTGGCTCAGCAGCTGGCGTCCTGCTGGGTCTGTGGGCTCTGCCCGTCCCGTCCCCCAGGACGGCTTGAACCCGGGAGCCTCTCCCTGCCCCACGGGCGTGCATCCGCCTTCGCGTGTTATTCCCTGCCTGTCAGATGCGGCTCTGGCCGGCGTGTGGGCAGCGCCCGGGGGGGATGCCTTGAGTAGCTCGGTAGCTGTTGGTGGCTTTTTCATGCCCCCTGTGCGCGCAGATCCTCCTTGGATGCTTTGCCGCCGGCTTCTTTGTCCCCTGGACCGTGCGTCTGCCAGGGGCCTGAGCGCTCGAGGGTCCATGAGCCTGAAGCTGGTTTCCCTGCAGTTCCGGCCGGGGCGCTGTTTCCAGGGTTGCCCCAGGATCCGCTCATCCCGGAGACTCGGATGGAGGCTGCACACGCAAGTGTCCTCTAGCGCTGAGGTCAGAACGCAGCCCGCGGGGAGCAGGAGGCAGCGGCCAGGGGAGCGCCAGCCTCCTCTGGGCCACGGGGGGCCGGGTGACTGGAATAGGGACCATGACTGGTTTCCAAAGAAAGCGCCACTGCAGCCTCACTCCAAAGACCCGCGGAGGCGGGGGGAGGCCGGCCCAGAAACAACATAATTGCAGTTTCATGTAATTATGTCGATTTTAATTTATCACCCTCGATGCAATTATGTCATCTGATGTGCATCGTATTTGTGTGCCGACTCCTCACGAGCCCACCCCGCGGTGGAGAAGGTGTCGCATCCATGCCCCACGCAGGCCCGCGGGCCCACGGTCCTGCAGCCTGTCCAGAAACGGGCCGATCTGGGCTTCTGACTGGCTTTCTGGTCCCTGGCGTGCCGCGCTGTTACCTGAGCGAGTCATCTTACACTTTCTTTCTGTGTGCGTGTGAGGATGAAACTTGCAAATGTCGGCCAGAAATCCTCTTATAATCCTTTCGAGTACATGTTTAAAAGAAGCGTGTGCCTCGGCAGCCAGCACACGTCATGTAAATATGAGGACGAGCAGCGAGCAAGCAGCAGCAACGGCCGCAGCAAGATCGCCTTTAGAAGAGTCAGTTCTCGCAGAAGCTTCCTGTAGAAGAAAGACAAAGCAGGTACCCCGCGCGCCAGGCCCTGCGCAGAGCGCTGAGTGTGCGCTTGTCTCTGACTCCGCAGCGCCCACGGGAGACTATAAATACGCAGGGGCTGAGTCCACGCTCTGCGTCACCACGTGGATGGGATCCTTGCCACTGTCAAAAGGAAGCGCTCGACGGTGTGTGAGGAGAAGCCAGCAGCCCCGTCCTGCCCTCGGTGTCTGCAGCCTCTGAGCCTCCGGGCTCTGCAGTGCGGATGCACGTCTGGTCTGCTCTGTCCCCAGAACCGGCCCTGCCACGGCCTGAGGGCGCCCTTGATCCCGCACTCCCGGTTTTCTGTGGGAAAAGCAGCAACTCTGCTCCTTGGCATTTCCCCAGAGGATGCAAACTCACTCACTGGCAGGGACGCCCGCCCTCCCGTGCTCACCGCAGCCCTGTCTCCCGCAGCCGCGCTGCGGGGGCAGCCCAGTGCCCGAGGACGGAGGGTGGGGGGGCGGGAAGTGGCGTCTGCATGTGATGGCACCCACGCGGCCGCAGAGAGCCGGCATCTTGCCATTCGCAGCAGCACGAATGGAGCAGGAGGGGTGACGCCCAGCGGCACACGCCAAGAGAACGACACGTTCCCGGGGGTCTCACGCACGTGTGGCGAAACAGAGCAAAGGGACTGTCCACGATACCTGAAACCCTAGAAATCTGACTGCGTCATCAAGGGAAGGGGCGTGGGGTTGGGGGTAACATGGGGGGTCCCCAGGGGACTGTGTGGAGGACGTGGGAGGCTGGTGGCAGGGGTGGTGTGGAAACAGCATCTGACGAGGGGGGATTCTGTGGCCCGTCACGCGGTGTTATGAGGGAGTGACCCCCAACAAAACGTGCAAGTGGAACCAGGGTTCTGGGGGCCCCTTCCCAAGCCCAGGCTGGGGCGGTCCCTTTCGGCTGCGGAGGGCGATGCACTTGCAGGGCAGGGGCGGCTGCCCCCCATGTGCCCATGTTGCTGGCCGTGGCGGGTCCCCCAGGGGCCCTTCCCTCAGCCGCCCCTGAGCGCGGGGGGTGCCCTCCGTGTCCTCTCCCGCGTCTCCGCGCCGCAAGCGCCGGTCCATGTTCCTGCGGTTCAGGGAGAGCCACGCTGGGCCCGCGCTTCTGCGGGGTCTCTGGGCCGGGGGGGATCGCGGGGCGCCCCTGCTCCCGCTCCGTGGCCGTGCCCCAGCCGCGCGGGGGGTCGTCGTCCCCCCTTGTAACGTTTCCGATGAAAGCAAATATAAAACCCAGAACTTCAGGTGCAAATGTGGGTTTTGACATTTATCCGGAAAGGACGCTGAGCGGGGGGAGTCCAGCGTGTCCTGATTCGCTTCGGGGTGTCCTCCGCCTCCTCTGGAGACCGTGGCAGGGTGACGCGCGCGGGGGAGGACACAGCACCCGGGTCAGCGCCCTGCCCGCAGGGGCCTCCGCTGCCCAGTCCGGCCGGAGCTGTCCTCGGCCTCGCAGCGCTGCCCCTTAGGCCAGGGGTGGGAGCGGCTGTCTCCGGGGGCGCCGCCGGGTGCGCTTTGGCACTGCACACAGAAAGGAGGCGAGACGCGCCCGTGCCCGCGGCAGGCGCAGGTGATGTCCTCGGAGCAGCGACTGTGCAGAGAGACAGCGCCACTGCTCTGGCATCACAGATGTGGACCCCGGGGCGACGGGCAGGCGCCCGGATTAGGGGAGTCGCCGTCCAGGGGCCCTGGGCGTCCAGAAAGACGAGAACGAACCAGGCGCGGGGAGAGCCTGTGAGGAAAACTTGACCGTCGGGAAGGAGAACGCGTGGAGTTTCTTTTAGTAAAAAAATAAATAACGTGACTACCGGGTTGATCCATTCTTTGCCTCCTCTGGCACTAGATGTGGGGACTTTAAAGATCTGGAAAGCAACAGCTTTATCTTGGGCCGTGTCCGATTTTCCTGTATCGTTTTCTTAGCTTTTATCTTGATATGTTAGAGTGTTCGCCGTCTGTTGTCATTTCATCAAAGTCACCTCGTGTCCGCTCCACTTACATATTCAAAAAATGAGTCTGCAATATGGTTCTTACGTGGGCGTCATATTTTTAGAAACTCCCACATCGCCCTTCTGAAGAGCGTCCCTTGCTGCGAAGGACTGAGCCCCACTGTCTCTGCCGGGACGGGCGCGCGTGGTGGGGGCTGCCCGTGTCCGTGGGGTGGGGGTGACCGGCCCAGTTTACGACCACGCGGTGCACTGAGCCGACCCACCTTCACCCCAGCGCCAGCCCCGTCTCGTCCGGTGCGAGCTGTCTGGGCGGTGCAGGCACGGGCCGGGGCAGAGTGTGTCACCATGCGGTTCCTTTTGCACGACGTAGCCACGCAACCGTCCTAATGCAGCGGGCGGCGGCCTCTGCGACATCTTCCTTTCTTACACAGCTTACGTGGCCATTGAATGGAAGGAGCGCTGCCTGGACACGGTTGCACTTTCACAGGAGCTGCTGGAAATGCCACAGCGCAGGTCCCTGTGGTAGATCCTCTTCAGATGCAAACAAGCCAGCTCGGCCGTGCCAATTTTATGGACTATGCAATGCAGGTGGTTTTTTATTTAACAACCACTGAATATATATTTTTTACAATCATTTTAGAACGAGATTTTTATTGTGCACGTTGAGATTGTCTTCGTCGAGCAACTCCTTGCACGGAGACGTCGTCTGTGTCACAACAGGCGGCTGGAAGGAGGCCCGTGCGGCACGGGCTTCCCCCTCAGGCAGGGCTGCGCCGCGTATTTTTCAGTTTGATGACATATTGGCCCTTATGTGCTCAGCAGCTCGTGCACCTTAACTATATGATAAATATTTGCTGCTGACTCTGTAAAATGAAAATGCTTTAAAGTAAAGGAGTAAAGGGAGTTAGAAATCAATATTAATTAGGCACTTACTATGCCACAGTTACTGTTTCGGCAGCGTTGCCCATGTAGCCACCTGAATTCCAACAACCTGTGTCACCCTCCTGTGGGAGAGGAAACTAGGGCCCAGGGAGCCGCTGCCTCACCTTTGATTACACTGACAGCAGGTGGGTGCTGAGGACACCAGGACGACAGCCGTGTCCACCCCGCGGCTCACCTGCCATCACGCGAGGCCCCGCCCTCGCCAGGGGACCCGCCCCGGTGCCTTCCTGTGGCTCACACACCGGGTCTCTTCCTACAGGAGTTACTTCGTGTGCTGGGCACTTAGGAGCCCTTGCTTTCTTCATCTCATTTAAAGTCTTCTATATGGATAACCCCAAAGTAGATTCCGAATGCTGCATTCACAATAAAGTGCGCAAAAACAGAGACCCGGATAATTATTCTTCCAAATCTTGGACTGCATCTGGTATTTCACTTCTCTTAGGTTTTCATTTTTCATGGTGAAAAGCAATGGCTGCAGAATTAATAAGCCTGAGTCATGAGATTCATGTTCGTATAAAAAGTTACATTTGTATTCACCCCAGGGCACTGTAAAGAAAAAAAAAAAAGCTCTATCTCCCTGAAAAGAACCAAAAAATATGTAGTTAATAAATACTTCCTGGGTTAATCAATCGCAGATTTGCGTGAGTTGGTTCAGCAGCCAAGGTGTCCTGCGGCTGGTGAAACACTGACGTGCAAAGGCCCGGGCCTGGCTCAGGGGAAAGCTCCGTCCAGAGCCAGACGCACTCCCGGGCGGGCGCGGGGCCAGGGGTGCAGCAGCCCGTGTCCCCTGCAGCGCGGGTGGGGTGGTCCCCCAGAAATGGAGGGGGGCCCGGAGATCCCTGGGGTGCAGTGGGAGGGCCAGGGGGCTTCCAGGCCTGAGACCACAGCAGCTCTGGGCCAGAGCGCCCTGCGGGGCGGGAGGGGCTCCGTCTGTCAGTGCCGGGCCGCAGCATCACCCGGCCCGGGCTCACCGCTCGGCCGCATAGTGGTCCCGGCGGCTGGGCCTCCCCTCGGAGTGTTTGGCTTCTCCGGCAACCTCTTTGTGCTGCAGAGGCCACCTCTCGCTGTGCCCTCCTCGGATAGGGACACCGGTCAGGTGGGGTGCAGTGAGGCTCAGGGCTCATCTGCAGCCCCGAGTTTCACCACCACAGGTCGGCCTCTCTGCTCAGCCTTCCCAGGCTCCGGACCTCTGAGGAAACGAGTGTCTGTTGCTGAAACCCTGTCCACCTGGCAGCCTGAGAGACCAGGGCTCCTGGGAGCTCTCCACGGGCCCCTGGGGCGCCTCAAGGCCACCGAGGGACCCCCGCGCCAGCTCCCAGCACGGGCAGCGGCAGAGAAGCCGACTGGACGGCCGTCCGCCCCGGAGAGCCCCCTCGGCCCTCCCGCTGCCTAAGAGAAACCGGCATGTTCTACTGACATGTTTTGGCAGAAGCCGCAGGATTTTGCTCTTTTGTCTCACGTGTGCCCCCCAGTTGTGATTGTTTCCCCAACGGCACGGCCTGGGTGCGGAGGGCGCCCCAGGACCCCCTCGCTGTCGGCTCCGCTGAGCTCGCAGCGCTCGGGTGCTCTCAGGCGACGGACGGCTTGCTGCCGCGCAGCCTTAGCTGACTGCACAGGCTGAGCATCCCTGCAGACCCCCAAGTTTGCCGTGGGGTCACCGCGACGGTCAGGGCCTCGCGACAGTCAGGGCCTCGCGACAGTCAGGGCCTCGCGTCAGCCGCGACAGGCCCCGGGAAGGTCTCTGAGGCGCGTAACCACCAATAGGCGTTGCGGGACCATCTGAGAGGGGTGCGGGGTCCCCTCCCTGGCCTGAGCTGAGTCTCCGGGCTCCGGGCCAGTGCCCTCTCCCGGGCTCCCCCCCACTGCCCTCTGGCAGCCGAGGCCCAGGAACATGTCGGGTGCAAGGACTTGAACCCGGACCTCTCCGCTTCTCAGCCTTGGCTTTTTTCTGCAAGACGGAGCGTTTCTGTTCGTGCCGACAGGACGCGAGTTCATCAAACGCGACCTGTGACTGGGGGCCGCGGGGCGGGCGGGCCGCGGGCGTGCAAGTGACACAGCAAACAGCTCCGGCCGTTCCCGCGCGGCGTCCCCGGCGCCTGGGGCACGGATGCCGTGGAGAGCCGTCTGTGCACGCGCCGAGGTCTCGGCAAAGAATCTATGCTGACCTGAGGGATGTTTATAAAACTTTCCCATCTTTCTTCTTTGAGGTTTGCCCTTTGCCCCGTCGGGCTCCATCAGGCGACGCTTCGCTGGCACCCCGCCCGGGGCGCTGGCCGACACCGCCGAGGCTGGGCCTGGGGGTTCACGCTCCTGGGACCACGCGATGTCCACCCGCCCTTTCTGTTCTTCCTCTGTGGAGACTCGGCTCCGCCGTCTGTGCCGGTCGAGGAAGCGCCCAGCCCTCCGGTGGACACAGCTTGATTCTCCAGGTCCCTCGCGCTGCCTCGCGGCCTGGGTCAGGCACGGAAGCGGGAGACACGCGCCTCAGCTGTGGCCTCCTGCGCGCAGCGGGGCTCCGTGGCCGTTTGCCAGGAGAGCCCCAGAGGAAGGGGTGACGGGGGTCGGCTTTCTCCTCCGCAGGCGGCTGGGAGGGGGGGCCCGCTGGGAGGGGGCGGGGGGCACTCAGAGGGCCTGGCTCGGTGCTGGGTGCAGGCAGGAGCTCAGAAGCACCAATTCCTGCCCCCGGAGAGCTGAGGCGGGACTCGTCTCACCGCCACGATGCTACATCCAAGTGACTGTTTCAGTCACGCGTGACCTTCCCCCGGCAACACTACGGGCGGACCCTCTCCACTCTCCCCGGGCCCATGAGAGCCGGGTTAGCAACGTGGACCTGCATGAAACTGCGTAGCAGGTAGGCAGTGTCTGCCCCCTTTGCAGCGCTGTAGAAACACATTCGCGTGAATAAACATGTAATTCGATGTATTTGGTAAACAGAGTAGAGCTCAGCGGCCTCACCCACACATACCTGGGAAAGCATCGGTTCCCAGCCCGCCTCCTCCCCGGAGCCCCGCAGCCTGGCCCCCGGGGGCTGGCCGGCGTGGGAGGTGGTGCTGACTCAGCCTCCCTCCTGTGCTCACAGCCGGCCAGACCACGAGATCCTTCTGGCTCTTGGCGCTTGCACAGACGCCAGGGCCCGGCCAACGACAGGACCGCCGCTGGAGGTGGCCCCGGCACGTGGGCCACGGGCCCCACATTGTGACTGAGCATCAGGGGAGCTGGCTGCCCGCGCTGGGGGCGCACCTGCTCCTGTTGTTCCTCTGGGAATTCCTGTTCATGCTGCAGGGGCGGCTGCAAGCACAGCCCCAGGTGCGTGCAGGAGGGAGCTGGCGGAAGGTGCCAGCGGCGTGGCTGCCCCAGGGCCAGCGTTGCCGTCAGGGACAGGATGGCATTTTCCACCCTGGCGTTGGAGAGCTGTGTCAAGCTCGGCGCAGCGTTTCTCCCGCCTCCTTCTAGGGTCTGTGTAGAAAGGGCCTGTGTTTTTAGCGGCCCCCCTTTATCATCTGTCTTCTGTCATTCAGTGGGTGCTTGGTAATATCCTGCTCAGGTTCGGCTCCCCTTCCCCGTCTTCACTTCGTGCCTGGAATGACAATGGCAGGGCCACACCTCTGCCCCCCCACCCCGCCTCCCCGGCTCCCCCCGGCTCCCCCGGGAACTCCGTGCACAGAAGGAGCTGGGCGCAGGCTGGGAGCAGGAGCAGGAACCAAGCGCCGGGGCAGGTTCTAGCTCCGTGAAACACAGCTGGGTCTGGAAAGCTTGTGCATGCGTTGAAAAGCACTTAACACTCCCCCCCAGATATCACCTTCAACGGCGTGGGTTAAGGAAATGATTTTGCCGCACCCAGGCAAGGGGCTGGATTAATAGACTGGCTCTGCCAAGTACTGAAAGGGCGTTTCCAAGTCCCTTGCTTTGGAGCTCTAACAAGTCGTGGTGTTCAGGGTCGTTCAGGATCATCAGAGTGAAGATCCAGACCCAAGGAGCAGGCGCTGGGCTGTGCTCCGGGAGAGGAAGCGCGCGTGTGGACGTGGTGTGTGCAGGCGGGCACAGGGCGTCGCGCTTCCTGACAGGAGGGCCTGCAGGGTGCTGTCCTCCCCTGCAGAGTGCGGAGGCGCGAGGAGGCCCTGGGACTTAATCTCGCCCTCCCTGTGGCTCCTGCAGAGACGCGGCCAGGCCTGCTGGGGCTCCTTTGCCTGCGGGGTCCTCGGTGGGGGACGAGCTGTGCCCGCAGCCGTGGGTTCCTGACTCCTGCGTTGGGTGGAGCATGTTCACGCTGCACGGCTATGAAGGTGGCCTTTCTTGTCTGCCGAGGGGTGGCGGGAGTGGGCCCAGAACATGTTGCATGCCCACAACCGAAGGTTTGCTTTTTCCTTTGCAAAAATGACAACGAGCGACAATGAGCGACAATGAGCGGGTGAGCAGGGGCCTCGAGAGCTCCCTGCAGATCGGGGGTCGCAGACGCGGCACATGACCCGCGGGCATCCTGTTCTCTCTCCGACTCGCGCGTGCCCCGCGGGCATTGTTGACGTGGGAAGGTGACCGGGCAGCGAAGTTCAAGTTCATGATCTGGTTGACAGAGCAGCTGACTGGGTGATGGCTGCTCCCGGGGTGTCTCTCCGTTCACGCTGCAGCGGCGGGTGGGCGGGCAGCGGGGAAGCAGGAAGGGCGCGTGAGCTTCTGCTGTTATTTCAATATTTGCAGATAAGAACCGCGAGGTGGCGAGCGCTGGGGCCCGGGCCGCACCTGTGCCCTCCGCCTCTGGGCCGTGGAGCGGAAACGGGGTGTTCTTCAGCAGAGACAGTGGGATTTGGGTGAATTAGAAAACGGCCTATTACAAATATCAGCTGGAACGAACGGGCGCTTAGAAAAATACGTTTAAAAGTGAAAAGGTGTTTGGTGGAGACTTAACTCCACGAGCTGCGGGTCCTTCTCCTGCAAGACGTGGAGCCAGCCTTTCCCCGCCGGGTGACTTGCTCGCATTTTATTTACATTTTTATCTCCTTTCTTCTCCCCCAATGCTCCCCTTTCCTTTTAATAAGAGGGGCAGGCCCAGCCCCACCCCCTCTGGCCTCTCACCTCCCTGGCTCTCCCCAGACAAGGCCAGCGGGCACGCGACTGGGCCGCGGTGGGGTGCTCTGTGGGGCCGTGGCTGAGCCCCCACGCTGACCGCAGAGACGTTTCATCTTCCTGGCTCTCCAGGCCGGGCCCTGAGCCCGGCGCCAAGAGACCTTCTCCTCCCCCCGGGGTCTTCCCTGCTGGCCCCCTGGCCGTGCTGTGCTCACCCCTGGCCTGCGCTCCCTCCCGCCCGCGCCCTGCGCCCAGGTCACCCCCTGAGGCCCGGTCAGGCTGGCGCGTCTTGTGTGGCCTCATCTTCGCTCCTCACGAGACCCAAGTAAGGTCCGTGTGGGGCGCTGGGGCTGGGGCTTGAGCTTGTCTTTTTGGAGACACAGCTTAACGCACCGCGCGCACGTGTGCATGCGCGAGAGCACGACGGGCGCACGCGAGCCCACGGCGCACTGTGACCGCAGAGCCACGGCCCACCGCGTGGGGCCGCGGCGGGTGAGGAGAGAGGACAGCGAGACGAGGGGACATGGAGCTGCCCCCGCCCTCTCCGTGCCCTTGGGCTCTCGACGACTCTCTTAGATCCCCGGAGAACCTGGGTGCAGGCGCTTGGGAAGGGCCTGGGGTCTCCTCTGCGTCTGCGCCTCCCGGCCAGCCGGGCTCTCAGGGTCCTTCTCGCTGAATGTACCTTTTTCTCTCCAACTCCTCTGGTCCTCACTTCTCTGCTTTTCTGGTGGCCTGTCACCTCGATCGCGGCGCGCCCGCATGTGTATCCTCTCCCCTCACACTCAGCGCCCGGGCTTGTGTCCCCTCCCGCCCGCCTGGACGCGGCCTGCGTGGGGCCTGCGCCTCTGGACCCCACGGCGGACACAGGCTGAGGACAGGTGGCGAGACAGAGCAGCCCCCACACGCAAACCCCCGACGGGCGGCCACAGGGGCTTGTTGTGTTTCATGTTCTGCAAATAGTGAGGGTGAGTCTGTCATGCAACCATGGGAAAAAGTAACTTAAAATCTGTATTTTAATGCAATTTGTGAAGTTTTACTGACTGGCAGTATTTTTAAACCGTCGCTCAGATAAATCTCCAGCAATGTTGAGCAGATAGGAATAATTTATTTTGAGAAAATTCATATAGGACTGTCTTCGAAAGAAAGTAGTAAAAATATTTGAAATTACACATGCTATAAATAATCTTAGGGAAACAGATTTGTGGGTATTAAAAATAAAAGCTATTCCTATTTCTCACTAGTAAATCCTGAGTTTCTCTGAGCAAGTTCCCGGGACCGTGATGCAAGCGCCGCCCGCCCTCCCCGCCGGCGCACACGGCAGCTGCAAGGAAAGAGGAGAAGGTCCTGCCCTTCGTAGTTGTGCAATTTGCAGCGAAATCGCTGTTTGGTCGGGGAGTTTGAGTTGTTGCTGAGCAGGGATGGAGCTGACAAGAGTCTGGGGCAGAGAAACGGAGGCATGATTGCCTGTCACGCCCCTCCGGCTCCAGGAGTCACCCCACCAGCTCCCTCTGCGCCCCACTATCCATCCTGCAGAAACCCCCTGGGATCACGGGCTGAGCTGGTTCCAGCGGGTTCCTCTGCAGAGACACTGAGCTCCCTCTCCAGCGAAACCCCCGCTCCCGTTTCCACCGGCGCTTAGGGCAGGCGCGCTGGCTTGGAGGGGACACGTAGACGCACGTTGGCCCTTTTGTCCAGAATACATTGAAAACCCCAGTGGCATGCAGCGTCCATCGTGTTTGCTTCTGGGTTCCGGCCGGTGCCTGAGCTGTGGCCTGGTGGAGACCAAGGGAATGCTGTGCTCTTCCCGAGGCCACGTAGGGGCACCCCCTTCCTCTGCCACCCTTCACTGTGATAGAGTGAGCCCAATTTAAGAGCGAAATCACTGGCTTTGGAATGAGCTTGAGTCGGATAACACGCCAGCAGGCCATGACCCGCCTGCAGGTGACCAGGTGGTGGTGGACACGCACACCCCCCATACACACGTTGAGGATTTCTAGAGTCGCTTTAGAAAGATATGACAATTATTCATGAAACCAATTTTAAGCTCCTTTTCTCCATTATTTCTTTGCACAGCAAATGTAGTTACGTAATTATTACTGCCTCGGTCCAAGAAATATTATTTTTGTCCTTAAAGAAATCTATAATCTCCTTAACAGCACCAACCTAGCCGTGTCCTTCATTTCCGAGGATCAGCTACTTTGCAAGCAGATGTGCCAGCCCAGCCCTGGAACGGCCGATATCGATCTCTTCCTGTTGGCCTTTATTATGACGCAACTTTGATTTCAAGATGGAGTTGCATCGAGCATTAACTAGGCTAAAATCAATTTTTAATAAGAGTCTTCACTGTCTGTGACAGTTTCTTCTATCTAATTGATAGCACAAGCCTGTGTTAAATGAAAAATGTATTTTTCAAGCGTGTTCTCAATAACAAAGCAGCATTCGCAGCAGATCCTCCGGAGCCCGGGCCTAGGGCGGAGTCGGGGTCAGCACTGCCCGTGCTGACGTCTGTCCGCGGCCACTTCCTGTGCTCAGAGGGCTGCGGCGTTTCCAGCAGTTCTTTCCTTTTTCATAAAAAAAAGCAAGGCCAGGGTCTCCCTGCTGGCGGAAGGGGTTGAGTCTCGGCTCTGTGTAGCTATGGGCCACCTCTGCAGCATGAGTTCGATCCCCAGCTGTCCAGGGAGCTACCCACAGGGCGCAGCAGACCTCTCCTGCCTCCCCGCTGCTCCCCTCAGCAGTGGATCTCAGTGGACCCGCCTGTTCTGCTCCCCACTCTGTGTCTGGGCAGTCCTCTCGCCCCCCACCTCTGGCCTGCACCCCAGTTCTTCTGTGTATAAATAAATAAGTAAATCTTTTTAAAAAAGCAAGCCCAAGGACAATGCAGTGCTCAGTTGCTCAGTGTTCAATGAAGATTAAATGAAGCTATTTAATTCCCTAAAATGATTAAGATTTTTCTTTTTCTGAAAGGAAAATTGAAGCAAATAGACTTTAAGATGGTCAATATCACAATTATCAGATTTATTTAAAAAAAAAGACATCTATGGTAATATCAATACATCAAGTAAACACGTTGCAATCCTCAGACGATGGTGCATGTCAGCTACGGAATTGATATTTAAAACCAATCAACACAGTGAAAGGCTCCGCGGCCTGTGCCCGAGGACGCCGAGCTCACATTCGCCTGAGCTGGAGCCGGCGCCGTCCGCCCCACTGCCCTCCGTCTTCTCGAGAAAGCCGTCCAGCTGGACTCGCGCAGGTGGACCTTCCCCGTGTAAGAAGGTGCTTTCCCGTCCCGCCGTGCCCCTGTGACGTCGCAGCCCCGGCCGAGCGATGCTCTGAGGAGGGACACGCGCCCTCGTCACCGCTCCCCTTGTCGGCGGGCGCCCGGGCGCTCCGTTGCTGGCGGGAAGGAATGAGCCGTGTGAACGTCTGCGTCGGCGTCACGTGAACATGTTTCCTCTGGTTTGAGCCGATACCTGTGATGCAACAGTGGGTCAAACGGTGAGATCGCGTTAAGATTTGCAAGAAACTGCCCGATTATCTTCATGGCTGCCCCCCCAGCACCGGTGACGACCTGTCCCCGCATCCTCACCTGCGGCGCAGCCGGCTCTGGGCTGGGGCCTCCCCACGCGCCGGGAGCGTCTCCTGCTGAGGTCGGCTCCCATTCGGACGCCTTTTAGGGCGAGATGCCTGTCAGGGTCGTTTGCTCTAGAAAAACATTTTCCAGGAGATAAACCGTGAAATGTTAGAGCAAAGAGGTGAAATTACCAAAATGATTCAACACGAAAATCTATAGTTATTTAGTGTCCCCTTCTACACGGCAGCTGCTGCCCTTACGAGATCAGGGTCCACCGTGATCGCCTGGCGCGCGGAAGACGCCGGCTGTGGAAGCGCCACCCTGGGCAGCAGCGTCCAGACGCGTGCCTCCCCCCTCGCCTGGCCAGGCCTGCGCTGCCCACGCCCCCGCGCACCTCTCAGACTCCCCTCCCAGCGCCCCACGGCATCCCAGGCCGGGAAGGCCCCTCTGGGTGCCGCTGTCACCAGCGCGCTCGGCCCCAGGCCCGGTGACCGCCGCGGGGATCAGCTTCCTCGGAACTGGCCGCGCCTGTGACAGAGGCTGGGTCTCGAGACCGTTTCACGGCTTCATAGGCACCGGACGCCCCTCCGCAGCGACGCTGTCAGGGAGGGTGTTTCCAGTTTTGTTTTCGATGAAACGGGCACAGAGGACAGAACCCCTGGCCCGCGCCACCCCTCACGGCGACAGAGTCGGGACCTGGCCTGGTTTCTGGCTGGCGGCCTCTGCCCTCGGCGCTCTGGGCGTGCGCCCGCTCGGCGGGGACCACCCCCCACCCGCCCCTCTGAGGGAAGAACAAGGACCAGGACCAGCCTCCGAGCGGCGAGGCTGTGCCCACAGAGCAGGGCGGGCGCGCCGGGCCGTGACGCCGGCAGGCGTGCGCCGACGTGTGGAGGGGGAACCTTATTTCCTTGGGCAAAGCAAACAAGCAAAAAAGAACAGAAAAGAATCAAAGCGATGAACTTGGACTGATTTGGAAGCACTTGGGGAGCCCTCAGCAGGCCGGGGAGGGGGCGAGAGGAGATGTGAGGACTCAGCTCCCCGGGAGCGCGAGGCCCCTGCGCCGCGCGTGTCTGCCCCGGCTTCACGGGGCGTCCCCGCCCGGCGCACATTGGTGTGGGCGAGGCAGGCCCGAGCTGGCTCCCGGGGTCACACGCCGGGGAACAGCGGGTCCGCCCAGCTGGCAGCGTGTCCCTGCCTCGCCCAGTCCCGTCTGTGTCCGGGGAGAACGGAGGGGCCTCCTCTTAGCCAACCTCAAGTGCAGGGTCGCGGGCAGCCGGCTCCCCCCGAGACAGGGCGCCATCGCTTCGCTGAGACCGTGAGCCCGGCCCCCCCAGCGCCCCGCGAGCCCTGCCCGCTGTCCCCGCCCCCGGCCCCCCAGGCGCACCGAGTCCTTGCTCGCTACCGCGCCTTTTTTGGGTGGAATTAGGACAAGTTAGTTAACTTCGTCTCCTGAACGTGGGCCGTTCTGCCCCGCCCGACCCGCAGCTCCTCTGAGGATGGACTGAGTCCTGGTGAAGGACGCCTTCGGGGCGGCACTTGGCAGAGCGACTGTCCAGGCTCACAAGGCCCTGGAAGCGCAGGCCTCCTGCCTCCCTCGCCTCCCTCCAGGGCACGGAGCTGGTTTTATGGAAAAACAAAGCTCAGGTGAGCTCCCTGGGCTCGCCCACCCCCGGCCAACAGGCTGACCTTTCCGCAGCGTTGAGAAGTCGCCTCAGACAGTGAAGGCAGCTACGCTGATGACGGCGGCCGCTGCAGCCTCTGACCAGGGGCTCGAGGGCACCGTTTCAAAAATTGACTTCATTATTTTACTTAAAAATCCTTTTTAAAAAAAACCAGGGTCGGGGCTAAGCTCTGCTGTAATGTGGACGCGTTCGTCTTAATCAAAGTTGCCACTTAACACACTTCCTCTGTGGTCTTCCTCGAGGCTGAACAGACAAAATAAGTCTCCAGCTTAATTAGAAAGGGGAGATGCACGGAAACCCCTGCAGAGGACTCTCCGCCGCCTCACCGCCAGCCGAGGTGGCACCGGCCGAGCAGGGCGGTGTGACGGGGCCATCTCTGGGGGCCAGGTGCGGGGAGCTGCCCACTTGATAAACTTAATTAAATCATAGCTCCCGCTGCTCCCGCTTGCCTGTGGGTGCAGGGCGGAGGCTGCGCGGGTGGTTTGTGACAATGACCAGGAGCCGCCGCACCCACATCGCCCCAGGAACGCGGAGGCTCCCTGGGCCGGCTCCCTGGGCCCCGCACCGGCAGCAGCGGGTCCCCCCACCGCCTCCTCTTGGCGCCTGGAGCTCCTCCAGCTCCTCTAAATACCGCGGTCAGGCTCAGCCAGCGTCCCTTCCCGGTGTCCGTCCTCGGCGGTGCTTGTACCCATGAAGTCTTGCGAAGAAACGCTGATGGTTTATCCATTCAGTTCTCTTATTCTCGCTTCCAAAAATCACATTTAATATAGTGAACACATATAAATCATATTATACCTACTTTTTAAACTATGAGATCACATCACACTCCAGAGTTTTTCTTCCATCTAGAAAAGTGTGTGTGTGTGTGTGCGTGTGTGTGTCTGTCTGTCTGTCTGTCTGTGTGTCTGTCATCGCCAGGAGGTTTGGAAAACAAGGTCATTAGACTCCTGGGAACTTGTTTTATGTCGTGTTTTTTACTTGTTAATGTATCATCACCTGAATCGCACCCACCTTGTCTGGCCTGTTCCACAGGGGCCCTTGTGTCACCTCCTAGTGGGTCACAGAGCAGGACTCCCCCAGGCGGGTCACTCCGTGGCCTGAGCCCCCGCAGGACTCCCCCGGGCCAGGGTGCTCTCCCCAGCCTGTCCTCACCCCTCCCCGCCCCCTGGATGCCTCAGATCTGTGATCCGCTTTCAAGGGTGGGTGTTTAAGTGTGTGTAAGGGGCAGGAACGGACGGAGCAGGATCTCTAGGACCCGAGCAGACCGGGTAAAGGAGAAGAGAGAGTCCTGGAGCCCTCGGTGGCTTCTGCAGGATTTTATTGGGCTTTACCAGGTACACAGCCGGCCGGGGGGCCGGGGGGCCGGGGGGCCAGGGGGCTGGCAGGCCTCCAGCAAGTCCTCACTCTGTCTGGGCTGTCTGGTGGCCTGTTCTCCGCTCCTCGTGGTTCTGCTTCTGCTTCTCTGCTCTGCTTCTGCTCTGCTACTGCTGGCGTCCCGGGACGCCACCCTCATAAGCCCAGGCTTAGCCCAGGTGAATCCCGTCTACACACGCCCACACCCACCCCACTGCAGGTGCCGCCATCAGGCATATATTCAGGACCTCAAGGACCCATCATCAGTCCTAATGGTGGGAGGGCAGAGAAGCCTGACACTTTTACCTCACCCTACAGCGTGTCTTTAGCCTCGTTTGGTTTTTCTAGATTCCACATGGAAGTGAAAACCGGTGTTTCCTTCTCCTCTGGCTTATGTCACTGAGCACCGCCCGTTCCAGCGCCATCCATGTAGCTGCCAATGGCACAAGTTTATCTTTTTGATGGCTGCGTAGTATTCCACTGTGCATGCAGACCGTGTCTTCCACCCACTCCTCTGTCCTTGGGCCCTGGGGTGGTTTCCAGAGCTGGCTGTTGTGAACAGTGTTGCTGTGACACAGAGGACGGGTTTCCTTGCAAATTCTTGTTTTCTTTTTGTCAATCCTGACTGCATGAAACACGGCCTTTTTCCCACTTATCCATCCAAGGAGAGGAGCGGCAGGGAGAGGAGGGGCTGACTGAGAATGTTGCTGGGGGGAGCACCGCTCCCCGCCTCTTTCCGGCCTCGCGCTGTCTGGGCCTGCGGCAGCGCTGCGGCTGATGTCGCCGACTGCCCAGCATCCTAGCTCCTGGCTACTAAAGGAAGTTTCCGTTTTTTCTCGCTATTAGCCCAGGTTTGTGTTTGAAACACTGTCCCTAACCCCAAGGTAATGCAATGGGAAGTGTGGGTGTCGGGCCCTAAAGAGTATTTAAAAATTTAAAGAATATGAATGTTTGCTGTTCAGTCTATTTTGTGCCTTCCTGTCAGCCAAGGAGGGGAGAGGCGGCCTTCCCAGCCTTGTTGGGTCCCAGTCGCACCTGGCATGACCCCAAAATGAACTCGCTTTGGAGAACTGAGCATCCGGACGTCGGCGAAGCGCCCGGCGATTCTCTGCGTGGCGGTGAGTGCGGCCTCTGGACAGCCCTGGCTGGGGACAGGAGCCCGCGCGGCATCTGCCCCGGTTCTCACTTCTCTCAGATTTTGGCAAATAATCTAAAGCCAAGCTCAGATGTACGTCTTCACCCGAGGGAACTTGGGACGTGCTGCTGTGGAGCGAGTGCCGGCCTGGCTCAGAGCTCGGGACTAGTCTGTCAGGGCGTATTATTCGCCGCAGCAAGTGTGAAATACGCGCCGCTGCTCCACGAGGCGTCTCACGCTCACGGGGTTTGCTTTTCGCTATTAACTTGAGGAGGAAATCGGGGCTCAGTGTCTAAGGACGTGTTTCAGTATTAAAAGCAATCAAGCCGCTCGGCGAGCAGACGCGCATGGGAGGCGAAGGGAGGCGAGGAAGCCGCGAGTCGCTGGGCCGGGCGTGCGTGAGGGCGTCTTGCTGCCCAGCCGTGTGTTGGGATCGCCCTCCACGCAGCGCCGCGGAGGGTGAGGGGCGCGTGGCGTTGGCCCCGGCGCTGACGCCCGCGTTCTCGGGGCACGGCTGAAGGAGCAGAAGGAGCGATGGCACCGCCGGAAAGTCAGACCCAGATGCCAGCACAGCGATGCCCGGGTTGCCCGGCCCTGCCCGCGGGGCTGCGCGCGGAGCCCCCACGAGGAGCCCCCACGAGGAGCCCCCACGAGGAGCCCCCACGAGGAGCCCCCACGAGGAGCCCCCACGAGGAGCGCGTGCTCCTCCACGGGGACGAGGGGCTGACGGCAGATCGCTGGTCAGAGATCCTCGCTTCTGTGAAAAAATGTAAATTACGAATCACGTTGGGGAAGGAAACCGCACTTTATTGAAAGATGCTCCTGTGAGTTTTAGAAATCAAGGTAATTAGGTTATAAATTTAATTCTTATTATGGATTAAATGTCTATAACCAAAATTAACTGGAATCACAATACCATCGTTCCGAGGATGTGGGGCTCTTGTCTTGCTGATCACTGGACTCAGGCGCCGCATTTTGCAAAAGCACAAGCTGTAAACGATCAGGGGAACCACCCCCGGTCTCAGCCCCGGGAGCGGGTCCGGCTCGTCCTGGGCCCCGCAGCTTCAGGGGGGCTGAGGCTGTCAGGTCCCCACGGGCCCAGGCATCTTCCCCAGAAGCTCAGGGCCCGCGCCAGGAGCAGAGGGTCCCTGTGAGCTGGGGGTGAGCCGTCCCGCTGAGGACTCGGTGCCGTCCACGCCTGAACTGGGAGCACCAGGGTCGCGCGAAGCTGCTGGGCTCGGGTGTGGCACTTCCAGGGCCGGACCCACACACGCTGGCGGCGGAGACACACACGCAAAGAGGCTGCTGACACCCCCGCACCCTGTCGGGGTCCCCGCCCGGAGGCGGCCTCAGCAGGGCCTGTCCTATCAGGGCTCCCGCTGGAGGAGCGCCTGCTCCTTCCCGGCCTCTCGGGACGATGCTGCCTCTGCTCGGCTGCTGCAGGACACGGGGTGGACAGCAGGGGTGGCCCGCAGGGCCGTGGGTCCCAGCCCCAGAGGCTGCCTTGCGCTCCCTCCCCCTAGTTCCCAGCCCCGGCATTTGAGCCGACCCTGTGGCTGGCGGCCTCGGCCAGGGCACCCACCTGCTCAGGCTGGCTGGGTCTGCAGAGGGGCCCCTGCTGCGGGCACCCCCTCTGCGTGGCGTCCCCCTCGTCCTCGCAGCAGCAGCCGAGCAGTGCAGGCCGGCCCTTGGCGGACAGCTCTGTCTCCGCGCGTGCATCAGTCTCCATGCTGCCCCTGTCCTGCAGCATGAGCGAGTCCCAGGAAGACGCCTCGGGGCTTTTTCAGCCAACCCTTGTCTTTACATCTTCATTTGTGAAGGTTTCTTGGCATGTGTAGAGATGATCTTCTGGAGCAGCTAAGTTCATGCGTCTCTTCAGCTTTCCCTGCCCTCCCTCATGGGTGGTCAGTCCCAGCAGGCTCCCTCCACTGCCTCGGCCTCTCTGGGAGTTACCTTGGCGACCATGTGGCAGGTGGATCCCAAATTCCTCCTCGGCAGGACACTGGTCACTTCAGTACCGGAGCACATCCGTGCCCCCTCGGCCCCGAGAGCCGCCTCCATGGCCCTGGCCTTGTGCGTCGGCCCCCGGCCCCAGGCCTTCCCCCAGCCGGAGAGCAGCGGGCAGCCGAGCCCACCTGGGGGAGAAGAGCCGCACTCCTGGGGAGCAGCGGTGCCAGCCCCTCAGGGCACGACCCCGACAGCCTTCCGGTGTCACGGCCTCGCCTTCAGGAATGAAGGGACCGTCCACCGCAGCGCCAGGCTGAACAGGAGCCCGCCTGGCACACTGACCGCGGGGGCTGATGGTAGAAGCAGACAGGAGGGCAGAGGCGCCCGGCTGAGCGGGCAGAAAAGCGGGTCCCTGTTCGAGGGTCCAGCCACGCTGCCCGGGGCGAGGCTGCTCCAAAGGAGACGGGCAGCAGGCGGCTCCCGGCCTCCCGCTGGACCCGCGGTCTGCACCCTGTCCTGGGTCTGGCCTCAGGCCCCAACTCCCATTTCCTGGTGACTCTGTGAGGTTAAAATTTGTGGGGAAGAAGACTACCTTGCGAAAATGTCTCTGCCATTGCTTATAAAAATTATTTATTGAAAAAATACTGATTTTTCAGAGAAATGCCTTTGAAATCTACAGCCTAAGAATTTCCTATCAGGCTGCGATAATCCACATTCAAGATGGGAGCAATGGATTAATTTTACAGTAACTTCGACACATCCCAAAATATAAGTCAAGGCAGAGTTTGGGTATTTTGACTCTGAGGAGTTTCACCAGTGAGGCCCCGGGCGGGGTTAGTAGAGAAACACGGATGTATCGGATGTCTAGGTGGGGGACGATTTCTGTATATGATCAAATCATAATAAAACCACTTAATTTTTTTCTAAATTTGAATTAATGCATTTAATGACGCATCATTATGTTTAAAAGTGGTGAATGTTGTTTCCTTAATAAGCCTCTAAAATCAACCAAACTGAACATCTTAAAAATAAATTCTGAATTGAAAACAGACGTGAGTGCAGCTCTCCGGGAAGCGAAATGCCGTCTGGAGCGAAGAAACGCATTTTCTTCATGTAAATAATTTTCTTCATATAAATAAGCAAGAAATTATCTGTTTTAAATGTATTGTCTTCCCTCAGCTGCACAGAAAATCATGCTCTGGCCTTTCAAAACCATGAGCAATGTTTCAAACTAACTCTTGGGAAATAACTTGATTCCTTGGAGATTTTCCTTATTTCTGAAGCATGAGTTGCTGTCTTTGGGCCCCTCTCGTTTAGCTCAATTATCCTACGGGCCGTTCCCCGGGACATGTGCAAAAGCAAAACAAACAAGCAAACACCGAGATGCAGCCTTGGAATGGGAGTGCTGAGGTTGTCCGGGCAGCGCCGCGGCTCCGGGTCAGCTGGGACGGCCGCGGCCAGACACCGAGGCCTCGTGGCGCCTGCGCTGGTTTAATGGAGGAGACAGAGCTTTAGGCGTGGGAGAGTGTGGCTTTAGTCGCATCCTTTTCGATGTTTAAGTGGAGCCCGAGACCACGCTCGGGAAGCGCCTTTGCCGTGACGGCGTCACCTCCTCTCTGCCTCCCCTGCGGGAGGGAGGGCGCCCCGCAGGCCTGTCCTGTGGACGCTGTAAACCAGGTTTTCCAGCTGCGTGTGCAGGTCGTTCTTTGGGGGACCTGCAGGGAGCACTGGTTCTCCTGCGAGGGCGGCCGGGTCCTGGGCCCTGGGGGTCCGGCCCCCCCAGTCACTGCTCCTCTGCCGGCGCCCGCACTGCTCCTGCCCTCCTCCCGGATGCGGCGCCTCTCGCTCCGCAGGGGACGCGGTTACTCCAGGAGAGGCCGAGTTCCCGGTCACCAGGCCCAGCACCCGCGCCTGTGTCGCCGGCTGCACCCCTCGGCCCTCCCCCAACCGCGCGGCCTCTTCCCTGGTGGGGGCGCCTCTGCAGCCCGGGACCCCGCCCAGCCTGTGCCCGAGGGCTCCTGGTGACCCCTTGTCCGGGGACCTCAGAAGCAGCCACGGGGTCTGTCCTGAATGTCGTTTAAGGACCGGGCTCCGTTTGGGGGTCTCCCCTGCCTTCCTGTTAGATGTTTTTCGTAAAATCTGTTGCTCTCAGTCTGGGGAGCCGGGCGCTGCCTGTTCCCATGAGCTGGGGGCGGGCGGGAGCCCCCTGGCGCCGGGCAGCGTGGGTCAGTCCGCGAGGCCGGCCGAGGTGTGGCAGCTCTGCCAGGCTCTGGGAGGCGGCTCCGCCGTGTACCTCATAGCGATGACAGGCGGATGTCAAAGACGCTACTTAGCTGATTAGCGAGTGAGGGAATTGATAGAACAAATCGTTCAGGAGAGAATGAAAGACACCCCGCATCTGAGCGGGACGCAAGGCCGTGCAGGCTGAAGAGCTGCAGACCCGGCTCATCCGGGAGCCCAGGCACAGCCCCTCTCCGCGCAGGGAGTCACGCATGCGACGCGCCTTCCGCCGCTCACAGGGGTTCGGATGGCATCAGGCACGGCAGGGGTTTTTTGCAGAAAGAACAGAGTCGGAGGAACCAGCAGCAGCGCCTGCACCGCTCAGAGCCGCTCCCGGTTTTCCTCGCAGACTCGCAGCTCCTTCGTGGCAGGCGCCCCGGCCGCCCCTCTCCAGAGCCCCTCGGGCCGCGGCGGTGGCTGAGCCACGGCGAGACGGTTGAGCCCGGGGAAGCCAGCGCTGGGCCGAGGCGCTCTTGGCGGCGGTCGCCCGGGCATGCGGCTCGTGGCCACCAGGCTGAGCTCCGCTGACGGCGTCACGACTCCCCTTCGCTTCCCTCTGTTCCTCCCCAGTAACAGTCACTCAGTGTTTCTGGGCCTCAAGTCCGAAGGCGCCACTTCCAGTCTTGCAGGGGGAATCATTGTCAGGTAATGATTCCCCAGAGAGGCATAAAAGAGGGCGGGGAGGGAGCGGCCTGGGGGGTCCTCCTGGAATCTGGTGCCAGCAGAGGATGCCCTGCAGGGCCTGGCGGGAGCAGCGGGGAGGGAGCTGCAGGCCGAGGCCCTGGGTGTCTGGAGCTGGAGCGCCAGAGACATGCCCGGGAGGGGAGCACGGCTGGGCCCCCGTGGGTGAAGCTGAGCACGGCTGGGACCCCGTGGGTGAAGGCCTGTTGACGCTGTAGGAGACCATGGGGTGGTGACAGGGGCAGAGAGAGCAGACGCTGCCCAGCATGGCGTCAGTGGCGCATGGACAGGAGTGGCCCCGGGGTGAGGGGACCTGGGAGCTGAGGGAGCAGGAGGGACCAGCGCCAGCCTCATGGGCACAGACGCAGCAGAGCTTGGGGGTGCTGACGGGGCACCTGCAGAGGGGGAGACTGGGGGAGGCGGCCCTGCCTGCCTGCCCTGACCTGGGCTCAGTGTCGGGGGGTGGAGCGTGCAGGGCAGGAGTCCAGCCCAGAGGGGTGGTCAGAGAGCTCGCACTGCCCTCCTGCCTCACCCTCTCCGGCTGGTACCCCCAGGTGGGTCTGCCCCCCATCCCTTCTCTGAGCTGGACCCCCTGCTCTTCTGCCTTTCTGGGGCTGTTCTCCATCCCTTGACTTTTTCTGGTTCTCGTGAGGCAAAGTGGTCTGCCCCCTCCCCTCAGGGCGTCTGACGCCGTCTGCCCGACAGGACCCCCCCTTTCTTCTTTGTAAGAGAGCCCCGGGGTTCCACTGTGAGAAGGGCAGAGGATGAGCCGGGCCTATCTCCAGAGCGGCTCGTCACCAGTCCCTGCAGGTTCCCTTCGGCTGCCTGGGCTGGGCCGCGCCCCCCGCGGGTCCTGGGGCAGCTTCCTGGGGCCGGCAGCCCTGGGCCCGCTGCTCGTGAGCAATTAGCTCCACTGATGATTTGCCGTCCGCTGGACTCAGCGCTGCAATCACTGATGATCCCTTCTGTGAGCAGCTCAGGCTCGCTGGGGGCGGGGCTCCCGCTGTCCGTCCGCTGCGCGTCTCCTCGGCCTGCCCGTCCTGATTCCTCCAGCTTTTTCCTCTAGTCGTTCCCAGAACATGTAAAAACAAAACAAAGCACAACTTCCCCCAAAACAGATCAACTGTTTTCTAAGGTTATATTTTTGTTAGTCTTCCACCAGGTGTGAGGTTTGAAAATACGCGTGCACCCCAGTTTCCCGAGTCTGCACCTGGTTTGGTGGCCATGGACGAGAAACGTCACATCACAGGGTAGTGCAGAAAACAGAAAAATAATTGCTCTAGTTAACCGGCTGCTGGAGGGGAAAAGGACCCCCCCCCCCAATGTCTCAGCAGGCTGTTCTGAGCAAAGACAGAAGCTGGTCACTACTAGCCGGCCCCCTCCCCTCCTCGGGTCAGCCTGTGGCAGGACACCCAAGGACAAACACCTCCCCCCACCGGTCCTTCCTCTGGCCTGGGAGGGGAGGGGCTGCGGGGCGGGGTGCACCCTCCAGGTGGGGAGCACACACCCAGCACTGGGTCAATTAGATAATCTGCGCAGCGACTCCGATTTCCTCGCCTTGAATTGGTTTAATTGGATGTGAACTGAAGTGGATTATTAGCTGGAAGCAGGCCCTGGCATTTTGTGCAGACACGGGGAAATTGGGGAGCACTTTCACCATTGCCGCAGCCTGGGTAATTCAGGCCCCCTCTTTCTTTATTTTTTATTTTTGTGATGCTAAAGAATCTAGGGCAAGAACAAGTGGAAATTTGAAAAGAAATCAAAGCTAATCACTTTTCTTTTTATTTCTTTGCCAAGAGACAGACCTCGTTGCTTCTGAGGCCTGTGGATGATGCTTAGAAGAAGCTCAGCTGCTGGGGCTCCCTGGGGCGAGGAGGTGGGGTTTCAGGCGGAAGTCGCGGGGTGGGGGGGACACGTTGTAAAGACTCATTATCATTTTAGGAATATCCAGAGAAGGCCCATTGCTGAACTCACCTTAGTGTCTACTGCTCGAAACCACTTCTTTGCATTTAAATCATAAAGGGCTACTTATTTTTCTATGTGTTTATTTTGATTTCTCTCAATTGATTTTTTTTCAGTACTGCAATTTAACACAGCATGTTAAATAGAGTGTAATTACTGGGTGCATCCGCTTATTATACTCTATATACAAATTTAAACATGTTTATTGCAGATGCAAACATCACCTTGCAAAGGCGATTCGTACGTAGTATTAGCATCAACTAGAAAATAATGGTCTATCCTCCCTTCATTTTTAATATTTGCTGTATGACATGATCATTAACGCTGGACACTTTTAACTCTTGCTTGCCACTGTTATTCTCTCTTCCTCTGTATTTTCAAAATTCATGCCGTGTGGGACAGTGTGTGAGCGTAACCACTGGGGCAGGACGTGCCTCCCGCATGGCCTCGGGGGGTGACGGGGCTGCCAGCCGGCCAGAGAGAGACGGGTTGCTTGAACTCCCTTTAAAGCAGGTGGAAACTGGAATTTGGGAAGAGAAGGTCAGCCTAGTTTCAGTGCGGTCCGTTTTCGATTTCACACATTTTAATAAGATCGAATATTAATAAAGCAGAAGCTAATTGTGCGGTGGGAGGCCGTTTTCCATGCTGAAGTCCAGGCTTCTGTGACGAGCCGGGGCATTCACAATGTCAACACTCCCCAAAATGTGTTTTTTTGAGTTTTTGTAGGAAAAGGCAATGGAGGACACGTTTATATTATTTCTGCCATTTGTTTTATGGGTCGAGTCTCGTATGGAAGCAACACCCGCCCACGCAAACGTCGAACAGAAGAAGACATGAGGTAGCAGGGAGCAGAGCGGCTGACCCTCCGCGCGAGGCGGACGGGAGGGCTCTCCAGCCGGGCAGCACTGCAGACGCCGGGAGGGAGGCTGGTCCTCGGGGCACGGCCCACAGTGAGGTTGTCTCAGGCCACAGACTGCTCTGATGACTCCACAGTGTCTGCAGTGGCCCCTCCCCTCCCCGGGGACAGACCTGGGGCTGCTGTCACCTTGGCCATGGCCTTGCCAAGGTTGGCTCCAGGTCCTTGAGGAAGACAGCCCTGGGCTGCGGAGCTGGCAGGAGGCCTTTGAAGGAGCTTTGTGCGCTCCTCCTCGGGGCAGAGGAGGCTGCTGTGGTGGGCTGCCCGGGGAAACACGGTGGGGGAGGGAGGTCCGGGCTTTAGGGCCGGCATGAGCCGCTGTGACACTGGGTTGGGGCGGGGGCGTGAGGCTGGGGTGGTGGTACAAGCACCGGCATCCTTGGCTCACGTACCTGGCACACACGCAGGACGCACTGCCATGCTTGTGATTGTTTACTCACTACGAAATCTGTACCGTTTACACGGCACTGCAACTGGATTTATATAATCATGTCATATCACCGACTTATGTTACTTTAAATTTGTTTTTAAAAATTCGAGTATGGAAGGTTAAATATGCATATTTTAGAATATTTGCAGTGTTTGTTTCCAAAAGAAAGTGAATGAATACACTGTTGTTCAAATGTTTGAACTTTGGACATGTTCGAGATTATAGACAAGTTGAAGGAATAAAAGAGTGAGCGTGAGCACACAGCTGCCCCCTCACTGGATTCATCAACCACGGCAGGACAATGTTTTTCTTTAGTAGTGAGAAAATAAAGTATGCCCCAGGGATCTAGAATGTCAACATTCTGCTGTGCTGTTTGCACTCCTTTTCTTTGCCTAAGGCACCTTCCTATCAGTGATCACAGTGAATGTTTTTTAAAGAGTTTTTTTTTTAAGATTTATTTACTTATGCATACTGGGGTGTAGACCAGAGGTGCATGGGAGATAAGAGGACTCCCCAGAGACAGAGTGGGGAGCAGAACAGGCAGATGCACTGAAATCCACTGCTGAGGGGAGCAGCGGGGAGACAGGAGAGGTCTGCCGTGCCCTGTGGGTCACCTTTCTAGCCGGGGATCGAACTCGTGCTGCAGTGGCTGGCAGCAGCTTGACAGTGCTGTGCCTTTAACCCCTGCGCCACCAGGGAGGCCCCCATAGTAAATATTTTAATACAGATTACTTTTTCCAACAGTAAGGTATAGAAATGTTATTATGCCTCTAGCATGTAACTATACACAGTACATCAGTTGGACCTTCAGTATTTTTCTTATATTGGACATTGACATGTATTGAAATTTTTTTTAAAGATTTATTTATTTATCTATACAAGCACTGGGTACAGTCAGAAGCGCGGGAGGGTGAGAGAATCCACCAGAGCCAAAGGAGGGAGCAGAGCAGGCAGAAGGACCGAAGGACACTGCTGAGGGGAGCAGCGGGCAGCAGGAGAGGTCTGAGCGCCATGTGGGACCCTCGCCAGTGGCCGGGGATCGAACCGGCGCTGCAGAGGCCGCGGGCAGCTTCGCAGCCCAGCGCTCAACCGCTGCACCACCAGGGGAGGCCCAACCTGTATTGAATTTTAAAAACGTATTAGTGAGTGTAAATGTCTCAACAGTCAAGTGCGAGGTGACAAGGCGACTTACACTGCGGGCTTTGCTGCTCCCACACAGTCACTGTGCTCTAGTCTGTCTTCGCCACTATTTTCAGGGTCCGGCCCTGCCTTGTCTCCGCTGCCAAACCAAGTCAGGCTCCCTTGGGGTTCTGCCCATGTCCCTCCCCTCATGATGAAACTGCTTCAAGCAGACTTTCCCGTTTGGAATCTGGAAACACGGGAATCGGCAGGCGTTGGGGGGGGGGGGTCACTCTCCTGGACTGAGTGGTGTCCACTGAGGGAAAAACAAATCAGGGGAGACGACGCCCCCAGGTGAGGTCGGGGCTGAGTAGCCGATGCTCAGAGCACAGCCACCCCCGTCGAGGCCTCTGTGGGCGGACCCGGGAGACACCCTGCCCGGAAGTCACCGTGGCGCTGTCCCGGACGCTGCTCGTGGGGCGGGGGGAGGTGTGCTGAGAGGCGTGTCCGGCTGCTGGAGGCTGGAGATGGGGTTCTAAGGGGAAGGGACAGTCCTTCCTGCCCAGCATGGGTCCAGCCTCTGCGACAAAACGTGGCGTGGCACCCTTGGGCGAGAGCGGTGCAGCCTCGGGTCCTCAGCGCAGGGTGGCCTGTGGCTGAGGGGCCTCCTCTGAGCACCAGGGGTCAGTGGCCACATCTGTTACACGACTTGCATTTTCTCAGCCGCACTTTTACTTGTTTAGAAAACCAGGCCCAAGCTCCTCAGGCGGGTGTCGTGGGTGTGCGTGGGAATGTCTGTTCTTCCTGCGTCTTCCTGGACGCCCCGGGGCAAGCATCTCCGTTCCTCGAAGATGGCAGGACGCCCAGCCGCTCCTCTTCGCTGCTCAAACCCGGTTCTCGAGGCAAAACCCTCCCCCAAACCAGAGGAACCCGCGTGCAATCCCACGCGAATGTGAGCTCCTGTGGGGAATTTGCAAGAAGGACCCCCCAGCGGAGCGGGCGGTGCGGACGCGGCCCCTGCAGCGGGTGTCTCCGCCGATGGCGAGCCCAGCACTCTGGGAGGCAAAGCGCGAGGTCGCTGGCGGGGGATGACTTGGTGCCAGTGGACAGTAATCTTTATTTCACCGTCTGCTGGACACTCTGGCTGTCCCGGGGGCCCCCGAGGCAGGGACGTGTGCATGGACTCGTACAGAGTCTTCAAACCTCCTGAAAATGCGCGCGGCCCCTTGCTCAGGACGAAGTCAGGGCGGGCTGGAAATTGGCCCCCAAACGGCTCTTTGTCCCGGAGCTGGCGGCAACCACGGGGGGCGGTCACACCCGCTTAGGTATTAGATCCCCTGCAGCGGGTGCTGGACGGCCCTGGACTCACCTGCCGCACCTGTGAGGCCGCCCCAGTCTGCGGGGCCCCAGCCTCTGTGCACGCGCGGCCCCCGTGTCCCACGCTGGCGAGGCGCCCTCCGGCAGGCCGCGCTCCCGGAGAGAGCCGTCAGCGGGGGGCAGAGGGCTCTGGCGAGAACAGGGGCCCTTGGGGGCACGCGGGTTGGCAGCGCGGGGCGTCCGCTGCACGCTGTGGTTTTGCTCCGAAAGCGAAAGTGAGGTGGCTTCGAAGGGCCGCCGGCCGCGTCTCCTCGCTGGCGGGGCAGGGCCTGACCGCGGCGGGACAGTCTCCAGAACGAGCCCTGTTGTGTCTGGGGGCACACAGGGGACAGAGGCGGCGATGTCCCCGGGTCAGCCGTCACGGAGGCGGCCCAGGGCTGCGAGGGCCGCTGGCCCCCAGAATCGCACGCTCTAAGTCGCGGGACTCGTGTGGATTCCAGGCCGACCTGCCGGAAGACCCCACTTTCCTCCTGCGTTTGCTCAGGAAGCTCCTCTGTGGCATCTGCCCCGGCCCCCAGGTGACCAGGTAGCGGCCTGCGACCCGCCTGCAGGGCCAGCCCACCTGTGGCCTCGACCTCCCCCTGCTGTCAGGGCCCCCTCAGGCACGGGCGCGTGCAGCAAGGTGTGGCAAGGTGCCCACTTGCCGTGTGGACCACGCCGAGCCCGCCTGGCGCTCACGCCCAGCCTCGAGGTGCGCCTGCCACCTGCTCCCCGCGAGTGCCTGTGACGGGGCCGCCTGCCGTGGGGACTGAGGGTGCTGGTGCGGGCCGGGGGGAGACACAGCGGGGCGGGGGTCCCGGCACGGGGGCAGCTGAGGCCCCGGGACGCCGGCGAAGGCAGCGGGGCTGGGCGGCGCCTCCCCGGGCGTGGGGTCCGGGCCTGGCATCTGTTACGGAGGCTGAGGCCTAAGTTAAGACTCGGTGGTGGTGGAGGCGCCGGCTGCGCTGGGGTGTGGGAGGGAAGCTCGAGAGATGCGTTGTTGTTGCGTAAAAGGTGCGCATCAGACACAGCTGCTCCTGACTAGGGCCCCCCCTTCTCTCACCCCCACCCCCGTCCCCTGCCCTCCCCTCCCTGCCGCCCGCCTCCCTCCCGTCTGTCTCACGTTGACAGTCTCGGGGCTGGCGACTGTCCAGACCCTGCCCTGTTGCCGATGGCTGTGGGGGCGCCCCCCGCCCTGGGGCTTCCCGCCAGCCTGCAGCGCCAGCGCAGCCCCTGCTGTTCACACTGATGGTCGTGATAGAGGCGGAATCGTAGTGCAAAGCACAACCACCCGCCCGCCGCGTCTCCTGAGTGTGTGTCGGCGTCCCCGGTCCGCGGCGGGCCGGCCTGGGGGACAGGAGGCGGCCACCAGCAGGTGGTGATCACCAGGGTGGGCCACTGAGTCTTTTCCCAGTTCTTTCTGGTGAAACATTCCTGAATTTTCTTATTTTCTTCCAATAATCCCGACCAGCTTGAAACAGCGTAATTTTGCAAGCGACGCCTCACTGCGGTGAGAAGGTGGAGCCGGAGCCGCGGGGGGCCGGGGCGGAGCAGCTCTCCCCCCCCCCACCCCCCCCCCCCCCCGCAGGCCTCAGAGGCCGCTCAGCCCCGGGGCAGCGTCGTCTGCGCGCCCTCGCTGTCGAGAACCCCCAGTTAGACGAACTGTGCGCAGATAATAGTGAATGTGCCTCAGCTGCATCCACAGCCGGGACCCGGCGCGAGAGGGAAACCAGTGCCTTGCCAGGGAGGCGCGGCCTGCGCAGACCGGCCTGGACGGCGCGTTCCCGGGAATAAGGGAACGGGGGGCCTCCCGGAGACGAGCTGAGGGAACCAACCCTCGTGGTTGTTGGGGTTCCCCCCCCCGCAGAGGGTCGCCCAGCTGTGGGAGGCCCCGGGAGAGTGGCTGGTGGGCCTCCGGGTGGGCTCGGGCCGGGACGGGGGTGTCGGTCTCTTACCCCCCAGTAAGGCACAGCCAGGCTGCAGGGTGGAGACTCCAGCTATCAGCGGCGACAGGGAAACTGTCCTCTCCCAGCCCCTGTGCTGTGAGCCGACGCGGCGGGACTTTCCATGATGAAATGTGTGAGCAGGAAATGCCAGCTCGGGACGGGCGGGCACGGCTGGTGGGGCCTGTGGAATTTGATGCAAACAGAAAAACTGGGAATAAAACAAGCGAGGCCCCTGTGCTCCTGTCTGGACAATTAATTCATGGCGAGAGTCCAAAGGGGATCCCCCCGGGGCTGCGGGAGTTACGGGGGCGGAGACTGTCCCGGGAGAGAATCCCCTGCGTCCCTCAGGCGCCACGTGCTCTCCTGGCACAGGCCAGGTGGGTGGTGAGGACGCGCCCCTTCGTCCCGGGCCTGTCTGGCACGCTGACACGCGGGCATTTGGGAAGCAGCTTCTCTGCAGAGGTGACCCGCAGGCGCCGCGGCCACGTGTCCACCCTGGAGGCCCGGAGCTCAGGGGCCAGCGGGACGAGGCCGAGACAGCGGAGGGGACGAGCCGCCGGCAGCGCAGCTCCCGGTGACGCGCAGGGACCTGGCGTGTGATTCTGAGGTGGAGGGTCAGCGCCCCTCAAAGTCCTCCAGGGCATTCTGGGCTGTCGCCTCCAGGGTGCTGTGGGGTCCTCCCGTCCCTGACCACCAAGTGCAGGGGCCGCGGGGGCAGCGCCCTCCTTTGCTCAACCCAAACCTCAGGGACGCGGGGGCGCGGGCTGCGTGGCCATGTCGCCCTCCCTCCCTCCTGACGTCCGCGTGTTCCCTCAGGGAGACGGCCAGATCCGCACGTGGAGTCTTGACTTGAACCCCCCAGGGCGGGAGCGAGACGCCCAGGAAAATGTAAAGCTGATTCGTTTTTGTGGGCAAGGCCGTCTCCCTTATTTTTTTTTTATTTTCTTATTTTTTTAAAGATTTATTTATTTATTTACACAAGCACTGGGTACAGTCAGAAGCGCGGGAGGGTGAGAGGATTCACCAGAGCCAGAGCGGGGAGCAGAGCAGGCAGAAGGACCGAAGGACACTGCTGAGGGGAGCAGCGGGCAGCAGGAGAGGTCTGCGCGCCATGTGGGACCCTCCTCTGGTGGCCGGGGAGCAGCCGGGGATCGAACCGGCGCTGCAGAGGCTGCGGGCAGCTTCGCAACCCAGCGCTCAACCGCTGCGCCCGGGGAGGCCCTAGGCCGTCTGTTTACAGCACGAGGGACGCCGTGCAAGCTTCCCTGTGGCGGGACCCTGGCGTGGCCGTGCCGTCTGTCTCCACGCCCGCAGTGCGAGGCGTCGGGATTCGAACTCCCGAGGGAACGTTCAGAGCTGAGATCTGAGGAGTGTTTCCATCCCCGAGGAACAGCCCTGCTCCTCCCCGAGGCCCAGATGAAATACCGCGTCTCGCCGCCCTCCCCGCGCCTTCTGGAGGCTGAAGCCTTTTCTCTCCCGTCTGTGGCGTGCAGAGTGGACCTCCGTAGGCTCCGCCCGCGGGTGCCCGCCTGCCCGCGCCCCGGGCCACCGCCCCGTCGCCAGCGGGGCCTGCTCCCCTCGGGCACGGGGCCGGGGTTTACACGGACGCGAAGGCCCAGCAACATTTCGTCGTGGGTTTCCCGTTACTGTCACGTCTGGAGGCGTCACCTTTATTTTCCGCCGAAGGAGGGGACAGTCCTTTTATCTTGGACGCGCCGGGAGTTCAGGGACGTGGGGCGAGCAGTGGCCTCTGACGGGCCTGCGCCGCGTCCGGCGCCCTCCCTGCCCCGGCCGAGCCTGGGAGTCGGCACCTCATCGTCCTCACAGTGGGCCTGTAAAGTAGATGCTGCTGCACAGATGACAAAACTGGGCGCTGACAGTCGTGCCACAGGCGGGCGCTGGCCTGTACGGGCAGGGCCCCCATCTGCAAAACCAGAGCCCCCACCCCAGCGCCCGTGTGCCCCCGACGCAAAACTTGCTCTTCCGTGATTCCGCGTCAGTGCCCACTGACGGGCGACACGGCGTCCGTGCGTGGCTGTCAGCTGTGAGGGGGCGGCGGGGCTTGCTGAGGAAGGTCCCGGCGATCTCCAGACCGTGGGGTGCCCCTGCCTCCTCCCGGCCGGCGGTGGAGGGGCAGCGGCTCACCGGCCTGGTGTGTTTGGGCAGCAGCTCTCGCCCAGAGACACGATGCGGTCGTGGCTCCGGGGCTTCCTGGTCAGAGCCCAGCGCCCTGACCTGAGGCCGGGTCCCCCCTCAGCCCCACGCGTGTCACGTAAAAAGCCGCATTTGCTGTCTGGAGCGCGGCCAGGTCTGTCCCAGGTGGACACTGTCCTGGACGCGCGTGCCTGTGTGTCCAGCCCCGACTCCCTTCTGCGCAGGCCCCCGGACTCGTGTGGCTCTTGCAGACGAGCAGGACGCGCGTCTCCTCCTCACTGGCTCGTCTCCAGTGAGGCCATGAGGGGCCCAGGTCGTGCTCGGCTCGCCGGGTCAGGCGTGTAAAGAGCGCCCGTTGGGGGCCCGTCTGGGCTGCCTGATTCTCCATGCCTGGTGGCCGCTCTCCTGCCTCTGCCGTCCCTCCCCGCCCTCCCGCGGCTCGGCCCGCGTGGCGAAGCCACCCTCACGGCGCAGAAGTCGCGCGGGGACAAGCGCGGGCCGTGCAGGAGACGCCGCCCTTCGCAGACACCGGGGTCCCGTGCCTGCCGGCCAGTCGCGCTTCCACCACGCGGCCCGGGCTGGCGGGCCCAGAAGGCTCGGTTCTGTGCTGCATCCCGCAGAGGACCCCGCAGGCTCTGCCGCTGCACCCGCAGCCGCTGTCCACGGAGCCTTCCCCCGCCGAGCCCGGCCCCGCGTGCAGCTCCCGCCGCTCAGGGCTGGGGACCCGGCACCGACCCCGTGGCTGCGCCTTCCGTGGACGGTGACGTGGCTCCGAGCTCGTCCGCGCCGCGGCGGGTCACATCGGCACCTGAAAACGAACGCGCAGAGCCGTTTCCTCAAACTGCAGCAAAATCCTTCGCGTTGGCTCAAAGCCTCTGGGTTTCCACTCTTGGCTCTTCGGCGGCCCCCGAGCCCGGAGACCCGAGCCTCAGCGCGCAGAGATGGCAGCGGAGCATCGGAGTAAAACGCCTCGTTCTTCACTAGGTTTTGAAGACGTTTCATTTCACGCGTGTTTATCGCCACGGGAAGCAGCACGTTGGCGAGACAGCCCCGAGCCTGTCTGGGAGACGGAGCATCGGCGCCTGAGTGGTGCACGCGGACATCCCGCGGCTTCACGGAGAAGCGTGAGCGGGCCCACGTGTTCCGCGAGTGTGTTTTCACATTTCACTCACCTGCTAGTCATGATAGCGAGAGTTTTATATAAAGCTCCGCTACGTTCGGCCCCGCGGACGGTACCAAGATGGCTGTTCCTCACTGATTTCATTCTAAGAAAATAAATTGGAAAATCAGGAAAATTGTGCAACATTGTGGATTTTAGAATTTAAATTAGATACATAATTTCAATTAATATTCTAAAATTGGTTTTAGAAATGTCACATGATAAAATTTTCAAAAGCAGAAATAAATTAATACAGTGAAATTACCTTCAGCAGCATGTCACGCTGTCTTCACCTCTTCGGAGAGACGATTGTAGTTAACTGTTCAAGTTCCTTTTGTAGCTTCCGAAACCTTGCACATATGTGTGTGTCGGCAATGGGGTGGGTGCGTGTCACACGCACGACATGTGTGTGCTGTCTATGTAGATGGGTGGGAGATAATAGGGGCAGAGGGGAAGGTAGAAATCCCTGTTGAGGGCCCCCCTGGAGGCACAAGGAGTTAAGCGTCAGTGCTGTGAAGCTGCCCGCAGCCTCTGCAGCACGAGTTCCATCCCCGGCCAGGGAGCTACCCACAGGGCGCGGCAGACCTCTCCTGTCTCCCCGCTGCTCCCCTCGGCAGTGGATTTCAGTGGATCTGACTGTTCTGCTCCCCACTCTGTCTCTGGGGAGTCCTCTAACCCCCCACACCTTGGGCCTGTACCCCAGCTCTTGTGTGCATAAATACATAAAAATAAATCTTTTTTTTTAATTTTTTTAATGTTTTTTTTTGAGATTTATTTATTTATTTATACAAGCACGGGGTACAGTCAGAAGCGCGGGAGGGTGAGAGGATTCCCCAGAGCCAGAGCGGGGAGCAGAGCAGGCAGAAGGACCGAAGGACACTGCAGGGGGGAGCAACGGGCGGCAGGAGAGGTCTGCGCGCCGTGCGGGACCCTCCTCCGGTGGCCGGGGAGCGCCCGGGGATCGAACCGGCGCTGCAGAGGCTGCGGGCAGCTTCCCAGCCCAGCGCTCAACTGCTGTGCCACCAGGGGAGGCCCAAAATAAATCTTTTTTTAAAAAAAGAATTAAATTCAAAGCCTGCCTCTAACAGGCATGGCCATTATAATGTCTCTGCAGCTTTTAGCTTGCCTTCCAGCAGCACGATTGCTTCAACTTACAATAGATAAGAAGCCAAATCATTGTAGTGAAAAAAACATATGCTTTAAAATACATGCAGTGAATACCTATTTCAAGCACCTGTATGTGTGTCTATGTACAATAACTGTAAGTTCAGTATTCAGATGTGAGAAGTCAGGGAACGATAAAAGAATATTAAGTTAAAAATAAACCAGGAAAGAGCAGTCACCGAGTTATCAAGGGTTTTGCTGGTCAGAACCTTCTGACCGGGGCACGGAGTCCCACACTGTGTTACTGGTACAAGTTCCATCATTTGGAAAAAACGTATTTTGCGTGTTGAATTCTGTATTAGTTTTAGCATCTGTGAAAGGTCATTTTCAATTTCCCAGTTGTTTTGAAGAACAGTAATATACTCTGAATTCCTCTAAAAATGACAATTTTATTAAGTAATTAAAAAGGATTTTTACCAAAGCAGTCAGAAAGGAATATAAATGATTACTTGATTGGTTTTTGATTGATTCACTGGCATGACTCACAGGAGAGGACGAAACGAGGCGCCCCACAAGGCCGGCAGCTGAGGCCCCGAGAAAATGCCGCGTGTGGTGCCCACGTGGAAACGGACGAACGCCGGGCCGATGGCGTGTGTGGGCTCCGTGTTCATCCCCCAGGCGCCTTCAGCCAGGTCGTGAGCGGGAACAAGAATTTCATGCTTTTGTGGGCGCACGCGGCAGAGTCAGGCAACGCGGCTCTGCTTCAAGAATCAGGTCTTGAGTGATGAGCAAGCCTTCCGGTCCCTAGGATGCCTGGAAGGGGGGCAGCTGCTTGAGTGGTTTCGTCTGCAGCCCAGCATTCCCCATGTCTGCAGTGTCTCCACGGAGTGTGAGGCCGGGGTCGCGTAAGTGGCTGGGTCCCGGGGGCCTCCGGATGAATCCTGGCTCCTGGGTGGGGTACCATGGGCGTGAGATGATGGAAGAGCGGCCTCACACGCTGTCTCGCGCCAGGACACCCCAAACTCCCGCGGGCTCAGAGATGGAGAGTCAGACGCAGGATCGAGCAGGACAAACCCCATTTTTCTCCTGAAAGTGCTGCGGTGGGCTCTGGCCTGCAGCTGTCCTGGGCGGGCAGCGTGGGCATCCTGGGCACAGGCTGAGTTTAAGTCCCACCCACTCCCTCTGTACTTATTACCAGGCAGCCAGGTAGTGTAGACGGGCCCAACCCTGTGGAAAGCTGTGCGGACGTTGCTGTTATTACATATGCATCTACCACAGGACCCAGCAATCCCCCCCGGCGTCTACCAAGAACACAAAATCACTACTTAGAAGGGAAGTGAGACCTCGTAGGTGCGCTGCGGCGTTACCCACCATAGCCGAGCTATGGGACATCCTCAGCACCGAGGACAGAGGACAGGACACACGTGGTGGAATACTATGCAGCCATGAAAACAACTCCTGCCCTTTGCAACACCGTCCTCACTGCAGCCCACCTCTTCGGTGGTACATGCCCACACCCCACCCACCCCGCTGCACCCCTCCTCGGCCTCTGTCCAAGGGGCCCCTGTCCAGTTTACTCCCCCTCACCCCCCTCTGGGAGCCTCCGTGCCACAGTCAGGTGTTTGCTTGGCTGGTTTTGTCTGTTCCTTCGCTTCCTGTCTATTCCACGAGTGAGCGACACCGTCCGCTATCTGCCTTTCTCCTCCTCACCTCACTGGGCATCGCCCCTGCGGGGTATGCATCTTGTTGAAAATGGCAGAAGTTCCCCTTCTGCAAACAGCTGAGCAGTGCCCACCACGTGCGCCCCGTCTCCTCACCCGGGCGTCAGCCCTGGGCTCGCGCTGCCCCCGTGGCTGGCGACTGTCAGTAACACTGCATGGGCGTGGGCAGCTGGAGCCCGGACAGGGCCGTGCTGGTCACGCAGCAGGAGGGGCTGGCTGGGCACGCGGGCATGGGCAGGCACGCCGAAGACACCCTCTCCCTGGGGGCGCTGGGTGTGGGTGGCGGTTATGGGCCTCCATGCCTCGGTCTTGGGCCTGACCCGGGCCCGCATTTTAAGTGGAGTCAGATCGTTTTACTGGATTTCTGTGAGAATCTGAGAGGAACTCTCTGGAGCTGCCGGGGCTGGCGGAGCAGGCGGACATCACCGCCCCGCAGCCACGTCGCCGAGCTCTGTGCGCACTGCGGGCTGCGGGGCCCGGGCTGGTACAGCGGCACCCCGAGGCCGGATCCACGACGCTGGCAGCAGGGGCCCCCCCGGAAGGAATCCAGGCCGTCCCCTCCGCAGCCTGACCCAGAGGCGGCCTGCAGGTGTGTGAGGCAGAGGTACCGTGGCTCAGTCTCTTCACACGCGCGTCCAAGAGCCTTTGGGGTGGCTCCAGGCCCGGGGAGGCCAGGGCAGCCGGGAGGCGCAGACAGGAAGGCGCCGAGGCGTAAGCGCGTGTTCCCGGCGTCGGAGACACCTGAGCACCCGTGCAGGGAATGATGACAAGTCACACGTGGGGCTGGGGTAGAGGAAATCTGGAGAGGGACACGCGCTGCTGTTTATTTTCCTCTTGTGAGCGCGTTCCCAGTGCCGTGCGGATGTGATCATCACTGGGAAACGCGGTTCCATTTTGCATTGTTTACCTTTCGGGTTTCCAGAAAAGCCGACCGTTTGTTTCCTTTTCAAAATCAACTTAGATTTTTCTCTCAAAATCAACCTCCTAAGTCAGTCATCTGGAAGAGAGATTCATTCCCCGCTACTTCACGTCCGACCCTGGGGAGGCATTTGCTTCGTGGGCCGTGGGGGGGGCGCGGAGCTTGCTGTGGCTGCCCGGGCGGTGTGGGTGTGGACAGCGCACCCTGGGCTGGCAACCCTGGCGTCCACCCTTCACCCGGCCCTCCCGGGGCGGAACTGCCTTGGGGAAGACCCTGCGCCCGGGTGGGGCGGGCGGCCGGGGCGGCGGGAGGAGGCTGTTCCGAGCCTGCCCGGCCCGCGGGGCGGCCCTTAATCAATAAACCAGGGAATCAAGCTCTGCGAGCGGCCGAGCGGCCGGGTTGGCGGCCTCTGTCCCCACTGACACCCGCCTCCAGACAAGAGCCGACCCGGTGCAGGAGCCCCGCGCGGAGCCGGCGAGGGAGGGGGACACTCTGAGGTGGGCTCTCGGTCTCTGCAGTTCTGCTCCTCGCAGCGGACGCGGACCTGTTGCCTCGTGGGTGTGGAAGCCGAGTTACCACTGGTGGTGGCCTCAGCTTGGCGTCTGCCCTAGCAAGTGTCTGCACAGGACGTCCCCGCAACACGGTGCGTCTGTGGCAGGACGATGCTGGCGGGCGGTGACCCTGGGAGTCCAGCCTCCGTGTGGCTTTGTCAGAATCCCCTGCGTCTCCATGCAGCCTGCAGCGGCACCCTGGCTCCCGCCCCCACTGGGCCGCCCCAGGGCCTGGCTCCAGGCACGCGGCCAGCAGGGTCTCCCCAGGGGCCGTCCTGCAGGTGGTGGCCCTGTCAGCCTGCGCCAGGCGGCCGTTTCTGGAGCAGCGCCCTGCCCCACCCCGCACACACCCACACTGCTGAGCGCCTGGGCCCATCCCAGCGCTTCCCCCCTCCCCGCTGTGCACGGCAGCCCCCATCTGCTCGGCCAGGGAAGGGCTGAGACCTTGGGTCCCAGACACCCTGGAGGCCCAGCGCGGGGCCCGGGGGGAGGAGACATGGGCGAGAGGGCCCGGAGCCGCAGGTGCGTGCCTGAGACCGTGCATGGGCCCCTGACGGGGCAGCTCTGCGGCCGGTGGCTCCCAGGAGCCTGCTCTTTGTTTTTTTTTTTTAAAGATTTATTTATTTATACAAGAACCAGGATACAGGCCAGATGCGTGGGGGGGGGGGTGAGAGGATTCCCCAGAGCCAGAGCGGGGAGCAGAGCAGGCAGAAGGACCGAAGGACACTGCTGAGGGGAGCAGCGGGCGGCAGGAGAGGTCTGCGCGCCATGGGGGACCCTCCCTGGTGGCCGGGGATGGAACCCGCTCTGCAGAGGCTGCGGCAGCTTCACAGCCCAGCACTCAACCGCTGCGCCCCCGGGGAGGGCCACCCCTCCTCTCTCTTAAGCCATTTCCTGCCGTTTGTTGAACTCAAGCTTTATTTTCCAAGTGTTTTCAAAATGAGTGCTGGCCGGGCCTTCTCAAGCCACATGTATTTTGATAAAGTGTCTTTCCTCATCCCAGGAGGGAAGATGGGCCTGGCCCGCCCGCGGCTCTGCTCGCCTGCGCTCCGGCCCTGCAGGCGCGGGCAGGTCCCGGGAAGGCGCCGCCACGCAGTGCGCACACGCGGGGCCTGCTCTGGCCTTGAAAAAGCACGGTTTACTGGCAGTCACTCTCCTTACCAGCCGTCACCTCGTCCTCAGACGCGTGACAGTGCACACGCGCCTCCCTCATCCCGCCAGGAAGTGGCAGGACGGGCCCGGGGTGGACGCAGCGTGGCTGACCCTGAGCTCCCCCGGCGCTGGCGGGTTTGCTGCCTCGCTCCAGGCTCGGGAACACAGTGTGACTCCACATTGTTGCCGGAGCCGCGTCACGACCCGCAGAGCGCAGAGCGCGCTGGTTCTCTCCGCCCCGTCACCCCAGCCGGCCCCGCGTTCGCCCGCCTGGACTGGGCTCAGGACACCTCTGAGGGCGCAGGCGACACCTCGCCGCCTACTTACTGGATTCCGGCTTCCACTTTATCAGAAAGGTTAGGTTCGTTATTCATCACAAAATTTCAATTAACATGTATTGTGTCAGGTGTGACAGTGACACGCGTCTGCCTGTCATTGTTTCCTGTCTCACGTGATTGAGACCCGACGTGCCCGGGAGCGTGGGGGGCCCCGATGTTCGCAGCCACCTGTGCGTCCCGCGAGCATCCGGCCCGCGGAGCCCGGGAGCTGGGAGGGCCCCGGCTCGTCTCAAACGTTAACCTGGAAAAGCAGCATGACCGGGGCAAACAGACGGAACAGAGACCTTGACGTGAAACCCCACTGACGATCCTGCACTAGGGAGAGTGTACGGCGCCTCGCCCTGGGGGCTGGAGCGGGGTGGCCTGCGGGACGGCGCCTGCCTGCGCTCACACTGGGGGGTGGAATCGAGGTTCTTCCTGTTGTCGTCGCGAAGTCACACCCAGAGGATGTTATTTCATGCTTGGGGGCAAAATCTGCTTAAATTGTTGGTTCCAATCGTGTAATGCAGACAGTGTAATTATGAAATAACCTTCTCAAAATAACTTGATGCCGTGATAGAAAAGAGGATCAGTAGAATTAATTCTTGGCAAATTTGTTTAGAATGCGATCTGGGCGATTTTTTTTTTCCCAGCGGCGCTCTTATTAGAGAATAGTGTTTAGTAGAGAGTGAAATCCCTCAGGAGGACATTTGTTTAGTGCACACTAAGATCTACGGAGTACCCTGAATCCACATAGATGAGTGCCGTTCCCCAGGATTCCGGGGAGAGGCAGCCCCGCGGTGACAGGATGTGAGTGTGGGTGCGTCTCAGTGAGGCCCGAGTCTTCGTGATGTCAGCTTCTCAGGAAGGGAAGGTGTGAGTCACAGCAGGTGCCGGGGCTTGATTCCTGTAGGGTCAGGAATGACCACCGAGCAGGTCTTCTGATCCCATGCAGACCGGGTGAAGGAGGAGTCAGAGCCATCAGGGGTTTTGCAGGTTTTTATTGGGATTACCAGGTACACGGCAGGCAGGGGTGCTGGGGGGCCGGGAGGCTGCCAGGCCTCCCAACCCCCAGCAAGTCTTCACTCTTTCTGGGCTCTCTGGCCTTCCCTCTGCTTCTCTGTTCTTGGCTTCTCCTACAGCTTCTGCTGGCGTCCCCGTGACGCCGCCCTTAAAAGCCCAGTCTCAGCCCAGGTGAATCCCATCTCCCTAGGCCCACCCCCTATTCCAGGTGCCGCTATCAGGCATGCGTTCAGGACCGCAGGGATCCACCATCTATCCTGATGCCGGGAGGGCAGAAAAGCCTGACATTTTCTTTACCCTACAATTACCATCCACCATCCATCCCTCCACCCGTCCATCCCTCCACCCACCCACTCACCCCACTCAACCATCCACCCACCCCCACTGTAAAGGCAGGTGTAGGGTAAAGAAAATGTCAGGCTTTTCTGCCCTTCCGCCATCAGGATAGATGATATGGATCCTTGTCCTGAATGCATGCCTGATGGTGGGCACCTGGAATAGGGTGTGGGCATAGGTAGATGGGATTCAGCTGAGCTAAGACTGTGCTTTTAGGGGCGGCGTCACGGGGGGACGCCAGCAGCAGCACCAGCAGCAGCAGCAGCAGAATCTGAAGGAGAAGCCGAAGCCGAGAAGCAGCAGAACTAACTCCAGAGAGCCCAGAAAGAGTGAAGACTTGCTGGGGGCTGGGAGGCCTGCTAGCCTCCCAGCCCCCCAGCCAGCACCCCTGCCTGCCATATGCCTGGTGAACCCCAAATAAAAGACCTGCAAAACTACTGAGGACTCTGACTCCTTCTTTACCCGGTCTGCATGGGATCAGAAAACCTGCACCGTGTCCAAGTCCGGCCTTTACAGCAGGAATGGACACAGGGCAGGTTTTCTGATCCCATGCAGACCGGGTAAAGGAGGAGTCAGAGTCCTCAGTAGTTTTGCAGGTTTTTTATTGGGGTTCACCAGGCATATGGCAGGCAGGGGTGCTGGCTGGGGGCCCGGGAGGCTGGCAGGCCTCCCAGGCCCCCAGCAAGCCTTCACTCTATCTGGGCTCTCAGGCGTTCGTTCTGCTGCTTCTCGGCTTCTCTTTCGGCTTCTGCTTCGGCTTCTACTGCTGCTCCTGGCGTCCCCGTGATGCCGCCCTTGAAAGCCCAGTCTCAGCCCAGGTGAATCCCATCTACCTAGGCCCACCCCCTGCTCCAGGTGCCGCTATCAGGCATGCGTTCAGGACCGCAGGATCCATCATCTATCCTGATGGCGGGAGGGCAGAAAAGCCTGACATTTTCTTTACCCTACACCCACCCATCCACTCACCCACGCACCCAACCACCCACCCATCCAGGCACCACCCATCTGTAAGTTCCCAGCAGGAGGTGTGAATTCAGGAAGCCCCCCAGGCAGCGGACACACCGGAGAAGCCCCGTGGGGCAGGGCGGGCTCCACAAGGACCAGCAGCTGGGGGGGTGGGGGGTGTTATTTCTTAGCCTTGACAGCGCTCACAGCCCTACGCAATGGCTTCCTTAGGTGTTTTCTGAGATAATGAATTTAATTGGTAAAACATTGGGTAAATCGTGCTGTTGGGGTAGCTCACGCCTAGTGTCAGGGCAGCTTTTTAATAAGCTGCGTTGCAAGGATCTCCGTGCTGGCTTGTGCTGTGAAGTGCGACGTTCTCCAGGGGTGACTGAAGGCGAGTTTGGCCTCACCGGGTCTTCGAGAGGTTTCCTTTCGAGCAGTGGTGCTCACGGCTGAAGCGATTTAACTCAGAACTTTTCTCCTCATTTGCTTAGAATAGTCACTTGACATTTTAACTAAACTGTAGTTTTAAAGATAGTTGACATTTAAAATCATCCACGCGCGGCCGGCGGGGTGTGCGCTCTCCGCAGCTTAGCCGGCCCCTCGCTGCCCCCGCCGCGCCGCCCCCGGGCAGGCCCGCGACACGGACTGTGCCCGGGCCGGGTCTCCTGCCGCGGCGCTTGCGCTGGTCTGTCCTGCTCCGCTGTTTCCCGCCTCTAAGGTCAGGATTCCTGCCCTGGTGCTCGCGCCTGGCGTATCCTGGCGGACGGCACAGAGCACATTCTTCTGGATGTATTTCTGAGGTGCGGTTCATCCTCGTGATTTCTCAGGAGATGACGGAATAAAACCACTGACTCCTAAAACGGGCGTCTCTGGCCCGTGAACACGCGTGGGGACGCGGAGCCGCTGCGCCCTCCCCCGCGCCCTCCCGGCCCTCCCTGTCCTGGGCGCGGCTCTGCCTCCCCCGTCTCTGCCTCCCCCGTCTCAGGCTGTGCGGGGTGGCTGCTCCAGGGCAGACCCAGCGCGGGGCCTGCGGGACAGCTGGCTGCGGGCCGGGTTTCCCCTGAGGCTGGGCGGGCTCCTGCCCCTTCCCAGGCCCCGCCCCACACCGCTCTCCCTGCAAGGCTCAGCCCTTGGAGAGGGTCCTGCGGCGTGTCGGGGGTCAGGGGAACCACAGAGGGCCTAGAGGGCACTGGGCCCCCAGAGCCGCCCATGGCTTCCTTGGCCCTGAGGCGGGTGAGTCCCGGAGCGCAGCCCTTCGCCCGCCGGCCCCCAGGGCGAGCTGTCCGGGTCGGCCGGTTGCCAGACGCCGCGCAGGTGGGTAGAGCTGGAGGCGCCAGGCCCGCGGGGAGCTGGTAATCGTGAGTTCTGTCCAGCGGGGCACGTCTTGCACTTGGGTTTTCTTCTCTGTGGACTGTCCTAGGCGCCCCGCAGCCTCAAGTCCTCCAACCTGTTGTTTTGTTGATCTCTTGAATGTGAAAGACCTGCAGGTGCGCGCGCAGCTCTGAGAAATGAGGTTCTGTGTGCAGCTCTCCCGGGACCCTGGGGTTCGGTGGATGAAAGCCACGTGGTGGTCCCCCCGACCCGCACGGCCGTGCCCACCCACGGCGCTGCCCTCCCTGCGTCCCGCGCCCTCCTGCCTCAGCCCTTCGGTACTCCTGGCCGCATGAAGTCTCGTTTGCTTTTCGAAAACCCCGCCACTTCAAGAACACTGAAAAGTGGAACCTGCTCAGATGGACGCCCTCGGGTTCCCCCCTGGTTGTTCTCTGGATCCGGCCACTGTCAGTGCAGCCGCCGCGCGAGCCACGAGCAACCTGCGTCCTCGGAGGACGCGGGCTCCGTCCACCCGCGGTCACTGGGAGCAGCAAGTGGGGTTTGCTCGGGACGCCCGCCCCGGGACCACCCCAGGCACCCCAGCCTCTGCCCGCCGCCCGCGGGGCTCCCTGTCGCTGCAGTAAAAGAAAATTTAAGTAAAGAAAACAAGTATTTTCTCCTTCAGCCGGACTCGAAGGCACAACGACCGGGGTTAGGTATTTGTGTTCAGGCCCAGCCTTGGTTTGGGGCACGTGTCCAGGAGAGATTCGCTGGACCGGTGGGGCTGCTGGTTTAGGGCTTCCAGAACCTTCCGAGCGGCACTCCCCAGCAGCCGGTTCCCCTCGTCCTAGCTTCCCGCGTGCCCCTGCGTTATCTCAGTCCCTCTTGGCAGGTGTGCAGGCCTGGTCCCGCCTGGGCTGGATTTACATTCCCCGGCGACCGAGGATGAAGGTCCGTTCGCGTGCTTGTTGCCGTGTGGACATCCTTCTAGCTGAAACCCCTCTGTCTGTCTTCTGTCTGCTTTCTAATTGAACTGTTCGTTCTTTGGCTGTTGAGTCTTCAGGGTACTTTGTGTGTTCGAGAAGCCTGTCCTTTGCCAGATAAGCGATTTGCATTTTCTGCCTAGAGCATCTCCTCACCCCCCACCAGGGCCTGCGGAGCAGAAGGCCTCGGTCTTTGTGCAGCGGAGACGTCAGTTTTCTCTCTCATGGATTGTGCTTTCGGTGTGCGCCGGCGGAGCCTTCGGCCCAGGCGTAGGGTAAATGGTTTTCAGGCTTTTCTGCCCTCCCTCCATTAGGATCGCCTGCCTGATGGGCACCTGCAGGTGACACACTCCTATAAGCTGAGGGCTTACAGCTGAGGGCGTGTTGGCTGCTGGGGGCCACGCGAGGAGGACAGAGAGAGTCACCAAGAGAAGCGGCAGAAGCAGGAAAAGAGGCAGGAGACAGAAGGGGAGAAAGAAGCCAGAGAAGCCCAGAGTGAAGCCTTGCCGGGGCCTCTCGGCCTCCGGCACCCCTGCCTGCCGTGTACCTGGTGCCGAGCTACATGTAAAGCTCAATAAAAGCCTGAGAAAGCCACCGAGGGCGCCAGGACGCTCCTCCGCCCGCCCGGTCTGCTCAGATCCTAGAAAACCTGCTCAGTGCCCTATCCTGGCACTGCCCTAGGTCCGAAAGATTCCCCTTTACGTTACTGTTTTCTGAAAATTGTACAGTTTCGCACTTGACGTCTCTGTGCTGTTCACGTTGACTAGTAAGAGGGGAGCGGGTTAGTCTTGTTTCCTCGGCGCGTTTTGTTTTTGCCCCCGGACACCCCGATGTTCCGGCTGCACCTGGGGAAGACTCTCTCCTCGCTGAGATGCCCTCGGACTTGTGAGAACCAGTGGCTTCTCCCTGTGGCGGGTGCCCAGGCCTCTGCTCTGACTGCCGAGCTGGGTCTGTCCTGCCAGAGGACTGGCCGCCGCAGCTGCCCGCCTTGGAGACGGGTAAACTGACGACTCCTGTTCTACTCATTTTCAGAGTCAGCAGGTCCCCTCTGTGAGCGCCCACGCCCGTTGCAGGAGACTTTCCACGCCTGCAGAAGAATCCTGCGGGGATTTTGATGCAAACTGCGCTAAGCCAACACATGAATTTGAGGAAAACTGACACCTGTTCAGGGCTGTCTTCCAGTCACTGGCACAGACGTGTCCTACCTGTTGCTCGGAGCTGCGTCGCTCCCGGATGGTGTTCGGCCGGCGCTCTGGGCACGCGAGGGCTCGGCTCTCCCAGGTGGCCGTCCAGCTCGGGACGCAGAGTCAGGTCGCGTCTTGCTGGTCGCCAAAGTCAGTGCTAAGATTTTTATTTTATTTCACATAATCTACGTATCAACTGTGTGATCTGAAAGGGGGGAAGTTTTGTTTCTTTTTTTTATTGTCTGTATCCTGTTTTCCTTGTCTTGGCTTCATTTCCGGCTACATTGCCCAGCGCCGTCTGGGGTAAGAGTGTGAGAGCAGAGACCCTTTCGCCTGTGGACGTCTGTGTCCACCGTGGGCTTTGGGTTTTGGTTGGCTTTGTTTTTTTGTAGATACTCTGTTCATTCAGGGAATTTCTCATCCCTTTTTATTTCACTGAGTTTTCTTCATGATTAGATGCCTGATTTTGTCAAATGCTTTTTTCCTGCATGGATTATTACGATCTGCAGTTTTTCATAACCTGTTATCATGGCATGTTCCTTTGATTGATTATCAGGGATTGAACACTGAACATTCCCATCCCTGGACGAACACTTGATCGCTCTGATAAATCCTGCTGTTCACCTCTCCTCTCTCCCCTGCTCGGGGGAGGCCCGCTGCAGCTGTGGTTGTGAAGGACGCTGGGCTGTGGTTTTCTTGCTCCGTCTTGTCTGGTTGGCATCGGCCTGTCTCTCCCCTCACGGGCCCCATAACGGAACCCCGGAGACTGGCAGCTTAACCCAGACCACGCGTTCCTCCCGGCCGGGACGAGAAGGCAGGGGTCTGGGCCACAGCTGAGCTCTGGTGAGGATCCTCTCCCAAAGCCTGTCTGGTTCGGGGCAACTTTGCTCTTCCCCGGGCACCCGCGGGGCAGCGAGGCCACTGTCATGGCACGTCCCTGGGTGTGGAGGTGCCCCGGACGGCTCCGTCGGGCCCAGTGCTCCAGCGTGCTGGCCATGTCCTGCCAGCGGCCTGCTGGTGGCCTGTGCATGTGCCGATTTCTGTGCTAGAAGAGTGTGTCCACCCTCGGGCCCCTGTCGGGAGCAGGGTCTGTCCCCGGCGCTGACCAACATGGCCAGTGCCCCTGGTGGGCCACCCGCAGCAGGGCCTCTCCCCACGGGCCAGGCCTCCGGCCCCGTGTGAGCGGAGAGCCTGGAGCAGTTCACTGCTCACCCAGCAGGAGGACCGAGGGGATTCAGGTCCTCAGGAGGCCGAAGGAAGAGGCTGACGCAGGCGAGAGTAACGGCAGAGAAGGTGAAGCTCCCACCAGCCATAAGCAAGCCTGGTGGGGAGGTGACGGCTGGAGAGACAGAAATCAAGAAGGCAGGTGGGAGGGAGCAGGCGGACCAGCTGGGCCTGCAGGCCAGGAGGCCGGGAGCTCGGGAGCAGGGCTGTCTGGGACCAGCGGGCTCTAGTCATGGTCTGGGGTCTCCTCCAGCTTCTGTTGGGGAAGACGTAGCCCTCTACTCTCTCCAGAGGGTCCGTCCTGCACCGGCTGCGCCGGCGGCCTCAGCACCCCAGGGCCCCTAAATGCAGCCAAAGCTCCGTCGGCTTCATGCAGGGAATGCAGAGACCCAACGAGCTTTGCGTTCACATCTACGCCCCGCGGGTCAGCCTACACATGCCTAGTGTTCCGGTTTTCTGAGACTCTGGCCACGGCGTTTGCACAGTTAATGTCACGGCTTGGAACGTACACTGCCCAGGAAGGACAGGGCGGTCGACGATGCCGCTGTCCCTCGTGTCACTCTGTTTTTGCTGGTGGAAGCCTTAGGCTCGCGCTCGGAGAGGCTGCCAGCACGCACCCACACAAGCAACGGCAGCTGTGCTGGGCCCCCTCGGATCCTCAGAGCCCCCCGCGGCGGGTGAAGGGGCCGCGGCGCCAGCAAGGGAGGAATCCTCGGAGGGGAACAGCACCCCACGGACACAGCCCTGGCCGGGCCTGTGTGACTCCCTTGGAAAAGGGACTGACTTTAAAATGGGTTTCTACGACATGGGGTCTGGGAGCAGAGGGCGGCCGCCAGGGCCAGGCTGACGTTGACAAACGAAACCCGAAGGATCCGAAATGTCTGCTCAGACTGAGCAGGTGAATCCGCACATGTGGCTCGCCCGCGGGGCTGCCCGCACTGACCTGTCGCCTCCCGCGCTGCGGCTGCAGCCTTGTCCTCTGGCAGCTGTGGGGTCGGCGCTTGAGTTCGCGGGGCAGGTGGGAGCCGCGACTCTGCGCCCAGCACCCGCGGTCCTGAGTCCGCACCTGCTGTCTCCGGGGTGAGCGCAGGGAGCTCCGCGTGTGGCGGCTGTGTTCAAAGCGCTGCAGGATGCTGCAGGGAGACTTCGGGCACTGCCAGGGACGGGGGTCTGTGGGGAGCAGCTCCGGTCTTGCTCCAGAGAGGATGGTGCTTGACCGGAGGCCGCGTTTGCAGCGCCACCCCTCAGGGTCCTGACTAGCCTTGTTCAAGTCTCTGCCTCCTCTCAGCCCCGGTGATCAGTGGAAAGCGTCTCTTAGACGCCCAAAGACTTGTCTTCCAGGCAAATGTTAACATTGCTCTGCTGGGCCTGCGAGGTTGGGGTGGGCTCTGACCTGTCCCCCACGGTGACCGTGATTCTCCAGAGCAGCCACAATTGGCTCTGCGGGCCTGCGGGGAGCGGGGTCGCCTGGGGGCGGGGCAGGCGAGCCTCGCCCCAGTCTCCCCATCCCCGGTGGGGTCACCGGGCTGTTGAGGGTCCAGGCGGGCTGGGGGATGCTCGTTGGCAGGTCCTCGCTCCTAACTTTGTTCCTCTCTTTGGGGCGCAGGCTGTCGGGGTTCCAGCTGCCGTCGCCCATCGTGAGCACCGGCTCCATCCTCACCCTCTGGTTCACCACCGACTTCGCCGTGAGCGCCCAAGGCTTCAAGGCTCTGTATGAAGGTAGGAGGCCCCGCGGGGCAGGGGATCCGGGGACTGTGTGGCCGATCGCGGGGAGCGCGACCGTCGGGCTGAGCCTGGCCTGGCAGCTCCGAGTGTCCAGCGTTGCCTTTTCGGTTAAGTTCTGGTTGATTGGGAAAAGCTGCGTTGCTTTTTGACATCAGTAAAGAAGTTTTGGATGCTGATTAGCCGATTTCCCCTTTTTCTGGAGACTTCATGTTACTGCAGAAGCAGATTGTTTTCTCTGCTTTGTTAAAATTGCGTTGGGCGGCACAGGCAACGGGGCCTGGTGAGGGGAATCCCGGAAGGCCGCGGCGGGAACTGACATTTTAATGGCGAAAATGGCTTTGGCTTCACCGTGGCTGCTCAAGGCCTCGGCTACGTGTCGTTCTGCGCTTCGTCACTTTCAGGCTAGATGCCTTTGGACCCTGATCACGTGACTGGACAACTTTGGGGTGGAAATTTTAAGAGGTTGATGAGCTCAGATTGTGTCCCGGGACAGCCACGGTGCAGGCTGTACCCCGTGGCTGCGCGGCGCCCTCTGCTGGGCTTGAGCCTCACGCGCCTGTGTCATGGCTTCGCTCTTGTTTGTTGACATAAGCTCCGCCGGCTGGGAAGCTTCTGTGGTGAGGCCAGGCCAGGCCCATGACAGCACAGAGCTCTCCCACGGGGACCCATTTGATGCCCCGTGCGAGGGAAGAGCGGTTCTTTGTAGGAAGATAAGACCCTGTGTGGTTTGTGCACCAACCTTTGCTACATGATCGTGGGGAAATAGATGGATTGTCCTGGCTGCCCCAACCGTAAACGCCCCACCTGTGCCCTGACCCACGCACACCGTGTGCCAGACGCCACATGTAACCTGCGTTCCCAGCCGGGTCCTCAGGCCGGGGGCACTGCCGGCCAGAGTCTGCCACTCGGCCACTTCTAAGCCCGTCTGGTCACCAGGGCCTGATTTGGTTTGGAAAGGTCGATGCTGAGCTAAGATTAAAGGATGCAAGTAGCTTGCAGAGCTGGCCGGTCTGTGGCTGCCTAGAAACCAGCCTTGGCTGACCTTCACTGACCTTCACCCAGCCCCACCCCCACCCAAGGGCGCCCCACTGGCAGCCAGCACCTGAGGTGTCTGTCCTGGGATGCCTGGACACTGCAGAGACCTGGGCAAACACCCACGCCCCCCCCCCCCCACCACTTGGTGCTTGAGCAGTCACTGGCCGTCCGTAGAAAATGGTGTTGAAATGCTGCTGGTTTTGAGACTGTGAAGCGAATGATTCTATGGGGTCCTTCCAGGCCATTGTTGAATTACGGGTGTTGTGATCACATAAGAAAGCAGTGGCAAGACTGTCTCTGTTGGGCAAGCATTTCTGAGTTATTAAAAAAATGCAAAACTGGGCCTCCCTGGTGGCGCAGCGGTTGAGCACTGGGTTGCGAAGCTGCCCGCAGCCTCTGCAGCGCCGGTTCCATCCCCAGCCACCAGCGAGGGACCCACATGGCGCAACAGACCTCTCGGCTGCCCGCTGCTCCCCTCAGCAGTGTACCTCGTCAGTCTGCCTGTTCTGCCTCCTGCTCTGGCTCTAGTGGATTCTCTCACCCTCCTGCGCTTCTGACTGTCCCCAGTGCTTGTATAAATAAATAAATAAATAAATCTTTTTAAAAAATGCAAAGCAACTTGGAAACTGCGCAGGACCATAGTTACATTAAATGTTTTATTTTAAATGCATGTGGAATTTTTAAACAATTTATATTTTAGGTAGTAACCTTATAATATAGTGTGATAGTTACAAGTAGATAGAAGACTTTATTTTGAAAAGAAAAAGTTATAAAATTTAGAATTGCTTTGTCAGCAAAATCAAAATTGCATACAATATGTAATTTTCAAATTTTAAAAATATTTCTCAATTAAACTGAAGGTCCCCAGAGAAAATAAATGTTTAATATCTGGAGCAATAAAGTGAATCACAGACTAAACAGAAGATTAAACACTGTTTAAGGAGAGGACTTTTCTGGAGGGGTGACACATTCTTTGGAGCCTAAATTGATGGTTCAGTAGGACGTGTCCCCACAGGGAACTTGGCACAACTGTAACTTACCAAGGCACCGTTTCAGGAAACAGCGATATTTTATTAAGAAGAGTGGATGATACAAACTTTCAATAACAAAGAATCGCGCATAAAACATGCAGATGTACCTATTTGAAGTCTAATGTGTCCCCAATGATAATGGTCAGAAAATAGGTAAAATCATTTAAAACAAGAACTCTGATGCTTCTGATGATTCAGATTTCCTTCTTAACCCTCTATTTTTTTTTTTTTTTGAGGAAACTGTCAAGTAAATTTTATAATTAATGGGAACAATGTTGATGTTTCATTCAAGACAACTAAGAAAGCTTAATTTATTTATTTTTTTTAATTATTTTTTTAAAGATTGATTTATTTATTTATACATGCACTGGGTTCAGTCAGAAGTGCGGGAGGGTGAGAGAATCCACCAGAGCCAGAGCGGGGAGCAGAGCAGGCAGAAGGACCGAAGGACACTGCTGAGGGGAGCAGCGGCGGCCTCCTCCGGTGGCCGGGGAGCAGCCGGGGATCGAACCGGCGCTGCAGGGGCCGCGGGCAGCTTCGCAACCCAGCGCTCAACCGCTGCGCCACCGGGGAGGCCCAAGAAAGCTTAATTTAGATATAAAATGCCAAATCGGCTTTAAAAATTAATTTTCTATAATCCTCA